>NC_141458.1:62694500-63910000 GCF_015680905.1 Coptis chinensis | reverse complement strand
GACCTATTTTAACAAAAAAATTGATTAAGTTAAAATTCTGAAAATATGAATAAGCGGGACCATATAAAAGAAACGCTATAAATATTCCGAAATAAGCTATACTGATGGAAAAAACGGCATTTCTAACAAATTCATACCAATAAAAATAATTGTTAGAATTTGAATGTAAAAAGTTTATCGACGGAGTTAACCATTTTGATAATATATCAAAATATATGCTTCTTTGATCAAAAGGAATTCCTATAGATCCAACGAACAAAGTAAATAAAGCCAATAAAAAAAGTGGAAATAACATAGTATTGTCTGATTCATGAGGATACGTCAAAGTTTTTTTATTCACAAACTTTTTAATAGTAATGAGGTTTTTATACGTTTTTTTCGAAAAAAGGGAAGCCCTTTCATTATTATTTATACTTGAAAAAATAAAATAATTTTTTATCGCTTTCGGTCTCTTTTTACCCCATACGGATATTGAATAGAACGCGTTATCTTTATTGCCGCTATAATTTTTAAAATTAACGTTTAAATGCCCTTCAAAAGTAAGTAAATACATCCGAAACATATAAAATGCAGTTAACCCCGCCGTGAAACAAGCTATTATTGCGAAAATCGGTGAATACAACCAACTATCATTAATAATTTCGTCTTTGGACCAAAAACAAGCTAGAGGTGGAATACCGCAAAGAGAAAGTGTACCTAATAAAAAAGAAGTTTTTGTAATTGGCACATATTTTGTTAAACCGCCCATAAGAGCCATGTTCTGGCTTTTATCTGGAGAATATCCAACAACGGTTTCCATTGAATGAATAATGGATCCAGATCCTAAAAATAATAATGCTTTCGAATAGGCATGAGTGATCAAATGAAATAAAGCAGCTCTATAAGATCCCATACCTAAAGCTAACATAATATAACCTAATTGCGACATTGTAGAATAGGCTAAACTTTTTTTAATGTCTCTTTGAGCAAGAGCCAAAGTAGCTCCTAATAGTATTGTTATTATACCTACAAAAGAAATTATATTCATTATGTAAGGTATGGCTGTAAAAAGAGGAATAAGTCGAGCTACAAGAAAAATTCCCGCAGCTACCATAGTAGCTGCATGTATAAGAGCCGAAATAGGCGTAGGACCTTCCATGGCATCAGGTAACCATACGTGAAGAGGGAATTGTGCGGATTTAGCAACTGCACCAACAAATAATAGGGAAGCACACAAAGTAAGAAATAAAGAGCTGACCCCATTATTATCAATCAAATTATTGGCTATTTCGAACAAATCCCGAAATTCAAAACTACCCATTAGCCAATAAAGACCTAAGATTCCTAAAAATAAACCAAAATCCCCTACACGATTAGTTATAAAGGCTTTTTGACAAGCACTTGCTGCAATTGGTCGTGTGAACCAAAAACCTATTAATAGATACGAACACATTCCAACCAATTCCCAAAAAATATAAATTTGTATCAAATTTGAACTAGTAACTAATCCCAACATGGAAGCATTAGAAAAACTCATATAAGCAAAAAATCTCAAATAACCTTGATCATGAGACATATAATTGTCACTATAAATAAGAACCATAATTCCAACAGTTGTAATTAATATTAACATAATGGAAGTAAGTGGATCTACCAAGTTGCCGAAATCTAAGGAAAAATCGTTATTGATGGTCCAAGACCATACATATTGGTAGATAGGACTGCCACTTATTTGCTGAATAGACAGATCGGATGAAAAAAGCATAATGATACTTAGTAATAAAACGCTAGGAAAAGCCCATATACGACGAATATTTTTTGTTCCCGTCGGAACAAAGAGAAGCCCCACCCCTATTGCTATAGGAACTGGAAGGGGGACGAAGGGTATGATCCATGCATATTGATATGTATGTTCCATAATCATAATAAAATAAAACTTTTTTTTTGCTTAATTGTTTCCAATTCACCAGCTCTTATATATTTCGAAAGGAGCAAAAAGAACTATAATCAAGACTATGAAAGGACTTAATTTTTCAATTTCTTAAAAAAAAAAAGAAGTTACAATTGGTCAAACGAGAAGATTAAGTCAATGTTGAAAAGTTACTACTTTACTTAAGTTAATTATAAACTAAGATATTTATGAAGATACATAATATTATATTTTCAACATTACAAAAATTTAGATCCATAGAACAAGAAAAAAGTATACCAAAGCATTGGTTGTGAACTGGCTCGTTGTGGATGATAAATTCTCTAATATCAATATCCGTCGATTTGTTTCCCGTCACTTCAGTTCGCGCAAAACTGGAAATATTAACCCCCCCTTATATATATTTTTTTTTTTTTTCTTAGCAACGGATAGCAAATTAGATTTATATAGCCTTGGATCCCGTGGATATATATCCGAATGAAGATATCAGATATAATTTAATATATACTTGTCGGTATATAAGAAAAAAATGATATAGATATATATATTGAATTGAACAATAAATGTCTTCCACATTTAACTATAACAATGAGTAACCTCTTCATTTTTTAATGGCGGTTCCGAAGAAACGTACTTCTATGTCCAAAAAGCGTATTCGTAAAAATTTTTGGAAAAATAAAGCGTATTGGGCGGCGATAAAAGCTTTTTCTTTAGCAAAATCTCTTTTTACCGGGAATTCAAAAAGTTTTTTTGTGCGACAAACAAGCAATAAAGTCTTGGAATAATATGAATTGATATGAACCAATCAATTAAATAATATAATTTATAAGATTAATCAGTACCATTAATGAATATTTGGAACTTATAACTTATAAAAATGAGATGGAATTGTCCATTGCCGTTTGTGGGATAAGAATTTGTTTGTCTACTAGGAAGGGACTAAAAAACAGGGCACAAAACAAAGTTTAATCCTTCTTTTGTTGTGTGTTTTATTTGTGAGATGGGGATTATTATTTTCCCCATCGATTCGCTTTTCATAATAAGCTTTTTTTTTTTTTCAATTTCGAATTCATAAAATCAGATAAATGATCAAATGAATAAATAATCAAAAAATAAGAATGGGGTATAAAAAAGTTTAAGTTCTAGGCATGTGTTTAGAACGGAATTGTCTAGTTACAACTCGTCAATTCAATTCCAGAAGAGCTTAACCCTTACGAAAGGACATTGCATTGTTAAAACAAACACCCCCCCCACTACAATTAAGGTAAGGATTACTAAACGTTCAAATAGGAATTTGAGTGATATTTATTAATGTTCCTCAAGATATTGCATTGAATCTCCTCCCTCAATATCGACGATTGAAGGTGGATGGGCTATTATGATTTCGAGCAAGCCGCTATGGTGAAATCGGTAGACACGCTGCTCTTAGGAAGCAGTGCTAGAGCATCTCGGTTCGAGTCCGAGTGGCGCATCTAAAAAAAAACAAGTAAAAGAAATACTAGAATAACTCTTATAATGTATAGAATAAAATTTCGGGTTTATATTCCATTGTTGGAGGACATCCTTTTTTTTAGGAGTTTTTATGATACTTTTTACTTTAGAACATATATTAACTCAGATTTCTTTGTCGATTGTTTCAATTCTAATTACCATTTATTTGATGAACTTATTAGTCTACGAAATCATAGGGCTGTATGATTCGTCGGAAAAAGGAATGGTAGCTACTTTTTTATGTATAACAGGATTATTAGTTATTCGTTGGATTTATTCAGGACATTTACCCTTAAGTAATTTATATGAATCATTAATGTTCCTTTCATGGAGTTTCTCCATTATTCATATGGTTCCCTATTTTAGAAACCACAAAAATAATTTAAATGCCATAACTGCACCAAGTGCTATTTTTACCCAAGGATTTGCTACTTCGGGTCTTTTAAGTAAAATGCATCAATCCACAATATTAGTACCTGCTCTACAATCACAATGGTTAATGATGCACGTAAGTATGATGGTATTAAGCTATGCAGCTCTTCTGTGTGGATCATTATTATAAGTGGCTCTTCTAGTTATTACATTTCAAAAAAATATAGAAATCTTTGGTAAATATAAAAACAATCATTTAACTACGGGGACTTTTTACTTTGGCGAACTGCAATACGTGAATGAAATAAGCAATGTTTTACGAAACAATTGTTTTATCTCGTTTAGAAACTATCACAGGTGCCAATTAATTCAACAATTGGATTGTTAGAGTTCTCGTGTCATTAGTCTCGGGTTTATATTTTTAACCATAGGTATTCTTTCGGGAGCAGTATGGGCTAATGAGGCATGGGGATCCTATTGGAATTGGGACCCAAAGGAAACTTGGGCATTTATTACTTGGACCATATTCGCAATTTATTTACATACTAGAACAACTGAAAATTTGCAAGGCTCCAATTCTGCAATTGTGTCCTCTATGGGATTTTTTATAATTTGGATATGCTATTTTGGAGTAAATCTATTAGGAATAGGGCTACATAGTTATGGTTCATTCGCATTAACATCTAATTGAATAAAAGACCTTACGAATACATTAAATATTACATTTTTACATAGTAATAGCATATCTAACAAAAGTTTGTATGAGTTTTTGAGAACCATTTGAACCAAATGGTTCTCAAAAACTACAAAAGTATCGAATTACAATTCATTAATCATTTTTTTTTTCAATTTTAAGAAGTAAAGAAGGAAAAAAGAATAATTATTAAGTTTAGGTTTCATTATACAACGAGCTAAAAAAAATTATATATTTTTCTCTTTTTATATGTCTTAGTGATGAAAACTATCTATAAAAGTAATTAGATATAATAGCCTCTACCTTGTCAATTGATAGTGATAGAATGAAATCCGGATAAATGCCAAGACCTATTACGGGTATAAAGATACAGATTGAAACAAACAGTTCTCGTGGTCCAGAATCCAAAAAATTTAAATTTGGATCATAAAATTGCTTGTATCCATAGAACATCTGACGTAACATAGATAATGAATAAATAGGAGTTAATATCATTCCAATTGCCGTTACAAAAGTAATTAGTATTTTTGGCATTAAAAGAAATTTTTGGCTCGTAATGAGTCCAAAAAAACTACCAATTCTGCAACAAAGCCACTCATTCCAGGCAATGAAAGAGAAGCCATCGAGAAGCTGCTGAACATTGTAAATATTTTTGGAATTGGGATAGCTATTCCTCCCATTTCTTCGAGATAAACAAGACATATTCTATCGTAACTCGTTCCTGCCAAGAAAAAAAGTGCAGCACCAATAAATCCATGAGAGATCATTTGTAAAATGGCTCCGTTGAGTCCTGTATCAGTTATGGAACCAATTCCTATAATTATGAAACCCATATGAGATACGGAGGAATAGGCAATTCTCTTTTTTAAATTGCGCTGACCGGGAGATGTTGAAGCTGCATAGATTATTTGAATTGCGCCTACTATCATCAACCAGGGAGAAAATATAGAATGAGCATGGGGTAATAATTCCATATTGATCCGAACCAATCCATATGCTCCCATTTTTAATAAGATTCCGGCTAAAAGCATACATGTACTGTAATGTGCTTCTCCATGGGTATCTGGTAACCATGTATGCAGGGGTATAATTGGTAATTTTACAGCATAAGCAATAAGAAATCCAAAATATAATATTATTTCTAATGCCGCAGGATACGATTGATTGGCTGATGTTTCAAAATTTAATGTTGGCTCGTTGGAACCATATAAACCCATACCTAGAACTCCCATTAAGAGAAAAATAGAACCCCCCGCGGTGTACAAAATAAATTTTGTAGCAGAGTACAAACGTTTCTTCCCTCCCCACATGGATAGAAGTAGGTAGACAGGAATTAATTCTAACTCCCACATGATAAAAAAAAAGTAAAATATCCCGAGAAGAAAATGATCCTATTTGACCGCTGTACATTGCTAACATTAGGAAATAGAACAATTTTGAATCTCGAGTAACTGGCCAAGCCGCTAAAGTGGCTAAAGTAGTGATGAATCCCGTGAGTAAAATGAGTCCTATGGAAAGCCCATTGATTCCTAGTCTCCAGTGAAAATAAAAATAATTTATCCATTTATAATCCTGTTCTAATTGAATTAATGGATCGTCCAATTGGAAATGATAACAGAATGCGTAGGTCGTTAGAAGCAGTTCTAATATACATATACAAATAGTATACCACCTAATAACCTTATTTCCTCTATGAGGTAAAAAGAAAACGAAAGTACCCGCAAATATCAGCAAAACAACAATTATTGTTAACCAAGGAAAATTATTCGTGGTAAAGGCAAGATACACTTTGACCAGAAAAACCCGCGCTCAAAAATTATATATTTTTTTCGAGCGCGGGTTTTTGTCGGTAAAGATAAAAAAAAAATGGATTCAAGTGGAATTTTCTGTAACGTATCAATAAGCTAGACCCATGCTACGAGTTGTCTCATGCCATAAATAAACCCGGACACTCAAGAAATCCGTTGGACAAGCTGATTCACACCTTTTACAACCTACACAGTCTTCTGTTCTTGGAGCAGAAGCAATTTGTTTAGCTTTACACCCGTCCCAAGGTATCATTTCTAATACATCAGTGGGGCAGGCTCGTACACATTGAGTACACCCTATACATGTATCATAAATCTTTACTGAATGTGACATTGGATCTCTAAATTTTTTAAATTCTTAAATTTTCGATCTAGTAAAGTAGTAAATTAATTATATAGTATAGACACCAGATGAATCAATGATTTAGATTTACTAGAATCAACCTACTTTTGGATCCGCTCATGACAGAGGGCCAAGATACTTTGATTTATTACATTTTAGCAAACAGCGTCATATGCTTATGTCGCACATACAAATTTTTATTTGTGGATTTTATTTAGATGATTTACTATTAGTACTATTTATTCAACAAATTAGATTGATTGATGCGGGTTGATTTTCTGTTACGATGAATTGATGAAACAATAGCTAATCCAATAGCTGCTTCAGCGGCTGCAATTGCTATAACAAAAATCGAGAAAACGTCTCCTTTTAATTGGCGACTATCAAAAAAATCAGAAAATGTTACGAAATTCATATTAACTGCATTCAGTATAAGCTCAAGACACATAATCGCTCGAACCATATTTCGACTTGTAATCAATCCATAGATACCGATTGATAATAAATAGGCACTCAAAACAAGTACATGTTCGAGCATCATTGACCAACTCCTCACCAATCTCGATTCATTTCAATATGAACAACAATTCAACTGATTCGATTGACCAAAAAAAATATAATTATAATATTATATTAAGATTAAGAATATAAAAAGTACGTAATAAAGGAAGGTATTGGTAATACATAATAGACTGAACTAAGAGCATTTTTCTTTTATACATGAACAATAAATTAAATAGAATTTATGGTATAAGACATAACAAGACAAGTACTTATTATTTTCTTATTATTTCTAAGTATTTAGTATTGACGAGCCATAGCAATTGCACCTATCAAGGCAACTAAAAGAATTATCAAAATAAGTTCAAATGGAAGAAAAAAATCTGTTGATAAATGAATCCCAATTTGTTGACCATTATTTATCAAGTCCTGTTCTATAATCTGGTTTGATCTTGTAGTCCAAATAATCCCGTACCATGATGTATCTGGGATAGTAGTAATTAGTGAAAAAAAAATACTTCCACAAACCAGTGAAGTGGCTCCATCTCCAACGGCCCAAAGATGGAAATTTTTGTAATATTCTGAACCATTCATGAACGTCACAAAGAATACAATTAATACATTTATTGCTCCCACATAAATAAGGAGCTGTGCGGCAGCTACAAAATGGGAGTTCGATGGAATATGGAATAAGGATGTACAAACAAGAACCAATCCCAATGAAAAGGCAGAAAAAATTGGATTGGTAAGTAATACCACTCCTAGACCTCCCGCTATAAGACCCAATCCCAAAAATACTAAAAGAAAGTCGTGTATTGGTCCAGGTAAATCCATTCTATGTAAAAAAGCGATAAATTAAGTCGAAATGCTTCATAACCCTATTGATTGACCAAACCGGGAAAAAAGAAGTTACCCTTTTTTTTGATACGTTCCTAGTTGAATTAAATCTAATGGGGTTCCGGTTGATCTAGATATACTTAATTAATTGAATACCGTTTCTCTATCCGAAAGGTTCATTTTATATTTTCTGTTTTTTAATATATTTATTCAAAATATAATTATATTATTTTATATAAATATATAATTTCAAAACCATCAAAGATATATATGAAGAGGTTTTAAATCTAAAGCAAACAAACCATTATTCTCATCACTCCATAGTTAGGATTTTTAGTTATTGACCAAGCAAAATGAAAGAAGCTTCACTACTTTAGATCAAAACTTAATCTTAGTAATTGGTAATTGTTTTTGAATCAAGTGGGTTACCCGTGGCTTTTTTTATTTGAGTCGAATTCATAATTGTTTGAATTGTGTAATCTCCAATTACTGATATTGGTAACCGACCCAAAGCAATTTGATTATAATTCAACTTGTGGCGATCATAAGTAGAAAGTTCATACTTTTCAATCATTGATAAACAATTTGTTGGACAATACTCAGCGCAGTTACCGCAAAATATACAGATTCCAAAATCAATACTGTAATTAAGCAATCGTTTCTTTCGAATATGGGTTTCCAATTTCCAATCAACAATGGGTAGATCTATAGGGCATACCCGAACACATACTTCACAAGCAATGCATTTATCAAATTCAAAGTGGATTCGGCCGCGTAAACGTTCTGATGTGATCAATTTTTCATAAGGATATTGAATAGTTACAGGTAAACGATTCGCATGGGATAAGGTAATCATAAAACTTTGACCGATATACCTTGCAGCCCGTACCGTTTGTTGGCCATAATTAATGAACCCAGTTACCATGGGGAACATATCTTGAATATCTATAAATAATTTGATGTTTCTTTCTCTTGTTTGAGAGAAGTTATGAATCTAGAATATCCTGTGCCTTTACAATGAAAAGAGTTGGGAAGAAGTTGTCAATAATAGATTACCTAAAGAAATAGGTAAAAGAAATTTCCATCCAAAATTTAATAGTTGATCCATTCTCATCCTAGGTAAAGTCCATCTTGTTGTGATAGGAATGAATAGGAACAAATAAGCTTTAGCTAATGTAATAAAGATACCTATTGTCGTTTCAAAGACTCCACCCACTTCATTTATTCCAAAAAGCCCAGGAATTAATATGTACGGAATAGATAGATTCCAACCACCCAAATAAAGAACTGTTACAAATAATGAAGAAACTAGTAGATTTAGATAGGAAGCAACGTAAAATAAACCAAATTTTATACCGAATATTCGGTTTGATAACCTGCTACTAATTCTTCCTCGGCTTCGGTAAATCAAAAGGCAATCTTTTCGCATTCCGCTAAGGAAGAAATTAAAAAAAAACGTAAACCCTATAGGTTGACGCCACAGATTCCACCCCAAAAACCATATTTTGATCAAGCCTCAACTATATCAACTATACTTGAACTGTTAGATAACTATAGTCGGTGATAACATCACTATTCCCATCGCTATTGCAAAACCGTACATGAGATTTTCACCTCATACGGCTCCTCCATGGCCACAAATAAATCTAACGACCGGTTCAATATTATCTCGATATACTTGTAGGGTAGATAGAGTAAACATCGGAGAGTCACAAATTAGACCAATGCAATTTCATTTGCCATAATAACCAAAAAATACTTCTGAATTGATCTATTCCTTATAATAATAATATAAATTAAAGGATTACTTCGTTCCTGATAGTAATTTGTTTACTAAGTGGGTAAGAGCATACTCTGGATCAGGATCATGGGGAAGTACTGCTTGGTCATTTCTACCAACTTAAGGCCCCATCAGGATTCCTTTTATTTTTATGCAGAAATACATCTTTATATAATCTACATTATCTCCATTACTAATCCTTTGTGTACCTTGGTATTCCTAACCGTCCACTCATTTTTGTTCGATCCCCGGTATGGTAATCCATACAATAGTAAAACCCCATACAGTTGATCTTTTGTACCCTTTCAAACTATGATGACCAATCGACCAATCTTGAGGTAAAGCGTTTCTCTGTTTATGTTTACATTCTCGCTTAACTCTTGTACCTAGGGAATGAGACTCATTCTTTTTACTGCCAATTTCTAAGCTGTTTTGTTTCACTCATATAACTATCTGGTTTAGTTCATCGCCCCGAATGATGAAAAAAAATAGGTAAAAAAGTTCATGTCCTAACGAATCGCACGTAGAGATATTGATAACACACATAGAGTTAATGGTATTTCATAACTAATCGATTGAGCGGCGGCTCGTAGACCACCCAAAAGGAATATTTATTATTCGATCCATATCCCGACATAAGAAGTCCAATAGGAGCAATACTAGAAATGGCAATCCATAAAAACCCTATATAATGAGATCGGCTAAAACAAGGTGATAACCAAAAAAGAATTACTGAATAACTTAGTAAAATAGATATGACCACTATAGACGGTCCAATACTGAATAAACTAATATCTCCTCTAGATGGGAGAAGGTCCTCCTTGAAAAGTAGTTTAGTACCGTCTGCTATAGCTTGAAGAATTCCCAAAGGACCTGCGTATTCAGGCCCAACACGTTGTTGTACCCCCGCAGATATTTGTCTTTCTAACCACACAATTACCAAGTATCCCTATTATGATTCCCCGACACGGGAGTAAAAATAGGAACAAGTAACCATATGAGCCCATAAACCTCTTTTTTAAGGATTCTGATCTGGAAAAAAATTGATAGCTTGTACTTTTGTCGTATCAATTATCATTTCAACGATCAACTTCTCCCATAATAATATCTATACTACCTAGTATTGTCATAATATCAGCCAATTTCATTCTTTTAACTAGCTGAGGGAGAATTTGCAAATTGATAAAACCTGGTGGACGAATTTTCCATCTCTAGGGAAAAACGCTCTGATCTCCTATCAGAAAAATCTCCAATTCTCCCTTTGGCACCTCCACTCTCACATAAAGTTCTTGTTTAGACAATTGAAAAGTAGGCGAAGGCTTTTTACTAATAAATCGATAATCAAAATCATTCCATTCGAAATTCTTTTGTTCTATCTAAGCGTCCGCCTCTAAAATTTTCATAGGGTCCCCTGGAATTCCTTCCAGAGCGTGTTGAATAATTTTTATGGATTCCGTCATTTCACTGATTCGGACTAAATAACGAGCTAATGAATCTCCTTCTTTTTGCCATTGTAATTCCCAATCAAACTCGTCATAACATTCATAATGATCAACTTTACGAAGATCCCATTGAATTTCGAAGCTCATAGCATTGGTCCCGATAAACCCCAATTTATTGCTTCTTCTCCGCCAATAATTCCCACCCCTCAACTCGTTCCAAAAATTGGATTGCGCGTAATAAGCTTTTGATATTCAGTAACCCCGTTAAAAAAAATCACAGAAATCCAAACATTTATCTATCCAGCCATGAGGTAGATCAGCAGCTACTCCTCCGATACGGAAATAATTATGCATCATTCGTGATACCTGTGGCAGCTTCGAATAGATCATATATCAATTCTCTTTCTCGGAAAATATAGAAGAAGGAGTCTGCGCACCGATATCTACCATAAAAGGGCCAAGCCATAACAAATGAGAAGCTATACGACTCAATTCTAGCATAATTACTCGAATATAGCTCGCTCTTTTAGGTACTTGAATATTTCCCAACTGTTCTGGTCCATTTACCGTTATTGCCTCTGTAAACATAGTAGCTAAATAATCCCACCGTGTTACATAAGGAAGATATTGTATAATTGTTCTATTTTCTGCAATTTTTCCATTCCTCGTGTAAATAACCCAATATGGGCTCACAAATCAATAACATCTTCCCCATCTAGAGTAACGATGAGTCGAAGAACACCATGCATTGATGGGTGGTGAGGACCCATATTGACTATCATGAGGTCTTTTCTTGTAGTTGGTACAGTCATATATTTTTTTTCCCGATTAATTATTCTATGAATTGCTGAAAACGAAATGAAGTTCATCAAAATTAAAAATCTAATAACTAATCTAATATAGTATAATATAAATCTTCAAATTAACTTAACAGGTTTTTGGCTCCCGAATATCCAATTGACTAATTAATTCTTTTATAACGTTACTCTTTTTTCTTTGACAAATAAGCCAATAGCCGTTGGCGTTTTCCCAGAATTTTCCGTAGACCTCACTGAGATAAATAGTCTTTTCTCAGCAATTCCAAATAGGAAGTAAGTCTACGTATCTTATTGGTGAAACTGAATACTTGAAATTCAACCGACCCTTTTTTTTTCTTTGCTTGAAATAATCTGAAATGAATAAATTTTTTACCATAAAAATTTTTCCCTTTTTTTTTTTTTTTTACAGATATGGATTTTACTGATTAGTAATAATAATACTAGTCATTTTAATTTGGTTTTTTTTTGTATACACAATAATCTGGATTTATTCATATACGTCTTTTTTTTATCAAATCTAATTATCAATTTTATTCGGATTATGAATACAATGGATATAAAAGGGTAGTACATTTCTCCACCCACAAAAGAGAATACTTTGGACCTAAGATTAAGAAGATTATGATGATTCATTCCTAGATATAATTGCTAAGCCTAAGTTAAGATAAAGTCATCGAATCAAGATCATGTACCGAATGTAATATAACACAAGGCGTCGATATTTGTTTGCCTTCATAACCATACCAGATATGCCACTTGATCCATAGGAAATTTATTATCAACTAATTCTTAATCGTGGATACATATGTATCCTTGACATACTGAAACGGCTACCATTATTGCTATCAAACCAATAGCGATTCATACAAGCTAAATCTTCTACAAAAAAATAATTTTAATTTAAAAAATTTATTTGTATCTACATCAAGATGCTTATCCTCATACAAAAATTTACCACAGTTCTTTGCATTATTCCCATTGCAAAAAACTTTGGTTCTTTCCCCAACATTTAAATTTATCAAATTTAAACAAATTTGAATTCTAAGCTCTCTACGACGTCTGGGAGATAAAATATTTTCAGGAACAATAAAATCATTATGATTTTCGTCTCTATTCCCAAACAACTTTTCATGTTGTGTAATGGATTCACTAATACCATCATTATTAATATATTTTTTTTTTGCTTGATATCTTCGATTAGTTTGGTGCTTACTCTTATGCACCCGCGAAATAGCTATGGTTTGGTACATGAGAAATTGTCCATCCCATTTTATGGATAGCCGAACCGTTTCAATAATAAATATTCCCTTTTTATCAATTTTGTAAGAGTTGTAGTCTTCGAATCAAGCATTACATCGATACTCATTTCGCCTCTTTGAATAGAGGATATAGCAACTTCCTTTGGATTTATCAATCTAAGCAGTAGACAATATACCTTGATATTTTGGATTATTTTTTGGTTAAAAGAATGTTCCCATCTCAGTTGAAAAATAAAATATCCTTTCAGGGAAAAAATCTAGCTCATTGCTATCTCCTCATTTGCTATGTTTGTTCTTAGATTGCTTTTTGTTTCTACGCTTTTGAATGTCCGATACCCCAAAATCTTCTTTCATTTTTTTTTTTTTTTTTCTGTTGAATATGGATCCAATACAATATTATTTTTTGGTTTTCTTGATTGATCCAAGATTTCCTCGGACTGACTGTTGTTTTTCTTCTTGATTTCTATTCTCTAATCCAAATTCAAGCAATTTTTTTTTTTATTAGATGATACACGAACATTTTTTTTTTCGTTGATATTTTTACTAAAATTTTGATTTATATTTAATTTTAAAAGAAGTAAATTTATTGGTATGATCCGTGGTTGAATCTTATATGCATGATAAAGTAACACAAATTCTGGCAAAAACCAAAATTCTAAATTCAATATGGGCCAATTTAATATTTCTTCATTCAGTTCCATCCAATCAAAACATATATTTTTTTGATTGGATGAGTTGATTTGTTTATAAATATCGAGATTAAAATTATCCTTATTATCCATTTTTTTTTTGTATCCATTTTTTCAATTGTTTGATAATAATTAGTCCGAGTCTTAGTATTTTTATTAATGTTGGCGTCGGCTCTGATATCTATATTTGCCCATTCCTCAATATTGATATTTTTTTTAAGACAAAAATTAATAATTCTCCAATCAAAATATTTTCTATCCGTATTTTTATCCCTATCAATAATATAATCTTTTCGTAGATAATTATTAAGATCTATATCTCCTAGCAAATAAAAAAAATCAGAATTATATGTGTTATAATTATAGGGAATCCCCCGAGACTTATTTACTTGTAACGGCGCCCCAGAAATATATGAACCCTTTTTATCTTCATAATGAATATATTTATTTGATAAAAGATCATATTTGTAGGTTTTTAATTTATCTTTTTGACTCGGTAATGAATTCATTGCATAATTGTTTTTTTTTATTGTAATGAATTAATTGGTCTTTTTCACATGAATAAAAAAAATTGAGTTTGTATTTTGAACCAAAAAACTTTGATTTATTTTTTTTCGCCATTTTTCCGGTACTAATCTAGACCATCTAGTCTGAGATAAATCGTATTGATAGTGATCATTACCCATTAACCAATTTTTCCATTCATTCATTCCTAATTTGCGAAGTTTCTTATGCCTTGATTTGGAATGAAATATTCCTTGTGTTTCACAAAAATCTTTTATTATATTCTTAATAAAAGGGGTTGTTCCGTGATATTGAAATATGGATTTCAAGTGATACTTGTTGATAACTTGGTTTTGTGATAATTTGTAAAATATTTATGCCTATGACAAGGAAGAGAGGTCACAAAAAATCTGCGAATTCTTATTACTAATATTAGAAATGGATTTTTGTAGAGTCAAAATAAAATAAATTGTATTTTGATTTGTTTCATCATAGTAACTTTATTTATCAGTCATTTTTTTTTCTTTAAGTAAAATTTGTACATTGATTCTGGGAATATTAATGATATGTAAAAAGATATCTATGTATATCCTTTCAATAAAAAATTTAAAAAAATAGTGACATTTACGCATTAGTCGGGCATTTTTTCTTTTTAATATTAATATCTGCCAAATTTCTTTCGGAGATTCTAATCTATTATTATCACAACTTGTTTCATTAGGACTAATTTTTATATCTAGAGTTAAAAATATGTTTTTCTTGTATTTTGTTATTTTTTCTAGTTGATTTCTGATTGTACTTGTCCTATCCGTCAAATCCTTCATCTTTTTTTCTGTCAGTGAATAGTTTGTCCAATCGATGGATCTAATTTGAATGGATGATTCATGAATCGTATGATTACTTATTATTAAATTATTATTTTTTATATTCGATTCATATACCCCCCTCAATCCAAATAATGGAATTGGACTTACTTTTGCAAAATCTTTCATTTTAGATTTTATAAATAGAACTATTTTTATAACCCATCTTGTTTTTTTTTTTTGATACCGTTAAAAACCATTTTGCTCTTTCTTTTACTTTTAATATTTCTTTTACTTTTAATATTTCTAGATCTAGAAAAAGATTTATTTTTTACTTTTATCAGTTGTTTTTCAAGTTCTCTATAAATAGGTTTAAAAAAGGAAGGTTTTTTTCGGGGGGAACCAAAGGGCATTTCTGCTTCCATTCCCCAAACTGTTAAAAAAGAAAAATTACCCTTTTTACCTTTCGTTTTCATCGGATCTCCGTGATAGGATTGTAGCTTAGATCTGTGCCACGGTTTGCATGACAAAGGAAATAGGATCTTTATCCTAATACCCTCGGTTAACCAATTTTGTGGAAATTCTGTTTCTGATAATTGAACACCATTATAGGTGCATTTAACATGGATTTCTCTACTCCACTCTTCCCAATCCTCGTACCACTCGGGTAATTGAAATAATGGTGCAATATTTTTGGCTATTATCAACGAGGGCAATATTATATATTTTCTAAAAAACGATTGAATTACTAACAAAGAACCACTTATTGCTTGAGCAAATAGAATAGTATCCCAAGTTTCTGCTATTGTTATACGTTCATTCTCTTTTTTTTTCTCCTCATTTTTATTATTCTTTGCTTTCGCCTCTTCTGAATTCAAAATTTTGAATTCCACACCTTTCCCTACCCAATTCCTAAAATTAAACATTCTGGAAATATTAAAAAAAAAAAAAAAAAGTTTTGTATATTCTGTCCAAACAAAGTGGAGAATGCGCAGTTGTTTGAAACAGTTCCCAAATAACTGTTTTACGTCTTTGAGCACGTATCGATCCCTTAATTAGATCTCGACGAAAATCCGATTGTTGTGAATAGCATATCAAAGCCACCTCGTCTACTGGATCATGATTAATAGTAGTATCCACATTTGTATTTGTATTCATCTTGTTATCATTAAAAATGATTAAAAGTTTGGCTTTTCGTGAACCAATTCCAGGATCCTCGGTTGACTCTTCTTCAGTTTCCAGTTCTTCAAAAAAATCAACCAATTTGTATGACCATCGGGGGACCCTTTTATTTATTCCAATATATTTTTTTCTAATTGGTTGACCGATTGGTTGACCATTGGAATAGTTTGTAATTGCATCAAATAAATATTTAAATTTTTTTTTTGAATAAAATCTTCCTTGTTCTGAAAATAAAAAAAGCCCTTTTAAATTAGAATTAGGAGTTGATTCCTCATCAAATTCACTTATTGAGTTCAATAAATGTTCAATGCTTGGTAATAATGACTCTACATCAAATGTATCAATTTTTTTTTCAAATTCTCGATAATCAGTAGGAAGGATATCATAAAGTTTATTTATACAAAGAGTTTTTATGGAATCTTTTATTGAGCTTATTAAAGAATCATTTATGCTTGGGTGTGAATCCAATTTTTTTATTGTTCCACGAAGGGGTCTGTTCAAAAGAGGATCATACTTTTTAGGTAAGCATTCTTGTTCAGTTTCATCATTGCACAATCTAGTTCTTTTTTCTAGTACATTCGCTTCAATTCGTTTGATAAGTTCGTTGCTCAGGTTTTTTTGTTTTTGTTCATTGGTATAAACCCAATGATTATACAGCTCTTCTGAGGATAGTTTTTGTGCACGGCAAAAAAACATCTTCTGTTGTATCATTTCAAAAAACGTTGACAAACTAGGTGGGTATGTAAAGATATTCTTTGTTTTCCATCACTTCGGCATGTATAAAAAAAATATTGTGACATTTCATTTCTTACAGCGTTTTCAAATCGATCATTTTTAATATATCTCAATGGGCGATTCCATCGTTTATAGTTGAAAAGAAGAGTAACAAGAGGTTTTTCAAACCAGAATAGGTATTCTATATCTTTATTTATTTCTAACTTCGAATTTTCTTGATTTCCATCAAGATAAGAATTTTCATAAACTGGGCTATTTTTATAGTATGTCTCTTTAAAGTGAAAATTGAATTCATCCTTTGTTTTTTTTTTTCCATTCAAATTCACTCGGATCTTTTCCATTTCTTCTATTTTGTCCGGATCCTCCTTTTCTTCCGAACAAAGGGAAGGGGAAGGGTCTTCTTCGGTGGATCCCTCTTGTTCCTGTTTAGTCCCCTTCGTTTCGGAAGTTGTTTCTTCCTCACTTTTCCCCCTTTCTTCCTTTTTTGAGGTTTCTTTCAGTTTCTTAGTGACAATAGGTGATGGTATTCTGCCTAAATAGTAGACATAGGTCCCTTCTAACATTGATCGATTTGAAGCACGTTTGTGGCTGTGCAACACGAAAGACTCAAGCTCATAATTTGAGTTCAATCAACACCTCAAGCTCAATGCAAAGTGTTTTTGAAGCTATTAAGGACTAAACCGAGAATAGAGAAGATACATAGAATAGGGAAGATAATAGCTAATAAAAGCTATATACTACAGTAGAGGTTCTTTAAAGACAAATCTTGTTTACACCTTATGCCTTTTTTTTCATCTATGCTTTTGTCATTGCCTACATTTGTGCACATGTGCCCCACTGAGTAAATGAATAATGGATTGCAGAGACATATCATAACAAAGTGGACGGGAGGATTGCTTGATGTACGTAGCTTCTAGACTGAGGCGACAATTCAACCTTTGATTCAAATAGACAAATGAAACACAGTGCCATGGCATCCAATCCCTTGGTAGCTCAAAGTCGTCAATGTCATCATTGGCATGTGTGGTTATGTCTTCACAGAATTCCTATTAGGAAACTCATACATTAATTAATTAGCAAGATACTCGCACAAAAGACGAGGTAGAACACACCAACTCCACACTGGATTCGATTGAGGACTGATAACACCATCACGTTTTAAAATTTCAAATTGACTTATTTGCATTTGTTTGGTTAGGAGCAGAAACTATTCATGTCTCTAAGGTTTCTCTTCTTCCTTCATTATTATTTTAACGTTGGCAGGTTATTTGTTAAGTATTTTTGAGGGGTTGTAGTAGATAATATGTTATTGGATAGTTTCAATCATCAGTAAGTAAAATATATGGTCTTATTTTCCTCTACAATCACCAAGGATCAGCCTGAATTATAGTGTACAATTCTAAACCTTTATTTATATAGCTTCAAAGACATCGATTGAAACAGCTTGCTTTAGAGTTTTAGAAGTACACTTGATATGGTAACAATTCCTTTTCTTTTTTTGCGGAATGAAATTTCTTTCTCTATCGCTGCTTTTTCATTTGAGCATATTACTCAGCGTCTGATGAGTTGTGAGATGATCCTTGGGTGGTTATGTTACAATGCAGATCTCTTGGGTGGCTCTCAGTTGACTAAGCAGTAACTCGACTAGGAGAACTTAGAGAACATGAAGAGTACCTGTGTGACCCGGCTAAAGGATGAATTTGGCATTCAGGCCTTTCTCTTTCACTTTCATCAAAGCGATGAATAGGGTTAGATATAAATTAGATGAGATCACATTCGTGATTAATTGACATGCTCATAAGCATGAGAAAGTGCAATTTCTTTTTTCAATGGTTACTTCATATCTAATACCGTTTTTAAGGTTTTAATTTTTTTTACTTTACATTTGAACGTAAAAGTGTACCGAATTTAGTGAGAGAGCTATTTCATTTTATTTTCAACGGTTAGTGGTTACTTGATATCTAATACCATTTGTAAGGTGTGTATAAGTAGACTGCTTCCAATTGAAAATTCCAATATCCACGTACTGTGGGCTTAAACATTATTTGGTTCCATTAAGATTGTATGCACTATGGGCTATATTTTAAATGGACATTGAGCTTAAAAAAATTATAGACCAAACCAAATTAACGTATAAAAAAATTAAAAATGGCAAACTATATAAAATAAAATTAAAAATAACAAACACATAATGCATTTCACAAGTTAACCACACTAACAAACTAAGTAACAAAACTAAATCAAATAAGATGTGGAAAATTAAATTATTTGAAAAACAACATCATCACAAAATGTATAATAGAAATTGAAACAAAAAATATGGCAAAGTGTTACACACACTAATAACAAACTAAACATGTTGAGTTAAATGGTAAATTTAGTAGTATCATCAACTAAACTAACGACGATGAAACCTTTTTAGTATGGTATTTAATTCTTTTAGTTTTATTTAAATTGTGTTGTAGGTTTAACTACAATACTCAATCTTGGGTTTCAAAATAGATACAGGTAGGCCTGTCAATGGGTTTCGATAACCCGATAACCGATCCGAACCAAACCAATAAAAAATGGTTTGGGTTTTGATAATTTAGTTTGCCCTCTACCGACCCGAAATCGAACTGAACCGATAAGATATTGGTTTGGTTTGGGTTTGCCCTCCACCGAACCGATATGAACCTGAACCGATAAAATAGCATTTTAGTAATATTTATGATTAATTTTGTATATGTTTATCAATTGTGCGGTTAAAATTAATTAATTTAATTTAAAATTTAATTGATTTTATAGTTTTCGGTTCGGGTTGGTTTGGGTTCGGTTTGCAATATATCTTATCGGTTCGGTTCGGTTTCGGATTAAACATAATAGGGTTAACTAGTATTACCCCCTATTAGATGAGCCAATTAGGATTTCCCCCAACTAGATTGAGAAATTAGGGTCTCCCCCCTGAGTACACACACAAAAAAACACGGTCAACCTAAGTTGACTTTTTTTGTGTGTGTATTCAGGGGGGAGACCCTAATTTCCCCATCTAGTTGGGGTAAATCTAATTGGCTCATCTAGTAAGGGGGTAATACTAAAAGATCCAACATAATATTATCGGTTCAATTTGGTTTCGGATTCCCAATTTTCTTATCAGTTCGGGTTTAGATTTTCCAAAACCCGACCCAAACCGATCCATTGACAGCCCTAGATACAGGGCAATGTAAAAGTTTGAAAAAGATTAACGGTATATTAACTATAGTACTAAAATCGAAGTGATACCTTTAATTTTAGGATTTATGTTCTATAACAATATCATGTAATGGCACCCGTCCGTAAGATTGGTTTCCTCATTTAAATCATACACTTTAATATTTCAAAATTTGAATCTTTAATTAAGTTACAATCTATCAAATACTACTCAAACAATTTTGATAGTTAAACTATTGCGAGAATTTGTTAGGTTCACCAATAACAAACATCATCTTTGAAACTGTATACAAATTTATTGAACAAACCTCAAAAATTAATTAACAGAAAATTGGAAACTGAACGCAAATGCATCGAACTAACTTTATAAAATAATTTACAGAAGATTAGAAATTGAATGCAAATGCATTGAACTAACCTTAAAAAATAATTAACGGGAAATCAGAAACTAGATACAAATGCATTGAACATCAAACTAACCTCAAAAAATAAAAAATAAAAATCGACGGGAAATAAAAAATTAAATGCAACCTAAAAATAAATTAAAGGGAAATAAGAAAATACATTGAACTAACCTCTAAAAAAAATTAACGAAAAATCGGAAACTGGATGCAAATATATCGATCTAACCTCAAAAAATAAAAAACCAAAAAACAGAAACTGGATGCAACTATATAGAACTAATATCAAAGAATAGTTAACGGAAAATCGGAAACCTGAAGTCGAAGGGTTTTATCAAAGGTGAATTCTTTTTTTTTAATAGAGAGTGAGATTTTCACGTTATAAGAAATTTGGATGAGTGATCAATATAATATTAATATATAATAGTTCTGTATAGTTGCAAATATTTTTCAGAATAATTAATATAACAACACCCGTTCGTAGATAATTTTTGAAGATTCAACATAGTGAGTCATGCATAATTTAAAGAATAATTAATGGAAAATCAGAAATTGGATAATCTTCGATGATCCCACATAGTAAATCAAGCATAATTTATTTTTATGTCATGTTTGCAAGGACACTACAGATGGATCAATAGAAGTTGGTATTACACACCACATTGGATAATTAAAAGAAAATCGGAAACTCGATTCAAATACATAACTGAGCTCAAAAAGTAATTAACGGAAAATTGGAAACTTTATGCAAATGCAATAAACTAAACTCAAAAAGTAATTAACTAGATATCAGAAACTTGATGCAACTGTATTAAACTAACGTCATAGAATAACTAACAGAAAATTAGAAATTTGATGCAAATCTTTGAAAAATATTTAACGAGAAATCAGAAACGATATGCAAATGCTTCAAACAAACCTCAAATAATAATTAAGGGGAAACCGAAAACTGGATGCATTGAACTAACATCAAAAAATAATTAACATAAAATCAAAAACCAAATGCAGCTGCATTGAACTAATCTCATAGAATAATTTGTGGGAAATCGAAAACTAAATGCACGCAAATGCATGGAAATAACCTCCAAGAATAGTTAACGGGAAATAAAAAACCAGATGTAATTGCATCGAACTAACCTCAAAGCATAAATAATCAGAAACTAGATGCAGATGTATTGAACTAACCTTAAAGAGTTATTAACGAGAAATCGGAAACTGAATGCAAATGCAATGAACTAATCTCAAAGACTAATTAATGAAACATCGAAAAATGAATGAAACAGCACTGAACTAAACTAAATGAATAATTAATTAGAAATTATAAATTTGATGTAACTGCATTGAACTAACATCAAAAAATAATTAACAGGAAATCGGAAACTTGATGCAAATGCATTCAATTAATCTCAAAGAACAATTAACAGAAAATTGAAAATTGAATGCAATTGCATTGAACTAACTTCAAAGAATAATTAACTGAAAATCAGAAACTGGATGCAACTGTATTAAACTAAAATCAGAGATTAACTACCGGGAAATCATAAAGTTGACGCAATTGCACTAATCTAACCTCAAATAATAATTAACGGGAAATTGGAAACTAGATGCAACTACATTGAACTAACTTCAAAGAATAATTAATGAAAAATCAGAGACTTGATGCAAATGCATTGAACTAATAACCCTGAAACATATTTGTATTATATGTAAGAGAATAGAATGTCTCGACAAATATAGTATTGCATTTTAAGTAGTGTTTATCATAATTATTTTATTATGATTAGGAATGTCTTGCTATTCAAGTAGCTTCAATATTATCTTTGCCACATTAGGCATTCTCACAAAACTTCAATCAAACTTCTATTATTAAACCTAACAACAACAAAAAGAAGTCGATAGGTTTTATTAAGGTTTGGTGTTTCCTTTTTATAGAAAGTGGTGCAAAAAATTTAAATGAGTGATTAATATAATTTTCATATCTCATAGTTATGCATAATTACTAATATTTTTTAGAATAATTTAATATAACGACACCCGTTCGTAGAATGGGTTCAAAAACTAGTGGAGTTCATATAACCATCCCTATATTTGATATAACAAATGGGAACTAGAGGATATTGAGTTGTTGGACACTTTACCATATAAAATTTAGAAAGAAAAAAAAAAAAAAAAAAAAAAAAAGGGATAAAGAGTCCGAGGTAACACAGATTGATCCTAAATACAGATTCTTTGTGAAAATACAGATTTAACAAATCTCAGATCTAGAAAATATTGGTGATGAGATTTTTAACGAGCTTCTGCATCGGTCCTTGTCCAAGACATTCATGAAGATAAACGTTCAAATTTAACATCCTTTAAGACTCACGATCTCCTACATGATCTTTCATGCTCTGCTTGTCAATGAAAGTTCAAGCATGAAGATTAGCAAGATAGAAGAAGTTTCCCAAAGGATGAGGCATGTCTCAATGATCAGTGACTCACCAGCATCACAAGCCACTATCAGAGCAGTCAGCACCCTTTCAAGATCCCAATCATTCTTCCGTACGCTTCTTTTAATCAAACATGATACGACTTTCACATTAGACCTCTTATTATCAAGTTTTTCACTACTCAAAAGCCTAAGAGTTTTAGATTTGAGACATTTGTTTAATATTAGAAGTCTGAGACAGTACAATTACAACTGATCTCATTTGAATCTATAGTAGGTCCTAAAAGGACTTTCTATATTCCTGACAAAATCTGGTTTGCAACTTTACAAGTACACCATATTGAATTGTTAAGTGCTAATGAAGATCCATTCCTGGCTGCAGAATTGGCTCCGAAGTTGCACTTTCTTCAAACATGGGTGAGCTTCCAACACTATAGTTTTCTAGTCGCTTGTATCCATGTAACCTTAAGAACCCACGGTATTGAAGCTTTATTAAAGGCTGTTACAGCAGCTTGAGAATCCGCTTTGATCCATAACCTTTTCCATTTCATTTCTACTGACTTCTCAGCTGTAAGCACAATTGGTAGTACCCCCACCACTTCTAATTCGTTGTTCTGGCAAACACATCCACCAACTCCTCTACTAGGTGCACCAAGAACAGAGCCATAAGTATTGATTTTTATCTCACAACCAATGGGTGGGATCCAGCGAACATCATGTATGGATGGTAGGGGAAAGTGTTTCCATTTTACCTAAAGTCGACGAAACACCCTTAAATCAGAAGTGTCATTATGCATCCTTCCATTTGAAAGCCAACTAGAAGTTCTAATACCCCTCAGCATTTCTCTTCTGATGCTGCCCAAGTGTATATTTGTCTTCAAAGTGGTTCTTGTTGCGAGTTTTCCATACTTGAACCATGATGTACATGCGCCACAGCAACATTCCATAGCTCTTGTATTATGGTACATTGGTACTTCTGTTCTTTCAAGCCCACGACGTTAAATTGAGCTCAAATGTACTGGCAGCCCAAGCCTATGTTGCAGAGTTTCTTCGTCATGATGACAGTAATGGCATCTTGAAGCTAATCTGACTCCCGCTTTCTTAACTCTATCATCAGTTGGTACCGCCTTCTGAATCAGTTTCCAAGCCAAACAAGATGTTGTAGGATGACTGTATTTAGCCCAGATCTTCTTGTACCATGAGTTCTTGCCATTTTATTTCTTTCATTTTCAAAATCAGATTTTACTGTGAACAGTCCGTCAGTTTCTGGCTTCCACACTCTAGAATCCTCCACCTCCCCACTAGGAGGTTGAATTGTGGAGAGATCAATACCCAGCCTAGAGAAGACTTCAGCTAGCTACAGAGTTAGGAATGCTCCATTCATCGTTTATTATTAGATCACCCACAATGGCCTTGTAATACTGATTGTATACTGGTGCTTGTGGAGTAGAGTTTCTGACCGGTGAGGGCACTAACAAAGGAAAAAACAATAATAACAAGAATACTCGAACAAACAGTTCAGAACATTGGAAAGGGCTATGAAATCACATTTACACTAATTTCCAGCTTGTTCTTCCCGAGAGTCTTACCCTCCCCAACAGCAACAACCTCACCTCCTAGTGGTATTGATTGGGCTGTTGAAGGAAGTAAAATGCCTCCTACAGTTTTCTCCTCGGTAGACTTGATCTAAACAAGGACTCTGTCACCCAAGGGCTTGATAGAAGTGTACTGCACAGTTGAAAAAGCAAGGAGGATGAGCAATGTAACCGAATGAGAAAGAATAACTTTAACTTACAAGTTTTCACATTTTCCTCAGGAAGCAACAACGGATAAAATGCGTGCCATTAATTTTCTATGCAAGAGTGTGCCTGACATGGGGTAAGTCGCAAAGCTTTATTGACTCTATAATGCCTGAACAAATCATTTCTTTCTCTTAAACTTATGTTCCAAAAACCATTGTCATTCAACCAAATGGCCAATAACAAAAAGATTTGTAGATAAAATACTAAATAAAAACACCTGGGGGTGCAATAAAATGCTAGATGAAATCAATTAAGAAATGTAAAACTCTTCATTTGATACTTTATAACAAGAAACAATAAACTCACACATCCTCCACAAAGCATATCACACATTCACACCTAATTCATTAAGAAGAAAGTCAATACAACAAAACAACACTCCTTACAGAGGGCTTACTGCATAAAAACAAAGACATTTTCAGCGTCAGAGAGAATTCAAAAAGCCCCATCTCCACTTCACCACAGCTCTTTCAGAGAATTAACAGAAACAGTAAAAGCTCATTTTCGTTTTGCAGGTTTGATATATAAAAAAGACAACTTCTTATGGAAATTTGGATATTTATAAAAGATTATGAAAAACAACATTCCACGGGCTTGTAAGCAAATCCCACTGGAACTTCTTTCCGATCAACAATTGTATTAAACAATGCAAATACTGATCAATTCAAAGAGTAAAAATGGGATTCCTCAATAATTTCATTAAAACTCACACAAAACATAACTACCACACACTTGGTAAAATGTGTTATAGTGACTATACACTAACTCTGTAGTCTGTACCTCATGATTCCATATATCACAAATGCAATAAATGAGGGAGTTTGAAAATCTTAAAATCAACCTGTTATTCTAGGACGAAGTTGCGCCAATCAAGGATGATCTTTGGAATGTGGGAATTGGTGGTCCAGCTTTCTCTTTTTCTGCAGCGTTCTTCAAGAATTGGACAACCACGAATTTTTAGTAGTTGAAGCAAGGGGAGATGCTTCAAATCCTCAGGCGTGAAGTCAAGGAATTGACAACTACTAAAGTGCAATGTTTGAATTGCAGTGAGTTGGTTCAAGCCTTGGGGAAGTGACGACTGTCTAGAATACCATATGGAGAAAGAGTGAAGATTTGGGTAGTCATTTTTGTTGTGATCAGGGGAACCAATTCCACTTATTAGCGCCACTATTGACTTTGAAAGAATACCTGTCTCGTTCCATAATTGCAGCTTTTCAAGGAGGGGAGGAAGGCAAGGTTGCCACCCCGTCAGTTGTGGACAATTAGCTATCCTTACACTTCTGAGTGCGGGAGAAAACAAGTAGTGCGGAACCACCTTCAACTTGGGGCAATAAGAGATATCCAATTCGCGAAGACAGGGCATGATGAAACCTTCTTCTTCATCTCTTCTTATTGGAAGCTTTATCTCATTCTCCTGCTCCTCCCACTCCAGCATGTCGGACAATCTAAGTTCCTTCAATACTGGGAACACTATAACTGGAGGTGCTGATTCTCCACCTTCTTCTTGAACATTATCATCATCACTATTCCTGGTAATAATTCCGAAAAATTTAAGGTCCCGAAATTTCACTCTAAATAGAGAAAGTTCTTCTAGAGATTTTAGCTTTCGGAGTCCTAGTGGTAACATTTGCAAATTCATGAAACTAGCAACAACCAATTTACGAAGCATGGGAAAAATCTCTATGCCTCTTCGGAATGGCAGATGCCACTCCTTGCATTCTTTCATATTCTCAATTACAAGCGTATGTAACTTCGGGAACTCTACTATCGATTGTACTGAATTTTCACCACCATTAGTACTTCCCAGTCCATAAAACTCGCGTCCGATGCGTTTCACTGAGCCCAGCTCCGATAAAGTAAGGAATTCAAGGTATTGCAGTGTCCCCAAAGCAGGCAATTCAGAGCATTGATTGCAGCAACTCAGTTCCAGTTTCACTAGATTGGGTAAAGCTGTATTGCTTGATATCCACGATGGAAATACATTCCCTTCGTAATCTTGTATTCTTAACCTTGCCAAGTTTGTATGCGGCTGGAGACCATCCAAAACACTCTCTATCCTTTTCATCTTTTCTTCTCTTGCATCAGCCTGTCTTTCTTCAGAAAAGAACAAAGCCAAGGACCGGAGCTTTTCTTTTTTATTCAGTTCTGCCTGTTTTGAGTCTGTCACTTGTTCCAATCCCTTTATTCTTAGTTCTCCTTGGATATGGTCTAGAAGTTTTAACTCTCCAATCTGGCATCCTTTTCCGCCACCACGATCAAATATGACTGTACTTAAAGTTCTAAGACAACTCAATCGCTCCAGTCCCCGTGGGAAATAATTCAACTGATCAGTTCCTTTAAGTTCGAGATGTCTAAGATTACGTAATTTTCCAATTCTTTCAGGTAGTTTCTTGAGAGAATAACACCCATCTAGTTTCAACGTCTGTAAATTAAATAGATTACATACTGTTTCAGGTAACTCTTTCATCATATCCATGTTAGACAAATTGAGGAGTCTCAGATGTAACAATTTGTCCACTTTATCTGGAAGTTCTCTAAGAGAAGTACCACCCAAGTCCAATACCCGAAGGCATGTCATCTGACATATAATTAATTTAAGACGCGCACTAGTATACTCTGCATTTGCTACACCAAAATCATCAAAATGACGCAACTTGATGTTACCAACTTCTCTATCATTCTTTATAAAAATAGAGGATTCACTCTTTGCGAGATGCCGAGCAAAATCATGCACAAGGTCATGCATCTTGCAACGAACGACGTTACCTTCACTATCTGTTTCAAAATCTTGGAACAAAGAGCGCATCACGAGATTATTGAAATAGCTTGTACCAAGTTTCTCTAGATCTTTTAAGTTATCATAGCTAAGAAAACCTTGTGCCATCCAAAGTTTGACCAATTCATCTTTATCTATTTTCGCATCTTCTTGAAAGATAGCACAATAAGAAAAACATCGCTTCAAATGTGAAGGCAATTCATAATAACTTAATAAAAGAGAAGGTAAAAAACCATGCCCATCTTCCGACATTACTTCCCATATGTCACTTGCCAGTACATCTTCCCATTCTAATATGGATCTTTTAAGGCACATAAGACTTGCGATAACCTTTACCGCTAAAGGGACACCCTTACTCTTCCAGGCAATTTTTTTTCCAATTTCTTCAAACTTTCCACGATCGTCTTGTCTTTCCCTGAGAGCTATATGTTTAAAGAATGACCAACATTCTTCATGAGACAATTGCCCCAGCCTATGTATATAGGTGGAGGCCATCCTCTTTGCAATGTTCTCATCTCGTGTGGTGATTATTATTCTGCTTTCCTGTGCACCACCATCCAGTGAGACCTTCAACTTTCTCCAATTCTCTGGATCGTAGGTCATCTAGCACAAGAAGGAACTTATTTCCCCATAGACATTCAGACAAACTTTTATGCAGAGCTTGCCACGCTACAGTACTAGGGACGACATTACCAGTAGCTTCTTCAATAATAGATTTGGCCACCCGTTCAAGATCAAAAGGCTTCGAGACACAAACCCACATCAGCTTTTCAAAGTTGTTCATCACTTTCTTAACTTTAAAGATTACTTGCACAAGTGTCGTCTTGCCAAAACCCCCTGACCATAGATCTCAGAATCATCAACAAAAGAACTGGTTACTGCTCGAGATTCTTCACAACTTTGCCTTTCAAAGAGATCAAGTAGAGCTTTATCTTTAACAATCCGAAGTAGTCTTTCGTTTATGTCAATCATCTTACTACCATCATCATGGTGTACAACAACACTTTTTAAACAATAAAATAGAGAAAGCAAGCAGGACCAAACTATCTCACTGACAGGAGCATCGTCGTCATCAAGTAGTTGGATCTGTGAGCTGAGAATTTCAATTTTCCACTCGTCCAATATATCGTCAGCATCATAGGAGATACGTGTGAGCTGTTCTAACCAAACTTTCACTGCTCCGTTCTTGATTTGCTTTTCCTCTGCATCCTCAAGCACTCCTTGGATAAGAGAGAGTGTATCAGCGAGTTTTTCGCTTTCTTTACGTACACCCGCCAAAAGATTCACCTCTGTTGAGATCACTGCATAAGCTATAGTGATTAGGTAATGAATATCACAATGAGAAGAAAAACAACTGAAATAGAAGACGCTCAATTTGCAAATTCAAGGCAATGCTGCTCAGATTCGTTGTTCTCTCAATTTGCAAAAGTAGTCCACTAACTTTCTCAGTAACTATATCGCACGACCCACAGAACCTTTGTCTCAAACACCAATAATTCACATAGTGGGTCAAGAGATGTTTCTCGAAAATTACTTTGTTCACACACTAAAAAGGTAAAGAGAGCATTACGCTGACTTTGCATAGAATAGCTGTTCACCGTCATGAGTTTTGCGTAAATTTAGGAAATGGAGAAGAGATAAACGTTATCATTTCCTTGTTGGCACTGGGTTCGGGTCGGATATGGCTATATCCGAATCCGATTCCGAATAGTTTCATAATATCCAAATCCGACCAATCCGATCGGATAAATTCAAAAAAAACCTAAAAATTATATCCGAACTCAAACCCGACCCGAATAAATAAATAGATACAAAAATACACCCGAACCCAATATATTCAATAATCAGGTTGGGTCGAATTCGAATCTACCCGACCCGATTCCCTACCCCACCTGTGGTGATCAGATGTTATAGATTGATGATCTAATGACACTAAAGATTGAATTGGAATTCGATATGAAATGAACTATTATAAATAAAGATGCCATTTTTTTTTCTTTTTTTTTTTGGGTAAGGTTAAACGTATTAAAGTAAAAAGAAAGTACAGAGGGTATTTAGAGATGCAACAAAGTGCACACTCTAAGGTCAAGCCATTTCAAGCATCTACTACTCCAACTAGATTTGAAATAGTTTACTTCAGTGAAAACGGCAGAAAGTTTGGAATGATCCTTCCCATTTGTGAAGTCAATCCAGTTTTCCTTCCTATACTATCCGTTCATTAACAATAAAGGATGTTCCACTCTTAGTGTTTAAATTTCATGTTAGTGGTGATGTTAGGAGAGTTGTGACATTGATATATTGAGAGAAACCAAGGAAAAGAACAATGGAGAAGAATATAGATTGATTGGGAGAGTTGATTAGGGTTAGAGTGTTCTGAGAGTTATAGTTCTCTACCCAGAGTTACATATTTATACTAGGTACCTTGGGTGAGAAGTAATCCAAAATATGAGAATAGAAACTACTAGATATGGATGAGTTTGACCTATAGTCCACATAGAAACGTGGGACTTTACATGTTAATTACGTATAGGGCATATTCTAATACTTAGCCAATATATCCGCAGTAAAGTTGGCTTCCCTGAAAATGTAAGTAATCTTTATGTCCAGAACTGCAAGTATGCAACTTTTCCACCTTGTTTGCAATATCCACGACACATCTCCACTATTAAAAGCCAATGCAGCCACCTCAGAGTCTATCTCCAACCATAGGTTTAACCATCCCTGTCAGGACCAAATTTAAACTGGTCCAACACATATTTTGTTAATGAAGACGATCCATTTTTCACACAACATCACAAATAATACGTAAAACAGTAAGGAAGATATATAGTACAAGACACAAACTTTATCGTGGTTCGGCCAAAAAAAACGCCTACATCCATACTGATCTTTGTTAATGATGTTTGTATCCGATTACAATAGTTGAGATCCATGTTTCTTTTTCTTCTCTACCCCTTGAGAATGAAGGTCTTTCTCTGCACATGATGAGAGTGTGTGTGAGCTGAGAAGGCATCCTTTGAAAATGGTGTTGCCTCTTCTTTTGTACTGAGAGTCCGTTTCCTTCTCTTGAGAATGGGGTTCTTATCCTTTTGGGAATAAGGAATCGTTTTCCTTATTTTATGGCAAAATCCCTTGATTTATGGTTCCATCTTTATCTCTTTAGTTTCCTTAAATGTCTGCCTTGCGGTAAATGGACCTAGCCAAAAGAAGGGTCCACACATAGCCCCCTTCTCGGATGCTTGAGTAATTTATAACTCGAGTGTTCGAGAATCCTCAGATAGCATGGAAAGAGTAAGAGTTACTTCTGTGTACCCATGCGGCATAGAAGACATCTTAGATTAGATCCCTATGTCCCTTTAGTGACATGGGTGAGTCATGACCCATAATTTCCTATGAGCCCATGCAGGGTGTAAAAAGGTGTCTCTGGTTAGACCCCGTGTACCTTTGGAGGAGTGGGCAAGTCATGAGCCCTGAGCCTGTGAACTCGTGGGGCACAGGAGGTGTCTGAGGTTAGACCCCCAGTGCTATGACAACATAAGCGAGTCTTATAGCCAGAGCACCGTACCATGTTAGCCTTGGGTGTAGAAGATGTCCTTGATTTCTCTTCTGCAATGTAGAAAAACCAACAAAGATATGCTCTTATAAGCACAATGGTAGAGACATATCATCACTTCTTACGCTGCTACTTGTTTGTAGCATGGAGTTCTTTGTATCTACTACATGTTCTTAGACTTGAGTAAAATAAGAAGCACTTAAGACCTCCTACAAAATTTGTTAAAAGACCAAGAAAATATATGCAATAAATATGGTCAAAATCAAAGTGATTGAAACATCAAGAATTAGCCCTCAATTGGTAGGTTGGGCTCGCATATAAATAAATAAGCAAACTGCTCAATGATCGAGTTTACATGCAATAAAAATGAAAAGAGTTGCGGTGAGTAACCATAGGAAGAATATGGCCATGAATCACTACTGTAACAATTGTACGTTGCGTTTGTCCAACTAATATATAGCAAGTATGGTCCTCAACCACCAATGCTATTTTGGATAAAACGTTAACTAGTGAGTGTTGGTTCTGTCCAGACTATGGCTCAAGCCTCAAATAACTTTATGCGATATATAGAAAATATTTCTTTCACGCAAATGAGATTGTTGTCACTCCCTAGCGTCACATGCATATATGCAGAGTAACTTTTTTTTATTATTGATCATAAGAATACACAGTAATGTTTTATATCAAAATAGGAAATGTAATCTGCATTAGAATTTACATACTCAAACATTTGGAAAGGTTTATGAAATGAGGCTCACCACATGCAGGTGGATTTAAACTAAGGCTCCTTAATATTTGAAAATGAGTGTGAAATTTTCTAAAATTTAAATAAACAAGCTATAAGGGACATCACACAATAATAGTGAGAGAAATCAAGCGTTGAATATCGACAATAAGTCACTTGGTAGCATGCTCCATATATACTAAATATTATGATTGGAGAATGAGATACTTATCTGATCTGATAACACTTGCACCTATAGCCGAGAAGCATTGATCACATTGGAGTTATCTACCTATCTTGTCGGTACTTGAGATCAATTTCGAGTTCCCGGGTTTGAATCAATAAAGCATGATGCAAGATTTCGCATCTCCATTTCAAAGTGGCCCAGTCTACGACTAATGGATAACAACTTGGATATATACTAGAGTATTTGATCTGATCGGAAAGGCATTAATGAAGATTCCAATTTTTTCTTTGATAAATCGTGGAGAGAACATTGACTTCTCGTCTTCTCCCCACAGACGGCGCCACTGTCAGGACCAAATTTAAACTGGTCTGACACATATTTTGTTGACGAAGACGATCCATTTTTCACACAACGCCACAAATAATACGTAAAACAGCAAGGAAGATAAATAGTACAAGACACAAACTTTATCGTGGTTCAGCAAAAAAAAACGCCTACATCCACACTAATCTTTGTTAATGATGTTTGTCGTATCCGATTACAATAGTTGAGATCCATGTTTCTTTTTCTTCTCTCCCCCTTGAGAATGGGGGTCTTTCTCTGCACATAATGAGAGTGTGTGTGAGCTGAGAAGGCATCCTTTGAAAATGGCGTTGCCTCTTCTTTTATACTGAGAATCCGTCCCCTTCTCTTGAGAATGGGGTTCTTATCCTTTTGGGAATTGAAAAAAGAATTGGTTCCCTTATTTTATGGCCAAATCCCTTGATTTATAGTTCCATCTTTATCTCTTTAGTTTCCTTAAATGTCTGCCTTGCAGTAAATGGACCTAACCAAAAGAAGGGTCCACACAATCCCCTAGATACTGCAATCTCCACCCCTTCAAGAATGGTCATACACTCTGCCTAAAAGCTTATGCCATTGCCAATGTTCTTCCACACAGTAAGCTTGTAAGCTCCCATATTGTCTCTGTAAGAAATGCCAATTCGAGCCATTCACGGATTACCCAATGAACCTCCATATGTGTTCAGCTTCAATATATTTGGTTCAAAAGGAATCCAAATACATTGCTTGATACTTGGTACTCTCCATGCTTTAGACCCAACATCCCAGAATTTAAGAACACCATCTTCAAACTAGGATCGGTAATTATAAGTGTTTGACAAGTTGCCAATAATTTTCACATGTGTATGAATGTAGTACTTACACTCACGAATGTTAAGCTTCTTTCCCTCAAAATGAATCAGATTCCTCTGCTTCCATATACCAACTAGAGTAGCAACCATACAAGCATTCCACAACTGCTTCACTCTTGGGCTCCATTGGTTATTCACTCTCAATGCATCATTCAGATTCAACACCGGGCTAGCATTAAAAGCTATAGAGATACACTGCCATAGTTGTTGAGAGGAACTACATTGGGAGAATAGGTGCTCGTGTGTCTCTGGGCATTGTCTGCATAGTCTACAACAAGCTAAGATGCCATGTGTACCCCCAGTCTTTGCACTTTATCGTTAGTTGCTACACCCTTTTGCAAGATCTTCCAAGCTAAAGTTGTAGGCCTAGGGTGTATATAACTATTCCAAATACATTTCTCCATTGAATCACCTGTTCCTTCTCCCTGATCTCTTCATATGCTGATTTTGTAGAGAAATTGCCCTTCGTATCTAGACACCACACTACATAATTACTGAAGCTTGAATCACACTTCTGTACTGAAGTAATGTCCACATTCACACTCTCCATCACCTCCTATAAGACTGAAGGAATGGACCATTGATCACCTTGCAGTAGATCACAGACCTTTGTTTTACACCCTTTCAGTTCCACTAGCCGGATTGATGTTAAGCAATTGTTTCAGAGAGTTAGTTCTCAACCAGTTACTTCTCCACAACATTTTCACCATCTACCACCACCCATTGAGATCTTGGGATCACTTCATTTAACGCATCTTTGATGCCAGCCCAAATAGAAGTAGGCTTATGAAATGTGATTACTCCATCTTTGTTGAAGTACTTGGCTCAAAGGAAAATATCCAGATCAGTATCACCAACTAGAACCCCCCATGCCAATTTCATTAACATTGTTGTATTCATAGTTTTCAGCCGTCTCATACCCAGTCCACCTTCAGTCATCAGCTTACACACTCTATTTCAGCTAATAGTCACACCTTTCCTAGTGGTGGGATCACCAGACCACAAGAAATTCTTCATGAAAGTTTCAGCTTCTCTAATTACGGACATTGGCCATTTGTGAATTGCCATGTTGTAAATTGGGATGTTGCATAACACAGATTTGACTAAGATAACTCTACCTGCATGAAATGATAATCTCCTACCAATCCAACTTAAGTTTTTTCTTAATCTTATCAAGAACAGGAGTAGCACGTGCTCTAGTGATTTTTCCTTGATTCTCTTTACAATCTCTCTGTTTTTCTCTCGTTTACAGTTTTTTATGGGGGAGAAGATAATGAATCTCTCTCTCTTGGATCAGTCTTTATATAACCTTTCCAAATAGCTTTACTCCAATCACATGATGACGCATGTCCATTCTTCTTCTTCACTTTCTTCCCGCTCATACCTGCACTATTTCAACTATAGAGAGATATCAACCTTTATGTCAATATCTCGATATTTAAATATAGGGTTGAAATATCAACTGCAATATTTTCCCACGACATTGCCCCCTCTCAAAACTTTCAACTTTCCCTCTTGAAATTTTGAATGTTTCGAGAAAAACTGCTGACAAAAATATTTTGAAATTCAAAATTTTTGGAAAAAATGAAACGGTTACTGTTGGAAGATGAAAAGACGGCCCAACATTGCGAGTATTCAGCCTTGCTGTCACTTCTCTCTCTTAACTTATTCTCACTTTTAGAAATCACAAAAAAGAAAACACCACCGCCATTAAAACACTCAAAAAGCTTCTTTTTAGATTTTATCTCTGGTCCCTCCACGAACCACAAATCTCCTCACTCTCTGCAAACTCAAAAAGAGGTTATAAAAGACAAAAACTTGATTTGTATGCTATCAAAAAATGAATTGTTATTATCTTGTACTGGTATTATCTTGAATTTCTTTATCATTACTTAGGGTTAGCGTTTACACTTGAAGGCGTTCTATTTGTCGATACCATCTTAGATTTTTAGGGATTTTGAAAGTTTGCGTTTTTACTTGTTTTAGTATGGCTAGAAGAAAAATCTTTGGTAATTTTAGACAAATTACCTCCATGCAATTTTGGCTTCAAAACTGAGGTCTTATGACAAAACGTCATATTCCACCTCTTAGAACTCCATCACCACCACCTCGACATTTCGATACATGTATTATAAATGATATATTATATGACTGTAATGAATATAGTGATATTAGTACCGATAGGGGATATAATTTTAATTCAAAATTCATTTTTTCTAGTGATAACGAAATGTCTAGTGAAGATACTGAATCTGAAGTCAGAGTTAGTACTTGTCACACCCCAAATTTCCAAACAATAAAAAAAAACAATGATATCCAATCATCTGGAAACCCAAGATGAAACGAAAACCTAATACCATGTTATCAAACACGATATAAAAAAAAACTGAAATCAAATAAAAACAAAAGGAACAACACTTCATTCACAAATAAAAATATTGCAATCATTTCAACTTGGAAGACAAGTTAGTTCCATTTTCTCAAAACGGCATATAGTTTCTTCCCAAGTAAGATTTCAATCCCAATATACATTTCCAAGAAACTCATATAACAATACTCATCATTCCCATTTTCCAAATTAACTCACAATATAAATATCACTTACATTCCACTTATTATATATATATATATATATATATATATATATATATATATATATATATATATATATATATATATATATATATATATATATATATATATACACCTTACCTTTAAGCCAGCACGTAGTTTTAGGGTAGGATATTTACGTCTCCTACATACAAGATTAACAAATCATACCCTCCTACAAAACAGAGTTATACATCATATCACAATAACAGGATTTATCTCAGCCAGTCAAATTTCCATTCATAATCAAACTTTATTTAAGACATTGAAGTCTAATTGATAAAACATGATTTGTCCCTTATATTAGGGGAATACCATTTATCATAACACTAACAGGTCATTCATGACACATTCAATGAATACCTTGGGTCATTCCCGCCACATTCAAGGAATACCCACCGTAACACCAACATGTCATTCATGGCATATTTAATGAATACCTTGGGTCATTCCAGCCATATTCAAGGAATACCTATCATAACACCAACATGTCATTCATGACACATTAAATGATTATCTTGGGTCATTCCTGCCACATTCAAGGAATACCCATCATAACACCAAAAGGTCATTCATGGCACATTCAATGAATACCTTGGGTCATTCCTGCCACATTCAAGGAACACCCATCGTAACACCAACAAGTCATTCATGGCACATTCAATAAATACCTTGGGTCATTCCCGCCATATTCAAAGAATACCCATTATAACACCAACAGGTCATTTATGGCACATTCAATAAATACCTTTTTAAACAACCACTATCACGTACACAATTTAATGCTAACATTGTACATATATAGTTATCACTAAAACTAATATATAATATGGTGGATGCACCTTTACATAAGGCTGCCTACGTATCCAATCTTTCAAGATTAGAATCAAATCTTACGTAGCTCTTAACCAATCAATATCATTATCCTTATATATACCTTTAAAGAAAACAACAATTTATACTATATATAATCACATACAATAAGTTTCAAATAATCCTACAATCATATACGTAAAGTTTCATACCCAGAGATATATTATGAACCTTTAAATCTAAAAACTCAAAAATGGATATTTCTCTACTTTTGATTCTCCAAAAATGATCTTACGAACCATGTCAGTTCCAAATGAAACCATAGTCTAAAAGTAGGCTACAAATAATATAGAAAACACCCAAGAAAAGTTTAAGAGACTCTTAGTTCATTACTAGACATATTTCCCAAAACAGGTTCATGCACATAAAGAATAACACGGTAGGTTTTCTAGTCAACTTGTCATTATTATAGTTTTTTCTACATTCATCCAAATGACATGTAACTTAATTATTTAGAAACTAGGGTATGTAGACTTACTTTTTCATGTAGAACTCAAAGTCCCAACCTCAGCTCATCTAGAAGAAAACTTAAGTCAAAAATGGTAAAAATTCTAATTTTCAACAAACTAGATTTCTGACGGACTATCTTCCGAATGACACAACTCTTTCCATAGGTATTCAAATGCATCAAACTTATGTTTTACAAAAATACTCAATTTCACTCTAAATGTGTGAAAACTAGGCTCGAACACAGTGTGCAGAAACTGATTTCCGGCACACTATTTTCTGCTAGTCAAACTTCTGGATGCCATAATTAATTCCACGGGCCTCAGAATGCGATGAGGCCAAATGAGTTAGAAATAAGACTCATAAAAATCACCTTTTCGTGTTTTACAAAAACTCTAACTCTCCCCCTAGCTTTATGTAATTTGTGGTCAAACCCTATGCAAAAATTGTTTTCTGACAAATATAATTTTTGACGCATAGAATTGCCGAGGTCATATCTTTTCCATCACTCATCCAAATTAAGTGAGGCTTACTGTGTTAGATAAAATACTCTCTAAGGTTTCATTAGGTTTTAGTTTCACACAAATCTACAAAGTATAGTGTCCTATACACTTCCTACAATGCAACATGTCCAGAATATGTGCACAAACAGTCATCATATATTGAAGTCAGTTTTCATAATCTTAAACATGAGTATGAACTCGGGTCAAAGTATGAGGTTGTACCTCTGTGAGTCTAGATTCGAATGGTTTTGGAATCAACATAAAAGAGTAATTTTTTTATTTTATAAGATTTTACTACTGCATACTGCTCAGTTTCAGTCCCAGTTTCTACATCAGACTTCAACTTCAATTTCAGTATGCAAAACGCCTAGATATGAAATGTTACAAAACACGAAAGTTGTAGATATGTGTGTCTAAAGTAAACAGGCATTGGATTCAGGAAGTGGTTGGGCGGTCGCGCTCCGCCTAGGGCGCGGTCGCTCGCACAGTTGCCTGATAGATTCCGACCAAGTTGCCCCGTCCTCCAGCTTCAGCTTCAGCTCCTTTCCAGCATGCGGATCTCGAACCTAGATTTGCAAAATAGTAGATAATGGAATATATCAATGAAATTTAGAAAAATGATAAATGAAAAGGTGAGAGTGATGCTTCTCTCCTTAGATACTCAACCAAACATCCTTGTTCCTTCAATCCATGACGGCGGCGGCATTTGATGTAATAGTGTTGAGTAAATAAAAAAGTATTGATGTGAGGTTCACCATAAAGTGTTTAGAACTTGGATGAAAGGGAGTCTTAGATGGATGGAAGGTAGACTTCTTTTGCTTTAAAACTTGTTTTTCTAACTCTAGTTGAATAACATTAGAAAGACTAATTAATTAAAAGATTGATTGAAAGCACAAACATTGAAAGAAATATTTTGATTGAAATGAAGAACAAACTTGAAAGAAATAACTTGATTAAATGAAGAACAAAAACTTGAAGAAATAACTAGATTGAAAATGAAGAACAAAAAGTAAATTACTTGAATGTAATCCTACATGACACTAGAATAAATATAGGTGCATTCTCTCATCCTACTTTTGAGTTCTTATATCCCTACTTTTACAAAAGACTGATTTGCGCTCTCCCATTACATTTGAGACACTTCACCAAGTTTGTTTTATGCTGTTCCTTTTTGCTTTTTTGCTTTTGGTTTTTGATTTCTTCTTGATCAAGATAGGTTTTTGAGAAAGCCTAGCTTCTTTTGTGTCAAGGACATCTATCTCTAGTCTTGTAAGTTAAGGACTTGACTTTCAGCTCTCTGGTTTGGAGTCCTTGACCTTTGACTTTGACTTTTTATATACTTTTTCATAGCAGCTTCGAGTCTTTATAATAAGCGTAAATAAGACTCCTTTTGGTGCTAAGTCGCAACTTTTATGATAAGTTGTCTAAATTACTCTATAACCTGAAAAAGACAATAAAAGCTATGAGTTGTCTTTTCATTATGCGTAAGAAGTGTTGTAATGCAGTAATGTAAGAGCAATACACATTTGGGAGCTGATCAAATATCTTGTTGAAATTTGCAATAATTAATTAGATCATTTTTGGGGTTACTCTGGTCTTTATGCTCTCTATCCTTCATCTTTAAAAAAAAAACCTATCTTTACTGATTATTGTCGATTTGGATACTACTGTACCATAGTGTCTGAAAAAATTTGAATTTGTACTTAACCTATATATTTGCTTGAAAACTTTGCTTTTAATACCAAACAACTAGTAACAATTGGTATTTAATATAATTTTATTTGAAATGACAATCTTCGATTCGATACTACCATAACAAACAAATAGTATCAATTGGTACTTAATATATTTTAATTTGAAAGGAAATCTTTGATTTCGATACTACCATAACAGACAAATAGTATCAATTGGTACTTAATATATTTTAATTTGAAAAGAAATCTTCGATTCTGATACTACCATAACAGACAAATAGTATCAATTGGTACTTAAAATACCTGGATTTTTCTCCCTTGGCTTGGTATTGAGATAATGCTCCAGATATCAGGATATTCTTTTCTTTGACCTAGATCGAGCTCGACACTACAGATACCAGGATTTCCTTTATATTTACATGGTATCAAGCTTGGAGCTACAGATACTAGGATTTCCTTTATATTTACCTGGATCGAGCTCAACACTACAGATCCCAGGAGTTTTTTTGTCTTTGACCTAGATCGAGGTCGACGCTACAGATCCCAAGATTTTTTTGTCTTTGACCTGGATCGAGCTCAACGCTACAGATCCCAGGATTTTTATCTTTGACATGTTATCCAATATCGATAAATGAAATGAATATTGACATGGTATCAATAAATTTTACTGCCTCTCATATACTTTGATATTGGCATGAATATTATATTTTTGGAAAATTTGAACATACATAATGACAATGAACAAGCATATTCTTTATTGATAAAATGTTTTCAAATTACTTACATTTTGCGGCTTGGGTAATATTACACCTTCAGCTATTTTTAAGTAATAAGCTCCATTGATTCCAACTTTGTGAATGATGTAAGGGCCTTCCCAACTAGCTGCTAACTTCCCAGCCCCTTTTTCTTTAGTGGTTGTTGTTACCATCTTCAAGATTAAATCACCTTCTTGAAAATGCCTTTAATTTGTCGCACCTTCTTGTTGAAAGATTTTTTGAGTTGTTGGTGATGTGTCCAATTGCAACCTGGCTTGATCTCATTTTTCTTCGAGGTTCAGCACCTCTGCTATCATGGTGTTTTCATTCTAGCCATTCATTAAGATTTTAGTTCTAGATGTATTTACGACCATCTCTGCAGGAGTTACGGCTTCCATACCATATGATAGAGTGAAAGGAGATTCTCCAGTAGCAATTCGTGGTGTTGTTATGTAAGCCCAGAGAACACTGTTGAGCTCATCGACCCATATACTTTTCTTATCTTCCAGCTTCTTCTTGATACTATCCATGATCGTTTTATTCATTGCCTCTGCTTGCCCATTGCCCTGGGCATAATATGGTGCAGATGTAAAGTGATTTACTCTGTATGATTCTAAGAAAGCTTTTACTTTACCTCATTTGATTTGTGGTCCGTTATCCGATATGATGGTATAGGATAACCTGTATCGCCAGATTACTCTTTCGAAAAGAAAGTTGATTACATCTTGCTCTTTTATATGTGCAGCGCTATGGCTTTTACTCATTTGGTGAAGTAATTTGTGACAACGAGCATGAATTGTCTTTTACCCCTTCCAGGTGCTAAAGGATCGACAATATCCATTCCCCATAGAGCAAAAGGTCACAGATTTGATACGCAATGTACTTCCCTAGCTAGAACATCTATAACTTTTCCATGTATTTGGCATTGAACACACTTTTTAGCATATCGAAGACAATCTCTTCGCATCTGAGGCCAAAAATAACCTTGCATTGTTATTTAATTTATTTGCTAATGATCTTCCAGCTGAATGCTTTCCACATTCTCCTTTGTGAAGTTCAGTAATGATTAAATACGCGTCTGCAAATGATATACATTTCAAATGCAAGCCTCCTAGATTTTTCCTATATAGTTCATTATCGAGCAAAACATATCTTTGAGCGCCTGACTTAACCCTTCTTGTTTCGTTTTTGTCCTCAGGTAATTTATTATTGGATAAGAATGATATATGTGCTTCCATCCATGACGCCCCCAGAGTGTCGATTTCCATAACTTCTGCTTCATCGTTATCGATGCTTGGCTTTCGCTGAACTCCAATATGCAAGATGCGCCCCTTGGTGTTTTCCAATATTGTTGCGACATAAGCCAAAACATCGGCATGTCTGTTTTCATTTCTGTTGAGATGCTCAAGTTTTCTCCTATTAAAATCTTTGAGCTTAATTTTTATAAAGCTTAAGTAATCCACCATATTGTCACACTTTGCCACATATCCTCCATTGATTTGGCTGACAACCAGCTGTGAATCACTAAAGATTGATAAGTCATTCATTTTGAGAGATTTTGCCATTTGCAGACCTGCTATTAATGCTTCATATTCTGCTTCATTATTTGATGCATGGAAACCAAGAGTAAATGCTATTTCTAGCCTTTGATTATCAGGTGTTACCAACACCACTCCAATACCACACCCCATACTTCCTGATGACCCATCAACAAACAATCTCCACCCATTTGTTCCTACCCATAAATCATTTTCATCAATGATATCATCAGGTTCTTGCAACTTTGAAAAATCCTCTTCTTCCATTTCCCAATTATCATTTTCGCACGGAAAATCTGCAAGAAAATCTGCTAGCACTTGACTCTTCTCCGACACCTTGTTTCGATATTCGACACCGAATTCATTAATTAATACTGACCATTTCGACATCCTCCCCGACTTAGCTGTCTTGGCTAGAGTCTGTTTAAGTGAAAGATTCGTCATAACAATCACAGAATGTGCCTGAAAATACGGTTTTAACCTCTGAGAAGAGAACAAAAGTGTCATAGCATACTTTTCAAGTGTCGAATATCTTGTTTATACCTCAAGCATTGTCTTGCTTTGAAAATATACTGGCCTTTCGACACCCTTTTCTACTTTCACCAACACGGAACTTATGGCAAATTCCGATACAGCTAGATAGAGAAGTAAGCTTTCTCCCTCATCTGGTTTCGTAAGACTGTGCATTTCTTGCAAATACTTCTTTAACTCGGAAAACGCATCTTTGCATTCCTCATTCCAGCAGAATATAGTATTTTTCTTAAGCAACTTGAATCGGATGTTCGTGAAATGAATCTGTTGAGAGCAAATATCCTTCCTGTTAGCCTTTGTATCTGTTTCATTATTTTTGGTGATGACATCTGCTGAATTGCTCGTATCTGGTCTGGATTAGTATCGATACCCCTCTTGGTAACAATACAACCCAAGAATTTCCCTGAACCAACGCCAAATGTGCACTTCTCAGGATTGAGCTTCATGTTAAATTCCCTCAATATCCGAAATACGGTATCGAGATCTTTCACATGGTCCATAGTTTTTTTAGACTTTATAACCATATCATCGATGTACACCTTGACGATTCGCTTGATCAGCTTTTTGAACATCTTTTCGACTAACCTCTGATAAGTGGCTCCCGCATTCTTTAAACCAAAAGACATTCTGACAAAGCAATATATACCTCCATCTACGACAAACGCCGTTTTGAGTTGATATAATATATATGGCCATTAGAATCTGGAAATATCCGGAATATCCATGGCAGAAGCTAATTAATTCGAAATCCGCTATCCGATCTACCAATTCATCTATCCTTGGCATCGGATAGTGATCCTTAGGGAATTTTTGATTCACATATGTGAAATCGACACATATCCGGACTTTCCCATTATTTTTAGGTACCACTACGATATTGGCTACCCAATCCACTTCTTTAATTATGCCGTTATCGAGCATCTTCTTAATTTCGGCTTGCACCGCTTCTTCATACATTGGTCGAACTTTTCTATGCTTCTGATGAACAAGGGTTGCATTTTCCTCAATATTTAACTTGTGTGAACAGATATCTGGATCAATACCGATGAGATCTGACATCGACCAAGCGAAAATATCTTGATTTTCTTTTAAGAAAACCATCAATTCATCTCTTATAGTTGAGTGCATTTCTGTGCCAATGAATAAATGATGATCATTCTCTCCCATGCCAATATTAACCTTTTCAACTGCCTCTATGATTTGACTTACCCACACTTCTTCATTCTTTAACTCTGGTGTAAACTTTACCTGCTCATGTATCTGATGCATATCGGTGTCGAAATGTAAAATCTCCTGTAATTGCTAATTAGAGCTTTCCAATATGCCCCTAGTGTCTTGCTTCTTTTCTTTCATCATTCCCTTTACTGTGACAAAATTGCATTTTTCTGACTCAGACTGATCTCCTCTTATTTCATGCAAACCATATGCAGTGGGAAACCTGATTATTTGATAGAAAGTACTTGGAATTGCACGCATATCGTGAATCCACTTTCTACCAAGTATTGTATTGTGATCATAATGATGCTTGATATCAACGAATTTTGTCATCATGGTTTGTGGTCCAGCTCGTACTGGTAACTTGATCTCCCTAGCTGGCCTGGCGGAGCTTCCGTTAAAACCATACAAGTTGAATTGTGGTGCTTTTAGATGAGTTTCATCGAGACCGATGTTGGTGAACGCTTTCCAAAACAAAATATTAACAGAACTTCTACAATCCACCAAGATCTTTTGTACATCATATCCTGAAATGCGCAAAGTGATTAACAACGCATTATCATGAGGCAACATAACCTTTGATAAGTCTTCTAGGACTAACATTATTGCTCCTATAATGCTGGTCGACATTAGATTAGGATTTACCGAGATGGGCTCAATATTGACCTCAAGAACCTCCTTTACCGTCGAAATTTTCCTGATCTTGTCTCGGATGATCTTCTTCTGAGGTATGACTCCTTTGTAAATCATGTTAATGACTCCAACGATTTCTCATGTATTGTAGCTGTGATCTCTGGTCGAGCATCAACCCTAAATTCTTGAAGCTTTCCATCTTTCATTAATCTATCAATCTCCCTCAATAATTGCAAACATTTATTTGTTTAATGATTCTTGATCTTGTAAAACTGACAATAAGGGTTGTCTTCCAATTCCTTAGGAGTGAACTATGGATGTTTCACATAAGCTTCCTTACCTACCCTTCTCAATATATCTTTTGGTGTTGTGTTGATGGCCACATAATTTTTTGGATCTAATTCTTCTTTTAATGATCTCTTATATCTCCTTTTAGCTAGAGGTTGAGACTCCATATCCATTCTTACAAATGCCTCACTAGCTAGGCTTTTTCTTGTCTGATCGAACATAATCTCAACTATCACCTCGGTCTCGACTCTCCAATTCCTTTCAAGTCGATTCCAATACTTGTAACACAGGTTGTACTATGGCAGCTAGGATTCCTTCTTCCACGTGGATGTCTTTCTCTATTTTATCATACAACTCTTGCAGACTTTTTACCTCTTTTCACAACAAATACTTATGCATATCCGATGCTAGTATCAAACCCGTTTGAAATGCCATCATAGCTATCATCTCTGATTTGTCCAGATTTTTAACAGACTGTGTCGCAGTTTTGAATCGAGCTAAGAAATCTTTCAAAACGATTCGTTCTTCCTGTGTATTAATTGAAACAAAACCGACACCTGTTTTGGCTTGACCCTCTGATGGCCATAGTTTGTTAAAAATTTCTCTTCGAGTTCTCTAAAGCAAGAAATTGTTCCTTCATGCAAAAAATAGAACCATTTCAAAGCTTTCCCTTTAATACTGGAAGAAAGGGATTTAAAGAGCAACAAATCTAGATACTCTGTTCCTTGATATACTAGCTAGATACTCGGTTCCTTGATATACTGCATACTGGTGTCGATACCAGAATAAATTATCCATTGGATCCGATGTGCCATCGTACTGATTGCCTTTTTGAGTTTTAAATTTTGGAGGGAGAGGCATCCTTTCTATTTCTTTACATAACGGATTCCTACCGACATTGTCAGCCAACTTTCTTACCGATGCCGATGACTTATCATGTAATTTTTCACCAAACTTCTTCGTCATCATTTCTTCAACCATTTCTTTCATTATTGGTCCAACAACTTGCAAGTCTTCTTCTTCACGTACTACGTCCTGGCCTTTCTTTGCTATCGAGGGTACTTCTTCTTGATGGCTCTGTCTAACAACGGGACTATCTAATGATGACTCTTCTCTATCTTTTCCATATATATCTTGCTTGCGAAAGCTTCCCATTCATCTGCTTCATAGCATTGTTTTCCTGTATCAAGTTTTTGTTTTGCTTCTCCAATTCTTGAAATTTTCGCAACAGATTCTACAAAGATAACTCATCCTCTTGATTCTCTTCTACTTCTTCTCTTACTTTACTAATTTATCTTCTAGTTCTTCCCTCATCACCTTTGGAAGCGACCTGAGAACTACTACCTTCATTTGCTGCTACTTTCCTTGTTATGTTTCTTTTTAATTGGAGGCATTTCGAACAAACCTTAATACAAAACTTCCTCAATACACTTTTTTGCTCAACAAAGAAAATCTTGTATGATGCTTTCCTGATGATAAAAGTGTTGGAGTTATCCCTCATATGAGGAAGAAGGAGAGAATCCGGTGATGTTTGCGTAAAGAAGTTTGAGCGAGCGAACGCTCGAAACTAGTCTTGCCCAAGGAGCCTTGGAGAAAAAGAAAGTTTTTTTTCTTAGCTTTTTCCAAAACAACTCTAATGGAAATTATTTTTCTGAAATTCGAAGAGGGCGCGTGCGCTTGAAATGGCTTGTTTGAGGGTGCGCCCGCGCTCAAGTCTATTTTTGTCAGAATTTCTATTTCTGAGAACCGTGAGTTTGCAGCATAAGAAAGGGGTTTTTGGCAAAACCTAAGGGACGAACTAAGCAACACAAGAGAGAGAAAACCCCAATTTTGAGAGTTATCACAATTGAGAGATAACCTTTGCAGAGAGAAAAACCTATTAAGAGAGAGGAGTGATCTAGTAAGGTGAGAGACTGAAAGGAGTGATTGTAATCTTCTTTCCTACGTTATAAAAGAATTAGCTCTTGTGGAAGTAGACACCATTGGCCGAAGCACGATATATCTTTGTATTGTGGTATGTTTTACTTCTTTGCATTATTATCTGTTGTTAATAGTTGGGCATGTTAAGTTGGTTGTAGTGAATATTTAGAATTTGTCTGGAGTAGTAGTTGAATTCATATTACGAGTTATCTGTGTAGTGGGGATCGATTGGTATCGTTATTCACCAACAAGTGGTATCAGAGACAGGTTGGATTAACCTAGGTTGTTATCCGAATTTTGCTCGGAAGGTGTTTGACGAAATTCCTGAGAGAAGATTTGAGTTTAAATAACTTGTAGAGATGGACCATTCTATGAACACTTGCATGATTAGTCTGAATAGAGCGAACTACACTATTTGGAAAGCCAGGATGAAAGACTTGCTCTATTGCAAGGACCTGGCACAACCCATTGAAAATGAAGGAGTAAAACCAGATGCAATTGCTGCGGCTAAGTGGAAGACGCTTGATAAAAAAGCGATTGGGTGCATTAGACAATGGATTGACAACAATGTAATCCGCCTTGTATCCCAAGAGACCACAGCTTTCAGCCTGTGGAAGACTTTATAAGACCTCTACGAGAAGACAAGAAAGGACGCACATAATAGCTCCTGTCACTCAGAGATCCTTGTTATAGAAAAGCAAGAGAGAGGCAAAAGTAGAAAACCATCTCATTCTAGAGGTGAGGACAAAAGAAAATCTAGGATCGCGAGCAAACCTCCTAAGAAAGACTTGTCGTGTTCTCATTGCGGTATCCATAACCACTTCAAGTATGAATGCATAGAATTGAAGAGGGATGAGAACACTAGTACCGTACAAGAAGACAAGTTAGAGTTGAAAGAAAGCACTGCCAGTAGAGATTCCACAGTCATAGCTTCAGAAGGTGAAGTAGGAATTATGTCAGATGGTGACGAGTTATGCTTGAGCACTTCATGCCAGGGTACAGAGTGGGTGGTAGATACATGTGCTTCTTACCACGTCACACCCTATAAGAGTTTCTTCACTACCTAAAAATCGGGTGATTTTGGTGAGGTGAAGATAGGCAACAATGGAGTCTCAAAGATTGTAGGCATTGGTGATGTTCATGTAGAAACCAATGTCAGCTACACCTTGACACTCAAAGATATAAGACATATCCCTGACATTTGGCTAAGCCTAATTTCCGCTTGGAAGTTAGATGATGATGGCTTTCTAAACTCGTTTGGTAACGGGTATAATAACTGAGCAGAGGTTCCATTGTAGCAGCCAAAGGGAAGAAAACTTGCTCTCTTTATAAGACACAGGCTAGTTTGTGTAAAGCAGAAGTAAATGCGGCAGAAGAAGAAGCTTCCTCTAAGCTATGACATAAGAGACTGTCATATGGGAGAAAAAGGTATGGAAGTTCTTGCCAAGCAAAAGGCATTGCCAAATATAAAAGGTACACATTTAAATAGATGTACTCATTATTTGGTAGGAAAGCAACACAGGGTGTCTTTCCAAAGATTCCCGTCTGACAGAAAGGACAATGTTCTTGAGCTAGTTCACACTGACTTATGTGGTCCTATGAAAGTAAAGTCTCACAGGGGAGCTTTGTACTTCTTGACCTTCATTGATGATGCGTCAAGAAAGATATGAGCATATAGTCTGAAAACCAAGGATGAAGTACTTAACGTGTTCAAGACTTTCTATAGCATGGTGGAAAAAGAGACAGGGAAGCCTTTGAAGTGTATTCACTCAGATAATGGGGGTGAGTACATAGGGCCGATTGAAGAGTATTGCAAGAGTCATAGGATTCTTCATGAGCAGACCGTTTTCAAGACACCGCAACAGAATGGTATAGCCGAGAGAATGAATACGACAATTATAGAGAGGATGAGATGAATGCTGTCTCACTCTAAGTTACCTAGAAGTTATTGGGTAGAAGTAATGCGCACAACCGTATATGTGATCAACCTATCGCTGTCAAAGCCTCTGAATAGTAATTCTCCATAGAGAGTATGGTCAGGCAGAGATGTTGATTATGGATACTTGAGGGTATTTGGGTGCAGGGCATTTGTTCATATTCCCAAGGATGAGAGATCCAAGCTTGATGACAAAGCCAAGTAATGCATTTTTCTGGGTTATGGAGATGAGAAGTTTGGCTACAAACTCTATGATCCGATTAACAAGAATGTAATCCGAAGTCGAGATGTTGTGTTCTTGGAAGACCAAACCATATCAGATTTCGAGGAGGGTGAGAAGCTACAAGCTTTCACTAATGATCTTGTTGATTCAGAACCAGAAGTTCCTACTGTGGAACGTGCAGAAGGCATTGAGAATGCAGAGAACCATGGGTTTGAAGCTCATGATGATGATCCTATTACTCATGATGGAATAGAACCTATTGATATAGAAGATGCAGATGAAGTGCATGAACCACCACCTGAGCAAGCATAAGTGTATCCTCCTGAGCCACAAGAAGATGGGGTAAGGAGGTCTGACAGAGAGAGACTAACTTCAACTAGGTATCTACCACATAGGTATGTTTTACTATCTGATGGTGGAGAACCTATGTACTATCAAAAGGCTTTTGAAGGTACATACAAAGAAAAGTGGTTGAAGGCCATGCATGATGAGATGGATTCTTTGCATAAAAATCACACTTATGAGTTAGTTAAGAAACCAAAAGGAAGAAAAATTCTCAAGAATAAGTGGACCTATAAAGTCAAGCATGAGAAGAATAATTCACACCCAAGGCACAAATCTCGCCTTGTTGTGAAGGGATTCGGTCAAAGGAAAGGTATTGACTTTAATGAAATTTTCTCTCCTGTAGTTAAGATGATTTCTATCAGGGTGGTATTTGGTCTGATCGCAAGTATGAACCTAGAGGTTGAGAAGCTAGATGTTAAGACAACTTTTCTTCATGGAGACCTTGAAGAAGATGTCTACATAGACCAGTCAGAGGGGTTTGAGGTCAAAGGCAAAGAGCACCTAGTATGCAAGCTGATAAAGAGCTTGGATGGGTTGAAGCAGGCACCGAGACAGTGGTACATAAAGTTTGATTCCTTTATGGCGAAACAAGGATACAAGAAGTCTATTTCCGATCATTGTGTTTGTTCAGAAATTTCCAGATGGGGATTTCATAGTGCTATTGTTGTATGTGGATGATATGTTGATAGTTGGCCCGAACATCAACAAGATATCCAAGTTGAAGAAAGATTTGAGTAAGTTCTTTGAGATGAAGGATTTGGGTCAAGCAAAGCAGATATTTGGGATGTGGATCACTCGTGACAGAAAGAGTGAGAAGTTGTGGCTTTCTCAAGAAAGCTACATTGAGAAGGTGTTGAAGAGATTCAACATGGATCAAGCGAAGCCAGTCAGTTGTCCGCTTGGTGGCCAGTTTCGCATGACCAAAGAGATGTGTCCAAAAGGTGAGCATGAGCAGAGTCAGATGAAAAAAAATTCTTATGCATCTGCAGTGGGCAGCTTGATGTATATATGCAATGGTGTGTACAAGACCGGATATTGCTTTCGTCGTTGGTGTTGTAAGCCGATTTCTGTCAAATATGGGTAAGGAGCATTGGGAAGGTGTTAAGTGGATATTGAGATATCTCAAGGGCACTTCCAAATCGTGTTTGTGTTTTGGTGGGAGTAAGCCCTTACTTGAAGGCTACACTGTTGTAGACATGGCATGTGATGTTGACTCGATGAAGTCCACCTCCGGTTATCTGGTTACTTTTGCAGGGGGAGCAGTTTCTTAGTAATTTAAGTTGCAAAAGTGTGTTGCCCTCTCCACTATAGAAACCGAGTATATTGCAGCCACTGAGTGTTGCAAAAAGATGCTATATATGGATGAAGAGATTCTTCGATGAACTAGGGCTAAAGCAAAAACAGTTTGTAGTTCTATGTGACAGTCAGAGCCCAAGAATATGAGTTTTCATTCTAGATCCAAGCACATACATGTGCGTTATCATTGGATTAGAGAAGTTCTCGAAGACAAGCATTTGTGCATTGAGAAGATCCATACCGACAAGAATGGGTCGGATATGGTGACCAAAGTTTTACCGAAAGGTAAGTTTGATGTTTGTTGTGCTATCGCCGGAATGGTAGCACACTCCCTCTGTTGATTTGGAAATTGTATGGAGGTATCCCCCCTCACTGTTCGGGGGGGGGGAGATTGTTGGAGTTATCCCTCACATGAGGAAGAAAAGAGAGAATCCGGTGATGTTTGCGTAAAGAAGTTTGAGCGAACGAACGCTTGAAACTAGTCTTGCCCAAGGAGCCTTGGAGAAAAAGAAGATGGTTTTTTTTTCTCAGCTTTTTTCGAAACAAGTCTACTGAAAATTATTTTTCTGAAATTCGAAGAAGGCGCGCGCTTGAAATGGCCTGTCTGAGGGCACGCCCGCACTCAAGTCTATTTTTGTCAGAATTTCTATTTCTGAGAACCGTGAGTTTGCAGCATAAGAAAGGGGCTTTTGGCAAAACGTAAGGGACGAACTAAACAACACAAAAGAGAGAAAAACCCAATTTTGAGAGCTATCAAAATTGAGAGATAACCTTTGCAGAGAGAAAATTCTGTAAAGAAAGAGGAGTGATCTAGTAAGGTGAGAGACTGAAAGGAATAATTGTAATCTTTCTTCCCACGTTATAAAAGAATTAGCTCTTATGGAAGTAGACACCATTGGCTGAACTACGATAGATCTTTGTGTTGTGGTATATTTTACTTCTTTGCATTATTATCTGGTGTTAATAGTTGTTTAGAGAGTTGGGCATGTTAGGTTGGTTGTGGTGAATATTTAGAGTTCATATTACAAGTTATTAGTGAATCACACACCACAAGGTAGAAAAATCAATCTCTTGAACTCTCAAGCTACTGATACACGGATGGCACCAATGTGGTGATCAGATGTGATAGATTGAGGATCTAACAAGTTCTTGAAGATTGAATGACGATTTAACAAGTATCTACTGAAGACTGAATTGGAATTCAATATGAAATGAACTATGCTTTATTGAATTATAAAGATGCTCTTTACAGTCTCTCCGTTTTGCTCCTTCACAGTTTTTTGTGGGGGAGAAGATAATGAATTTCTCTCCAGGATCAATCCTTATATAGCCTTTCCAAATAGCTTGACGCGTGTCTTTTTCTTCTTCACTTTCTTCCCGCTCTTACATGTACTATAGATATCGACCTCTAAAAGAAAACATTAGGGCTGCGATATTTGCCCACGACACTACCTGCGAAGTACCAACAGATTGAGACCACCAACGCTCCCACCGCAACTTTATTGATAATGGTGAGGCCTAGAACAAACCGAGTAACATCACTCAAGCATCTGGTTACATTTGGTCCTACAAATGAAATTTGAGACTTCTTGCCATTCTATCAAACTTCAACCGGGACAACTAAAATTAAAAGTGTAAATGCATGACAGGGTAAGATTACGCCAACAGAGTCTAATTACTGATGATGAACAAGTTTTTGCCAGTGTTGGATGATGACCCGAGAAGTGGGACAAATTGAAATGTCTTCTCTGTTATGGAGTTAAAGGAAGTTCAGTTATTGTAAATTTGTAACAACTCGTCGCCAAACGGTAGTAGACTCTATCACTCTCCAACCAGTTTTAGACCCTCTCACGTGTATCATTAGTCCGATGGTTTCCAACTCCATTATATTCCTAATTAGTTTCCACTTTCAGTTGCCAAACGCACTCCCAAGTTATCTTTGTGTTTTTGCACATGGAAAATTGATTAAGGAAGAATGGTGTTGTCTGAGAAAATACATTTACAACTCTTATCTCATTTGAATCAATATAGAGTAGGTCCTAAAAGGACTTTCTATGTTCCTCACAAAGTCTGTCGTTACTAGTACCACATATTGAAGTGTTGAGTGCTAATGAAGATCCTTTCCTGGCTGCAGAATCGGCTCCGAAGTTGCACTTGTCCTCTTCATCAACTCGGCACAGTGCTTTGGATCTTAGCGACACTCAGGCAACTTAGGAGGATAAAACTCGTCTTTAGTGAATCTTGCCCAACATTCTTACCACTTGGATGATACCACACAATGCAGACTCGAGCTGCCACCTATCGATGGCTGAGCAAGCCACTAGGATGATACTAATTGTTGTACAAAAATAGTTTTATCCACATGGGCCGGGCAGAATTCCTAGTACCTCCCTTTCCGACTCTCTCTCTCTCTCCTCATTTCAAATTTTATTTCGAGTTGCGTCGTTTTCACGCAAAGGCCGCCTTGTATAAATATATACTTACTGACAATAATTTATTTTTTCCGTTGTCAAAACAATGGGGAATAGGGCAGCAGCAGCTACTTCTGATGAATGCTTCCAAGAGAAACGTAATATGGTATAACTTTCTTCCTCTTTGGTTTTTTCTTGCCAATATGCTATTACTACTCTCTGTTGATATACTAATTGAAACTTTGGTTTTCATTTTGCAGGAAGATTTATGGAAAACTATTTTCCTTGTTGGAACTGAGGTTCGCTTTAAATTTTAAACTACTAAGTTGTCTGTTTCTTATTATTACTGCGAAAAAAACTCGATATCTTACTTTAAATGCTTTTGTTCTTATGTATTTTTAATGCAGTGGGATCAGTTTTATAGGCTATCAGTTCAAATGGAACTTTTCAAATTTAGAAGTGAGTGAGGATATTTTTTTTTGTGGGATTAATTTCTATTATTTAATTATTTTGCTTAACAACGATTTCCTTAATGCTAATATAACCATGCTTTGTTCAGGATGCATTTGAAGAGAATGGAGTGCTTCATGGCAACAAAGTTTATCTTTTCAGTTGTACTAAGCGTAATTTTTTATGTCTTTCCGCTTCTACTTTCTACTTTGGTTAGGTTATGTCTGAACTTATCTATATGCATTTTTAATATTATGCAGATTGATATCCTAACTTCATTATTATATCATACTAATGGTCTTCCGTTTCTGTTTTTTAGCTCAATGCTTACCTGTATACGGTGAAGAGAAAGTAATCTTAATCCCTTTGGTGGTGGCAGTAAGTTCCCTTTGCAAGCTTTCTGTTAATGGACATCATTGAGTTAACTCCTCGTTTTGGAACTGGTGTGAATATTTCATAGGGCAATTGCTATTTGCGGTTTTCTCTTTTGTTGATTAAGCTAGTTGCTTGTAATACAGTTCAGGAAATTTTGATGGGACTGGTATTGCCTGGGGTCAAATTTAGATAAGATCATAGCGGAATTATTAGTGGAACACTTTGAATTTTTAATACAAACAGGATTTTTTTATGCACGCGGTGCTTAAACTTATAATAATTGTAAAGATGCGCTTAAAATAGTACAGTATTATGTGTTTCTTTTTTGGCATTAAAGAACAACCTTAATGATTTTTTATAATGAATACGGAAATAAGTTGTTGAATGTAGAAATAAATCAGGCAACTTGATATCTGCTTATGAATTAACTTGTAAGTCCGGAGATGACTTAACCATTATTATGTAGGTTGTAAGTCGTAAGTATTAGCATACTCATAAAAGCATTTATAAGACCTAAACGAAAAAGAAGACAGTGGCACTTACTGATAAGTATTACCCCTTTTACTGATGATGACTGGAATATATCTTGTATTCAAAATTCAAATGTATTTTTTCTTGTTTGTTTTGACGTTAGATCTTGATATCTTAAGCAAGCCGAAGTAGAAGCTTGCAAAATGAATTATCTGCAGGATCACTTCAATACCATTTCTAACTTGGAACTGTAGACGTTATCTGATTGAATTCTTATGTTTTTATTATTTGCATGACTGGATACTTGTTAAAACAGTCTGATCAACAAAATTACCCTGTTAATTGAAATTGTTGGAGGCATTCTTAATGCTGTTACCTATTGTTAATTCAATTATTACGTACAACCCCAGATGAAGTTTAGGCTACAGTTCTATGTTGGGTTTCTTCTGTATATGTACTTGATTCTCTGGTAACATAGTTGTTGCCCTAGCTGATAATTGTTATTTATTAAGATAGACTGGTTTTACATGTTCCACTCATTCAATGAATAAGTAGTACCACATAAAAAAGTCTTCCAGCTAATATACATTTTGTATCTCATGCAATTCTTCAATTACCTCTATTTGACAGGTTGTGTCTCCTTTCCCGCCTTCTGATAAGATCGGTATTAATTCGGTTCAAATGGAGCCTGAGGAAATAGTTCCCATGAATCAAATGAAAATGGATTGGGTTCCATACATCCCACTAGCATATAAGTATTCTCTCCTTACTTTCTGTTGTGTTCTTAGACCTTAATTATTATTTCTTGGAATTGCCATTCTATCTCTTAGCTGTTTCTGATTTGATACGAGTTTACAATACTCTATACTCTATCCTCCCAGTACATATATTCATATGCTGTTTCAATTGACTTTCCGTACAGGGATAGCCAAGTGGATAGACTGAAGTCTCAGATTTTTATCTTAAGCTGCACTCAAGGAAGGTACTACTGTCTTCATTTTGCCAGCCATGGATTTTGTGTTCCTGTGCTATCAGTTATCAATTTAGTATTGTACATATGATTAAGATCAAGTAAGTTGACTATTTCTTGTGAACTTTTGACACTCATATGGCTCATAGTTCCCAAAGTGAATCATTTGTGTTTTAAGTCCATAATCTGGTGAAGGAGAATACTGATTCGCAAGGCTGACTACTAAATGCAAATTGCACTAGAATGTTTGATTTATAATGCTGGATTTCAAGCCAAATAAAACGTGAGAAATGGTTTTGAATCCATTTTCATACTGTTTATTTTACTAAAGCTATAGTATTTTAGCTTAAAAAAGGATTTCATTTCCAAGTAAAGGTCCTACATGCTTTTCTCTTCAATATATCTAGATGACACTTTTTATATTAGTAGTGCTCATTCCACCTAATGGCCACCATTGAATGTCTGCTTCTCTCTATATTGCGTCTTTTTTCTGGCTGAGACAAGTTTGGCTAACACAACCTGGTAAGAGCTACGCACTGAATGAATTGTTTTCTATATTCAAACTACGTAGATGTGAATTAAGGAAGCCGCCTGTTTGCTGCTTGGAGTGTCCTTCTTGTGCTACTATTGAAACAAAATCCATTAATATCTGTTTCTTGCATGTGCACATGTTTGACTATGTCTTGGAGAGTTGGAGTTATACTGAGCTATGAGCTATCAAAGCAAGACGCTATCTTCTTTCAATAATTTTAGTCCTCCATGTTGCTGTATTCCTGCCTTGTGAACATTCTGTCACTAATTTTGAATCAGTACAAATGATCAATTTTTTTTTTTTTTTTTTTTTTTTTTTTGAATCACTATTCACTATGGACTTGGATTTGTTTAAAAGCAATGTAAATGTGCTATTCCTGGGCCTGCCAATTTTGTCTTGAACATAATTATTTAATGATCCAGCTCTATTAGTCTTGGAACAGTGTTATATCCTATAACACCTTCAGGAAGGTTTTCAATCTATATGAAATAATTATTTCAAAATTTGCTAGTGCAGTCGTCTGATCAGAATTACATGACAGGGAGAGATGCAGAAGGAAATGTGGTGTTTGCTTTCTCTGGAGGTGGCTCTATGAAATCTGTGCTATACCAGGAACTGAAAGCAATTCATATAGGTTTGTCTATAAGCCTATCTATAACAAAGGTGGTAGTCAATTCTGACTCACTGAGGGCAATCCAAATCATGAAAGGCATAGAAGCTGCACCCTGGAACTGCTGGAACCTTGTCACGGCTATAAAAGGATCCACTACCACCATGGAAGTGATTTATTTTGTGCATGTATTCAGAGAAGTGAATAGAGCTGCTGACTTTCTAGCTAAGTTATCAACAGATTGTAATGAGGAACATATAGTTTTCTATCCTCCTCTATGTAAAACCCTCTCTCAGATAGTGGAGGAAGATGTAACAAGATGTTACTTGAGAATCTAATACAGGTGGAGGTCTGCCTAACCTCAACAACATTTCTGAAAACAGAATTACATGATTTCTGTTGTTATTTATAACCATAACCACCAGAATCATATTTTTTGAACATTTACTTGTACACTTGTCTAATCAAAATCTTATTATTCTTGTACCTGTTTGATGCAGGGCTGCTCTGAGGAATCTGGAGAAAGAGCGCATCAAGAAATATAAATATTGTCTTCCGTGTGAGTTATCAATGTCTAATGATATTTGCCTTTTAAATCTTATTTTTTTGAACCTTATCTACACATAGCAGGACCAAAATCTTGAGGACCTAAACTTCTCTTTTAGATGGTCTTTAGAAACTTAGATGTCCTATATCTTCAGCACGTTAAACCCTTTTTCTTCGGTTGTATGCGATGGATTAGTAGGAACTTAAATGAAGAGGCCCATTGAAATCTAAAGCTACAAGTGCAGTGCCCTTCCAAGTTGTGTTTTGAACAGTGCGGTTATCCAAGTGACTTTTACCACAAATCCAGATTGTGACTCATGTTTTTGTTTAACCATTTAAAATGGACAATCCATTTTCAAAGGACTTTCCACAGGAGCACCGTTTTGGCTCTTGTCAGTTACACATGTGGAACGTTAATTAGATGTTTGTAATAGCTTTCGGCACCTCTGACAGTCTGTAGCTGTCCGTTCTGTATTATTTGATGTTTTTCTTTGGGAGGTTGTGATGTTGTTTGGGTGTTATTTTGTTTTTTTTGTGGGGGTGGGGTGGGGGTGATGTTAATGTATGGTTAGGGTAGCATTATCAGACGTTTTGTGTCACATCAGGTGTTAGATACTACCACTGTTTGACATCATCTTTAGATACTGCTTCTCTTTGATATTTGACATTGTTCTTTGTGTAGATTTTTACCAGCCATTCAAAGAAGATGAGTTTGAGCAGAGTACTGTTGTCGACTTCTTTTTTCCTGCAGAACCGCCAGTAAGTTTAAACAAACTTAAACAAGTACACAAGTTTTTCTTCCCGATTGTCTGTCTTGAAATTTTGTCTATTACAAAATTTTGCTTGAGTAAATGCTATTGTTGTGCTTTGATAAAATAATTGGTTTATCTTGTTGTACCTGCAAGTCGTTTGCGAGTTTGATTGGGAACTTGATGAACTTGAGGTGAGGAGTTATGATGTAGATTAAATTGGCGGAAGCTTCAGTTTATCAAATCTACTCTTGAATTAAACAAAACAACTAAAACTAAAACAAATCTTTATTTCTCTCTAAAATATTCTCAATAACACAACTCTCCCTGAACCCTAATTACCAACCCATTATTTATACTAATCCTAAAAACTATAAACCAATAGGAACACGACATGTGTCAACTAAAATAGAATAACTTAAACTAGTGGGCTAACGACCCATGAGCTTGGACTCAGCTAAGGGGCACACACGTATAACACTTGACAGACGAACTAATGCTCTGCATCATTCTCCCCAACTTGAAAAGAACTCGTCTCGAGTTTATATACGCAATTGACTGATGAAATTCGCTGTAGCTGATGCCCATCACTCTTCTGCTGTTCAAACGAGTTCGACCTTGAATTTTGCCTAGATAATTACTCACAAGAATAAGAATATACCATAATGTATGCAAGTTTGCAAAATCACCATAATGATTTCTCTGCTCTATGGGAATACTACCACATCCTAAAACAGCAAATACGCATACCTCCAATTGTAACTTTAGATGCACAGAACTAAAGAGCCTTGCATAATTAATATCAAAATCCTCCCAAACCGGATCGGCATACTCAACAAAAAGATTCCCAGACAAAGAGGGAGTAGTGACACAAAATTCAGATTCATCTGCTTTGCATTCATCAAATATTGGTGGAGTATCTAAAAAACTATCATGGTCCTCCTCTGGACAAACATCAAAAATAGGAGGGGAATCCCAATCAACACGGTTTAACTCCATATTACAGCCCTCACCAACAAATAAATCCTCAGTAAAAGAAGAAGTAGAATAAGCCATAACGGGCATAAAAGTGGATGCATCATGGCTGTCCACTATAGTGCTTGGTGCGGCTTGAACAGGGCTTGCTGTCTCGATTTCTGGTTTTTTAGCATACTTATTTTTCTCATGTGATGTAAGAGAGAAAAACATACCAGATTCCCGTGCTTCAGCCAAGAATGTCGTACACATAATGGTTTCTATATTTGGTGGTTTGAGCGGTTCCAAGATTAATTTCCTGTCGTTATGCAAGAATGAGTGAGTGTTCTTGGCGCCATCATGAATACTCCTGTGATCAAACTGCCAAGGACGCCCTAATAGGAGATGACAAACGTCCATTGGAACAACAGTGCACATTACTATATCTTTGTAAGGTCCTATAGTCAGTGGATCTAAACATTGATGATTGACTGCCACTGGATCTCCCTTTTTAAACCATTGGATAGAAAATGGTTTCGGACGTTTAGTGTTGTAGTCCTAGTTTATCGACCATCTCTTGAGAAACTAGGTTATCAGTAGAACCACCATCAATAACAACAGTACACAACTTACCTTTACTGATACATCTGGTTCTGAAAATAGAACGGCGCTTCCATGTCTCTTTATCACCCTCCCCAATGATCATTGCTGGTGTTGCAACTAAGGAGAAGTGTGTTGCTGATATTACTGGGTCTTGTGGATGCTGTTTTAGGGAACTCTAAGCTGACGGATTTTGCTTGAACAGTTGAAGTCAGCACTGTTCTTAACACAGTGTCCTTAGTACTTGGTGCTTCCCACAAAGGCTCACCTAGATTGGGATTAGGCGCATCCCAGTCAATTTTAGCGCCAGTACCCCATCCTACATACCAGTCGTCTTCATCAAACTGATTTAACTCTGATTCTGTCATGCCAGTCAGATCTATCGACATAGCTCTGTAAAGATTGAAACTTTAATCTTTAGAAGTAAAGATAATCGGTTTTTTTTTTTCCTTGAAAGAAGAAAAATTGAATCTCCGATGAGAAAAGAAGCAAAAGATTGAAATTTAATTTCGGGTGAACAGTAACACGATGAACAGTATTTCGAGAACAGTAACAACGAAAAATTAAAATGAATAAGAAAAAAGGAAAATTGGATTTTTCTCAGGAATGATTCGTGCTCCGATACCAAATGATGTAGATTAAACTGGCGGAAGCTTCAGTTTATCAAATCTACTCTTGAATTAAACAAAACAACTAAAACTAAAACAAATATTTATTTCTCTCTGAAATATTCTCAATAACACAATTCTCCCTGAACCCTAATTACCAACCCATTATTTATACTAATCCTAAAAACTATAAACCAATAGGAACACCACATGTGTCAACAACTAAAATGGAATAACTTAAACTAGTGGGCTCACGACCCATGAGCTTGGACTCAGCTAAGGGGCACACACGTATAACACTTGACAGACGAACTAATGCTCTGCATCAAGTTATGTCTATGTTTTCATGAGGTTTGATTTTATCTTCATATTATATCTATCGATCGCATATACCAGAGGTTATGATTATCCATTGGTCATACTCATCTTGTCTGAAATGGAGGCATGGCATAGATAAAAGGGATATGAGTATACCCATTAAAATTTCATTGATAGAGAGGCCCTAGATTAAACCTATTTGATTGCATAGATTAAAGTGGTTTTCATGAGTTCTGATGTGATCTTTATCTTATATCTGTCCACTGCATATACCAGAGGTTATGATTATCCATTGGTCATATTCATCTGAAATGGATGCATTGCATAGATAAAATGGTTACGAGTGCCTATATCCATTAAAATTTCATTGGTAGTAAGGCCTTGGACTAAACCTATTTGATTGTGGTTTGGACTTGTGTATGTATAGTCTATAACTCATGTACATAATTGCCACAAGCCAAGTAGCTTTTGTCGACCATTGCAACAATAAATGGGTTGCAAATGATAAGTGACGGGATTTTTCGTCTAAATTCAAACATTTCATGTCTGCAGTAGAAGATTTATATACTCCTTATTTCCTGTTCAAAATATTGTTTATATGATCTCCAGGAGTTGTTGATGAGAAAGTAACAAGCGGAGACATAATAGAAGATCAGAAAGACGATTTTAAGGTATTCCTTTATCATTTGAGCATTTAATCAGTTGTTTAGGTTTTTAAACTGACTCGTGAGCATGCCATATTTTCCCACAGAATTTTGTCAGAGAGAAGGTCAAGGAAGCAAAGAACGCTAATAGAGAGGTATTATCACTAAAAACATGTTAGCACTTATATTTAATTAAAGTATTGACTAGCACATAGGCATAAAATATCCTTATAATTCTGAAAATGTTGGTGGATACCGGAGGTATTGATATTTCTGATAATTATCCACAGTGTTTTAGCCCTTTTCCAGTATTGCCTTCACCTGAAATATTGAACCGGTTTTTATCTATATGTCAGAAAATTGACAGTCCTTTATCAGTGGGTAATGGCAATAGGTAGTTTGTGTCTCGAAGACTAGTGGCATGTTCTCATGTGAAAACCATTTATGTTTCCTTCCTTGTAGGCAAAGGAAGCCCGCAAAAAGGCTGTAGAGGAAATGAGCGAGGATACCAAGACGGCATATGACAGCATGCGGTTCTATAAGTTCTACCCAGTGCAGTCACCAGATACTCCTGATGTATCCAGTGTAAAGGTATATTTCTCTCTCTTGCTTTCCATAGAAAAGGTTAAAAGCTGATCAGTAGCGTAATTGAAATGCCATTTTTTTTGAATAATATTACTCAGTAGTCCCTTTTTTGTTGGTTGGATAACAGTAGAATACCGAAGTTTGTAACAATTCTCTATTAAAAATTTCTGGACATAATTTGAATGACAAAACTGGAGTGCATTCCTTATTTGCTTTAGTGGGGTAGCTAGGTTCCAATTCACAAGGTTAGGTTGAAATAATTGTAAAACATGAATCTGGATTCATGAATGAAAAAGAAGAATAAAACACTGGATAATAATTATATCCAGGAAGGAAGTATCATTGCTATCGTCAAGATGTGAGACTATTTAATTATCTTGAGATATGATGTTTTGGCTATTGATGCTATATTTTCTTTTCCGGGGTGAGTGGCACTCTAACACAAAGTATTTCCATAGAGTTGCCAACATGAGAAATCGAAGCAATAGTTTGGCCTGCATAGCAATTGATGGCAATATAACTAGAGATGAAACCATTATAAGACAACATATAATCAGTTTTTACTCTGATTTATTCAAGGAAGACACGGTATCAAGACCAAAACTAGATGGCTTGCATTTTGACTCCCTAGACTTGTCACAAAGAGAGGTGCAGGAGAGGGATTTCGATGAAGATGAAGTGATTCAAGATCTTAATGCCCTTGATGGTGATAAATCACCAGGGTCTGATGGTTTCCCAATGCTCGTATATAACCGTTTTTGGCATGTATTTAAAGACGATGCAATTGCTGTTTTCCGAGAATTTCAGATTTCCGGATTCTTGGACTGGAGAACTAATACCACTTTCGTCTCATTGATAATGAAGAAAACTGGAGTACTCTCAGTAGGTCATTACCATCCAATCAGTTTGATAGGTGGAGTCTACAAAATCTTGTGCAAGATGCTAGCTACAAGACTCAAATCTGTCACTGGTTGTCTAGTATCAAGTTCCCAAGGTGCTAGTATTGGTGACCGACAGATTCTAGACAGTGTGTTGGTGGCAAACGAGTGTATTGACTCGAGACTTCGACAAGGAAAACCCGGTATACTGTGTAAGGTGATATCACCAAAGCTTTCGACCATGTAAACTGGAATTTCTTGGATTATATTCTTCAAAGGATGGGCTTCGGTAGTAAATGGAGGAAGTGGATTCGAACATGTGTATCTACGGCCAGATTCTCTATCATGATTGATGGCGCACCCGAAGGAAACTTCAAATCCCAAAGGGGCTTAAGGCAAGGAGATCCCATATCTCCGCTTCTTTTTGTATTGGTTATGGAGGCTTTAACTCATCTGACAAAAAAAAGCGATCGATAATCAGTTATTATATGGTTTCTCCATTTGTGTTAACAGAGTTGAAGTTGCTATCCTCCAATATGCTGACAACACTCTTTTCCTTGTGGATTCTTCACATAGTTGCTTGGCTATGATTAAAACCATCCTTTTATTGTTTGAAGTGGCTTCCGGTCTTAAAGTCAATCTTGCAAAATCTTCAATTACCGGGGTGCGTGAGGTGCACAACTTAGACACTCTAGCCGAAGTTATTGGTTGTCAAATTGGCTCCTTACCAACTAAATGTCTTGGACTTCCTTTGGGCGCCAAGTACAATAATAAGGAGGTTTGGGACATCGTCCTTGAATCTTTCCACTTCAAATTGGCAGGTTGGAGAAGGAAGTTACTCTCTAAAGGTGGTCACCTCATTCTCATGACCAGCACCCTTGCTAGCCTTTGCATTTATCATCTCTCCTTACTGACTATTCCGGCAAGTATTGCTAAGAAGATTGAAAAGATAATAAGAGATTTCCTATGGGGTTCTAGTGAATGAAGGAAAAAGTTTCACCTTGTGTCATGGGACATTGTCTGCTCACCAGTGAACGAAGGAGGATTGGGCTGTCGTAAACTGAGAATTATGAATCAAGCTTTATTAGGGAAGTGGCTATGGAGATACAGCATGGAAGACAATGTTCTATATGGAAGAACATCATTGAGGCAAAATACGGGTCTTGCGACAATGGAGGCAGACCCTCGACAGTGAAACAAACTTACGGATGTAGTTTATGGCGCAGCATCCAAGCATCTATGGACGAGTTCTTTGAAGGAATTCATCACAAGGTCGGAAGAGGTGAAAAAACTCGCTTATGGCATGATGCATGGTGTAGTGACATACCTTTGCGTATCATTTTTCCTGTCCTCTATAGATATGCCGAGCTCAAGGAAGGCACTGTTGAGAATCACTTATCTCTTGGTGGAAATACCTCTTGGGATCCTCATCTTAGAAGACGAAATCCCCGTGGAAGTGAAGGTCATTGTATTAGATCATTGAATGCCCTTCTCCAAAGTGCTCAAACAAGTGACGAGAACGATTCTTGGGAATGAAAACGGTCACAAAACAAAGTTTTCTCAGTGAAGTCGTACTACATGCATCTATTTGGTGTCAACCGGGTTGTGACAGTGCACCCAAATCCTTTTCCTCACAAGATTGTTTGGGAGGTGGCAATACCTTCAAATGTCAAGTTCTTCATGTGGTGCTTAATGTGGAACTAGACTCTTATTGTCGATAATCTAAGGAATAGGGGTATGTATTCCTAACAGGTGTGTGCTATGCCTTGCTCAAGAAGAATCTATTTTGCACCTCTTTACTTCATGCACAATTATCACAACGCGTTGGAGTAGTTTCCTCTCCAACCACACCATGCTAGCTGACTCGATTCGCTCAGTTGAAACAGTTAGTGAGATCTTCTCCAGTTGGCCACCTCTCCGCGCTAGAGGAGTAGGAGAATATATCTAAAACATTCTCCTTACGCCATTGTTTGGTCGATATGGTGTACACGGAATAATATCATATTTCGTGATGAGATTTTTTCCTTCGACAAGATGATCGACCGGATCAAAGGAAGTGTTTGGGCCTGGTTATGCATCAACAAAAATGCCTACACTGGGCATAGAAGCCATTGTTTTTTCGACATGGTTTTCAGCTGGGCAAGACTTGTCGACGACCAATGGTAAGGTGAATCTCCTGTTACTGAAGCTGCGGCTGCGTGCTTTGTACTGGGTTTTTTATATTGTTCTGTACTTGGTTTTTTCTCTGTTATCAATGTGAGAATGAGAGGATCTCCCTCACTGTAAAGATGTACTGTTGGATTATTCCATTGTATCTCCTCCAAAAAAAAAAAAAGTAGAAAATGAGAAAAGTATGCTGGTGTAGTGACTTGGAAGATTGAATTCCTAAAAGGATGCATCTGTAGGTTATTAATATTTATTTTATGTTAAATCGGTTAATATCATTCATTAGACTAACCATATGCTGCATCTTTTTTGTTTGTTGTTTTGCAGTCACCTTTCATAAATAGCTATTATGGGAAGGCCCATGAGGTCCTCTGATAGTCTCATCGAGGACAGCTGGGTTTTAGTGTTAGAGGTTCCCTTCAGACCTTCTTGATGGCTTGGCAAGTTAATTGCTTTAAAAATTTTGACCATGCCGAACAATTTTGATATTCTGAGTGGGAAAAAGACAGCCCTCCACTCTGTTTGAGATAAAGTTTTGTTGAGGTATACAAACACTCTGGTTACAACGGTTTCACCTTTCTTTTCCTTTTAGTAATTTGCTTTATCTTCAGCTACATGTTTATGAATTTTAAGAATAATTGAGATGGCCTTTGCAGATTTTATCTTCTTTGTTTGAGCAAATAGTTTGAAATGAAGTTTTAGTTTATCGAAAGTAATACTTGGCACTGGACTACATTAGTTTGCGAGGGAAAGGTAACATTTGCACATGTAACCTACTCATCTACAACCTGCAGGGATCATGAAGACCATCTGTTTATAAAACTACCCGGTTACCTCCCCACTGCTTAGTAGTGGAAGTATGTCATTCGAAGACAATTTACATTTGATTAGTTTTGCTGTTTAGTTCCGCAATTGGCATAAAGGGATGCAAGTTCATCATAAACAATCTCACCCATTGGTTCCCGTCCAGCTGTGCTTGAACTATTTCATAAAATTCAAATTCTAGTCCAACGACATAATAAACTGAGATATAGTCCATGGATGAATTGAAGAACTGTTTTTCTGATAAAATTTCTATTCTAGTTAAGTTAACTTGTTAATTTGATATGATATTTCATAATGATTTCTAACCTATGAACTGAATCAAAGGAATACCGCATGCTTTCTGATATGATTATATCCAATATCATCTATACATTACTTAGACTACGTACTAGTTACTAAAACACACTCAAATTCTTGAAAGTAGAAAAGAAATCTTGAAATATGAAATACTCTAATGCAACCAATGATCTTGTAATAAAAATGATCCAAAAACAAAAGATCCTCTGGACATCTGGTGTCCTGTACTTGTGTAGTGTGTTTACTCCAAAGCAAAGCGAAGTGGGAGAACAATATTTCTCTTTTACATACTTCTATATGTTAAATGAAGATGATTTTGCAGCATGAACTAATTTTTCTTGGTTGTTTGCTTATATTTTCACTTTTTGAAAACCATCATGTCGAATCGTTGCTGATAAAATTGCAGCACAATTTATAGGAGTCTCTAATCTTATTTTGTATTTCCTACTTAAAATCCGAAATGTATACAATTATATGCCCTACCCATATATATCATCTTATTTGCTTCAGTAGTTCTTGTGGACTTCCTGATTATTCTGTTGAAGCGTATAACTCCAAGCCTATGTCACGTACTTGAGAAGAAGTATTGCGCAAGTTGCTACTACTGCGTGAGTTCCAGTCGAGGCTTCCTACTATTGGGTGAGTTGCTAGTTCCTAGTTGCTACTATGGCACATAGTGGTTTAGACCCACTATTGCGTGAGTTCCAGCTCCCCAGATCATGTTTAAGGCTTTAAGCCCCATGGGGTGATCACTGCTGTCTGGTGAAATTGATGTAAAAATTCAGTTCAGTATCCAATGAAATTTCCAAGCTCAACTAGTCTATCACTCTATCCTTCGCTAACCAAAAGTTTAAAATGCAGCAATCTACTGCACTTCTATAAATCACACTATATGAAGTGTTGAAATCTGAAATGTATACAATCATATCCTACGGAGCCTACCCATAATATGTGTTTGTTTCACTAGCTAATTATTTTGTACTTTTTGATTATTCCGCACGCTCCAAGCCTATGGTGCATATTTGAAAAAAGAACTACAGTGAAGTAGTGACTATGGTCTCCCTTGAGCAGATGCCTTGAATGGTTGTAGCTACTTGTTTTGGGTGGGAGAAACTTCTAAAAGGGTCAGGAAATTTGAAACGTACTTCTTAATGAATTTAGGTTTAACTGAAAAGGACATACTAGTCCCTCAAGTACAGAGGGGAAGCAACTACCAGTCGTTCCCAAGAATTTAATTAGACCCTCAAAGAAGAGACCTTTTGAAATAAATTGACGACGAGTGAGAGATTAGAAACCTTTGGTGCCATTTTTCAACTTCACATGAGGCAGAACGCAATTTTGCCATTTTGTGTCGTATGTGCATGACCATGTCGATGGGTTTTGACAATATCTGGGCTTCGGTGTGTTGCATTATCTGTACGAGAACGGTACAATGAAGAGTTGTAGCAGTTAATCTACATGTGAAGATAATGCAAACAATATATAGTTATATACTACAAGACTTGTAGTGGTGGGACTGGGAGCTGCGGTTGGTGGTTGAGGCATAACAAGCTAACAACCAACTACATGGCAGAATCCTACGCAGTTATGGAAGGAGTTAAAAAGGCACTAGAAATGGGTTGGACAAGTATTTGTGTGGAGACTGACTCTTCTTCAGTGACACAAGCATTTCAAAGTGACACGGTTCATTGGAAGTTCAAGTGTGCCTCGCAAAGTCTTAAGGAGCAAGCAGTTTGGGTCAATGTCACAGCTACCTGGAGAGAGGTTAAATTCAGTGCAGACTGCCTATCCAGATATGGGGCAACCTTCGCTGAACGAACAACAATGTGGTGGAATGAGAAGCCTGGATTCCTAAATAGAGTTGAAAATCATAATTCCACTTACTATATATTTGTGTCTTAATAGACTGTATGTAGTGTGGCAGCAGATGTAATGCTACCTCACCGGTCTTTACCTTTTGTTTCTGTAATTTTCCTTTCCTATTTGTAACCCGTTTCATTTTATCTATTAATCAATCACCCGGCCTTAAGCGAAAAACCAAAAAGAACACTCTGTTTCACATGAAGTAAGGAAAAGAGTTTCAGAAATCAAGTAATAATCGACCTTGGATTTTACTAAAACGCCGGCTATGTGCCCATTTCCACTCAGATCAACGGCAAATAAATAATCAGCGTCCATGTCTTTTATCGCGAATAAATGAATGCCAAAAATTCCATATAAATAAATAACCCAACCCATGAAAATTTAGATTCCATATTACAAACCTCATCTAGAATGGATGAAAGCAAATAACAGAACAACATACTCAAAAAAGTTTATTTTAGAGGAGGCGAGAGGATAAAAAACAATATGAAGGTCAACGCTAGTATACCATATACCCCCATACCAAACATCTATCTATAACTACTTACTTCTACTCCTTAGTATGTGTTCCTTCTTCCCCATTCTTCCTCCAAGTAATTCTTATAAAATGACGAATAGTTTAGCAGTTAGGAGTGCGACCCTTCGAGACCCATCCTTGAATTCAGCCAAGTACAAACCTCATCCATCTCTTGAGGGATGGTGTAGTGACCAAGCCTGCATAATGAACCAAAAACTCATTGCTTCCAATCCAAGGAGAAACTGATAGATCTTCTATAGAGGAAAATTGATTACCCATTGTAGGTTCTAAATGTAAGATTTCTGAATCCAGTTGCACTTAAGACTTGTGCAGATTTTTCGCCATGGGTGTACTGGACTACATCATCGCCTGTAACACGAATATAACACATCAAGACATATGCTGAAAGAAAAGTATTTTGGTCTACAGATACAGAGCATAATACAAATAGAAAAAGAACTTCAAATTAAAAGAGTGACAGTTCATATAAAGTGTACTGAATCAAGTAGTTGTTTTCTTCTCAAGACACAGCTTACTTGACTACAAGGATGTGTTTTCAGTACTTGATCATGCAGGTTACTCTCACGCAAGGTGAATTCTTTATAAACAAGCCTCAACTATTGATAGATTCAACTTAGGACTCTACTTTTCAAATTGATCTATGCTTCTAAATCTTCAGAACATGTTTAAGCACTGACGGGTTTGACTCCATTATGTTCAAATTGTAGCCATGAATGCTAAACGTATGTGACTTGTATAATTTGTTGATATAGGTGGATTGCACTTTGTGAAAAAAAATATTGAATCTTAAAAGATGAAATGTAACCTGAAAAGCAATACTAGCACTATGGAAAACCGGTTACTGTCACTTAAATTCAGCAGTGATACAGGGAAGGGAAGAAGAAAAGAGGAGGAAAAGTTTGGACCCTATATCAATTAACTGCAAAATACCTAAGTCTATCCTGGAACATGTCACAAAACATATGGTTATATATACCTCTGCCATGGCAGAGTAGAAGCGGAAAGGATGTAGCGCGTCGTGTAGCTTCATGTGATCCTTCAATTTTGTTCCTCAAGCTCCTGAAAAAACATGGTTTTTGATTGATATATAATGATATACAAACAGGAATAAAGTACAACGACAAATGTCTGTCAGGAATTCTCTTAAACGGATTATCCGTTTATGGACATGTTATATAGTGTCTTGACACAGCTTATTTAGTGTCTTGAACAGCTTATTTAGTGTCTTGCCCACGACCATGTAATAAGGGTAAATGAAAAGTTGTTCAAGACACTATATAAGCTGTTCAAGATGCTAAATAAGCTGTCCAAGACACCATGTCCGTTAACGGATAATCCGTTTAAGAGAAGGCCTGCTGTGTCTGTGTGTGTGTTTTGATTCATAGAAAAGATGAGAACTGAGTTTCTGTTTACATGAGATATTGACAATGCATGCATAACATGAAGGAATCCTGACCTTGAACAAGGAAGCCAACCACTTAGGCCTACAACTACACTTAAGTTGACTGGGTATCGATTTCCATTTCCATATTTCCCCTGAGTGAAACAAGTGGCAGAATAGAGGGCGGTTGCAGCACCCATACTGAAACCCCCGATACCAAGTTTGACTGTGACAAAAAGATATGGAAAATTGATTAACTGATGAAGCCACAATCTCGGTAATGTAACCCATACCTACAAGTTATGCACTATTCAATTATGATGACCATAGTCCGCTTCAATTAATTAGGGCATAGCATGTTGGATAAACAGAGATAGATCATGTGTTATACATGTTATGGATACAAGGTGTAGGGCGTATTAAACATTGGACAATGTTTTTGTAATTCGAAAGCCTTGTTGATATTATGAAAGACAAACTACTTTAATTATCTACTGTAGACTGGAGTAAATACATCGGAAATTCATTGTCTTAATTATGTTGGTAATTCAATTGTACATAAATGCATATATATATATATTAATGACTCAAACAAATTTTAATCTTCCCCCAGACCTTGAGGATATGCTACCACAGAATATCTTAAAACAACAGCATACTCGAGAAGACACAAATTCATTTATGTGTGTGCCTAGATGACAAAACAAGATGCAAAAATGTGAAAACTGGAAGGAAGAACTTGTGTTTGTTTGTACGTAAGTACAATTTGGAGTTCTCTTGAAACACTATGCTTGAGTTATGTTAGAATAGAGCAAAGCATCACTTTTAAGAAACAGAGAAATGTTGTAAACCCTTTTGAGGTCGATTGCTGACAAATTAAATTGAAAGTGTGTTGACATTCTAAACACGTAAAATTTTCTAACACTGACAGAGTACGATCATGCCATATTACCATAACTAGAGCTCCATCGTGTACTATTTACCTAGCTGACAAGGGAAAGGCGCAGAATGAAAATGAAAAGCTAACCAAAGTAAATCCAAGGAGACAAAAGTGGAAAACCAATTTTTCAGGAGGATATACAACAAGGAAAGCTTATAGGAAGGAACCTACTATCAGCAGGTTCTGTTGACAACAGATTTGCAACATGTGCTGCTGAAACATCTAAACCATCCACATCATCAGGTCCTTCTTCAGAAAGGTCTCCCACATCAAACCCTGAGTAGAAATTCGGTAAGCAGTAGTTTAAGATGCTTTTAGTGTTGACTATCATTAGATATACGGTTTTAACTTTGAAGAATTTGCAAAAGACATTGTTTAGAAAATAATTAGTAAAAATTGGAGACGCTAGCACTCAAGGCCTTAAGAGCATTCAGGCTTACATGCAGTGCAGGGAAATCCACCAAAAACTGCTACTGGTCGGGTAGGAGCAGTCGGACATATCCATTTTATCTGCATCAAAACAGAAAACAAGGGAAACAGAACATATTTTAATTTACAGACGATACATGTGACGGTCCATCTATTGGCAATGATTACTGCATGTGCATATTGATTTTATGTATGTCAGCACATGCGTATATCTAATACTGAAAAATCCTATGAAATTCAAGACAATTATTCCTTATCCTTACATTTGGAAGAGGTAGACTTTCCAGGAGTTGTGACCAGCTGCACAACAAAGACAAAGCAGATGTCAAAATAAAAAAATATTGTAATCACCTGAAGGATAATCTGCAACTTTTCGTTGAGGCAACACTCTAAGTTTTATCTATTGAGTATGGAAACTGCTTCTTCTGAAGTTAGAGAAAACCTTTACGACAAATTCAAGATATGATTTATGCTCGCCATAAAACCTTGGGACAGAAGTACACAAATTGAGCATTGTTCTTAGGTACTTACGGTTGAAAACCGCAATAGAACTAAACTAGAAGTTTAATAGAGCATAAGCATATAATTAAAACAGATCACACCTCAACTTGAATAAAATACTGACCTATACCATGTCATACTTTTGGGGGATGTAAGTAGCTCTGTCAGGGATATGTTAATTATGTAGATACATCCTTGGTGGAAAAACTCTTGGGAAAAACCAAAATCTTCCAATAATTTAGATAGTGAACTAGTGGTCCCCTACTTTGCACTAAGTCATTAGTTTAAACATGACTGACCAAAGTAGCTTGTATCGAAAGAGAGATAGAAAGAAAGAGATAACAGATCAAACTCATCTATATTACAGCACAGCTTTGCTCTCTCATCAAATCAATCCGAAAGAGAATCTTATTGACAAAAAGATATATTAAAACTTTGCACCCAAGGACAGGCCCAACAGAACATGACAAGACATTGACATTACCTATCGATCTTTTTTTTTGTTTCTCGAAACCAACAGTCCTTACATGGTTTATACGCTCAGGACAAAGAGAAAATACCACAATCGCACCAATCATTGCCAGTATAACAAGACTCACACAAAACCACCAACGTTAGCATTCTCCGGTCCCTTATATAAACACAATGCTGATGATACATGCACAATTGGAGCAACAGTAACTATGTATGTATGTAGTAATATGCAAGACCTAGTTTCACTTACTACACCGACTGCTTGAGCAAGCTTAATTAAATAGGTGTGCTCAATTTGGAAGAAACTCAAATATAATCATGAACTTCGACTTTTATGACTGAACTCTTTACGAAGAAATAATAAATAACATAATGATTATAAGAAAGAAAGGATTTGACGGCAAAGAAACAGTAAGATTACCTTGAGCCATTATCACCGAGCCCGTGTAGCCAAACTATAGTAGCCTGATGCTTCCCTTTGGGCCTGACCACATGGGTTCTTCCAAACTCTGCTCGTCCAGAATTTCTACTACCTGACAGTTTTCACGAACAGAACTCACTAACAGAGGAATACATTTGCCACGCAATGACCAATAGAGATATAAAGTATAAATAAAACCATACTGACAACTGTACATGAAAGAAGAAAGAAGTAACTAGAAGCCACAATGAGACTCCCAATACTAACAGAAACTTTATGTCTCAATACAAAACAAGCTAAATAAGAAAAATGAAACTAACCAGAGCCCATTGTGGGGCTATTAAAGCTCATCTTGAAGGGCTTAAGAACTGAACTAACACACCCTCCTATTGCAATGTTCTACAAAGAGCTCCTGCAATGAAGAATCAATCAAATTAACAATCTCTATTTATAGAAAAACTGAGGGTGGTCTAGGGTTCAAATGGAATAAAATCGTGTATCTGCATCATCTATTCTCTGCTTAAACCAGCTCAAAACTGGCCCTGAAAACAGCCTAGGAACCCAGAAAGTGAAAGGGCACCCACAAAAAAAGTTAACAATCTTTATCTGCAGAGAATCCACAATAAATATAGCATGAATGTGACCCACACTGGCAGCTAAGAGGGTCACCTAGATTTGCATTACCACAGAGAATCTATGCTTGTGAAAAGTGTTGGCAAATTAAAAAAGCAATCTTCAACAATTCAACTACAACAATAACACCAAGAATATTTTCAAACTAAAATAAAATTTCTACATAAACAAGGTGCAAAACTTTCAGTACTAGAAATAATAAGTTGAAGTGGAAAAAAGGGGCTGCTCACAAAATGCTTAAAGCTTTTTATACTAACCTGAAGTGGACTTGCTTTTGAGTTTAAGAAAGCAACTGAGCTTTACTCCCTCCCTCACTTCTATCTTTCTTGATTCTTTTTTCACTCCTTTTATTCACCTTTTGTGTTTGTTTGTTTGTTTGATGCATTGTTTTGTTTATTGTTCTTGTTAAGAGACATTACAGAAAACACAGACAGCAAATGAGAGCATATAACTCCAAAACCAGTCCTTTCTTACCAGATACTATGAATTGACTAAAATGCCTCTTTCTATCATATCAATAACTTTGATTCCTCATCTGACCCTACCAAAGTATGCCAGTACCTCAAGTTCAATGAAAGCAGCTAATGCTCGAATTTTCAAAAATCATCATCACCATTTTAATGGCTTGCGTAATAAGTTAATAATAAATGATAAGACCAATAAACTTATAAAGTGAATAATCAGTAAAGTGTTATTAGTAAGAGTAGTGCTAGAAGGAATTGTATTTGTGAGTTGCATTACTTGCATACATACCATCTCACTAAATAGTAAAGATAATACTCGCAACAAGTGTCTTTTAGTGAGGACGTGAGGTGGCATGTGTGCATTTGAACTTAAGGTTTTCGATAAAATAAAAATAAAAATGAGAGCCTAGCCTAACCTTGCAAGGTTTGTTTTTAATAATAGTGTATGTAAAGGTGTGAATTAGTCTGGACTTTACAAATGTGATTAAGGTGGAGGAGAAGGGGTTGGCAGATTGGAAAGACCGAGTTTTTTCGGAGCAAACTCCCTACGTATCAAGCTCTCACTTATGGGAGAGAGTTGAATCAGGTCTGGCGTAGTTCAAGCATGTGGCAAGAAGATCTGCGTAACACGTGTATTGGCCAGTACAGATGTGTGATTGAGATCTGGGATGCGTGTACGGTTGGTGTTGGTAGGAGCCTTGTAATGATGGGGAATGGTTGCAGTAGTTCGTATAATGCGGTGAGGGGTTGTACAAGTATGGTTCTGGTAATGATTGCATTTGGATAATGGGTGATGTCACTAGATGGAATCTTCCATATGAGGGTATGCAAGTTGAGTTACTCTGGAGCGATCTCGTAGGACGAATATCTTAGATCGGGTGGGCGAGCTGATGATGTGAGTCATTCTGAAGCAAACTAAAGTCATGAGGTCGGTGTGGTATTTCTGTTTATGCTGGACACGTGTCTGATATCTCTGGATGATAATATTATTCCTTCACACAGCCCCTTCTCATTAGGTCGTTTTGTACATAGAAGCGATCTGATGAAAGAGAACGGTGGCGCGTGTTTAGCATATGCGAGGAGGTGAATAGACGTGATCAGAAATACCAACCGTGTTACTGAGGACGGTGTTTGTTGTATGAAAAATTGATGTGAGACGTTATCAAGCACGTGGCTGGCATGTGGGAGACACTAAGCAATTGTGAGGAGATAAATCACCGCCTCGTTTTTCGGGATTTGAAAAGACAGCGCTGTAGGGGTGTGGCGTATAGGGTTGAAGGTGTAATCATGACATGCATTGGGAACTGAATGGTCGGTTGTATGAAACCAAATTTGGAGATATGAAAAGTCATTTTTTGTTTCACCTCCAGAAAAACGCAAGGGTAGGGTTTCTCAGGTTAGTTCTTCTGCCATTGTTGCGCTGCATTTTTCTTCTGCCCTTGCTTTTTTGTTCAGCTGTTAGGTCGGGTGAAGCTTTTCTTGTTTAGGGTTGGTAATCACTAAGAAAAAGGAAGATGTCTGATTCGGATGATACTCGATCTGATGAGATTCGAGAAGTATCGTTGAGTTGTGAGGAGTTAGAGGAAGAGAGAGAAAGATCAGTGGGGTTGGAGAGTGATGATGAGGAGGGGGATGTATGATATGATTCTGTTGTTGCTGTAGCTAGCACTTCTGGTCGGGACGAGTGGTCGTCTTCTAGTGGGTTGCCCCCTAGGGTTGTAGATAAGCGTGCGGTGAAAGCGTTCGCCGATCTAAGGGAAGCTTATGGTATAAACGTAAGCGACCTGGAGATACATGAACTGGGAGAGGACGCAAACGTTTTTAGTGAGAGGTTCACACCATCAAACTAAGGGATAGTAGTTTCCGAGGGGCAGCTGAGGGCTGGTATGAGGATACCGTTCTCGAAGTTGGCTTGAGAGTTTTGAACTTTTGTGAGAAAGCGCCCTGTCAGTTTGTAGGTAATACCTGGCGGCTGTTTAGGGTGTTTGACCTGCTGAATGCGAGTGGTGAATATCGCATAGGGTTTTTGAACATTAGGACGCTGTATATGAGAAGTTGTTGCTAGTAAGCTCGATGATTGATTTGTGGGAGAAGCTTGTTGTAGTGACTGAGTACGCTAAGCATTGTCAGTCAGTTGCACAAAAGGCTCAGGGGATGTATGACCGAGTGTGTGGAGACTATGCAATGTTGGAGGAGACGTACTTTTAGTTGAAAGAAGAGTGCGATCGTGGGGCTCTGGGTACAAGTGTGTTTGTCGTACCAGGAGATGATAATACCACTCCATCGACCAGTGCTGCTCCTGCTGAGCGAGCTGACGTGCCTGCTGACGATAAGCACATTATTCCTGGTGGTTGACCATTGCTTTTGGATGTCTTCTTCCTTGGTATAAGTTGTGCGGTTGTTTTTGAATTATTTTTCTTGATTTCAGCTTTTAATTGGTTGTATAACAATAGAACTGGTTTCTCCTCGGGCTTGCCCGGCGCTTCACTTTTGAAATAGTTGAGCGGGCCCGATACGCTAAGAGTCGCTACTCGGGAAACCCGACGGTTAATTATTATTGATACTTGGTGCTTGAGAGCATTTGAATGCTTGAGAGTGTTTGGGTCTGTAGAGAGCAAGCTGTGCGTGTGTTTGGAGATTGTAATTACCAACTTTGATACTGAAGAGTCGTGTATACATGGTAACAACAATAATAGAAAAAACGCAACGGAAATGAAAAAGAACTTTATTGATAAAACTTCTTTAAAGAGTAAGTGTTACAGGGACATGGTAATGCTTGACTGTCCTGTGTTTTGATCTAATAGGCTCCATTGCCAACAACTCGCTCTACTATGTAGGGGCCTTCCCATGTTGGTGCCAGTTTGGAGTCATCCTTAGTCTTTTTCAGGACTAAGTCACTAGGCTGAAAATATCGAGGATTGACTCGCTTATTGTTTGACTTTTTGAGAGTCTGATGATAAGAGGCCACTCTGATGGTTGCTAGGTCGCGTCGTTCTTCAAGTAAATCGACCTCTCGAGCGAGAATGGAGTCATTATGTCCTAATTTAACGATCTCGGACCGAGTCGTGGTGACTGTCAGTTCGGTAGGAATAACGGCACCCGTGCCGTAGTAGAGTGAGAATGGTGACTCGCCTGTGCTAGAGCGAGCTGTAGTGCGGTGAGCCCATAGGATGTTCTCCAACTGATTTGGCCATTGGCTCTTGTTCTTTTCAATCTTCTTCTTCAAATTTTCCAAAATTGCTTTGTTGCTGGCCTCTGCTTGGCCATTGCTTTGGGTGTACTGGGGAGTGGAGAATGCATGAACGATCTTCCACTTTGTCAGAAACTCGATTGTTTTTCCCTTGAACTGGGAGCCATTGTCCATCACTAGTGTGTGGGGTAGACCAAATCTGGTGATGATGTGTGTCCAGATGAAGTTTCTGACGGGTAACTCTTTGATATTAGCTAAGGGGACCGCTTCCACCCACTTAGTGAAGTAATCAGTGGCAGCAAGGACGAATCGAAGTCCGGTGCTTTTCTGTGGGATGAATGGTCCCATGATATCCAAGCCCCACATGTGAAATGCCCAAGGACTAGCGATGTTGATTAATTCGCGAGCGGGCTGGATGATATTGTGGCCAAATGTTTGCATTTGACGCATTTAAGTACGTACTTCTTGGCGTCGATCTGCATTTGTGGCCAGAAGTACCCTTGGAAGATCGCTTTGTGAGCCAAGGAGTGACCTCCAGCAAGGTTCCTGCATTTGCCCTCATGGATTTATGTGAAAATTAGCTGACCTTGTTCTGGGCTTATGCACCTCAAGTGAGGTCCGCCCGCAGACTTTCTGAAAAGTTTGTTGTTTATCAGGCAGTAGTGACATGTCTGGTATTGAACTTGTTTGGCTGTGGTACAATCTGTTGGTGTTGTTCCATGTTGGAGGTATTCTATGATGGGTTGCATCCATGTTTGACTTATCTGAATGTCAGAGATTGGGCACAAGTCGTTGATTTCCATGACGTGCTCATCTTGGTAAGCAGGTCGGTCAGTTACTTCGATGAGTAATAATCTAGGGGCGCAGTTCGGGGTTTGAGTAGCAAGATAAGCTAAACTGTCTGCGTGGCAATTCTCATCACGCAAGAAATAGTGTATGGTGGCTTTCTTGAAAGAAGGAAGTAACTGATAAACAACATAAAAGTATATAGAAAGGTTACTTTCATGGGTAGTATACTCTTTAGTAATCTGGCAAACAACCAGTTACGAGTCTTTCTGGACACCGAGTTGTAACGCCATTATGAGTCCCATGATTAGAGCCTCGTACTCCGCCTCATTGTTAGAGGTCGCGAAGTCGATGTAAACTAATTTCTCAACCATAGTGCCATCTGGGGACACTAGGACGACTCCGATCTCACTTCCTCTGGGATTGCTAGAACCATCCACAAAGAGTGACCAGGTTGACTTGTCTTGCTGTTTAGTGGGTGGGATATCTGTTTCTGGTTTCCAGTTCAGGTCGTCGACAAGAAAGTCTGCTAGAAAGTCGGCAACGACTTGTCCTTTCTGAGAAGTGCGCGGGATGAACTTGATGTGATGTTCACCGAGTTCTTCTACCCATACAACCATGTGAGTTGTCTTGTTATCTTTGAGAAGGATCTTCTTCAGTGGGAGGTCGGTGAGTACTTTGAGTGGATGTGCTTGAAAGTAAGGCCTGAACTTCCTTGCAGAGTACAGCAATGCGAGTACCGCTTTTTCAATGTAGGAGTAGTTCTTTTCAATTTGTGTTAGCGTCTTGCTTGTGAAGTAGATTGGCTTTTTTGAGCCATTGCCCTCTTTGAAGAGAACCGAACTGATGGCGAAGTCAGATACTGCGAGGTAGAGCCACAACATTTCACCATCTGTTGGTTTGGCCAGGACGGGTGGTGTTGTTAGGTATTTTTTTAGAGTAGAGAATGCTTGCTGGCATTGCTCGCTCCATGAAAATTGTTCGTCCTTTTTAAAAATCTGTAGGAATGGTCGGCATTTATCTGATGCTCTCGATATGAAGCGGTTTAGAGCTGCCACTATTCTTGATAGCTTTTGTATTTGCTTCTTTGTCGTTGGATCGAGGATATCCAAGAACGCTTGGATCTGGTTTGGATTAGCTTCGATTCCTCGCTGTGAGACTTGATAACCCAGGAATTTCTCAGAGGACGCTCCAAAGAGGCATTTCTCCCGAGTTGAGTTTCATTTGAGTTCGGCGTAATCTAGAGAACGCCTGTTCGAGGTGACCTAAGTGGTCAACCGCTTTCTTGCTTTAGACCACCATATCGTCTATGTAGACTTCCATGGTGTCGCCTAACATGTCCTGGAACATGTTAGTAACGAGCCGCTGGTAGGTCGCTCCTGCGTTCTTGAGGCCAAATGGGAGGACGTTGTAGCAGTAGATCCCTTGCTCTGTGATGAATGAAGTTTTCTCTTGGTCTTCTTCTGCGAGTGGGATCTGGTTGTATCCACTGTATGCATCCATAAATGACAGGAGCTCATGGCCGCAGGTTTGGTCCACAAGTCGGTCGATTCTTAGTAGGGGGAAACTATCTTTAGGTGTTTCTTGGTTGAAATTGGTGAAGTCTACGCAGAGGCGAACTGTGCCGTTCTTTTTTGGGACTACTACTATGTTAGCGATCCACTCTAGGTAGTCTACTTTTCTGATGAAGCTTACTTTTTTGAGTTTGTCGACCTTATCATTAATTACTTTTTGAAATCTCATGGATAGTTTCCTAGGATGCTGACGAACTGGTTTGGCATTAAGGTTGACATTTAAGGTATGACATGTAATACTAGGATCTATACCATGGACATCAATGTACGACCAAGCAAAAATATATTTATTCAATAATAAAAAGCTTATAAGTTGTGTTTTTAGAGTAGGATGAAGGTTAGCTCCTACATAAACAAACTTGGGATCATCCTCAGTTCATAGGTTCATTCGCTCCTTTTCCACAGTCTGAACTGCTGCTTTAGAAGATGAAGCTACCTCCGTGGAGCTGGTCTCGGGTGATGTTTTCTCGACCTGAGGAATGAAGATCTTGGCAACATGAATTGGTGCGACCTCTGAGGTCTTGGAAACAGGGGCTGGAGCGACCTCTGGGGTCTTGACAATAGGAGCTGGGGCGACCTTTGTGGTCTTGACTTGTGGAGTGACTTTTTTGACAAAGCCCCCCCAGCGTTCTCATTTGGCATTTTAGTTTTGACCTCAGCAATGAAGTCTTCTGCCCTCTTGGTGCTGGCGAACTCTCCTTAGGGTTTGGTTGAAGCCTCAGCGGGCTTGTTCACTGAGAGGATATGATTGCAGTTGTAAGCCTCGAGCTGGTTGCTACGAAACTCCATCATACCTCTAGGGCTGAGAAAGCGGAGTACTTGATGGAGTGTTGATGGTGTTGCTTGCAACTTGTGGATCCAGCGATGTCCTAGGATGACATTATAGGACGAGCTGACATCCAGAACGCTGAAACACGTGTTGATGCTGACTTTGTCTTCCCTGGATCCGACAGAGACGGAGAGTATGATGTCACCAATTGGATCAGCTCGAGACCCATTGAATCCATAGAGAGGGGCGATTGGATCTATGAAGATTGACCTGGGCAGGTTCATCTTTTTGATGGTCTGATAGAACAAGATGTCACATGAGCTGCCTGGGTCGACCAGGACGCGCTTGACTATCCAGTTGCTGATTTTGACGTGGACGACTAGGGCATCATTATGGGGGAGGCAAATTTTGTTGAGGTCGGCATCAGTGAAAGTTATGTCGCTTGAACTGCGACCTGAAGTGCGTGGGGCAGGTGCTACCTGTGAGGAGAACTGGTAGACTTCCTGGAGAGCACCTATGCATCTATTTTTTCCCTGGTGGACATAATAGAATCGTCTTGGAACGTAATCATGTTGATTGTCCTGTCGTTGTCTCTGTCAGATGAGTGTTGATAGCGGTCATGACGGGATTGGTCGCTAGGACGTCCTCTTGGTTAAGAGAGAGCTTGGCCATTGTAGCGAGCTAGAGATCTGCTACGCTCTCCGCGAGCCATGAGCTTATGGCGCAGGTTGCCATCGGCTATATTGGTATAATGCTTGATATGTCCTGATTCAACTAGGTCTTGGAGGTAGTGCTTGAGCCCCCATCACTCGTTGGTGTCGTGACACTTAGCTCTATGAAAGGCGCAGTATGGCTTCCCTGGTCGATCTTTTGGTTGCCGTACCTTAGGTCGGTAATAGGTAGCTTTCTTGATCTTCTCCAGTATGTAACTGGGAGATCGGGTAAGTACAGCGAACTCATGGCTGCGGTGTGTTCTATCTCCTGATTTCTGTCCGTTCTCTCAGGGTCGCTTCTTAGAAGGTGGGGCGTCATCAGAGATCGTTGCCACTTGTTGTTCTTCGGTGAGACCTTCACGTTTCAGACCTTCTTGTAGCTTGATATATTTATCTACTCGGGCGTACAACTCTGCTAAAGTTTCTGGACGTTCTTTCAGTAGCGATCTGGACAACGCTGTGTTACGTACACGGCAGACGTTGGTGAATGCCAATGTGGTGAACGACTATTTGAGGCCGCTCTCCATACATAGCCGCTCGGTTTTGAACCATCCTAAGAAGGAGCGGGTGTCTTCATCTTTGCCCAGGGTTAGCTGGAAAAGTGAATCTAGGTCAGCTTTTTTACGCCTGTTGTGGACGTACTAGCTAACGAATAGATCAGTGAGATTCTCGAAGTTCTTTATCGAGTTTGGCTCGAGTGAAAAGAACCAATCGAGAGCGCCCTCTTTAAGGCTTACAGGAAACAAACGGCAGTGGAGATGGTCAAACTCCTGGGCACTATAAAGTGCGAGGCTCTGAATGTAGCGAGCCATGTGTTGACCGGGAGTCCGGGACATGTGCTGCCATCATACATTACAAAGTGTGGTTGGATGAAATCTGGAGGGGAGGGTTTACTAAGTACCTCAGAAGTGAAGGGGGAAGCACGATACGTCTTCAGCATCTTTTGCACGATCTGGGTGGCGACTTTCTTGACTGCACTCTAATCGATTCGTTGCGATAGCTTGCTAATCTGCTGATTAACTTCATTGATGCCGTCCTCAGCTTTGGCACCATTTGGGTTTTGTGTTTTCACTTGTGCTCGCAATGCAACATTTTCCTACCTGAGCAGGGTGATGTGCTCGTTCATTGTGCCTAGTTGATTCGCTAAGCTCTGGATTTGAGCTTTGAGGTTTGCCATGCTTCGTGGGCTTGAGAGTTTTTTTTTTTATGTACAGTGGTTTCTCAAGAAATCGAGACCACAGACGGCGCCAATGTAAAGATGTGAATTAGTCTGGGCTTTACAAATGTGATTAAGGTAGAGGAGAAGGGGTTGGTAGATTGGAAAGACCGAGTTCGTTAGGAGCGAACTGCCTACGTATCAAGCTCTCACTTCGAGGAGAGTTGAATAAGGTCTGGTGTAGTTCAAGCATAAGGTATTTATAGTTGTGGAGCAAGAAGATCTGTGTAACACGTGTACTGCCCAGTACAGATGTGTGGTTGAGATCTGAGTTGCGTGTAGGCTTGGTGTTGGTAGGAGCCTTGCAATGATGGAGAGTGGTTGCAGTAGTTCGTATAATGCGGTGAGGGGTTGTACAAGTATGGCTCTGGTAATGATTGCATCTGGTTAATGGGTGATGTCACTAGATGGAACGTTCCATATGAGGGTATGCAAGTTGAGTTACTCTGGAGCGATCTCGTAGGATGAATATCTTAGATCGGGTGTGCGAGCTGATGATGTGAGTCGTTCTGAAACCAACTGAAATCATGAGATCGGTGTGGTATTTCTGTTTATGCTAGACACGTGTCCGATATCTCTGGATGATAATATTACTCCCTCACAGTGTTGAACTTGTGGTGCAAGCTCAAATTTATCGTCTTTTTTTTTAGGTGCAAACTTGTTACTTGGCAATTGGCATCTATCCCTTTCAAGCATTGGTTTTTTTTCTTGGGAAATTTTATTTTCCATATATGTAAGTACATCAAATATTTCGTCATCTAAGAAAAACAAATATTCGGTCGACGTGGGGAGTTGTGCCTAAAATGACACATGTTGCTGCATGCCTAGGTGTGTGACGCATTGTAAACAAGAGCCAATTACTCTGTTTTTTTTTGCGCTAGTGACACTTGGTGTGTGTGGAGTGCATGACACATCAGGGTGATATCACTATACTTTGTGCACCATATTTCTTCTTTTCTAGTTAACAATAGAACATGAGATTTGTGTCCTGAAAATTTGTAGATGCTTCGTAGAGCAAGCAGGCACTTGCACATCAATAATAAGATCAGCACTGTCATGCCACAGAGAACCTTATTCTCCTATTTTGCGAGCCAATATAGTAAAATGTTTTTTGAGTTTGCTCCAACACCATGCATCTAGTAATTGTAGTATAACTATGCCTGGCATGACTATGGGCAGTGGAAGATGTAAAAGATGAACAAAAGATCAAATTTCTTCATAAACATTTTAAAATTGTATGGGCGCCCTGTACATTTACGTACTAAAATAACTAATCAACTTTGCACATAAAAATGCTACAACTGAGAGCATAACTTTTAAATTGTCAATTGTCAATTGTCAATTGTCAACCCTTTCCTACCAAAGAACAAGAGCATCATGGTAATGCTAGTGAATTACTATAATTAGCTAGTCTGACAGTGAGCTTACCATTATATATATATAATGAACAGAATAAACATAGAATAAGAATTGCGTTTTGTTTATTCAATTTCAAAACATTGACATATGCTGCTGCCACTATATTACAAGGTTAAAGATCATAATTGACTTAATGTACCATTAACAATGATTCAACTTGGAAACTAAACTAGGAACTTTGAATTAGTTAGTGCATGATGTCGGGCAATTGCAAATTTTTAATTGTATTTACGTACACATGACAACGATTTCCTGGCACCTTTACGCGGCTCAATATGTTCTCATTGCCTGCAGAAAGTAAGGTGGACTGACGCCACATCCAATTGATTACATATGCCGATCTACAAGCTTTTACGATCTTATCCTTACAAGGAAAATTTTGATTTTGTGTGAGGCAATCAATATTCAAAATCGTATTCAGTGAGTCTATTAATGTACTTGTGCTTCAATGTGCCTGGAAGATTATTAAAAATGACATGTGAGGTTACATGGTTATTGTAGAATGAAGACTCAAGTCGCCATAACTCATGATAAGTGACTCAATTAGAACGAATATTGGATCTCAGAATCTAGATTACTCAGTGTGAAATGTCTCTTAATGAAAGGTGATGAGATTATGTTATCTGTGACTAGAATTCTAGGATTCTAGTAACACTGTCAAGTTCGTTACTAGAATGAAAGCATAAGCTTTTGGATTATGCACCTAATGTTGTAGACATGGTACAGAGAACAATATATTGTTCTTTTGGCTACCTTTTTAATTACCAGTTATTTAGATCATCAGATCCTACCAACTTGATGATGCATATATGTTCGAATACAACATCGTCATGATTTTGTTTATGTTATCAACAGTTAAACATATTATCTGTTGGAATCTCTTGTATTTCAAAGTACTAAGTGGGTATGTGCAAAGTGGACGCCGGAGATAAACAAAGAGTGTTCTCTCCACTTTAGTCCATAGAAGATAGTCCTACATGTTGGAGTTATCCCTCATATGAGGAGAAAATGAGTTCAGCCTGCATGGAGAAGCCTCGAGCATCGACGACTTGGCCTTGCCCAAGTGCCCATGCCTTGGTCGACCTCTAGTACTTTAAGAGCGCCATGTGCTCGACTTGGCTTTGCCCAAAGCGCGCCCCGCGCCCATGCCTATTTTTGTCAGAACTTCTATTTTAGCGAAATTGCGAGTATGCAATATAAGGTTTTGGGTTTTTGGCAAAATCGAACACATGCTGAGACACGAAAATACACAGCACACAGAGAGGAAACCCAATCTTGAAAGCAATCAAGATTGAGAGATAACCTTTACAGAGAAACAACCCTGTAAAGATAGATGAGTGATCTAGTAAGGTGAGAGACTGTAAGGAGTGATTGTAATCTTCTTTCCCACTTTATAAAAAGATTAGCTCTTGTGGAAGTAGACACCATTGGGCGAACCACGGTATATCTTTGTGTTGTGATATACTTTTACTGCTTTATATTATTATATGTTATTAATAGTTGTTTAGCGAATTGGGCATGTTAGTTTGGTTGTAGGGAATGTATAGATTGTTGATTAGAGTGGTTATTGTTCAAATACAAGTTATCTATGTAGTGGGAAATCGATTGGTATTGGTATAAACCCCAACAAGTGGTATTAGAGCCTTGGTTAGATTAGCCTAGGGTGTTATCCAAATCTTGATCGGAAGGTGTTTGACAAAACTCCTGAGAGAAGGTTTGAGTTTAAATAACTTGTAGAGATAGACAATTTCGTGAACACTCACATGACGAGTCTGAATAGGAAGAACTACACCATTTGGAAAGCCAAGATGGAAGACTTGCTTTATTGCAAGGACTTGGCACAACCGATTGAGAATGGAGGAGAAAGACCGGAATCGGTTGCTGCGGCTGAGTGGAGCAAGTTTGACAGAAAAGCAATTAGGTACATTTGACAGTGGATTGATGACAGTGTCTTTCACCATGTATCCCAAGAGACTATGACTTTTGGCTTGTGGAAGAAACTCGAAGACCTCTATAAGAGAAAGTCGGGCGAAAACAAAGTGCTGGTCGTTAAGAAGTTTGCCAACACGAAGTACCAAGAAGGTTCTTCAATGTCTAAGCATTTTAATGAAGTACAGAAAACCATCAATCCGATGCATTTGATGAAGATTAATTTGGGAGATGAAGTTGAAGCTTTGTTTCTATTAGGCTCTCTACCCGAAAGTTGGGAGACATTAATAGTTTCTCTACACGGAGCAGCCAAAGATGGAATCGTTTCCATGGAGATGGCTACCGTATCTTTGTTGAATAAGGAGACTAGAAGGAGTTCAAAAAGCAGCTCCTCTCACTCAGAGATCCTTGTCACAGAGAAACGGGGGAGAGGTAGAAACAGAATACCATCTTGTTCTAGATCGAGGTGATGACAGAAGTAAATCTAGGGGTGAAGCTAGAACTCCTAAGGCGGAGAAGCAATTTTACTATTGTGCCACCAAGGGTCACTTCAGATATGAGTGCAGAACACTGAAGAGGGATGAGAAGAATAACTGTGTACATGAAAACATGGTACAGAGGAACAGGACATAGGCAGAGATACTACCACACTAGTCGATGATCTAGTGGGAATTGTGTCAGATTGTGGTGTGTGCTATCTTAGTACCTCAGGCCAGGATACAGAGTGGGTGATAAATACAGGAGCATCCTATCACGTCACACCGCACAGGGGATTCTTCACTACCTACAGCTGTGGTGAATATGGTGAAGTGAAGATGGGTAACAGTAGAGTCTCGAAGATAATAGGCATTGGAGATGTTCATGTAGAAACTAATGTCGGCTACACCTTGACACTCAAGGATGTAAGACATGTCCTTGACATTCAGCTAAGCCTAATTTCGGTTGCGAAGTTAGATGATGATGACTTTGTAAACTCGTTTGGTAACGGGGTATGGAAACTGAGCAGAGATTCCATTGTAACAGCCAGAGAGAAGAAAACTTGCTTTCTTTACAAAACACATGCTAGTTTGTGTAAAGCAGAAGTGAATGCGCCAGAAGAAGAAGCTTCCTCTGAACTGTGGCATAAGAGACTGTGTCATATGTGTGAAAAAGGGATGGAAGTTCTTGCTAAGCAAAAGGTCTTGCCAGACATCAAAGGTACACATTTAAATAGATGTACTCACTGTTTGGTAGGAAAGCAACATATGGTGTCTTTCCAAAGATTCCCGTCTCACAGAAAGGACAATGTCTTTGAACTAGTGCACACAGACTTATGTGGTCCTATAAAAGTGAAGTCCCACGGGGGAGCTTTATACTTCGTGACCTTCATTGATGATGCGTCAAGAAAGGTATGGGCATATAGTTTGAAGACAAAGGATGAAGTACTTGGCGTGTTTGAGAAATTCCATAGCATGGTGGAAAGAGAGACTGGGAAGTTGTTGAAGTGTATTCGCTCAGATAATGGGGGTGAGTACATTGGGCCGTTTAAAGAGTATTGCCAGAGTGTTCCCAAGACACCGCAATAGAATGGAATAGCAGAGAGAATGAACCGTACCATTGTAGAGATGATGAGATGCATGCTGTCTCACTCTAAGCTACCTAAAATATACTGGGTAGAAGCAATGCGTACAGCCGTGCATGTGATCAACCTATCGCCGTCAAAGCCTCTGAATAGTGATTATCCAGAGAGAGTATGGTCAGGTAGAGATGTTGATTATGGATACTTGAGGGTATTTGGGTGCAGGGCATTTGTGCATATTCCGAAGGATGAGAGATCTAAGCTTGATGACAAAGCCAAGCTCTGGGTTATGGAGATGAAAAGTTTGGTTACAAACTCTATGATTCGATTAACAAGAAGGTAATCCGAAGTCGAGATGTTATGTTCTTGGAAGACCAAACCATAGCAGACTTTGAGGAGGGTGAGAAGCTACAGGCTTTCACCAATGATCTTGTTGATTCAGAACTAGAAGTTCCTAATGTGGAACGTGCAGAAGGCATTAAGAATGAAGAGAACCATGAGTTTGAAGCTCATGATGAGAATCCCATTGCTTATGGTGGGATAGAATCTATTGGTATAGAAGATGCAGATGAAGTGCATGAACCACAACCTGAGCAAGCAGAAGTGCATCCTCCTGAGGCACCAACAGATGGGGCAAGGAGGTCTGACAGAGAGAGACAAGCTTCAACCAAGTATCCACCACATATGTATGTTTTACTATCTGATGGTGGAGAACCTATGTACTATCAAGAGGCACTTGAAGGTACTGACAAAGAGAAGTGGTTGAAGGCCATGCATGACGAGATAGATTCTTTGCATAAGAATCACACTTATGAGTTAGTTGAGAAACCGACAGGAAGAAAAGTTCTCAAGAATAAGTGGATTTACAAAGTCAAGCATGAGGAGAATAATCCACACCCAAGGCATAAAGCTTGCCTTGTTGTGAAGGGATTCGGTCAAAGGAAAGGGATTGACTTTGATGAGATTTTCTCTCCTGTAGTGAATATGACTTCTATCTGGGTGGTATTGGGTATGACCGTAAGTATGAAGCTAGAGGTTGAGCAGCTAGATGTTAAAACAACTTTTCTTCATGGAGACCTTGAAGAAGATGTCTACATGGACCAGCCAGAGGGGTTTGAGGTCAAAGGCAAGGAGCACCTAGTATGCAAAAGAGCTTGTGTGGGTTGAAGCAAGCACCGAGACAGTGGTATATAACGTTTGATTCTTTTATGGTGAAGCAATGATACAAGAAGTATGCTTCCGATTATTGTGTATTTGTTCAGAAATTTCCAGATGGGGATTTCATAGTGCTCTTATTGTATATGGATGATATGTTGATAGTTGGCCAAAACATCAACAAGATATCCAAGCTGAAGAAAGACTTGAGTAAGTCCTTTGAGATGAATGATTTGGGTCAAACAAACTAGATACTTGGGATGCGAATCACTCGTGACAGAAAGAGTGGAAAGTTGTGGCTTTCTCAAGAAAGCTACATTGAGAAGGTGTTGAAGAGATTCAACATGGATCAAGCGAAGCCAGTTAGTTGTCCGCTTGGTGGCCAGTTCCGCATGAACAAAGAGATGTTTCCAAAGGGTGAGCATGAGCAGAGTCAGATGGAAAAAATTCCTTATGCATCCATAGTGGGCAGCTTGATGTATGCAATGGTGTGCATAATACCGGATATTGCTTTCGCCGTTGGTGTTGTAAGTTGATTTCTGTCAAATCCGGGTAAAGAACATTGGGAAGGTGTTAAGTGGATATTGAGATATCTCAAGGGCACTTCCAAATTGTGTTTGTGTTTTGGTGGAAGTAAGCCCTTACTTGAAGGCTACATTGATGCAGATATGGCATGTGATGTTGACTCGATGAAGTCCACCTCCGGTTATCTGGTTACTTTTGTAAGGGGAGCAGTTTCTTGGCAATCTAAGTTGCAAAAGTGTGTTTCCCTCTTCACTACAGAAACAGAGTATATTGCAGCCACTGAGTGTTGCAAAGAGATGCTATATATGGATGAAGAGATTCTTCGATGAACTAGGGCTAAAGCAGAAACAGTTTGTAGTTCTATGTGACAGTCAGAACGCCATCCATTTGAGCAAGAATCCAAGTTTTCATTCTAGATCCAAGCACATACATGTGCGTTGTCATTGGATTAGAGAAGTACTCGAAGACAAGCATTTGTGTATCGAGAAGATCCATACCGACAAGAACGGGTCAGATATGATGACCAAAGTCTTACCGAAAGGTAAGTTTGCTGTTTGCTGTGCTACTATCGGAATGGTAGCAGACTTCTCCTATCGATTTGGAAATTGCATGAAGGTATCCCCCCTTACTGTTTGGGAGGGGGAGATTGTTGGAGTTATCCCTCACATGAGGAGAAAAGGTATTCAGCCTGCATGGAGAAGCCTGGGCGCACGCGCGCTCGACTTGGCCTTGCTTAAGGCGCGCCCCGAGCCCATACCTTGGTCAACCTCCAATATTTTAAGGGTGCCACGCGCTCAACTTGGTCTTGCCCAAGGCGCGCCCCGCACCCATGTTTATTTTCGTCAGAACTTCTATTTTTGCGAAACGCGAGTTTGCAATATAAGGTTTTGGGTTTTTGGCAAAACCGAACACATGCTGAGACACGAAAATACATATCACACAGAGAGAAAACCCAATCTTGAAAGCAATCAAGATTAAGAGATAACATTTACATAGAAACAACCCTATAAAGAGAGAGGAGTGATCTAGTAAGGTGAAAGACTGCAAGGAGTGATTGTAATCTTCCTTCCCACTTTATAAAATGATTAGCTCTTGTGGAAGTAGGCACCATTGGCCGATCCACGGTATATCTTTGTGTTGTGATATTCTTTTACTACTTTACATTATTATTTGTTGTTAATAGTTGTTTAGCAAGTTAGGCATGTTAGTTTGGTTGTAGGGAATATATAGATTGTTGATTGGAGTGGTTATTGTTCAAATACAAGTTATATGTGTAGTGGGGAATCGATTGGTATTGGTATAAATCCCAACACCATATTGGTTATCCACCACTAGCTAAACAAGTATTTAAGGACTTCCTCTACCATAAAGGCGTGCCCTTAGGGTACAAAGGCTTTTATGTTAGGAGGGAGAACTCACTCAAAGCCACATGTGCGCCTGCCAGCACCGTGTTGGGCTAACTTCAACATCCAGAGAAACACAGCACTCGTGAAACAGCCCTAGCCTCGAAATCTTTCCTTAAGCACTACACCATAACAGGCTATTTGCAACGGCAAAAAACCGTTGCGAATAATTTTCGCAACGCTTTTTAAGCGTTGCAAATAGGGCGCCGGTAAAGTGTTGGAAATATTTGCAACGGTTTTTTGCCGTTGCAAACCAAATTTTCCAACGGTTATTAACCGTTGCAAAGTGAAAATTACTAACGGTTAAAAAGCGTTGCAAAGCAAGCGTTGCAAAGCAAATTTTCCAACGGTTATTAACCGTTGCAGAGTGACAATTACTAACGGTTAAAAGCGTTGCGTAATTTGATTTGTAACGATTATTGATTGATGCTTTAATATTTATTTTTTGCTTTTGCAACGGTTTACAACCGTTACTAATATGTTGATATGATAAAAAAATTATTTTAATTTTTTCCTGCCCTTAACCTCGCACCTCCCCGATTTCATATAGAAGCAAATAAAATTACAAATGCTTTTTCATACCATTTGACAAATAAATAAACACAAGCAAACGCTTTGAAAAAAAAATATTATATTCATTTAACCATATATATAATTTCAAAAGAGTTTTGAGGGTTACAAATTCAAATTTAATAAGGGTTACAAATTTCTATAACGATTTTCCAAGCAATCCGAATCTTCAAAATGCAATAAGAAGCATTGAAGCATTAGTGACAATGGCTTCACTCAATATAAATTCTAGTGCCGCCCACAAAGCCCATCTAATTCCAAAAAATCACAAAACAAATAATGAACTCGGAAAAACAATCATATTAATTAAATTCATGCAATAAATTAAATACTTGACCCCCCAAGATAAAGCATTTGTTGTCTACTCCCATATCTCAACGATGAAACAATGATTACATAAAATCGGTGCATAAAAAAAATACCTTATAGTAACTTGACGAGTTGAAAATTGAGAAAATAGAGAGTGGAGTTTAAATTTTTACCTTGATGAGGAGCTTGAGGTAAGTATGACTCATCAGATTGGGAAGCAATTATTTTGGCCTTCTTCCAAAAGCCCCCACATGTCGGTAATATCAGGTTGATCAAATAGATGTGTTCTCGATGGAGACCAAAGACAATCCTTCTCTAGAAAAAGGAAATTCATCTTAGATAATGTTTGTGACTTGTGAGAAAAAAAAAAAAAAAAAAGTTGTTAGTACCTTAATTAGTTCGGCAATCATGACGCACTAGCCCAAGATTTAAAGTCCTCAGAAATTACATTAGTAAAACTCCTCACTCGATCACCACTAACAGGGGTAAGAGTATAATAGTCATATTAGACAGAGGTAGAGTTTCCTAAGAGTCTCATGGACAATCCTAGTGAATCCTTAAACAAACAACATAAACGAAGGGACACCGAGGAGCCTCCCCGAAATGACACTAACTGCTAGGTCTAGGAAATCAGCCAAGTGCCAACACGGCCGACTCTAACCGGCTAGCACTAATTAAGGTGGTGAATTGAACGTCATCGAGAGGATCAGAGCTTCTCGATAAAGAAAGTTACTTCCAACGATCGATCAATGAAAATACTTAAGGGCTTAACTGTGCACATAAAACACATACACGACGCATTACACCGCGGCATTAAGCCGGCAATCACAGTTCATAGGAACTTCGTTATTAATTAGAGTAGAACTCACATTCTAGGAGATCTTTTCTAGTGGATTATGACCTGATTGGCTTAGTTATAAGATAGAGTACGTAAAAGACCACAAAGAAGTATGTTTGCCACCTAAATTCTATATATTGGCAAGAGTAGTTTTCACCGGATAGGCATTTATGGTTCTGCGGTTTCTATCATGCTACTAACACCACTAGTGCAAGAGAATAGGCATTTACAAAATCAAAAGTTATATATAGTTATATATTCAAGAAAGGTGGTTGGCCTATCTTTTTGGGATGTTTGTGATTCTATGAAACTAGTTATATATTCAAGAATGATAAACAACAAAAACTTCGAAAAGTGCACAAAACCAAAAATAAAACAGATTAAGATACTAGCAGGTTCTAATGAGTGGCAATACTCATATATTCTACCTTCTTGTAATTATGTCATCAATCTTCGTGATCATCCTCACGCGACTCTGTTGCCAATGTGATAGCTACTGTGCTCACAAGCGCCGGGTGAACCACATTTTCCTCCAAGATATTTGTAATCTGCCCTTTCCTCACATTGATCCCATATTGATCTCACCCCCCGTGCATGTCGGTTCCGAGCTCAGTCACGATAGCTATTGGGTTCAAACCTGCATTCTCAGCAAGAGTATATGGAATAACTTCAAGAGCCTCCGCAAATGACCGCACACAATAACTTTCCATCCCATGCAAGACCTTAGCCCAAGCACCAAGCTGCCTCGACAGCTCGATTTCCGGCGCACCACCACCAGCAATTAGAACCTTCTTGGTCACCAAACATCGGATCACACACAAAGCATCATGTAGACTCCTCTCAGCCTCATCCGAACCAACCGATTCGACCCACGAACAAGCAATCGCCGTTGTCCTTCCCATATCCTTAATACCAATCTTCACAATCTTCCCCATCACCAAGAGAAACCTCTTCCACACAATCAGCACGACCCATCTTCTCCTCGCGAAAATGTTCAATATTCGCAATAGGCAAGCAATTCAGAGTCTTGGTAATAAACTCAATAGCATCCCTCTCCACATCCTTAACCACCAAAATCTTAGCCTTAGAAAGATAATGCAAAGACAGATCCGTAACCGCATCCCTCAAAATACTCTTCTGAATCAACAAAACATTACACCCGTCGCCTTTAATCTTCTTAATCATCCCCAAAATATAATTCCTCTCCTCCTTCAAAATCCTATCCATTTTAAGTATAATCCGAAACCACAATACTGCTCAATATCGGTCTTGGGTGGCGAAAATCTGAAACCTGAATCACAAAGAATCTTAGCATTCTCAACACGAAGTCGCCCACGAATGGAATGACTAACCTTCTTATCAAAACCAACCCTTTAACCAACTCCGTCAGATCGTCAACAGTCCCACCAAGTTTCTTAACAATCTTAACATCTCTCAAATCAACTAAATCAACTTTCACATTATCCACCACGGATAAAACAAAGATCAACAAATAACGGAGCAAGTAAAGTTGAATCTTGACTAACAACTTTACTATTCAAACTAGTACTAGCACTCTTAACTAACGAATCAGCGATCCGATAGCTCAACCGGTACATGACCATAGCGGTTAAAATATCAACAGTTGAGGTTGAGGTTAGACTTACATTGGGAAGTTGAGGTTAGATTCAAATGATAAACAAAATAAATGGTCACATTCTCCTTTTATGTTGGGCTGCAATTCACTTTTTGCTATTTTGGCGATCGAATTTTTTGGAACCAAGTTTGTGATATATGATAGCCACCCTCCTCATGCCGGAGCCACGGTAGCCAAAAAGTCGCTCTAATAGGCTGGTGGGTTTGAAACAAGTCTCTCCTAGAGTACCTGGCTGGTAACTATCCAAGAGCTCAGATTACGTATGAGTTAAACGCCTTAGGTTCCGGTGAGAATTTGTGCAAGTAGATGTATATGGATTCACATGAGAGCTTACTCGTGTCTATAAATGTGTTAAGTCCCGTATGACTCTTTGTTAATATATGTAATTTCCTTTATGCTTATGTCTTGAATAACAACTAATCCCAATAGTTTAATTATTATGTGGAGCAAGTAGGGGCCCTAGAAGAATGCAGATTGTACCATGAATGCGATCCCCCTCCTCTGCAATTGAAGCGAAGGAATGGCTCCTACACGACGGAATTTCTACCCAACAACCCGGATTCATTACCATCAATCCCATTTTTCAGATCTAAATCAACTCGTGTAGATCCTAGCTAACTTTTTCTTGTATATCGAGACATAACTAACTTTTTGAGTCTAACTATGGTCAGATATAATTGGGTAACACTTGTTCATTTTCGTAATCGTCGTAAGAGTATGAACAATTATGCCAGATTTTAAGAGCTAAAACATAAAATGAAGATGGAGCTCGGTACTCTTTGACGGTCATAATGAGTATGTTACTATCTAAGTCTTCTTTGCAAATTGGAAGAAAGTGAATTGAACTTTACAAATCAACATCACCGACTTAATATTGGTATAGTCGGTCCCGGAAGCATTGCTGAAAAGGGGTATGCAAAACTCATTAGTACACAAAAATTAATAATGCACCAACTAATTGTACCTTTCCACCCTTTAAAAGCTCAACAAAGGAGAACAACACGTCTTTGCTTATGGTGCTCGATATCCGACTTATATAAAAGCAAAGTTTCACTTGTATCAATAAACCCCAGGAACAAAATGGAATATACATTTCAGTTAGGTCTCCGAGCATTGAATTTGAATAATGATCTCTACTTAATCGTAATCTGCCTCGCCTAAGTGTAATACTAACTACGATCTAAGTTTCAGATATACCTCCAAAGACATCCCAAAGAAGAAAGTCCAAGGGCTTCTAGAATACCAATTAGCACAAAAGAAGATTTGGGAAGGGATAGCATTTCCTTCTTCCGCGAGTCCAAAGACAATATCTTGCGAACAAGATGGAAAAGTATATACCAACATACCTGCATATAAGAAGTAAAACATTAGTGAAAGGGCGATTGCAACATTTATCTTAACCAACATTCCAATTCCCACCTTGATACAAATATACTTTGTACAATCTAGTCATCTATGAAACCAAATACACTCAAACTTAATTTTCACAACCAAAGAAAAATACCCAAGTCCCAAAATACACTCAAACTTAATTTTCACAATCTAGTCATCATACGGCCCGTTTTGATCGATGCCAAAATCTCAAAGAACCATAGATTTCTTTGCATCCATCGCCATAATAACCAACAAGATTCTTGGCACATTTCTCAAATTTGAAATTCTAGAAGTAGAAATCAAACCCCAAAAAGTGCAATCAAAGCAACAAAGATCATAGATGAATTCAGCCCTAACCCCTCTTCAACTCAAAACTATTTTTACCCTAAAAACATAATAGGAAGATGGGCACTACTTGACCGGGTTAGATTTTTCTGTTACTATTTAGGAGAGAAATCGAGAATTTGAGAGAGGGAGGAAGCGACAAATGCTACAAAGAAGTGAGTGAGAGCTTGAACAATAAAAATGAACAAATAAACTAACTGAAAAGGTCTTACCTTGAGAACTGAAAAGTTAGGAAGAAAGGACGGAGCTTGAGCAAATTTGAACAAATCCACTATTTTTCAGGATCTGAAAGTGCAAGTAAAGCAAGGATAAGGTGCAAATTTAACTTTCATCTCTTTCAATCCATACCTGATGAGCATAATCATACCACGACTTCCTCCAAAATTAACCACTGAAACAGTTTATTGAATGGCCAACATAGAGTAAAACCAAGAAACCCCATTTCTCATATACTAAACCCCCTAACCCTAGGTTTAGAAATTATAAAATAGAACTAAAAAGGGGTGGTAAAATTGCATATTGTGGCTTCCAAACCCCGTCTCTCTTTCTCCATTTCATCGTGCTCTATAATCTATATGGTGGTTCTGGTACACAAGTGTGTTTTCTTTCAGTAATGGTCTAATGGAACTGTAGAATGAAGGCTTCTCTTTGTTGAAAAGGAAATAAAGATAAGAAACCCTAACCTAACCCAGCGGCTGTGAGAGAGAAAGAGAGGTTTTCTATTTTGACATACCGAACGATTCTTTTCTTTTTTGTTCTCTATTTTTGAAATTTCGGTTGTTTTGGTTTTTTGGATTTGTAACACTTCTCCAACGCTTTTTAAGCGTTAGCAATTAATTCCGAAAATTCACTCAAATAAACCACAGCTTTACAACATTGCCAACGCTTATTTAGCGTTGGCAATTTACTAACGGTAAATAAGCGTTGCAAAGCAAAAAAGGTGCGTGTTGCAAATATCCTATTATGGTGTAGTGCTATCTGTACTAGGGACTACCGGTGTATAATTAGAGCTATATCTTCAGATGGTATGGTCATTTTTGCAATTAAGACCTATGTAGTAAAAAGTCTAGACGCTGGAAGTGAGCCTAGGGGATATCACGATGGGCCTAGGCACCGGGGTGAGACTAGGAGATGGATCTAGGCAAGCCTTTGATTGAATAGACTAAGACCAAATTATATAGAACTGTATTAACAGAGGAGTCGACCAGAAATTTTCTTTTCGCAGCGTAACTCATTGGTGAAACTAAACTCACTCTCGAGAAATCCACAATAAACTAAATACTGGTGAGGGTCCCGTGTGTTTCTATGAAAACTTCTGACTAAAAATTTGTATTCACGTGTCCCCGAAAAGTTGGATCCAAATCCTGCATAGCATAGGCATAATGACTAATTAAATTTTACTAATGTGCTATAGAAAGGACAAAATAATAATAATAATAAGGAATTAAAAGAAAATGAAGAGATGCCGGGATAAACCTGATATTTCTCCAAATTGGTTATTGCAATGGCGTCGCCTTTACTGAGTTGGCGAGACCAAAGATTGAGAAGATACCCTTTGACACTGTACTTTAGAAGGTTATTGTTGAGTGAGTGACGCGCTATCTCTTCATAAATCTCAACCGCCTTTGCATATCTGCAAGTATGTGCATATATTTGTTTAGTTAATTTTTTTTTCCTCACAAGTAGAATTAAGTCATTATCGGGGGCAAACATTCTCAAATAATGTTTACTCTTGCCAAACATGCAACTAATGCACCGCAAGCCCGACACTTGAGTATGAGGCATCCGAGTCCCTTTAGGACATGTTTTTGGCGATGTGGATACCCGGATGATGCCTACAAATAAAAAGGATTATTAATACTTAGCATGACGACAAAGCGGGTTAAGTTGGTGGCCACCGGAGTTTTTTCTATTAATCGGTGCAATCTTTTGAGACACATCCACGCCTTCAACAAGGGATAGGGTCTCTAAGCATCATAGTCAAACTAGTATTGACTGACAAGGTTTTATGTGGTATTGTTCCATAACACCGATAGTAGAAGGGTTCACAATCGACTTCTTGGGAAGTGAATCATGGAATACAAACAACCCCAAAGCCAAGTATAAAACAAAACAAAAACAGAATGAAGAGTATCAACGGGAGGAATAAAAATAAATAAATACAAGGATTCAATAATCAATATCATAATTAAGGAAAGGAATTTACTGTTCCAATTGAGCGACAAGTCAGCGGCAACTTTCTTTTTTTGACCGGGTTTGCGTATGGTAACTTCTTCACTTGAAAAAATATCTGCTGCTTTCGTTCTAAGTAAGCAATAGGCTTTGAAGAAGATCTTGTTCACTCATATAACTCCCCAATTTCCTGCACAAAGATGTGCTTCCGTGTCATTACACACATTTAAACTCACATGCGCTTATGAACTACATCAAATCAATCCTAAATATCTATCTATATGCATATTCCCTTCATTATGAAAACTTGAGAGTCCCACGCCAAGCATAATAGAAAATAAAAAATTCATAGGATTATACCAAATAGGATAAGTTATGCATCTAGAGCCCACACTTTATAATTTCAGACATGAAATGGATTTTTAACAGAATATAGGGATTTCACCTTGGCGTGTCTTGCGACCATATTTAGTCTGCCAATTTTTGTAAAACAATTCAACTGCATTTTCAAAGCACGATATGGCCTCTCGCACACGCCCAATGTAAAAAGGAGCAAAGAAGATGAGATGAGTTCAAAAATAACATATAGAATGCCAAAAGGACATACAACTATTCGGACAAAAACTAAAAGAATAGTCAAAAGAAGAGGTCAGAACAAAAGAAGTTCACATAAATGTTTGAGAATCGGACATACGCACCCGTGCTCGATGGTTCAATTTTCAATATCCAATATATTGTCTTCATCTTTTATGATAAAGCCATCTCTATTTAGATTATTAGTGTGTGGGGAAAGAATATTAGCATTCAAAAGAAAAAAAGAAAGAGAAAAGGATATCACGGACCAAACTACGGTGCAGTTTTTTACGTAGAATCGACAACAAGCTTCAAAACAAGAAGAAAACACTTAGGGACGAAAGCTCGACATGCTTTTTTCTATCTCTAAGAATAAAGTTTTTACTTTACTATGGAAAATAAGATATTTATAATCGACGAGGAAAGCCAAGTATGAAAAGAATATGCTACACACAAACGTATAGATAGCTATGTCCAAATACAAGACTTAGGTTTCTGCCGATGGTGGCGTTTTCTAAGGATTCACCCTTTATTCGCATTTTCTAAGTATTAAAACAGAAATTCCTTAAGAAATTTGACAATACTAGACCAAACCCAAAGAATCGGCTTTTGTTTACCATCACAGGAAGTGACTCAATAACATGACTGAGAATATATAAACACCGAGCTAACAACATAAACACCTTTAGGAGAGATCTTTTTGTATGCATTTTCAGCATTGACATAAAATTTGGGCGACTTCATGTTTGTTTGTCAAGCTTTAGAAACCAATAAAAAATCAATAAAGGTAAAGTAAAACATGACTGAAAAAACATCTACATATCCATTAATGGAAAGTCCTATACCTTCAAGTGACAGTTAAGATACCATTTTGGAAAGTATACCCTATCATTATATGGCTGTAATCTCAGAAATGCAAATGCCACCAAGAAACCAAATGCTGTAAGTATATTAATTGCCGCTGCCACTCCTATGTCCTTAAACGTAGCCATCCATCCCCCTGCAAACAATTAAACTCCCACAATCTAAATTGACAAACAATCCATCAACTACATACACTTGTTTAATTTAAACTCTTTCAACGCTAAAAAAAAAACAGTTCAACAAAGAAGATCTGAACAAGTACGAGAAAGAAAGGAGTGGTTGGTTAGTTTGGTTACCTTAAAAAGTTTACTTTACTTTACTTTACTTGTAGTTGAAACAAAACAAATGAACACTGAAGAAGTAGAACTGGTTCAAGAGGTAAACTGATATTCTCTATAAAGATTAGGAACTGAAAAGAAACCGAAAGAGAACGGGAGTCGTAAAAGTGTGAAAACGGTAAGAAGGTTTTTATTATTTTGTTTAATATATAGGGAATAAAAACAAGTTTCAAGTTTTAAGAAAAGCTCACTATTTTCATTGCTAATGGAAATAGAAGAGGAAGGTGAGAAAGTAGTCACCTTAAAAGCGGTAGTGGCAGACTTTCACACAAGATTTCAACGGTTATGACCGTGGGTGCAGGTACGGCAGTGAGAGAGAGGGAGGAGACCTAGTGTAGCGGCGGTGAGAGAGAGAGAGGAGAGAGACTAAAGTTATCTTTTATATTTCGACCGAAATAATAGAGCGATTTTTTTTGTTTCCCTCTTTCGCGAAATTTTTGAAATTTTGATTTGTAACACTTTTAAAACGATTTTTAAGCGTTGGAAATAAATTCATGAAATTCACCCGAATTAAAGCAACACTTAACAACATTACCAACGCTTATATAGCGTTGGCAACTTGCTAACGGTAAATAACCGTTGCAAAGCAAAAAAGGGGTGTGTTGCAAATATCCTATTATGGTGTAGTGAAGGACAGTCTAATCTGAAGGAAAGATTTTGATATGTCTACACCAGCAAGACACGCCGAATGTCTACACCAACAAGACACTCCGAACAAAGAAACCAATTCAGGCCAGAGTCATTGAGAGGTTACTTCGACTATGAGAGATGTTCTCAGCCCTAGATGTACTCAACTATGTAAAGTATCACCCATGGAGGGTTCTAATGATTTCGAAAGAAATTAAGTTGCTTGGCTCAATGGGAGATTTCGAAAGAAATTAAGCTGCTTGGCTCAATGGGAATAAGGTATGTCGTCATGCTATTTTTTTTTTTGAAAAGAAGATAAAAGGGTTAGGTTGACCCTTGGACCTGCATTAGATTCTAACATAAACCGTTCCTCTGACATCTGCAATAGTAATCTCTACTAATACAGAATCAAGAGGTGGACAATTACAGGCATACTGATCATCAGTTGAATGTGACAAACTAGTTAGATAGTCTGCACTCCTATTAACTTCTCTATATACATGACAAAGTTTAACGTCAACAAGATTAGCAACTATCTTAGTTATGGCTTCTACTAGGTTCATACAGTACCATGGTGCGGTTTCTTTTCCCTTTAGAATATGGATGGCTCGAAGAGAGTCTGAGCATACTTGAATGTACTTAAGATCATTCTCTAGACATAGGGTTAGACCCACCTCAATAGCTTTAAGTTCTTGAAACAGAACTGACCTCCTAGACCCACCTCCTGAGTACGTAAATAGAACATTTCCTTCTTGGTCTATTGTTAAGCCTCCAAAACCAACTCTTTGATCAGCAATAGACCCATCCGTGTTGAGTTTGAAAAATCCACTAGGTGGTAGTTTCCATATGCAGAAAATAGGGTTTCGAGTCTTGTATTGAACCTGTATATCAAGCCTTGTGAGTAAGGCCTTGATGTCAGCAGTATCAAGTACATAATCAATTTTGATGTTGATGTATAGTTGCATGTCCTTTAAGATTGAGTTGGCAAGGTGCTGCCAAGTTGTAGATCGATTTTTGAACCTCCTCCTATTTCTTTCAGACCATATATAACCAATTGTGGCACAGACATAGGCTTTATAAACTTCAGCAGAGGGCGAATTTTTCCTGCAGCGATTGATGATGTTGCACCATTCTTCATTTGAGTTTTTCACTTCGTGTCCCAATCCTAAAGTCTACTTTACACTTGACCAAACATTTGCAGAGTATTGGCAATCAAAATACAGATGCTTAGAGTTCTCTTGTGAGTAATTACAGAAGCAGCAAATGGAGGTGCTTAAGACTTTCTTGTGCATGAGCCTATCTTAAGTAGGTAGGCTGCCTGAAAATAACTGCCATCCATTAAAAGAATGCTTTGGTAGCACTAGTTTCCCCCAAACCATCCTACACCAGTTCTGAGTTTCTTTTTTCGGTCTAAGGTCATGATAGGCTGCTTTTGAACAGAAAACACCCTAGGGAGAAGACAACCAAACCACTCTGTCCTCTGAAATGTGTGTATTTATTTTAGTGGTCATAATAGGGTTCTTAACCTCACAATCAGGAAGATTATTAACCAACATATTCCATTTACCATCTGTAATAAGAGAGCTGACCTTGGCATCTAAAGGAAGAGGCAAGAGGTTGGCATCTTGGTAGTGAATTAATGAGCCAGGAAAACACCAAGGATCATGCCATAGGAAAGTTTGTTCTCTTGTAGATATGCTGTACTTGAGAAACTTTATGGCTATTTTTCTATGTTTCAATACACACCTCCATGTCCATGAGCAATCCCTTGGAGTCGACATAATCCAAAAGAAATGGTTTTTAATGTGCTCAGACCATGTCCATGCAACCCAAAGGCTAGGACCATTGCATGCAATTTTGTAGATAAGACCACAATAGGAGGCTTTGTTCCATATAACAGGGTCTTGTATACTTAGCCCTCCCTCATGCTTCGGAAAAAGAAGGTTTTCCCTGCTAGAATGATGCATCTTATTTCCCATTTCTGGTCCACTCCAAAGGAATTTAACACATGTCTTAGAGATCATTGTAAGTACACCTTTTGGGAGTATGAAGGTCTTGGCCCAATAAATGTGAAATGTTGTCAAGATAGAAATAATAAGCTGTAGTCTACCTGCGTGGCTCAATAACCTATTTTTCCAGTTGTCAATCTTTGAGGTAGTTCGTTCCACCAAGGGGAGACAATCTTTTACAATTATTTTGGCTGATACTAGAGGCAGTTCCAGGTATTTTATAGGAGGAGCAATAGACTGCACACCTAGTATTTGAGCCAGATGAGTGCTATCTTCATGTGATAAACCTCCAGCCAACAAAGAAGACTTGTTAAGGTTCAAATTCAATCTAGTTGCCAATGAGAAGACTTCCAAAATACCTTTCAAAGCCAAGATTGAGTCTTCTTTTCCCCTAATGAATATGAGAACATCATCTGCAAAGCACAGATGTGTAACTTGCATTCTTTTGCAAGTTGGGTGAGGTTGGAAACCTCTTTGGTGCAGCCCCCTCAACAACAAAGAATTTAGCAGCTCCATGACCATGACAAAGAGATATGGTGACATTGGATCAACTTGCCTTAGCCTTCTTATGCCTTTGAAAAAACCTTGAGGTTCTCCATTAAAGATAAGGGAGTAGAATGGGGTGGTGTAGTAGACTTCAATCCATTTTTTTTAGCTTAGTTGGGATGCCATATCTATCCCACATAAGAAATGGTCTGCCAACTCACAGAGTCAAATACTTTTTGAAGATTCACCTTGATAGTACATCTGGGGGTGCCATGTTGTCTTGAGTAGCTTCTGGGCATTTCATGCGCAAGCAAGAGATTGTCTAATGAAATTTTAAGTACCTTATCTAATGAAATTTCATGCTATTTTAAGTACCTTATCTAATGAAATTTTTGATATTTATTGTTCAAACAAGAATGCACATGATATATGGGAGAGTTTGAATAAAAAATACATAATAGAGGATGCTGGTACTAAAAAAATATGTTGTAGGGAGTTTTCTAAAGTTCCAGATAAGAGAGGATAGAGATGTAACATCTCAAATCCATGATTTTCATGTGCTAGTTAATGATTTGAAAACTGAGGGAATTGATTTACCCGAGACCTTTATTGCTGAATGTTTAATTGAGAAACTCCCCGAGTCTTGGAAATACTATAAGAATAGTATGAAACATAAACGCAAACATATGACTCTTGAGGATGTGATCATTCACATTCACATAGAGGAAAATAACAAAACTCGGGATGAGGTGTTGTCTAAGGAATTCTATTCCAAAGCCAATATCGTTGAAGGTAATCCCAGCAAATCCAACAAAAACTCTAAAAAGCAGAAGTACAACAAAAATAAGAATTTCAAGGTCAAAGACATTTCTTTTAAAAGGAGTGGTACTGGTAATGGAAATTGTTATGTTTGTGGTAAATCGGGACATAGGGTTTTTTAGTGCAGGCACAAGAAGGACACCGATGATCCTCCCAACACTAATTTAGTTGAGGGAGATGATATAATTGCTGTTGTAGTGTCACAAGTGTTCATGGCCACTAGGAAGAAGAATTGGGCACTAGATTCTGGTGCCACCTGCCACGTTTGTGGTGATGTAGAAGCCTTCTCAGATTACATACTAGTGAAAGGTGAAAAGGTCTATATGGATGACTTAAGGTCTGTTCCTGTTGAGGGAACATGCAAGATTCTTCTGAAGTTAACTTCAGGGAAAACCCTTTCACTTAGTAATGTTCTTCATGTTCCTGAAATTCGTCAGAATCTGATTTCTGTGTCATTACGGGGAAAAGCTGACGTCAAGGTGACTTTTGAAAGTGACAAGTTCGTTCTGAGTAAGAATGAGAGTTTTGTTGGGAAAGTTTATCGTACTAACAGTGGTATTTTCATGTTAAATGTACTTGACAACATTATTATTAATGAGAATGAATCTGCTTCTGTTTACTTGCTTGACTCTTTTAATATATGACATGGTAGACTAGGACATGTGAATGTTCAATATATGAAAATGATGAAAGCATGTGGGTTATTGTATGATATTTCTGATTTTTTAATGATAAATGTGAGATATGTGCTAAGACTAAAGCCACAAAGAAACCTTGCAGAACTGTTTCTAGAGATAAAATTGAATTAATAACCCTTATTCATACGAATTTGGGTGAATTCAGAAGTACCATGTCTAGAGGGGGGAAGTTTTATTATATTATATTATATTCATAGATGACTTCTCTAGGTACACCATGGTATATTTACTTAGGAACAAGCATGAGGCAGGTGAGATGTTTCTCAAGTACAAAGCTGAAGTTGAAAACCAGCTTAATTAACTGTAAGATTAAAAGACTTCGGTCTGACAGGGGTGGAGAATATGAGTCTAACCCCTTCCGGGACTTTTGTGACAAGAATGACATTATTCATGAGACTACTCCACCATACTCTCCTGAAGTCTAATGGAGTAGCGAAACGGAAAAACGTAAAAAAGAGATGATGAATGCTATGCTTGTAAGTTCTGGAGCTTCCCTGAACTTGTGGGGGGAAGCAATCCTATCTGCTTGCCATATACAGAATAAGATACTATACCCAACAAGAAAACAGGGAATAAGACACCATATGAATTATGGAAAGGTCATGTATTTAACCTGAAATACTTCAAAATGTGGGGGTGTCTTGCCAAGGTTCTAGTGAACGAACCTAAAGAGAGAAAATTGGGACCTAGAACTGTTGATTGTATGTTCATTGGTTATGCTCATAATAGTGCCGCATATAGATTTTTGGTAGTAAAATCTGATAATAACCTTGTCGATGCTAACACTATTATAGAGAGTAAAAATGCTGATTTCTTTGAGAATATGTTTCCTTTGAAAATTTGCATTGAGAGGTTGGTTTCTCCTAGTGAACAACAATTAACAGATCCGGAAATTTCTGAACAAGAAATTTGAAAGAGTAAAAGAGAAAGAAAATCCACCAATTTTGGTGATGACTTTTACATGTTTCTCGTTGATGATGATCCTGTGATGTATAATGAGGCAATCAGTTCTAGAGATGCACCTTTATGGAAAGATTCTATAAACTTAAAGCTAGAGTCGATTATATCTAATCACACATGGGAGATAGTTGATCTACCTCCTGGGGCAAAACCTATACGTTACAAGTGGATCTTCAAAAAAAAAAAACTGAAACTAGATGATTCCATTGATAAATACAAGGCTAGACTAATAGTCAAGGGATTCTCCTAGAAAAAAGGCATTGACTATTTTGATACTTATGCTCTTATAACTAGGATTTCTTCTATAAGAGTTCTAATGGCTCTAGCTGCTATTTATAATTTATTTATTCATCAAATGGATGTAAAAACTGCATTTTTGAATGGTGATCTTGATGAAGAAATATATATGATGCAGCTTGAGTGTACTATAGTACCAGGGAATGAGCATAAGGTATGCAAATTAGTTAAGTCTTTATATGGGTTGAAACAAGCACCAAAACAATGGAATGAAAAGTTTGACAGTGTCATGATGTCCAATGGATATCAAATTAATGATGCTGATAAATGTATTTACTTTAAATCTTTTGATGTGAATACATATATGATTATTTGTTTATATGTGGATGATATGTTAATTATGAGTCCTAACCTTGATGTTGTGAGAAACATCAAGATGTTCTTATCCTCCCAATTTGAAATGAAGGATTTGGGAGAAGCTAATGTGATTCTTAGAATCAAAATCATCAGAAACTATGATGGCTATACGCTTTCACAAGAGCATTATGTTGAGAAGTTTTTGAAAAAGTTAAACTATTATGATAGTAAGCCTGTGTCGATACCTTATGAGGCCAATAGTGAACTTAAGGAAAATAATCAACATAGTGTTCTTCAGTCTAAATATGCCCAAATTATTGATAGTCTCATATACTTGATAAATTGCACTAGACTTGACATTGTTTATGCAGTTAGCAGGTTAAGCAGATATACTCGTTGTCATAGCAAGGAATATTGGAGTACTTGAGAGGAACAATGAATTACGACATACGTTTTAGACAAACTCCACCTGTGATAGAGGGTTATTGTGATGCAAACTGGATGTCTGATTCTCATGATATCAAGTCCACTAGTGGTTATATATTCTGACCCTTGGTGGAGGTGCAGTCTCTTGGAAATCTTTTAAGCAGACCTTGATAGCTCGTTCAACCATGGAGTCCGAGCTTATTGCTTTAGATAAAGCAAGTGCTGAGGCTGAGTAGTTTAGAAACCTCTTGGCAGATCTTCCTATTGGTACAAAACTGCCTCCAGCTATACCTATGTATTGTGACTATCAGGCCACAATAGCAAAGGCAAAGAGCAAACTGTACAATGGAAAAAGCAGATATATACGTATGAGACTAAAGTCTATAAAGCAGTTGCTGGAATTTAGAGTTATGACTCTCGATTATGTGAGGTCAGAGTTAAATGTGGCCGGTCCTCTGATAAAACCGCTTAGCAAGGGGCAAGTGGTTGAAACGTCAAGGGGGATGAGACTTTTGCCTAAGATAGAGGGCGACACTGACGACAATCTTATCTATGTGATTGGAAATCCCATGAAATAGGTTCAAAGGGAAAAACAAGTCACCTCGTCGCTCTGATATGCTATTGTCTTTTTTGAGACGTCCCACCCTATGACGAGATAGTATTTTTGTATACTTTGTATAACTTGAATTGCAATGAGTAAGGATGAGTTATTTTACTCTTATTAGAATCCATACTCCATTTTATAATGAGATAGTGTATTTTAACTGCAATGTACACTTGATGGATATCCACCTATATGAATATAGAACTGGGTCGGTTCTTATGAATATTTAGGCTTGTATCCTAGAGCATTCATGAAACACAAGTAGCGCAGGGCCAAAAAGCGCAACACTGCAGAACTGACATATAATGAAAGAGCAGTGTGGGTGTATGTGATCTATTTTACTACAAGGAAATGTTGGTTCAAATTTTTTTTAATTCACCACTTTCACGTAATATAAGACATGTTACCCTATGACTGGTTTAAACCCGTAAAGCACTAGTATCTTAGGCATTGCTTTTTCAATTCTCTCTGGCATTTCGTTAACCCATTTCTTTTGTAATATCCTATTCCAAAATAGTGGGGGACTATTAATATTTTGAAATAGTGGGGGATTGTTGGAATCTCTTGTATTTCAAAGTACTAAGTGTGTGTGTGCAAAGTGGAGGAGATGAACAAAGAGTGTTCTCTCCACTTTAGTGCATAGAAGATAGTCCTACATTGGTTATCCACCACTACCTAATTAACAAGTATTTGAGGACTTCCTCTACCATAAGGGCGTGCCCTTAGGGTACAAAGGCTTTTGTGTTAGGAGGGAGGACTCACCCAAAGCCACACACGCGCGCGCCCGCACCGAAGTTGGGTCGGCTCGGGCTTGGGCACAAACTTACTGTGTGTGTCTAGCTAGTAGGTAGTGGCTTGGCCAATTGTCTAAACTTGTTTTGCACTTGTGAAATAGACATAGCCTCTTCTTCTTCTCTTCTTACTGTACCGCCAGAGAGAGTTATACTGTTGTTCTAGACAACAGCCTGTTCGAGTGCAAGTCAGCCTGCGAAACCATTGTATCCTGTGTGAGAAAGATGTCACTGTTGTCTTTCTGCACCATTGGAAGGGGCGAAATCTTTCCCTAAGGACATCCTAATCCGCGCCTTGGTTGTTCCCTGTTACTGCTGTCCTTGTCTCTTTATTGTTTTCTTTATTCGCCCATCCAACACCATCTTCTTTGTTGCCTAGCATTGCAGAAGCCCTTACCTTGTCTATTTCGAATAAAACACGGTATTCGTTCTACTCTTTCTTAGCAGGCCTGATGGATATGTAACACTGAAGCAAAGAGTTTGTCGAAAAAGAGGGTTCCCTTTGAATATTACTGAAGACATTGATGGTTGTTTTGACAATTCGGTGAACCTGCTGTCAATGTTGTAATGAAAGCTTAAAAGAATATATTCATTCTTGAGTTCTGAAGAATACTGATGAACGAGACAAAATGAGTTCCAAAAGAGATTCATGTAGAGGAACCCACATATCCCATCTCAAAAACCTTCCCATGTCTTTATCCCTCACTCATCATAATGGAGTAGAAACCACATCGTTATTTTCTATTATTGGTTTTGTTCCTTCTCATTATTGGTAAGATTGTGAATCATGCTTTGGAACCAATACTACTCTGATTCTTCAAGTTTCTCATCATATTGTTATTTGCAAATATATTCAAAGAAACTGTGTATGTTCTTTGACTGTTGACAAACCATTCTTCCTTCTATAACAAATATAATCACGATCTGTTTATTGAATGTTATTTTGCTTTCATTTGCCTCTGTTTTCAGTCATTCCTGGGTGCAAAAGTCTGAGCGGCGCAATGATGGAGAGAAGATGATCTATTAACGGGCGCAATGTCCATACAAGGAATGGGACATTTCAGTGCAAGAGATTTGTAAAGACAGAAACTATAATCTGAAAATGAGTTTAGATTTCATTCCTGGTATAAAGTTAGATTTAATTTGCTGTAACTTTCTACTTTAACTCTCCATGTATACGACCTGTTTAGTTTGGTGTGTGCATTTAACATTTCAACGTTTACGTACTGGACTAGATAACTTTGCTCCATGCTTTAATTTTCTGGAGAACTAGATCTTCCCCGTCTTTTTATTAGAGATTAGTCTACTCTTCATTGATCGCGTGCTACAATTTAATTATGCTAGATAATGGTTATGCCGTTATGTCCAAAGCTCAAGTTTAGGACCGACAATGATTCATACAGTTGTGGTTTATAATGTCCCAGCTCGTTCCCTGTGTTCACAATCTCTGAAGCACTTTCGTGTTCTGTAGCAATCACAATAGTGAACAAAGCACAGACAGTAAATAGACCTCCTTAATTGAAATCATCTCGTAGATTGAGAGTCAACATAATTGTCGGTGTAGTTGGTCGTGCTACACGTTAAGCTGACCAGCGGATTTCATGAAAATAAAAGTGGTTCTGTATTTCCAGCCACTGCAATAGGGATGCTGGTGGTTAGTCGTTGGGATCAGTATACACCTAAGCAGTAAAACACTGCAGTAAAAGAAGCTCATTGGGATATATGTTTCTATCACTCATTGGGATATATGTTTCTATCACAAAATTGCGAGTGATACATGTTTCTTCCTGTCGTTGTTAATATTAATGTTCTTTCTCTCTGTCCGTTCCTTCCCTTTTCTGTTTTTGTTTCTGTATTTTCCTTTTAAAATTTCGTGTAGCCTGGTCAGGACCAGGGATCGACTTTTAAGTGCAAATTTGAAATCCCCTTACAGTAGAATTTCACCACCCTTACAGACTCCCTCATGACTTGAGCACTCTATTCTCTATGTGTAAGTACATGATATTACCTCTTAGTTCATAACACTACTTGGTTTGAACAAAAAGGAGTAATATATGTATTGCAGGGATTGCTATGCGTGACATTACTGTATTAGACTTGTGAAAAGACCTACCATGCGCTAGAGTGGGGAAGGATTGTTTGTGGTGAAATTGACGCAAGGGACAAATTCTTCTCACCGATATATATAGTTACGTAATACAGATATTTAATTTCAAAACATCATCGTCATTCTAAGCTTCAAATCTATTGATGTAAAAAAGCACATATTTGATGAAACGGAAACGAATTAAAAATAAAAGGTACTAGAAAAGTTAATAAAGTTTATTGATGTTGAATGATTGAATGAATTGTTTAGAGAACTTGTTCTGTATTTATAGAGTTTACAATGCTGATTGAAATAAAAATATTACTAAAAGTATGATAATGCTTAAACTAGAACTCGTAACATGTTTAGATATATAAGACTAATTCTAGAATTAAAGAAGAAAATAGAAACTAATACTAGTTTATTGTCATGCATTAGTCCCCCGTTCTTGAAAAAAACTCGACCTCGAGTTCACTTCAGATAAAAAAACATAATTATCTCCATGATATGGAAAGATATATATCCTGCACATTAAAGGTAGGAGAAATATACAAGTCTTCAAGTAGGTCGACAACATAAACATTGTCACTTATCTTCTTGAGAATCCGTAGGAGACCAATTTTCTTCCTATTGAGCTTGTTGTAAGTGATAAATGTATATTTGATGTTATTCAAACTCACATTTAAGTTAATACCTTGCTCACAAAATTATTCGATGTTTTTATAGCTTGAGCAAAGATTCGTACCCATGCCTAAACCCTTAGAGCAACATGATACTATTGGTGTCCCTCACCATTGAGCTGGACGACATGGTGGCATCGTCCACATGAGGGTTGAGCGATCTGCTCGGGCCGTTAGAAGCTAATTCGTCTCGAATTTGCTTTCTCGAACGATCTGCTCACATCGTTCATAAGGAGCTTGAGCGATCTCATGGTGTCATTCGCATGGTGCTCGAGCGGTTTGCAGACGTCGTTAAGAGCCCATATGTCTGGAAGTTTGGCTTTCAACGATCTGCACACATCGGGACATGATATTTCGACATTGGCATGTCGGTTGGAATCGAAATTTTGCAGACACACTGAAATTTCAGATTACTATAAAACCAAAAGTTAGGTTTTGAGTAAGTTAAGTCTTGAATAGAAACCCAATTTTGAGTGCAACCAAAATTGAGAGAAAACCTTTACAAAAAGAAAAGATTGTAAGGAGAGAAGAGTGATCTAGTAAGTTTGGAGAGACTTGAAAAGAGTAATTGTAATCTTCCTTCCCACACTTATAAAAGAATTTGCTCTTGTGGAAGTAGACATCATTGGCCGAACCACATTACATCTTGTGTTTTCATTGTGGTAAGTTACTTTACATTGATATTGCTTGTTTGTGATAGTTATATCCATAGCTGGTTTGTGGTTGTTGGTTGTAGTGAAAGATTAGATATTTTTTTATTAAGGTAGTAGATTATCCAAGTGCAAGCTACCTTAGTGGGGATCGATTAGTATCGTTTTCCCTAATAAGTGGTATCAGAGCCGTGGTTAAATTAATCACAAAGATTGTTATCCAAACTTTGCTCGAAAAATGTTTGATAAAATTCCTAAGAGGAGGTTTGAGTTGAAATAGTTTGTTAAGATGGATCATTCTATAAACATTTACATAACTAGTCTGAATAGAGATAACTACACTATTTGGAAAGCCAAGATGGAAGACTTGTTTTATTGCAAGGACTTGGTACAACCCATTGAGAATGGAGGAGTAAAACCAGATGCAATTGTTGCAGCTGAGTGGAGCAAGCTTGACAGAAAATTAATTGGGTACATTCGACAGTGGATTGATGACAGTGTCTTCCACCATGTATCCCAAGAGACTACCGCTTTGGCTTGTGGAAGAAACTCGAAGACCTCTATGAGAGAAAGTCGGTTGGCAACAAAGTGCTACTCATTAAGAAGTTTGCTAACTCGAAGTACAAAGAAGGTTCTTCAGTGTCTGAGTATCTTAATGACATACATAATACCATCAATCAGCTGCTTTTGATGAAGATTCATATGGGTGACAAAGTTGAGGCTTTGTTACTATTAAACTCTCTACCCGACAGTTGGGAGACTTTGACAATTTCTCTTGGCGGCGCCACCACGGATGGAATCGTTTCAATGGAAATGGTTACCAGTGCATTGTTGAATGAGGAGGCAAGAAGGGTTTATGAAGCAGCTCCTCTCACTCAGAGATCTTTGTCACAAAGAAGTGAGGGAGAGGTAAGAATAGAAAACTATCTCATTCTAGAGGTGATGACAGAAGCAAATCTAGGGATGAAGCTAGAACTTCTAAGGCAGAGAGACAATGTTACTATTGTGCCACCAAGGGTCACTTCAGATATGAGTGTAGAACACTTAAGAAGGATGAAAAGAATAACTGTGTACATGAAGACATGGTAAAGAGGAATGGAAGCACAAGCTGAGATATTGCCGTAATAGCAGACAATGGTCTAGTGGGGATTGTATCAGATTATGGTGAGTGCTGTATTAGTACCTCATGCCAGGATATAGAGTGGGTGATAGATACAAGACCGTCCTATCACATCACACTGCACAGGAGTTTCTTCACTATCTAAAAATGTGGTGAATTTTGTGAGGTGAAGATGGGTAAAAGTGGAGTCTCGAAGATTATAGGCATTGGTGATGTTCATGTAGAAACCAATGTCGACTACACCTTGACACTCAAGGATGTAAAACATGTCCCTGACATTTGGCTAAACCTAATTTCTGCAGGGAAGTTAAATGATGAAGGTTTCAAAACTCGTTTGGTAACAAGGTATGGAAACTGAGTAAAGGTTCCATTGTAGTAGCCAAAGGGAAGAAAACTTGCTCGCTTTACAAGACACAAGCTAGTTTGTATAAAACAGAGTTAAATGCGGCACAAGAAGAAGCTTCCTTTGAACTATGGCATAAGAGACTGTGTCATATGGGAGAGAAAGGCATGGAAGTTCTTGCCAAGCAAAAGGCCTTGCCAAACATAAAAGGTACGAATTTAAATAGATGTACTATTTGTTTGGTTAGAAAGCAACACAGGGGTGTCTTTCTAAAGATTCCCCTCTCACCAAAAGGAAAATGTCCTTGAGCTAGTACACACAGATTTATGTGGTCCTATGAAAGTGAAGTCCCACGGGGGAGCTTTGTACTTCTTGACTTTCATTGATGATGCGTCAAGAAAGATATGGGCATATAGTCGGAAGACTAAAAATGAAGTTCTTAGTGTGTTCAAGACTTTCCATAGCATGGTGGAAAGAGAGACAGGGAAGCCTTTGAAGTATATTTGTTCTGATAATGGGGGAGAGTACATTGGGCCATTTGAAGAGTATTGCAAGAGTCATAGGATTCGTCCTGAGCAAACAATTCCCAAGACACTGTAGCACAATGGTATAGCCGAGAAGATGAACCGTACCATTGTAGAGAGGATGAGATGCATATTGTCTCACTCTAAGTTACCAAGGAGTTACTGGGTAGAAGCAATGCGCACAGCCATACAAAGCCTTCAAAGCCTCTGAATAATGATTATCTAAAGAGAGTATGGTCAGGTAGAGATGTTGATTATGGATACTTGAAGGTATTTGGGTGTAGAGTATTTGTTCATATTCCCAAGGATGAGAGATCCAAGCTTGATGACAAAGCTAAGTAGTACATTTTTCTGGGTTATGGGGATGAGAAGTTTGGCTACAAACTTTATGATCCGATCAATAAGAAGGTAATCAGAAGTTGAGATGTTGTGTTCTTGGAAGACCAAACAATAGCAGACTTTGAGATTGGTAAGAAGCTAGAAGCTTTCATTGATATTCTTGTTGATTTAGAACCAAAAGTTCCTATTGTGGAACGTGTAGAAGGCATTAAGAATTGAATTCAGAGAACCATGGGTTTGAAGCTCATGATAATGATCCTATTGCTTATGATGGGATAGAACCTATTGAGATAGAAGATGTAGAGGAAGTGCATGAACCACCACCTGAGCAAGAAGAAGTGCATCTTCCTGAGCCACAAGAAGATGGGGTAAGGAGATCCGAGAGAGAAAGACAAGCTTCAACCAGGTATCCACCACATATGTATATTTTACTATCTGATGATGGAGAACCTATGTACTATCAAGAGGCTCTTGAAGGTACAGACAAGGAGAAGTGGTTGAAGGCCATGCAAGATGAGATGGGTTCTTTGCATAAGAATCACACTTATGACTTAGTTGAGAAACCGAAAGGAAGAAAAGTTCTCAAGAATAAATGGAATTTCAAAGTCAAGCATGAGGAAAATAATCCACATCCAAGGCACAAAGCTCGCCTTGTTGTGAAGGGATTCAGTCAAAGAAAATGTATTGACTCTGATGAAATTTTCTCTCTTGTAGTTAAAATGACTTCTATCAGGGTGGTATTGGGTTTGGCCACAAGTATGAACCTAGAGGTTGAGCAACTAGATATCAAGACAACTTTTCTTCATGGAGATCTTAAATAAGATGTCTACATGGACTAGCCATAAGGGTTTGAGGTCAAAGGCAAAGAGCACTTGGTATGTGAAGTAGACTAGTTTAGAGTATGTCAAAGTTTGTTTTTGATGTGGTTCATCCTAGATTGTTTAGAGTTTGAATGAAGAAGGTAGACTCTTAGTTTAGAACTAGTTTAGTTTTTAGTTTATGAATGAAAAACATTGAAAGTGTAAGTTGATGAAGATTAAAATAACTCAAAACATTGAAATAAAGTGATTGAAATGATAGATTTAAACAAGAACAACAAAAGAAGATAGATTGATTGATTGAAATAAAGTAAAATAACAAGATTGAACTGGAAATAAATGAAAAACAATAAAGTAAAATACTTGACAAATAAAAGACTAGAAATTAAATCCTACATGACACTAGATTAAGTCTAGGTGCATTCTACTCTTACAAACCAAATGGTTGGGACCCTAAATGCAATGGATGCCTTCTCTCTCCCTAACTTTTAGTTTATATACCCCTACTTTATGCCTTTTACTGATTTGCCCTTCTCTATTACAATTGAGATACTTCATACTTCACTTTTTGTTTTTGTTTTTGCTTTTGCTTTTTAATTTCTTCTTGATCAAGATAGGTTTTGGAGAATGCCATATTTTGAGCTAAGGACCTCCATCTCTAGTCTTCTGTGTTGAGGGCTTTGACCTTTGACTTTGACTTTTTCAACACTTTTTCATAGCAGCTTCTGGTCTTCATAATAAGCATGATTAATGCTCCTTTTGGTGCTAAGGCGCAACTTTTATGATAAGTGGTATGAAATTCTATGTAACCTGAAAAAGGCAATAAAAGTTATGAGTTGTTTTTTCATTAAACGTAAGAAAGACTATAATACACTAAATTAAGGGTAATAAAACACACATTTGGGAGCTGATCAGTATGCAAGCTGAATAAGAGCTTATATGGGTTGAAGCAGACACCAAGACAGTGGTACATAAAATTTGAGTCTTTTATGGTGAAACATGGATACAAGAAGTCTGCTACCGATCATTGTGTGTTTGTTCAGAAATTTCCAGATGGGGATTTCATAGTTCTCTTGTTGTATGTGGATGATATGTTGATAGTTGGCCAAAACATCAATAAGATATCCAAGCTGAAGAAAGACTTGAGTAGGTCCTTTGAGATGAAGGATTTAGGTCAAGCAAAGCAGATACTCGGTATGCGGATCACTCATGACCGAAAGAGTAAGAAGTTATGGCTTTCTCAAGAAAGGTACATTGAGAAGGTATTGAAGAGATTCAACATGGATCAAGCGAAGCCAATCAGTTGTCCGCTTGGTAGCCAATTCTGCATGACCAAAGATAAGTGTCCAAAGGGTGAGCATGAGCCGAGTTAAATGAAAAATATTCCTTATGCATCCACCGTGGGCAGCTTGATGTATACAATGGTGTGTACAAGATTGGATATTTCTTTCGTCGTTGGTGTCGTAAGCCGATTTCTGTCAAATCTGGGTAAAGAGCATTGGGAAGGTATTAAGTGGATATTGAGATATCTCATGGGCACTTCCAAAGCGTGTTTGTGTTATGGTGGGAGTAATACCTTACTTGAAGGCTACACAGATGTAGACATGGTAGGTGATGTTGACTCAATGAAGTCCACTTTCGGTTATCTGTTTACTTTTGCAGGGGGAGCAGTTTCTTGGTAATCTAAGTTGCAAAAACGTGTTGCCCTCTCCACTACAGAAGCCGAGTACATTGCAGCCGCAGAGTGTTGCAAAGAGATGTTATGGATGAAGAGGTTCTTCAATGAACTAGGGATAAAGTAGAAACAATTTGTGGTTCTGTATGATAGTTAGAGCGCCGTCCATTTGAGCAAGAATTTGAGTTTTCATTCTAGGTCCAAGCACATACATGTACGTTGTCATTGGATTAGAGAAGTTCTCGAAGAGAAGCAATTGTGCATTGAGAAGATCCATACCGACAAGAACGGGTCGGATAGTATGACCAAAGTTTTGCCGAAAGGTAAGTTTGATGTTTGTTGTGCTACCATCGGAATGGTAGCACACTCCTCCTGTTGATTCAGGAATGTGTGCAGTACCCCCGCTCATGGTTTCGGGAGGGGGAGATTGTTGGTGTCTCTCACCATTGAGCTAGAAAGCATGCTGGCATCGTCCACATGAGGGTTGAGCGATCTTCTCGGGTCGTTAGAAGCTAATTCGTCTGGAATTTGCTTTCTCGAATGATTTGCTCACATCGTTCGTAAGGAGCTTTAGCGATCTCATAACGTCGTCCGTAAAGTGCTTGAGCGGTTTGCAGACGTCGTTAAGAGCCCATACGTCTGGAAGTTTGGCTTTCAACGATCTGCACACATCGGGACATGACATTTCGACATTGGCATGTCGGTTGGAATCGAAATTTCGTATACGCACCAAAATTTCAGATTACTATAAAACCAAAAGTTAGGTTTTGAGTAAGTTAAGTCTTGAATAGAAACCTAATTTTCAGTGCAACCAAAATTGAGAAAAAACCCTTGCAAAGAGAAAAACTTGTTAGGAGAGAAGAGTGATCTAGTAAGTTTGGAGAGACTTAAGAGGAGTGATTGTAATATTCCTTCCCACACTTATATAAAAGGATTTGCTCTTGTGGAAGTAGACATCATTGGCCAAACCACATTACATCTTGTGTTCTCATTGTGGTAAGTTACTTTAGTTTGCTATTGCTTGTTTGTGATAGTTATATCTGATAGGGTTATATACTAAAAGTATTACTTTTGTAATAACTCTAATTCTTTATATTTTGAATGAGAATCATATGGGAAAATGTTATGCATATTATATATGTTATTAGTTATATGCATGTGTCTAATACTTTATGTTGTAGATGATATGGTGTGAACACACATAAGATCATATCATCAGTACTTTATAAAGTATAAGTAATCGTTCACAACCTAGATGGATTTGGACAAACCATTGGTACGGTTGTAGTATAATCTGGTATTAGTATATCTTGACTATAGGATTACACTAGTACACTTTGTTTGTATTGAACAGGACCAAGCGAGGTTGTTTCTCTTTAGAGCATTTGCAATGCAGGTGAAAGTTTTCCCCCCCTTATTCACCACCACCTCATCACTTAATCACCCCCTTTTCACCAAAATGGTGAAAAACAAGGTGAAGCTGTGCATTGCAAAGGTGAATAAAATATCTCATATCAGATGTTAGATTCCATCTGGAGGTTTTTGATTGAGACGAAATGTAACATCCCGTCTGGTATTTTATAACGAGACCTTATCACATGTGACCTTACGTTTCATATTTCGTTTTACTCTTCTTTCTTTTAGATCAAACAAACAAACAACCATCTTCTTCCCCACAACCAAGCTAAAAATAGGAAAAATGTCTAGAGAAGAAAGAATTGCATATAACCAAAGGTTATGGGGAGGATCTAGTAGTAAATACAATGAAATTAAAATACATAGTGCATTAATTAAAAAGACAGTGAAATTAAAATACATAGTGCATTAATTAAAATACATAGTGCTTTAATTAAAATAAAATACGAGATATTACATAAGCTTAGTTAGAGCTAGAACCACCTCTAGCCCTTGCCCATTCAGCACGTATTTCAGTTTGTTGTTGCTCGATTATAAAAGCGGTATCGGGATGGAGGACGCTTATATCGGTCGCTAAAATCTTAGCTTCATATTGCATCTTTTGAAGCCGATTTTTTTCAATTGAACCTGATTTTTTTCTGCTTGAATCCGATTTTTTTCTTCTCTTGCCATCACAGTTCTTTGACCATATGCAAGTTCCCTTTACCTAAGTTCTAAGCATTTTTGTGTTTCATTTGCATCCTGTGAAAATGTATCCTCTAAACGTGTAAAGTAACCCTCCAACATACCAACTGATTTTTCTTGGTTCCTTTTGGACTTGGCTTTCTTCGATCCAAGAGGACGCTCCATTTCTTTTGGACGCTCTATTTCTTGAGAACCCTCCAATTCAACTCCACCAACACGTGGTGAATTAGAAGTTGAATCTTCACCATCATTTTTGCGACATTTTCCCTTTGTGGGGCGGCTTGACCTTGCCTCAAAAATGTTACTCCACTTTGGATTATCCTTGAGTATAACATAACAATGATCAAGTGAAAAAGGCGATTTTTCTTGTAGTTGGTACGTCATCCTTGCCTCGGACAACTAAAAAAATAAAATGGTGGTAATTAGACTAAAATAATTACTAAGACTAAGATAATTAAACTAAAATAATAATTAGACTAAGATAATAATTAGACTAAGACTAAAATGGAAATAATAAATACACTAAGATAATTAGACTAAGATGGAAATAATTATACTAAGACTAAGATAATCAATAAATTCCAAATTGACAACGTTGTAATTACCCGACTTTGTATTGTTGTACCACTTGCATGTCGAGCCTCCACCGCATTCACAATTGCAACAAACTTGTTCATCATTTTTGAAATATATTTCCACCTACCGCTAATTGAATCGGAAGACCTATCCGACCACGTGCTTGATTGAACTCGTTTGTTACACGATTTCAAAATCCTTTTGCATTTTGGAAAGCACCAACAATGGAGTCTTCACTAATTTTTATCCAAGAAAGACATAGAGCTTGATCATCGGACATGCTAAAGTGAGTTTTCGCTTTTGCTTGAGTGCTACCACTTGCTTGAGATGCTTGAGTTGATCCCATTTGATATTTTGTTTTTTTTAAGAACTGATTTTAAAGAAGAAGAAATATGATATATGATTGTTGGAAGTGTGAGTTGAAATGAAACAAATGTTGTATATATACCAAAGTTTTTTATTTTGACTATTTTTGACCGTTTTGACTTTCTGACCATTGGTAAACTAGCCGTTAGGACTCCGGACGGGATGTTGGATTCCTTCTAGTGAGTTTTGTAATCCAGACGGAATCCAACATCCCGTCCGAAGTTAACAAGTCAGTCACTATCTCGGTGGAAGGTTTCACCTTGTTTTGAATTGGGGAAAATAGTCATCGGGTTTTTCACCCCTGCATTGCACAGCGTTTTTGGTCCCAACCCGGTGAAAAAAGTCATAAACCCCCCTTTTTTCCATGCATTGTAAATGCTCTTATACTGACTATATAAGAGAACAAACGCCTCTGTTATTATGGATGTTTGTCCTCTTAATCCGGATATAATAACGGGCACTTATGTGCATTGTACATTGCTTTAAATCATCAATGAGTGAGATTCATTTGTGAATCAACAAACTCGATGGATTGGATAATGACATTGTATGTAAGGTGTGCTGTTAATTATAGAAGGAATCCGTGTCTCGCAAGAAGTCGGGCTGATGATGTCCCTTTGAGAAGCTCATAAAGATTGTCATGTAAACCCTGCAGGTGGATTTGATCCGACATGACAATGAGGTTGAGTGGTACTACTCAAGGACATAAAAAGTTGATTAATGTAGTTGTCAGTAACTTGACTTAATTAACGGGCATTCAATATCTTAAACACGGGGAGATTAACAAGAATATAATATGGAGCCCATAAACGCTAACACGTAATTTGGGATTAGGACGGTAGTGCAACAATGACCTTTAGTGGAATAAGCCATTTGTTGACGGACTTGGGTCGTGTGTTCTAGGTGAACATGGGAAGCCTAAGCCCGTCAGGAGGCCCAACCCTAATTTCTCCTCATGGTCCCTGTTGTAGCCTATAAATATAATATCTTCTCTCCTTGCCGAAATTCACTATTCTCTGGAATGAAAAGAGAGGCAAGGAAAGATAGATTCAAAATTGGATCTAGCTTTGTGAGAAAGAAAGGGGTTGGTAGATCGTTGCCCACACAACGTCCAATCTATTGAAAAGAATACAACAGAAGATCAAGGGGTTGATTGTTGATTCGGATTCATAGCTATTGGATTCTCAGAGTTGTCTTAATCGGATTTACAGGTATGTTTTCCTATCCAAAACCGTGAACCCCATTAATTCCGCTGCGCGTGGGTTTTCGCAGTTTGTAGAAATTTGCATTATGAAATAACGGTTCCTATAATATCCATAGCTTAGGTTTGTGGTTGTTGGTTGTAGTGAAAGATTATTATTTTTTTTTATTAGGAGCAGTAGATTGTCCAAATGTAAGCTATCTTAGTGGGGATCGATTGGTATCGTCTTCCCCAATAGTTACCACGGTGCTAAAATAACTCCAAAGAACCATGTGAGAAGGATTTTATGAGAAAGTCTTGTATTATACTACACTTAACTTCAATTGATTGGAAGTTACAAAAGTTAAATTAATTCTAAAATTACTATAGAGGATAGAAGAGAGAGAGGGGTGGAGGATTAAATCCACTCATGTGAAATCAACTACAATTTCTAGGTCTTCATTATTGCATCTCTAATCCTCATCGGGTTCATAGATGAACCTAAATCGGATTCGAGTTTTGGTCCCTAACACGTAGAACTTATCTCTAAGAACAACCTGTTAGCATAAGGAATTGAAGTGATATTTCATCTTTGAAATAACCATTCAACTCCTAGTCTTACTCTACACCAGCCATCCAAAAATCAAAGTCTGTTACTACAAGGGAGTAGTACGTGCACGCGACTTGTCCCAGTGTCACCTAGGTTGCATGCGCTACGCTATCTTGTATTCCAATCTCCAAACTTGGACATACACTGTCATGTTGTGACATGATGCAAACTAAGGCTTGTTCTATCTAAGCAATTTACTACAACTACTAGAAATCGAACTTGTTCCTCACATGAGCTTCATCAACCTTCCACAAGGGAGGGTTTTAGTTCATGATCCTAAGAACTATGAACTAAACTAAATACAAGAGATTCTAGTGAAGAACAGGTTGAGAAGAGAAGAAATTGTATTCCTAAAACTATGGAGAGGACTCCATTAACAAGTTACAAGCTTTTTCTCAAAACTAAAAACAAAAAACAAAAACTAAATTTTCGTTACTAAATCTAATTTTTTACTTAATGGAATGGACTGAGTGCTCCACATCTTGTTATGGTGCTCCACTTGATAGTGCTCTACTTGTTATAGGCCCATGTGTTTTGACCCATGGTGGCTCCATGTGAGTCCTGGTGATTTTTACAACTTCACGTCTTTGCGTAGAGCTCACCGCACTAATCGTTTTAACAGTTCCCGTTGATAAGCACCCAAAACTATAATATAAAATCACGTAGAGACATAACATTTTGGTTAATTATGTGTTTAATAATTATGAAATAATCGTATTTTTGTACTTTTGCAGGTTTGAGCAATCAACGTGGAAATAAGTATAAAAGCCAGTATTTAAGCACGGAATAGGGTGTCTATATAAAGTTTCCAATTTAGCCCACGTGAAGCCCAACAGGGAAGCAAAAAGGACAAATTCAAGTCGGTACAGGATGAACATCTCGAAAAGCTTCAAACTCCAGAAGCCCATATCTTCTGAACCTGGACTCCAATGGCAGTAAGTGAACCATCAGAATGATCAGTGTGACGAGCTCTACACATAGGCGGGACTTTATAAAAAGTCAACTTTTGGACCCACCACTAGTCAAAGCATGAGAGACCCACTATGCAGACCCACAGAATTTGGTGACCAAGCTCACACATCAAACTTCCGCACAAGTCAAGCTACATTGAAATGAATCAAATACTTTTGTGCATAACTTGGCACAAAAGTCATCAAATTTGATGAGGTGGCTTGAAAGTTTTGATGTTGTTGCTTACAAAGTCTTGTTAATTAGGACACAAAGTCCTAAGTGGTGGCTTGATTAGGTGGAAAAGGATTAGGTGGCATGATTAGGTAAATACAAACCAAATTTTGGCTCAAGTCTTGACAAGTGGATACAAATTATGTTTTGTGACACAAAGTCATGTGGGAAGAAAAAAAAAGTCTTGATTCCACATTTAAGGGTGCAGTAGAGCGTTGGAAATATATGTGAAAGAAAGGAGAATGAGCACTCTCATTTGCTATAAAAAGATGTCTTCAGTAACAAGACACAACTTTTGCTCCATTAGTTAAGTTTTAATCTGGAGTAGAAAGTTTCCATGTAAGGTTTTTAGTTTTGTAATTTGTTTTATGTTTAGTTGTTAATAAATTTTTTTATGTCTTTATATGTTTTCCAATAAAATCAATATATCTAAATTAAAGTCTATGTCATTTACTACTTTATTTAACAACTATTAGATTTCTTGATTAGAAAAGCAATTTTTAGTAACTTGCATATTAAGTCACCTAAGAAAATGGTTTAAATAATATTAGTAAAATCCTGCTCACATAAGTTCCTCATAGAGAAATTTTCATTTGGTTTTCAACTTGATTTCTAGCCCTTAGGTTTTGGACGAAACTCTTGCTCGAAGTAAATTGCAACATGTACGTGAGCAAGGTATTTGAACGGTTGTATTTGAGTGTGTGTACGAAACGAGTTCTTTACACGTGCAAAAGTACGATTATCAATTGGCGCCGCTACCGGGGATTTTACTTGGAGAGTCTTCTGGCCGTCCAGTGTTGTTAACATGTTAATCTTCACTTGTACATTTGTATATAGTTTCTAAAAAAAATAAAAAAAAAGTTAAGTTCTGTTTCCACAGGACTCAACCCCTTCACGTTTTGTATAGTTCTTCTCCCACCTTTTTCAAAAACAAGTTTACATTTGAGCATGCAATATTCCATTAAATGACATTTTTCATACTGATAATTTTGGTAGCTCATTCCCTTGTACTCTACTCTTTTATCGCATGATGAATCCGATCGAAAATTTTGAAAAGCAGCAACGTGATGATGCATTCAAGGTCTTCTTGATAACGGTGTTTATTGTTGTCATACTGTTAGTTATGCATAACATCCTTCAAAATATCTAGATCTATGTAACGTACAACTTTCCTTTTCTTTAATGTTTTTATACATTAGCGTGGTGTGTTAAATAAGTATTACACATTTGTACGGTTTACGTATTAAATGGAGAAATTGCCTATGTTATATTTGTATGTATTATTTGTATTTTTACTTCATCATAAACAGAAAAAAAAAAAAAAAAAAAATAAATAGAAAACCCATAAAAAAGCAAAAAAATAAAAAATTCACAAAACAAAACAAGCTCAAATCATTATGTTCAAATCAAGTCGCGCACACTACTTAGGTATGTCTAACCAATGTTGCGCACGCCACTCTGTAAACTCTAACCAGCTTCCATTATTGAGGTTTACTACATAAATTCAAAATTTACGTGTAAGTCTAACTACCCTGTGGCCCCTTCCTCCATATGTTCTATTTCTTTGCATACCTCGATAACAGTCTTAGGGACGTGACTTTAAATGCCCTATTTGACAACTCAAGATAGAAAATATGTGTTGGTCTAACTGCCCTGTGAAACCTTCCTCTGTATTATCTAATATTTTTGAACACCTCTTAATCATCTCGGGAATTTAACGTTAAAAGACGCACCTAGGAATTTCTCATTTGAACGTACGACCACATAAATGTGATGCAACAAGAGCACATGTTTTATCTTTGTTTTTCCCACATATTAATTCTGGATTTAACTGCACTTGCCATCCTGATTGTAAATGTTCATATCTTGGCTATAAATATCTTCCTTTCAACCCTTTTCATTTCACTCATTATGCACTATTCTTCTCTCACTTATACTTTAAAATGGATCAACCAAGAAAAATAGTGCCTGAGATAAAAATTTTGAAATTTTTTCATGAAGGCCTGTTTTCCCCACATTTTGACACTGAAATTGTACGTCAAGGATGGATGCCTCTGCTATATCATTTGACAGTTGCCTATTCCAGAGAATTGGTTATGATGTTCTACCAATTTAGCGAACCTGACAATGGTAAATTCTATTTCCATGCCCATGAACAACATTTCGAATTGACTCCAGAAATCATCTCTGAAATCCTTCAGATTCCAATGGCAAACCCTTGGTGCATATTCAGGAGTCAAAATTTTATACCATCAAGCAACTAATGCAGGCCACTATATCTCATGTTGAACTCGGAAATAGAAACCACGTTGTTCTTCAGCGCTCTTTGCAACATAATCAACGATCCGTTCTCCACTGGTTAGGACACAATGTGACTGGAACACCAAAAACATCCGAAGTGACCAAACCTCTTGTCCACATACTCTGGGTGATGCAGACTCAAAGGGATGACTTTTGTATAATCCAATTTCTCTAGAACTGGATCACCATGACCAAAAAATGGTTAGCCCCTTTGCCTACCCTAGTCACGTGAATTATGTTGCATTGGGGTTATCAGGCTGTTTATTCAGAAAAACCTTTTGAAATAGCTCGCCTTACTGCAATTCATGAAGAGTGTGTCGTTGGTTTTTGGACTCTAGATACTCCAATGAACCTGACAGAGGAACAGGAAGACCAAAACGCATACTCTGAACATTTCTTTGATAAAAATGCCATGCATAACATCTTTAATCCTATGGAAGGCATTCAATTTCTTCACTAAGGCCTGCGAGCATTGCACGCCCATCAGGAAGTCATCCTTACAAGTCTACTGGAATTACAGGAAGTTCAGGCAATGCACGATGTGGCACAAGAAGAATTATTGCAAAACCACTCACAGTTTTTGGAAAATCACACTCTCATAATGAAGAACCAAAGCGATTTTTCCACACACCAAGGTGAACTTCAGCAGTAGCTCATCAAGTAGATTGATCAACTCAATAGTCTTGTAAATGATCTGCTTCCACTTAACCATCCTCGTCGTGAATAAAGCCTTGGATTTGGATCCACCTTTAAAAATTAGGTTTTTAGAAGGCCATATCTTCTTCCATACTCTTCCATCCATCGCGACAGACTTTATTCAACTTTATCAGCAGGCATGGAGAACATATTTGATTCCCTTGCAGTGGGACCTTATCGATGTTTCACGCAAGGATCATCTTCATCAAGCATGGTAACTCCCAAAATCATTCTTGAGCAATCATTCCAGGCGATGATGGACTCCCCTGCTTATGGGCCTCACTTCTATGATTACATCACCAACATTGGGTGGTCTTCCCTAGTTCTTCAACCGACCCAACCTTATTCTCCAAGTTTAGCTGCATACTTTTATGCCAATATGGAAGACATATAAGCATTCAACCATGCACACGGTTTCTTCCTAGACGGGTTCATAATCACAGTTGGGGACACACAACGTATTTTCTCTGAGCCAACGATTGCCCTAACTTTGGATCTGCCATATCACCAACCAACAACAACATTGTTATACATTATCCATAATTCATACCGTTCATTTTCATGGCTTCATTTTCATGAGACATATGGTGATGGTCTAGCATGGATAGACGAAGGAGCTGCACCTAGCAGATGGCCAGAAACCACCATTCCATCAGCAAGCATGACCATGAACGTGGGAAATGCGACATTGTTTGTACTTCTAAACATCATCGGAGATTGACATTTTTCTATTGCCAATGACACTACATGTGTAGTCTTCAATGCGCTTGCTCAAGGTCATACACTCTTTTATATCACAAACTGTGTTATCTCTAATTTGAAAAGAGCTCGCAATTTTAGGCACGAATATTTACTTTTTCTTGTAACCGCATGCCGAATTATGAGGACACATTTCTCACAGTTTTTGGCCACTTTCAACGATTGGGTTAAAGTAAATTCTATGTGCACTGCGAATAGAATAATTCGTTAATTAAGATTTTGGGCATGGCGTGACCGACCTTCACGGTACCCGATGTTAGCACTTTGATGTGTCTTATGAATATGAAAGTTTCACAACCATTTACGTACTAATATTCAATAATTCTTTACTCACGTGTTTTCATTGTATTGTTAGAGTAAGGGTTTTTGTTCCAACCTTAAGACTAGGATGGTGTCATAACTGAAATCCTAGCACCTTAGAGAACTATGTGAGTTGGGTTTTGAACTTTTTATTTTTTACTTCCTATGATAGCTTAACATGCAAGACAAGGTAAGAAAAACTAAACTTAGGATTTTTAAACAAGAAACTAGAGAGAAAGAGGAAGGTAAAGGATTAATCCTACTCATACAAAGTCTAGCTACATATTTTTTTTAGAAAATAGATTACTACTATCTCTAATCCATTTTGGGTTCATAGACAAACCCGAAATGGACTTAAGGATCGTTCCCTAGCAAAATGTACTAATCTCTGAGTCCATCTTACTAGCATGAGGAGTTGAACTGATATTTCCTCTCTGAAATATCATCTCCACTCCTGGCTTCATCTTACATCAACCTGTCAAATAGAGAATTTTAAATTCTCCAGGAGCTTGTGCGTGTGACCCCCATTGTCACCTGGGTGGCGCACGCATGTTCATCTCGAGCTCCATGCCTTGAATTTGGCCGGTCAATACCATTTTGGGGTAGGAAATCAAATGAGTCCTAAGTTTCTAAGTAGTGGTTCTATAATCTAATAATACGTAACATGGTTTTCACATGAGCATCATTAACCCTCCACCTTGGAGGGTTTTAGCTTATGATCATGGGATTAAAGTAATCATGCAAGTTGTGCTATGCTAATGTAAGAGTAGGAGAAGAAGAAAAGAAGAAGAATTGATTTTACCTAATGGAAATGGGGTGATTTGTATTAGAAGAAAACAAAATACTCCATTAACACTATTCAAGATAACTTAAGATTTTCTAGAAATAAACATTCATGAATGAGGGAATGAATCTCTCAAATCCCAAATTCAATACATATGAGAGCATTCTCTCATATCTCACGTGAAAGCATCTCCCACCATTACTCACATTTAATTCCATCTTATCTCCAAATCAAATAAAGCAAAAATTAAACACTATTTGGCACAAAAAGTCTAGTCAACGTAATAAATACATGCAAGGTGTCAATTTATGCCAATAATTTGGCGCTTTTGTCTTGACTTGCTCCCTGATTGATGACTCATCCCTCCTTGTGGGCCCGTAATATGGGTCCATGTGTTGCATCCAGTGGTGGGTCCACAAGTCGATTCCACAAAATCTAGCCTAAGATAGAGCTTGTCATACTGATTGTCTGGGTAGCTTACTTGCTGAAATCAGTGTCCAAGTTTAAGAGATATGAGCTTCGGAAGTTAGATGCTTTTCTACACGTAATCCCGTTCTGACTTGATTCTGTCCTGTTTGAGTCCCCAGGCTTTAATCCAGCTTTGTTGAGCTTTAAATGGTCTGATTAGGAAGACTTTAGCTATATACAATATTCCCGTGCTTTAATGCAGGTTTAACCATTATTTTAACGTTAACTATGAAAACCTACAAAATTATGAAAATCTAATTATTTCATGCTTATTAAACACATAATTAACCAAATTGCTATATCTCTATGGGGTTTAATATTACAATTTTGGGTGCTTATCACACCACCCCCAAACATCACTTTGCTTGTCCTCAATCAAATAAGAGACATTAAAACAGATAAATGGTTAAAAATGTGTAACCCTAACTAATTCTCGTTTCACAGAGTGCGGTTGCATTGACCATATGCAACAATGCATTAAACCACTAGGAATTCCCTAGTGGACGAGTTGTAACCTTGTGAGAGTTTTCCAGAGAAGATACTCACAAACTTCATCTATACTACAATGACTTAGTAACAAAAACTTGTTCCCTAAATTAATCTAAGATATCCATACATCTTCCTAGCAGGAAACGAGGATTAATTCCTTTGAAACTCAAGTTAATATGCATACAATAATTAAAATATCTACATATGAACATGCATACTGATAAGAGCCCAAAACTGTAGTTTTAACCCCTTAATAATCATACTGTTAGACCAATTATGTGAATAATAAGTAAGAGTTAATACTGATTACGTGTTTTTATGCATTTCAGGCTTCAAAGTCCATTATGTGCGGAACTCCACTTTTTTAGCGAGATAAAGGAGCAACGAATTGTAAGAACTTCCGAATGCCATATCTTTGGACTCAGACCTCGGAATTGGGCCTACCTTATGTCAAAACGACCGGCTCGGAAAGAGCTTTCTAATGGTCCAAGCCTTGATCCAATCAGAGGAGCAGAAGTGGACGAAAAGTCTATGGAAGCCAACTGCAGCTGAAGAGGCCTTTTTGGACCGAAAGTATTATGTTTTGGGCCTGATTCTCTGGCCCAAAACATGGCTCCAAGCCCATGCACGATTTTTGGATCTGGATGTATAAAAACAAAAGCTTCACTCTTTGTTAATGGTAGCTAGTTAGACCTAAATTAATATATAGAATTCTAGATCTAGTTTTATTAATAGATTAAGTTTTAGTTCCATTTCAATTCCTGTTTTAGATTAAATCTTTGAATGATTGTTCTTGATTGATTAGATTAATAAAATAGTTAGTTGTCAATTTCTAATTTTGTCATTTCCATTCTAGATCTAAATTAAATTCTTGTTATCATTCCATTCCAGTCATTAAATTAGATTCATTATTGTTTAATTAAGTAAAATTCAATTTCTTACATTATGTTTAGTTTAGATTTAATGGGAAATGTTAGGTTGATGACTCAAGGCTAAAACCTCCATTAGAGGGGTTGATGAAGCCTTGATGAAAACTTAGTGGTTAGTATAGAATTGGTTGTAGAATCTATTCCACTCTAGAAGGTCGTGTTTCGCCATGAGAATGGGTGGGCGACCTCACATGCTAGTTAGTATCCGGAGAAATGTCATGAACACTAGGGATTAGAACTTCGAAATTCTCGCCCGTAAGAACGTGAGAATTGAGATACAACCTTCTACGCTAGGTTGTTAAGTTGGATTCGAGGTGGATTCAATTCCCCTCTATTTCTTTATCTGAATTCAAACTATCATATTTCCATAGCATTCGTAGCTTAAATTAAAATAATCAATTTCATATTGCATCGTAGTATAATCCCCCCCCTCGTAAATCTCTCATTAGATTTAAGACTGATTACTTAGACTTAGAAAACAATCCGTGCTAGGGAACTAGGAGTGGAACGAACTTCCTACTCCACTTAGTGCAATTGCATCGAGAGTAGAAAACTTTTGATAAACGCTCTAGCAAATAGCAGTTTAGTTTACTTACGTTGTGAATTCATCGTTCATTTAAGTAGGTAAACTATACATTTTACGCTTATCAAATGCACACCCATCTTAGTTACACTTTAGCATTGTTTTCATAGTAGAAGTAGTCATTTTTAAGTCCCATTAAACCCACCCACCCTTGTTTGTTTCATACTGTGGTTGCCCATTTCAGCGTGATAAACGTAAAATGTATAGTTTACCTACGAAATGAACGATGAATTCACAACGTAAGTAAACTAAACTGCTATTTGCTAGAGCGTTTATCAAAAGTTTTCTACTCTCGATGCGATTGCACTAAGTGGAGTAGGAAGTTCGTTCCACTCCTAGTTCCCTAGCACGGATTGTTTTCTAAGTCTAAGTAATCAGTCTTAAATCTAATGAGAGATTTACAAGGGGGGGATTATACTACGATGCAATATGAAATTGATTATTTTAATTTAAGCTACGAATGCTATGGAAATACGATAGTTTGAATTCAGATAAAGAAATAGAGGGGAATTGAATCCACCTCGAATCCAACTTAACAACCTAGCGTAGAAGGTTGTATCTCAATTCTCACGTTCTTACGGCGAGAATTTTGAGTTCTAATCCCTAGTGTTCATGGCATTTCTACCGGATACTAACTAGCATGTGAGGTCGTCCACCCATTCTCATGGCGAAACACGACCTTCTAGAGTGGAATAGATTCTACAACCAATTCTATACTAACCACTAAGTTTTCATCAAGGCTTCATCAACCCCTCTAATGGAGGTTTTAGCCTTGAGTCATCAACCTAACATTTCCCATTAAATCTAAACTAAACATAATGTAAGAAATTGAATTTTACTTAATTAAACAATAATGAATCTAATTTAATGACTGGAATGGAATGATAACAAGAATTTAATTTAGATCTAGAATGGAAATGACAAAATTAGAAATTGACAACTAACTATTTTATTAATCTAATCAATCAAAACAATCATTCAAAGATTTAATCTAAAAACAGAATTGAAATGGAACTAAAACTTAATCTATTAATAAAACTAGATCTAGAATTCTATATATTAATTTAGGTCTAACTAGCTACCATTAACAAAGAGTGAAGCTTTTGTTTTTATACATCCAGATCCAAAAATCGTGCATGGGCTTGGAGCCATGTTTTGGGCCAGAGAATCAGGCCCAAAACATAATACTTTCGGTCCAAAAAGGCCTCTTCAGCTGCAGTTGGCTTCCACAGACTTTTCGTCCACTTCTGCTCCTCTGATTGGGTCAAGGCTTGGACCATTGGAAAGCTCTTTCCGAGCCGGTCGTTTTGACATAAGGTAGGCCCAATTCCGAGGTCTGAGTCCAAAGATATGGCATTCGGAAGTTCTGCTGACTGTTGCTCCTTTATCTCGCTAAAGTGGCACAGTTCGGCATTATAATGGACTTTGAAGCCTGAAATGCATAAAACACGTAATCGAGATTAACTCTTACTTATTATTCACATAATTGGTCTAACAAGATGATTATTAAGGGTTAAAACTACAGTTTTGGGCTCTTATCAAACCACCCCCAAACAAACATTTTGCTTGTCCTCAAGCAAAGATGAGAAATTAGAATAAGTGACCAAAATGGAGTTCTAACTACTCGTTTAAGCTTGAAGTGCGATTGCATTGACCATATATGCAACAAGGCCTTAAACCACTAGGAATTCCCTAGTAGGCGAGTTATAGCCTCGTGAGAGTTTTCCAGTGAAGGTACTCACAAACTTCATCTATACTACAACGACTAAGAAATAAAACTATTGTTTTCTCATTCATGTCTCAACTATCTATACATCTCACTAGCAAATACATAAGAATAACCCAAATAAACCCTAAGCTAATATATGCATAATAATCAATCATCTAAAATAAACATATAACAATGAGTAATACTATGAAATGTAATAGCAGTCCGTTTAAAAAACTTCGGATTAACGCGTCCTTAAGTAGGTCCTTACATAAATGTCAAGACAAAAACCACTCTGATTTTTCCACTCAAGTTTCGCTGCTCCAGTGTGCAGTGGGCACACTTTACCTTACAATCTCAATGACAACAAGGAAGCCGGAGTCGATCAAACACATCTGCCACTTACTATCACACTAACCTATTCCTAATTGAGCTAGAGGTCTTTATTAGGTGTTGCGGGGATTAGGAGATGGTTTAAGAAGGAAGGAAATGGATATTCAAAAGGACAAGTCTGAGATAATAGAGTCTTCATATTATGTAACTTAGAGAAAACCTTGTTATTTTCTTTTGCTTCTATACTTTGTTTCCATCCTTAGCCATATTTTTCTTTTTCTTTTCTTTGGCTTTTGACTCCCTTTTATTCTATTTTTGGAGTTTTTATTTATTTCTATTTTTTTTTTTTTCTTTGGATGGAAACTTCTTTTCTTTAATTCCTGAAGCAACTAACTAATTTTTTTTTACCGCGGGTTTTCTCTTCTTCTTTCTTCATCATTCTATTCTCGGACTTATTCTAAATTGGGTAGGTTTTTTTTTTTTTTTTTGGTTTTGTTTTTGTAATAGGGTAAAAGGAATTGTGGTTTATGGAAGGCTAAAGGAAGGCTCGAGAGGGGCGATTAAGCGGAACATAATTCATAGGTTTGAATTTCGGCTATATCGATCCAAAAGGGCCTAAATTCTCGCTTAGGATATGACATAGTGATCAAGCAAGTGGGCGTGTGATATCTCTATCCGTTTTTACTTCTCCCTGTGTCATTTCTCAAATGTTTAGCTCATATAAGGCTTTAGGCTATATTCTCACAGGATTTGTAGAATAAGTACTCTAGCCTAGATTTGAAAACTTCTTGCTAACAATCATAGATACTCATGTAATAAATTTATAGATAGATGCAAAGATTATTACCTACATATTAACCTAAGTTTCTAACAATTATTCGATGCAAAAAGCTATGTGAGACTTCTAAATTGTTAAGAGCATAGAGAAAGAAAACAATACCAATATTCCTAAGTGTATAGCATACTTTTTTATTTATATTTTTGAATTTTTGAAATTTTAAGTAGAAAACAAGTGCATATTATACATATATATATCCTAACAGATGTCTTAATTACACGTGTTTCTATGCCCCCCCAACAAGAAGCATGCTTTGTCCTCAAAGCATTTAAAGAAAGAGGGTAGGAAAAATACCATTGAAGCGTGAAATTCAGGAACATCTACACAAAACAAAGTTAAAACATACCAATATAGTAATAAAACTGGCGACGAACTCTATAAGAGTTCCACCCATTATGGGGTTAACATAATGAAATTGCTTGGGACTTAAGCAGACACTAACTTAACTAAAAAAACTTACCTGCACCCCAGCATCTACTCGTCATCCTCCTCTTCTATATGAGGTTCTTTTCGCATCTGCCATGCCATAACAACTTGCCCTTCCTTGTGGGTGTATCATCAACTAGTGCTAACCTCTCTAGTGTTATTTGGTCTGATGGGGTATAAGGGGCAACCAAATGTGGTTGCACCTGCCATCCCGGCCAAGTCATGGCTCGGAATGATCTTACCACACGATGGGTGGGTCTCATGATTTCGACCCTTTCCCAATCTGTAATGCGTAATATAGAATATGGGTAGGCAAGCGCCATATAATCACGGCAAACCAAGACAGGCATAAGAAGGTAATTATGCCTCAAGGTATGGCCTCGCCCGGCAGTAGCAACTAAAACTTCGGGGAATGTCATACCGACGGCGTCCCTCGACTAAAGCAAGGAAAACGTCACCAGCGATATTATTGGCAGAAGTAAACTGTCGTTCCCCTAGAATGTTCATCATGATGAACAACATGGTTGTGCCTACATTCAGCGATAGGCTACTCAGGGCGATGTTATATTGGTCTTTGTCCATGATACGAAACACCCCTCCCCCATAATACTCATGGAAATAAGCATATTCATATAGGTATGAGTTATCTGTCATATATCCCCACGTGTGCATAGGGTCAGGTAATGGCAACCCCGAAACCAAAGCTATCAATTGCTTACTGAATTTCATAGTCGTGCCATCAATAGCAAGGGAAAATTTTTGTTCTCCTTCTTGGGTACAATAAAAAGTAATATTATTATAGAAGAATTCAGTTAGCTTAGGTGAAAAAGAGTCGTCATCACTCACCAGAAGATGCCGCCATCCTAACTGCACGATCCGCTCGCGGAACGATGCTCCATAGGTATCGGTTCCCATCAAGTCTTCAAATGACTGTTCAGGAATCACTATAGGAGGTGTCATCTCAAAACTACTCTGTAGAACAGGTGCAAAAACCTGGAAGAAACCTCAGAAAAATTTGAATTTCACATTAACTTACGGGTGGAGGCGGTTCGTATAGATATAAAAGCGAGTCGGCTCTTAGGTTTTGAAATTACGGTGTTTGGCGCGGTCGCTCTCTGATTGAAGCTGCTTGCGCCTCTCTGAGATTTTTCGATTTACAGTGTTTTAGGGGTCGCTCTAAACAAAATTCGACAAAAGTGTAAAGCGGCGCTGGCTCCTAAAAGCGGCGGCGGCGTAAAATAAAATCTTGGCCGAGTTGACAAGAGAAACAAGAAGAAAAAGCTTGGAGTAAAAAGTGAGAGATGATTGTGGGGTGTAGTGTGGGTTGTGAGTGTAGAAAGATGGAAGTTTAAATAGGTTACGGGTTTCCAAAACCGAATCGGCAAGTTGCCAAATTGTTTTAAAGGCAATTTCGAACTTGAAAACTGCCAAACTTCAAAACGGAAACTATCCATAGTTTTGATTTCCTAACAACCCTGGTATCTTTTTAAACTTGGTTTAGCATAGTAACTTCTAAACTCTCCTACATATCATGCTACCACTACAAAAATCATAGCTATGCCGATATCGGCCTAATTTTTCAACTCTAACTCCAAGACAACCTTACGAAGATGATCAAAATAAATTATATTAAAATAATATGAAATCCAAGCAATCTAAAACAAACAACTTAATATTTAAATATAACTACTAAAATAAAATTCCACTAACAAAACAATAAAAATAATGAAATAACGGATCTTGAATGATGGTGAACACACCTAGGCGTGAAGAAGATGGTCCCCGAGATGGAGACCGGTTACGTGGTGAAGAATGGCTTGAGCCATCCGGCTGCGGCGACGGCGCTCATGCCTCTCGACTTCGGTGAGACGGACTCATCCACGAGTGACATCGTCGTAGCATCTCTATCTGAACAAGCTGCTGTTTCCATCTCGATCTTGAGTCGCATCTTGGGCTTGGTGATTACGGTGGATAATCTCCAAGTTAGACAAGATATCTTCGACCCCTTTCGAGTATTTCAACTCTCGTCTGAAAGTTCGTTTGCTTATTTGAATTATAATTTGTCTATGTCGGATATCTTCCACGGATCGATAACTACATCATAAACCCGGTTTGCGGCATTATCATTCGTTCTAAATTAGAAGTATGACTATCAAAATTATCCTCGACCAACCATGTCATATCTTAGCCTTCATTATTCGACTCAACTTTATTCTCTGCGGAATACAACGGCCAAGTCTCTTGGATGCATTCCTTATAAATACTTGCATTAGAATGCAATTTGATCTTAATAGGAGCAGATTTAGCGGCGGCTCTAAATGAGAGCATAATCTTAGTGATCAATACGGGAAGAGAAGCCATGCTCTTCCCCACTCCTCTAATCACATTCAAAATTAAATCGAGGATGCAGAAATTACACTCATTCGTTTGCAAAATCCGAGAACGTCACGGACACCGAAGTCCGATGTCGCTGACTTTGTCTTTCCCGAGGGGCGTTCCTACCAATCCAGCGAGCTACAACCGGTTGATTGGGTTCGAGAATCGTCGGCGAGCTTAATGAATGAGATATCGTATTGTATTCACCCTCTATGACCGTATCTTTCATCAAAACGAGGAACTGCGGTATCTTGGGATTCCTGAATGGTGCGTATCTAGGTTGGTTCTGGGCATGATTCCTAATAGCTCGACCAACAAGCGTCTCGTTACTTCCCTCCTCGTTCTGCTATCCTAATGAAAATCCTATTTCCCTCAATTCGTTTCTTATAAACTGTTCTACCAAATCATAGTGATAGAAATCCCGGTCGAATACCACGATCTGTTCCAATCCCTCTTAATCATATTGGCGTCGTAAAATGGTGCGAAATGGTCGGCCTCAAACGCGTGCTCCGGCAACATTCTTCGTCGTAGCGCCATTGGAGTTTGAACTGATTTGGGGTTTGTAGATGGAGGTGGATGCAAGTTTGATGAAAAACAAGGAGAAACAATGGTGGTGGCGGTGGTGGTTACGGTGGCAGGTTTGAAAACTTGAATTGGTGGGTGGTTTCTTGGTGGAAACGGTTAGAGATTGTGTTGGTGTTTCACAAAGGGCGTGGGATGTCTTTCTATTTTGATGTATTCTATTTTTATTTTTATTCTATTTTTTTTTTATTTTGGTTGCTAGGGTTTGAATTTAAATTTGTGACAAGCGGTTGGAGAAGATGAACTTCGCGATTTGGATTTTGGAAAGGGCTGGCGCTATTGTAGGTGGCCTTGAGTTGGGCCCAAGCCCCGTTCGATTTTTCGACTTTAAAATCGATTTTTAAAGCAACTTCAAACTAAATTTCCAGCCGTTATCGGTCCGATTTTCTCGAATGAGATATGGAAATGATCAGGAGAGAATTTCCAATCCATTGATCCATAAACTACTCTATTCCGACCGTGGGTGACATATAAGATAGTGGAAAACGCCTCGAAGTGCGTGCATGATGTAAGTTATCGCGAACGAATGAACACTAAATTAGATGACATCAACCCCAATGAACTATACTAATGGACCTAAGCAACACAAATAGAAAGTTCGAGCAATCCGGATGGAAAGATGAGTTCCCACCCCCCAAACAAATTTTTAAACACAAAATTTGTTTTAACATGGAGTCGTTTAAAATCGATTCCCAAGACTTGTTGGATTGCTAGTTCTATGGGTTTAGATATATATCTATATCTAAAAATGAAAACAATTATTATTATTATTATTATTATTATTATATATATATATATATATATATATATATATATATATATATATATATATATATATATATATATTTTTTTTTATTTATTTATTTATTTATTTATTTTATTTTTTTTTTTTTTTGATAATAAGCAAAAACATTAAGCAAAGAAAGACATAATTCACACCATAGAGAAACATGACTCAAAATCCGAGAAAACATGCAAGAGTGGAAAGCGTGAAATATGTGAACCGTGGACTTAGGATCCGGTACTTACCACCACACACTCCATAGGGAGGGCCGGTTACCTTAATGGTGCACTTACCATTAAATGGAAGTGAAAGGAAGTACACCAATGACAAGGGTCATTCCTCATATATAGGGTCTGTAAAAGGACTTCCTCTATATCGAGGGGGATAAAGTTAAGTGAAAATGTTTTAACCGTTGACCGTTAACTTGAAAGATGCTTGTTGTCCTTGGGATTTACCAAGGTAATTGCCCGTAAGGGGTGACTTGATAACGAAAAGGACCGGACCAACGGGTTTTAGTTTCCACAGGAAAATATGTAGGCGGGGAGTTGTAAAGCAAAACCTTTTGTCCGACCACAAACTCTTTCGCCAAGATATGCTTATCATGAACCGTTTCATGTTAGCTTTATAATCCTTAGCGAGATCGTAAGAATCGCTCACGGATTTCTTCAAGCTCATTTAATTGTAACTTGCATTTGACACCCGCCTCATCAATATTGTAGTTAAGGCTTTTTATAGCCCACGAGCCGCGGTGCTCTAATTCAGCGGGCAAATGACGTGGTTTCCCAAATACAAGTCTAAAGGGAGACATACCTATAGGAGTTTTGAAAGCGTTTATATCATGTAAGGCATCCGATAGGCAACCGACCCGGTCTTTCCTATCGGGGGTTTCTTGTTGTTTCTAAAATCTTTTGATTTCCCTATTAGAAACTTCTACTTGGCGCTAGTTTGTGGATGATAAGGAGTTGCTACTTTGTGTGTAACTCCATACTTTTCACTAGGGATGCAACAACTCTGTTGCAAAATGTGTTCCACCATCACTAATGATGGCTTTAGGAATGCCAAACCGACGAGAAAATATATTCTTTAATAAAAAATACCACGGTCTTATGGTCATTGCTCACGGCAAGCTAGGGCCTCTATCCATTTAGACCGTAATCCACGGCAACTAGAATATAAATATAACCGTGGGAAACAGGGGAAAGGGCCCATGAAATCAATACCCCAAACATCAAAAATTTCTACTATCAAGATTGGATTTAATGGCATCATATTGCGGCCGTGATTAAGCCCAGTTGTTGGCAGCGAATACCGTCTTGCAATGCACTTGGGCATCCTTAAAAGGGTAGGCCAATAAAATCCACATTGAAGAACTTTAGCGGCTGTTTTCATTCCGCTAAAAGTGGCCACCACTCTTTGTCATGGCGAACGATAGAACTTCATTATATTCCCAGGGGGAATGCAACGGCGAATAATCGATCCATGCATGATACTTAAAAGGTAGGGCTCATCCTAGTAGTATAACTTGACTCGGCCAAGAACTTCTTACGTTCATTTCTTGTCCAATTATAAGGCATAACATCAGCCCGCTAAATAATTTCACGATGTCCGCATACCATGGTGATGAAAAAATAGCATCTGGGATGCTCATCGGGGAAAAGAGTCCGGTATGGACTCGGAATCACTACTATCGTCATTTGTAAGTCTAGATAAGTGGTGCGGCAACTTCGTTTTCGACCCTCTTTTTTCCTTTATTTCTAATGTGAACTCTTGCGGGAGAAAGAATCCATCGGATTAATCTGCGCTTAGCATCCTTCTTTGCAAGAAGGTACCTAAAAAATTTGCATGGTCGTGTAAACTAAAGTTTTAGAACCAACCAAATAAGGACGAAACTTATCTAAAGCATAAATGATAGCTAAAATTCTTTTTCAGTAGTTGAATAATTCCGTTGAGCATCGTTTAATGTTTTACTAGCATAATAAATAGCGATGGACTTATTATCTAGTTTCTATCCCAAGACGGCACCAAGCTGCATAGTCACTAGCATCACACATGAGTTGAAAGGTTTAGACCAATCGGAGGCTGTATAATAGGTGCGATGGTTAGAGGCGGCTTTTAAGGTTTTCAAAAGCCTGTTTACGATTAAAATTAAAATCAAAGATTGCATCCTTCAAAAGCGAGGTTAGTTAAAGGCCTAGCTATTTTGAAAAATCTTTAATGAAACGCCTATAAAACCACTGCATGGCCTAGAAAGGTTCTCTAATCTCACGGGACAGTCCGTGGTTTAGGTAGGGTTAAGCTATCTTATCTAGTTTGGCTTTATCTACTTGATGCCATCACTAGATACAATATGACCTAATCTTATGCCCTTTTGACCATGAAATGACACTTTTCCCAATTTAAAACATGGCTCTTTTCTTCACACCAGTCAAGACCTTAGGCGGGTTAGACAAGCGATGCAGAAAAGAGTCTCCATAGATAGAAAAATCATCCATGAACACTTCCATAAAGCTCTACCATGTCACTAAAAATATGAAGCATACATCATTTGGAAGGTACCGGGGGCATTACAAAGGCCAAAAGGCATTAGTTTATAGGCATATGTTCGAAGGGACATGTGAAGGTTATCTTTTCTTGGTCATCAATATCAATAATAATCTGAAAATAGCGAGTAGCCATCGAGAAAACAATAAAAGGCATGACCAGCTAGGCGTTCTAGCATCGATCTATAAATGGTAAGGAAAGTGATCCTTTAGTGTCATAGCATTTAAGCGTCACGAATCAATCTGATTCTCCATTTCATAGGACCTTGGTGACAACATAGTCACCCTTCCCGTTCGTACCATGGTAACTCCCGATTTCTTAGGAACTACATGAATGGGACTTACCCATTCGCTATCGGAGATTGGGTATATAATACCGCGCGTCGAGTAATCGCAAGACTTCTTCCCTAACCACCTCTTTCATGGCGGGGTTCAAGCGTGAGGTTCGCGAAGTCTTGGCGTTATCCTCAAATGGATCACGATGAGTGCAAACATTAGGGTTAATTCCCTTAATGTCGGCTAGGGACCAACCAATCGCGAGACCGATGTTCCCTAATCACCCTTATTAAACATGTCTCTTCATCCTTAGTTAACAGAGAAGATATAATTATCGGGTGACTACCATCGGATCAAGTTGAATATATTTTAACTCGGGGAAGAGGTTTAAGCGGTGTGGGCCGGAATGTCCGTTGATGTTTCATAAGTGTCCTTATCTTGCGTAATGAAGACTTGCTTATGTAGCAAGTCTTAAGTAATCGATATATGGAGCAACCGACGGGTCTACAATTGGTGTGGACTCGGGGATGGTGTTGACTTCCTCTAAGTAGGAGTCATTTACAAAATCTGAAGTTCCAAAAGAAAGGAATTTGTACATATTGTTTTCGGGAAGCGTGTTGTTAAAATAATCTTGAGCTAAACTCTCGATCATGCTAACCTCCCCATCTATAGGCGAATCACATTAAGCTGTTTCATCATTTTAAAACATTTACCTCGGCGGAAAAGATGGCCAAAAGATAAGGACATCTTTCCATCGCGACAATTTATAAAGCGCATTGGCGGTTGCCAAGAAGGGGCGTCCTAAGATGATCGGTCTGAGTCATTAGCGACTTACGTATCGAGGATAACAAAATCAGCGGGATAGTAGAAATCCTGAACCTTAACAAACCGTTTTTTCCACTACACCTTTAGGATACTTAATTGACTGTCCGCCGCTAATTTGCAACGCGTTATTTTTTTGTAGGTTGCATTTCCTGTAGACCTATTTGTTTATACAAGTAATCACGGGGAGTAAGTTAACACTTTCGCCCCGTGTCTAATAAAGCGATTAGTCGTGTGGGAATCTCTAAGGTGCATTTTACGATGGGGCGACCGGGGGTCCTTGTACTTAACAATTCCATTATTTTTAGGATAAAGTTGGGAACTGTTCAATTAAAAAGGCGTCTTTAGGTATATTGGTCTTATGCCTAGTAGTGCACAACTCTTTAAGAAACTTAAGCGTGGTTAGGGAGCTTTTTAATAGCCGAGAAAAGGAAGGTTTATCGTTAGATTCTTGAAAGCGTTCCTAATCTCCTCAAAGTTTGTATCCATGGTTAGCATGGCTAATTTTTGAGGAGCGGTGGTTTAAAACTCTATATTTAGTGTATGGCTCGACTTGAAGTGTAACCTTGGCTTTCTATTTCTTAGGTTGTGGTTTAAGCTGGGACCTCTACGGTGGTAGGTTCTTCGGTTTCTATTTAGGTATCTAGTTAGATATCCGGTGTAGGGAATCTTGATGGGGTAACTATATGCATAGTTACTTTGTTATCAACCACTCTTCCGGCCGGGAGTGGTGATGGCATTTAGGTCACCTACGATTGTAGTTTCCGTACTAGAATTACCGTTTACCTCAAAGGCTGTGTTTGCTTTGTTTTAGGGTTTGGTATTGCTTGTCACGGAAACCGCCTTTTGGTTGGGCTTTAAGCTTGGGCTAACTGTTGTATGCCCGATTTATGGATTGTAAAATCTGTTGGTTTGATTGAGTCATTATGCGGAAAAGTTGTTGGGTAACTTGTATAAAGGCGTCGATCGATCCGTTGTGTAGGTGTAGTAGTCACGGGGTGGTGTATTTGGAACTATCTCTCGTTGATTATTTATGGGTGGGTTGTGATAGTTATTATTATTAACCGGAACGATACCTCTATTGGTATTATAATTATTATAATTATTCTGACCTTGTGCTTGACCTTGTCGTGGTTGTGGTTGCTATAATTATTATAATTCCCTTGACCTTGTCCTTGTCCTTGTCTAGGTGGAGCTTGGTTATAATTGTTTGCTTGCCTAACGTTTTGATTATTGTGACCTGGAGGTGTTACTTGTTGATTATTTCTCCAACTGAAGTTGGGATGTTGTCTCCAAGGGGCGTTAGGAATAGGATAGTTATTAATAGAGTAAACATTATCTTGTTATGGTGGTTGTTGTTCATAAGCTAGAGGACAATAATCGTCAAGGTGCTCTGGACTCAAACAGAAATTACATGGGTTGGAGTTTACATTCATGACGGGGATAGGCTTTTGTTGAGCAGAAATAGCCTCTACTTTTTTAGTTAGAGATTCGATTAGATTTTTAAGTTACGGATGGGTTTTCTTCTCAAACATACCTACGCTTTTTTCTTGTTGAAGAAGAACTAGGCTGGCGGGGATATCATCACTACCCCCAATTATTATTCCGTTTAGTTTGGTCTTCTAAAAATTTATAAGCCTCCGAGGCTCCTTTACTTAGGAAACTACCCCCATTCATTATGTCAAGGACTTCTTTATGGTGGTGTAGAAGACCTTTGAAAAGGCCGCGAACTAACGTGTCTTTAGCTAAGTTATGATGTGGACACTCTATTAGGAGATCGGTGAAGCGATTCCATGCCTCGAAAAATGATTCATGAGGATTACAATCGGAAAAAATGAATCTTGGAAAGCATCTCATCCGTCTTTAGGGGTGGGTAAAATGTTCCATAAACAGGTGAACAAGTTTAGCCCACGAGTCCACAAATTAGGCTTGGCAGTTAACCAAGGCGCCCTTATCGGCTAAGGTGAAAGGGAATACCCTCGGTTTAATTTGTTCCGCACCTACCGTAGGATGATGGAATGTTGTAAGGACTTGTTCAATCCTACGCGTGTCTGCCGATAAGGTTTTCATGGTCTAACCCATGAAAAGCGGGTAACAAATTAAATATGTTTGGGGGATTCGAAATCCCCCCATCGGGTCCGCTAGAGCGATGCGATTTGGTGCTATCGCTCAAGGCTTTGTAAAAGTCGGAGAGAGGAGTCTCTCTTTCTTCACCATTATGTCGGGTATGGTGTGTGTGATAGTAGTTAGAGGTGTAAGTGGGTGGTGTACTAGATAGACTTGTTTGTTGCCGTGTAATTCGTTTGTTGTTTTTGTTCGACCGGACCTTAATCTCATGCAAGACTAAGTTGAGCTTAACTAAACATGCAACACTCCATACAATTACGATATACTAGTAGAAAACCTCTAACCGGAAATCGACGAGGTATGGAAGAAAGGAATACGATAAGCGTCCTTGCTTAAACATGAATAGCATCTTGTGTGCGGCGTGTTCGGTGTATATAAGAGATTAGAACACTGAAAAATATGAAAGATCAAAGTTTGAATCAAGGCTGTGGAAATCCGGAATTTTAACCTTTGGCTTCGGCTCGAGTAGAAGGCCTTCGCTCTCAGAAAATTTTCAGATTACGTGTTTTTAGGGCGGTCGCGCTCCAAATGGGGGGTCGGCTTCGATGGGTTGTCGAGTTCCGGTGTTGTTTGGCGGTCGCGCTTGGTATGACAAAATTCCAGGCCAAAACCCGGTGGTAAAATGAATAGTTTACCTACGAAATGAGCGATGAATTCACAAAGGCGTAAAGTAAACTAAACTGCTATTTGCTAGGCGTTTATCAAAAGTTTTCTACTCTCGATCACGATTGCACTAAGTGGAGTAGGAAGTTCGTTCCACTCCTAGTTCCCTAGCCCTAGCGGGATTGTTTTCTAAGTCTAAGTAATCGATCTTAAATCTAATGAGAGATTTACGAGGGGGATTATACTACGATGCAATATGAAATTGATTATTTTAATTTAAAATCTCAATGCTATGGAAATACGATAGTTTGAATTCAGATAAAGAAATAGAGGGAATTGAATCCACCTCGAATCCAACTTAACAACCTAAGCGTAGAAGGTTGTATCTCAATTCTCACGTTCTTCTTACGGCGAGAATTTCGAGTTCTAATCCCTAGTGTTCATGGCATTTCTACGGATACTAACTAGCATGTGAGGTCGTCCACCCATTCTCATGGCGAAACCACGACCTTCTAGAGTGGAATAGATTCTACAACCAATTCTATACTAACCACTAAGTTTTCATCAAGGCTTCATCAACCCCTCTAATGGAGGTTTTAGCCTTGAGTCATCAACCTAACATTTCCCATTAAATCTAAACTAAACATAATGTAAGAAATTGAATTTTACTTAATTAAACAATAATGAATATAATTTAATGACTGGAATGGAATGATAACAAAAATTTAATTTAGATCTAGAATGGAAATGACAAAATTCAAATTGACAACTAACTATTTTATTAATCTAATCAATCAAGAACAATCATTCAAAGATTTAATCTAAAACGAGAATTGAAATGGAACTAAAACTTAATCTATTAATAAACTAGATCTAGAATTCTATATATTAATTTAGGTCTAACTAGCTACCATTAACAAAGAGTGAAGCTTTTGTTTTTATACATCCAGATCCAAAAATCGTGCATGGGCTTGGAGCCATGTTTTGGGCGAGAGAATCGGGCCCAAAACATAATACTTTCGGTCCAAAAGGCCTCTTCACCCGCAGTTGGCTTCCCACCGGACTTTTTCGTCCCACTTCTGCTCCTCTGATTGGGTCAAGGCTTGGACCATTGGAAAGATCATTCCGAGCCATGACTTGGCCGGGATGGCAGGTGCAACCACATTTGGTTGCCCCTTACACCCCATCAGACCAAATAACACTAGAGAGGTTAGCACTAGTTGTTGATGATACACGGGAAGGCGGGCAAGTTGTTATGGCATGGCAGATCTTGAAAAAAGAACCTCATATAGAAGAGGAGGATGACGAGTAGATGCTGGGGTGCAGGTAAGTTTTTTTAGTTAAGTTAGTGTCTGCTTAAGTCCCAAGCAATTTCATTCTGTTAACCCCATAATGGGTGGAACTCTTATAGAGTTGCGTCAGTTTTTATTACTATATTGGTATGTTTTAACTTTGTTTTGCAGATGTTCCAAAATTTCACGCGCTTCAATGGTATTTTTCCTACCCTCTTTATTTAAATGCTTTGAGGACAAAGCATGCTTCTTGTTTGGGGGCATAGAAACACGTGTAATTAAGACATCTGTTAGGATATATATATGTATAATATGCACTTGTTTTCTACTTAAAATTTCAAAAATTCAAAAATATAAATAAAAAAGTATGCTATACACTTAGGAATATTGGTATTGTTTTCTTTCTCTATGCTCTTAACAATTTAGAAGTCTCACATAGCTTTTGCATCAGAATAATTGTTAGAAACTTAGGTTAATATGTAGGTAATAATCTTTGCATCTATCTATAAATTTATTACATGAGTATCTATGATTGTTAGCAGTAAGTTTCTGAAATCTAGGCTAGAGTACTTATTCTACAAATCCTGTGAGAATATAGCCTAAAGCCTTATATGAGCGAAACATTTGAGAAATGACACAAGGGAGAAGTAAAATCCGGATAGAGATATCACACGTCCACTTGCTTGATCACTATGCCATATCCTAAGCGAGAATTTAGGCCCTTTTTGGATCGATATAGCCAGAAATTCAAACCTATGAATTATGTTCCGCTAATCGCCCCTCTGAGCCTTCCTTTAGCCTTCCATAAACCACAATTCCTTTACCCTGTTACAAAAACAAAAACAAAATAAAAAAAAAAAAAAAAAATCAACCTACCCAATTTAGAATAAGTCTGAGAATAGAATGATGAAGAAAGAAGAAGAGAAAAACCTGTGTAAACAAAAAAATTAGTTAGTTGCTTCAGGAATTAAAGAAAAGAAGTTTCCATCCAAAGAAAAAGAAAAATAGAAATAAATAAAAACTCCAAAAATAGAATAAAGGGAGTCAAAAGCCAAAGAAAAGAAAAAGAAAAATATGGCTAAGGATGGAAACAAAGTATAGAAGCAAAAGAAAATAACAAGGTTTTCTCTAAGTTACATAATATGAAGACTCTATTATCTCAGACTTGTCCTTTTGAATATCCATTTCCTTCCTTCTTAAACCATCTCCTAATCCCCGCAACACCTAATAAAGACCTCTAGCTCAATTAGGAATAGGTTAGTGTGATAGTAAGTGGCGATGTGTTTGATCGACTCGGCTTCCTTGTTGTCATTGAGATTGTAAGGTAAAAGTGTGCCCACTTTTGGAGCAAATAAAACTTGAGTGGAAAAAAATCAGAGTGGTTTTGTCTTGACATTTATGTGAGGACCTACTTAAGGGCCTAATCCGAAGTTTTCAGAAACGGACCTGCTATTACATTTCATAGTATTACTCATTGTTATATGTTTATTTTAGATGATTGATTATTATGCATATATTAGCTTAGGGTTCTGACTGGGTTATTCTTATGTATTTGCTAGTGAGATGTATAGATAGTTGAGACATGAATGAGAAAAGAATAGTTTTATTTCTTAGTCGTTGTAGTATAGATGAAGTTTGTGAGTACCTTCACTGGAAAACTCTCACGAGGAGGGCTATAACTTCGTCCACTAGGGAATTCCTAGTGGTTTAAGGCCTTGTTGCATATGGTCAATGCAATCGCACTCAGTAGAAATGAGAGTAGTTAGAACTCCATTTTGGTCACTTATTCTAATTTCTCATCTTTGCTTGAGGACAAGCAAAATGCTTGTTTGGGGGTGGTTTGATAAGAGCCCAAAACTGTAGTTTTAACCCCTTAATAATCATACTGTTAGACCAATTATGTGAATAATAAGCAAGAGTTAATCTGATTACGTGTTTTTTATGCATTTCGGCTTTCAAAGTCCATTATGTGCGCGAAATTGTGCCACTTTAGCGAGATAAAGGAGCAACAGTCAGCAGAACTTACGAATGCCATATCTTTGGACTCAGACCTCGGAATTGGGCCTACCTTATGTCAAAACGACCGGATCGGAAAGAGCTTTCCAATGGTCCAAGCTTTGACCCAATCAGAGGAGCAGAAGTGGACGAAAAGTCTGTGGAAGCCAACTGCAGCTGAAGAGGCCTTTTTGGACTGAAAGAATTGGGTTTTGGGCCTGATTCTCTGGCCCAAAACATGGCTCCAAGCCCATGCACGATTTTTGGATCTGGATGTATAAAAACAAAAGCTTGACTCAGTGTTAATGGCAGTCAATGGCAGTTAGGTTAGGTAGATACCTTAGAATAGAAAGTAGCCATTAAAATAGCTTCTAGATCTAGATTTAATTGTTTTATTTAATTAGTTTCAAATCCTTTATTAGATTAAACCTTTGGATCTTGTTCTTCATTTGATTAGATCAATAAAGTAGTATTTTTTATCAATTTCGATTTTGTCATTTCCATTTCTAGATCTAATTTCAATTCTTGTTCTTATTTCATTTTAGTCATTAATTTAGATTTCATTATTGTTTAAATTAGTAAATTTTAATGCTTATTATTATGTGTAGTTTTAATTTAAATGGAAGTGATTGCGAATGATTCAAGGCTAAACCTCCATTAGAGGGGTTGAGAAGCCTTGATGAAAGCTTGATTCCGTTTATCGTAGAGTCGTCGTAATTTCTATTCCACGCACGAGAAATAATTAGTTCACCATGAGAATGGGTTTAATTGTTCACATGCTAGTTATTAATTGGTAGAAATGCCATGTGTAATTAGGGATTAGGAAGAACGCTTTGTTCTCAAGTGGCGATTCAATTCGGATTACGATGACTCGTCGTTAGTGGATTAAGTTGAGTTAAGGTGGAATCAATCCCCCTCTAACTCCTTATCATAGAATCACCGTAGCATTCCCATAGTTGTCTGATAATCGACTAGTTGCATCTTGTGGGTAGTTGCACCATAGTTTAGTTGCCCTTCAGAAAGCTCTCATTGACTTTAAGTAGAGTATTGAGACTAGAATACAAGCATACGGAAGGACTAAGAGTGGAACGAACTTCCTACTCCACTTTATCTCATAGGATTGAGAGTAGAAGAAAACTTTGATAAACAAGCAACAAAAGGATAGTTTAGTTTACTTACGTTGTGAATTCATCGTTCATTTCGTAGGTAAACTATTCATTTCACTCTTATCAAATGGCGCCGCTGCCATCTTAGTTTCACTTTCGTATTGTTTTCATAGTGTTAGTACTGTTTTTAAAGTCCCATTTAACCCACCCACCCTTGTTTGAATCATACTGTGGCTGTCCATTTTAGAGTTGAAAAATTCCGAGCAAAATTTACACCGAAGCCAGCCAAGACGCGCTCTCCTCCTTGACCAGCCCTATATTCTATGGACACCGAAAACCACCCTAAAAACACTGTAAATTGAAAATACCTCGAGCCTGGCCTATCTATCTAAGCCTGGCCCGGCCTGTGTTAAATTTTTCGGATTTTGGCGGTTTTAATTGAACTTTGATCTTTCATATTTTTCGGTGTTCTAACCTTTATATACACGAAAAGCGTAAACAAGACGCTATTTATAAGCGAAAGCAAGGACGCCTTGTCAGGTATTCCTTCCTTCCAAACCTCGCATCTCCTCGTTAGAGGTTTTATACTAGTATATCGAAATTGTTTGGAGTGTTGCATGTTTAGTTAAGTTCGACTTAGTCTTGCATGAGATTAAGGTCCGGTAGAACAAAACACCTAACGTAAATACACAACAACACCAACAAACAAATCTATCTAGTATACCACACACTACACCTCTAGCTACTATTTTACACACACCACCGATATAATGGGGAAGAAAGATAGACTCCTCTCTCGGACTTCTACAAAGCCTTGGCGATAGCCCCAAATCTTGCATCGTTCTAGCAGACCCAGTGGGATTTCAAATCCCTCCAAATATTTTTAATTTGTTACCCGTTTTCATGGTTTAGACCATGAAAAACCTTATCGGCTACATCGTAGGATTGAACAAGTCTTAACAACATTCCACCATCCTACGGTTGGTGCGGAACAAATTAAATTAAGGGTATTCCTTTTCACCTTAGCTGATAAAAGGGCGTCTTGGTTAACTGCCCTTGCCTAATTAATTCATGGACTCGTGGGCTAAACTTGTTCAGCTGTTTATGGAACATTTTTACCCACCCCTAAAGGCGGATGAGATGCTTTCCAAGATTCATTTCTTTCGACAAAATCCTCATGAATCATTTTCAGAGGCTTGGAATCGTTTCACCGATCTGCTTATAGAGTGTCCACACCATAACCTAGCAAAAGACACGTTAGTTCGTGCCTTTTTCAAAGGACTTCAACATCACCATAAAGAAGTCCTTGACATTATGAATGGGGGTAGTTTCTTAAGTAAAGGAGCCTCGGAGGTTTATAAATTTTTAGAGGACCAAACTAAAGCGAAATAATAATTGGGGGTAGTGATGATATCCCCGCTCGCTAGTTCTACTAATACAGTTAAGGCTGCCGGTATGTTTGAAATTAAACACGATTCGAGGCTTAAAACTCTAATCGAATCACTCACTAAAAAGGTAGAGGCCATTTCTGTACAACAAAAGCCTATCCCCGTCATGAATGTAAATTCAAACCCATGTAGTTTCGGTTGGAGTCCCGAGCATCCCGACTCCCATCGTCCTATAGCCTATGAACAATGCTTCTTCCATTAATAGTGAACCTAACGCCCTTTGAGACAAAATCCCAACTTCGGTTGGAGAAATAACCAACAAGTCACACCTCGAGGGGTACAATAATCAATATGTTAGGCCAACGCGACGGCTTTAACCAAGCTCCACTACGACAAGGGCGGTCGGGGTAATTTTAATAATTATAACAACCAAGTGCAACCTCGACAAGGTCAAGCACAAGGTCAAGGTAATTATAATAATTATAATGCTAATAGAGGTATCGTTCGGTCAATAATAATTATCAGAATCCACCTATAAATAATTCACGTGAAATAGTTCGTCCACACCACCCGTGACTACTACACCCACACAACCGGATCGCCTTGACACTTTCATACAAGTGAGCCAAAACTTTTCCAAACTATGGCTCAATCTAACCAACGGCTTCTACAATCCGTTAATAATTTAACCTAACAGTTGGCTCAAGATAAAGCCCAAACCAAAGGTGTGTTGCCAAGTCACGCAATACATAATCCTAAAACAACAAACACGACCTTTGAGGTAACGGATAATACTAGTAATGAATTTGAAAATGTAGGTGAGATAAATGCCATCACCACTCTCGCTCGCAGAGTGGTTGATAACAAGGTAACTATGCCTATAGTTACCCCACCAACCCCTACACCTACTATTTTACTAGATACGAAATAGAAACTGAAGAGCCTACCAATTGTAGAGGTACCGGTTACAACACAACCTAAGAAACAGAAATCCACGGTTAAACATCCGGTGATACCATAGCTAAATATAGACGAAACCACCGTTTCCACAAAAATTAGCCATGTTAACTAGGGATACAAATTACAAGGAGATTAGGGACGTTTTCAAGAATCTAACTATAAACCTTCCCTTCCTCGAAGCTATTAAAAAGCTACCACATCATGCTAAGTTTCTTAAGGAATTGTGTACTACTAGGCGTAAGACAAATATACCAAAAGACTTTTTAAGAACAATTCCCAACCTTATCTGAAAATAATGGAATTGTTAAGTACAAGGACCCCGTCGCCCCATCTTCTGATGCACCCTTAGGAGATTCCTATACGACGACCGCGTTATTAGACCTGGGGGCTAGTGTTAACTTACTCCCATTTTATTTGTATAGACAAATAGGTCTAGACAAGATGCAACCCACTAAAATGACGTTGCAATTAGCTGATCGGTCTATTAAGTATCCTAAGGGTGTAGTCGAAAATGTCTTTGGTAAAAGTTCGATTTCTACTATCCGGCTGATTTTGTAGTCCTCGATACGAAAGTCGCTAACGACTCGTCCCGATCATTTTAGGGCGCCCTTTCCGCAACCGCCAATGCGCCATTAATTGCCGTGATGGTTCAATGTCCATGTCTTTTGGCCATCTTGTCTGTTGAAGTCAATGTTTTTAAAACAAGGACACAGTTACCCGATTAGATCTATGGATGGAGAGGTTAGCATGATCGAGCTTTGCTCGAGATTATTTCAACAACACGTTCCACGATAATCATATTACCAAAATTTTTTCCCTTTGGAAAGTCGGACTCCAACATTTTCATTCCTACACTAGTCGATACACATGTTATTGATGAGGGCCGGGATAGATGACTTTCTCAAAGATGTAGAGGACTACCATAGTAATGTGGATATGACCAATCTAGATGGGGAATTCGATGAGTTTTTTCGAGTAGGTGAAAATTCACCCTATCAAGAACTAACTTGCACAACATCCACCTCGATTCCCCTCCTTCCACCCTTTCAAAGGAACCTCGAGTTTGCACTCGATCCTTTTGTTTCTCCTGTGCTTCATAATTTTTTAAATCCTCCTAGCAAAACGAGATACTTGAAGGACAAACTATTTGACACCTTAAATTTTAGAATTGAGGCAGTCCTACACACACAATGAATGAGTTCGGTTGCTAAAACCACATCCTCATTGTGTACAAGCTGTCTTTCTACAACTTATCCATATCCACCATATTCTCCACAACCATTCACTTTTCCACACTTATTTACTAGAACACCCACTCATTCAAAATGAAAAATAAGGTGCATGATAGGTTACACAATAGGGTAATCCGACTTAACTTTCATTTCACTAGGTTGAGTCATAGGGAAAATTGGTGTTTCATTGTGTTTGGATATGTTTTATGTGATATTTATTTATGGAATGATCCACAACTATTTCGTTGTTGATATATGAACAACTGCATGTTCATACATATGTTTTAGATAAAGTCTCGAGTATCCGACTATAAACGACTCAATTTCTCGTGTTTGGTGCATTTCCTTTCACTTTAATATATTGGTGAGTGCACCATTAAGGTAACCGGGCCCTCCCATGGAGTGTGTGGCTGTAAGTACGGATCCTAAGTCCACGGTTAACATAGTTCACGTTTTCCACTCTTGCATGTTTTTCTCGGATTTTTGAGTCATGTTTCTCTATGGTGTGAATTATGTCTTTATTGCTTATCGTTTTTCCTTCTAAAAATAAAATAAAATAAAAATAAAAAAATAAAAAATAAAAATAAACATAGTAATCTAGGAAGTCTCGGGAATCTGACTTTAAAAGACCCACTACTAAAAACAAATTTTCTAAGCTTCGTTGTAAAAATTTGTTTGGGGGTGGGGTGTTAAATGTTTCCGTAATAAATGTTTTATGTCCCATTAGAGTTGCTTAGGCTGTTTTATTGTATTACGCTCGGATTGACATAATCTATTAATTTAGAGTTCATTCGTTAAGATAACTTACGTCATGCACGCACTTCGAGGCATTTTCCACTATCTCGTATGTCATCCGAAGTCGGAATAGAGTGTTTTATGGATCATTGGATAGGAAATTCCCTCCTGATCATTTCCATATCTCATTCGCAAAAATCGGACCGTAAGCGGCGGCAATTTTGATTTGAAATTAGCGAAAAAATCGAAAAAATCAAAAATTTCGATTTTGGGCTTGGGCCCAACCCGCGCCCGACCCGCAGCCACGACCAGCGCGCTCGCGCCCTTACCTTCTTCAGCAACAGTTCATCGTTTTTTCATCTTCCACCGCCATTAACAAGCTCCAAACCTAGAAAAATAAAAATTAAAAAGAAAATACCATAAACCCACGCCAAAAATCAAATCCTAACCCCAAATCTTCTCTAAAACCAAACCACCACAACCCCCACCGATTTAAATAACTAAAACCACCAAAATTCACAAATTTGGTGCTTTCATACCACCACTCCACCACCACCACTGTTCTTTCAGTCGGTCAAGTCAAACCACCACCACCACATCATATTTAAACCCTCACTCCATTTCAAACACTAGATGGCTCAACAACGCCGAATTATACCGGAGCAAGTTTTCACTGCCGACCATTTCGCTCCGTTTTACGGTGACGAAATGGCTAGTAGAGACTGGAATAGTCTCTGGTACTCGACCGAAGCCTTCTACCACGAAGACTTGGTCCGACGGTTCTACAACACCAGGGAGTTGGAGGGGAGTAGGATTTTTGTGATGGTAAGGAAGAAGAGAAGGGAGTTGACTACGGGACTGTTGGCTGAGATTCTAGGCATTCCGCCTAGAATCCATCCGAGGCCACTTTTACAGAGCCCCGGTTTGACGGGTAGAGCCATTGATGGGGCGTTATCTTGTCATCAATGGGAGCTACAATACAAACTCCCATTGTGTTCGCCAGCATCACTCGGGACCAACCACCGGCTTCTGACCCGGTGGATTAGTCGGAATGTCCTAGGGAAGGACAAGGTCAGTGACATCGGTCTGACCTGCCTCCACCTCTTATGGATACTCCAGGAGCAGAAGTACGATTTCTGTATCCTGGAGTTTTTGCTGAGCATGATTAGGGGGGTCGGAAGGTCTTTGGCACCTCTTCCTGTGTTAATCACCAAGATCATGCTGAAGATGAAAGCAGCTCCGGCGTCTGATAGGATTTACATTACCCTGCACCGTAACATGCGTATCTATAGGGAGTGTGTCCAACAAGTTTGGAGGAGGGCTGAGGATAGAGAAGAAGAAGAAGAGGATGGAGGAGCTGAGAATGAAGAGGAGGAGGATGAGGATGCCTCCGAGGATGAGGAGGCGTGACTGCTTTGATGCAGATGCCTTCCGAGGTGTTGATGCGATCGCGAGCGCATGGCTATGCTTCATAGGGGCATCGTTCACTAAACACTATCTGCCGCAGACCTCCGGACTTCGACGGTGACTATTCATCACAACTTCGAGATCCGCACCCGAGAGAGGATGAGAGATGGGGAGCAGCGGGTCGAGATGGAAGCCCAAATGCCCGGTTTAGAGTGGATATGCTTGCACGCTTCCCCACTCATCTGGAGACTCGCTTCGAGGACACAAATTACTACGAGGCATGAGCGTCGTCGATGAAGGACGACCGCTCTTTGGACCTTCCTTCGGAGCCCGTGAGCCACCACTAGAGAGTGTGCCCTCCACCACCGATGGCGAAGCTGTTTAGAGAGTCCGAGGATTGATAGTGGTTGTTGTTTTATTTATTTTTGTTGTTTTTATTGTAATGTAACTTTTATTTCTGTAATTTGAATTTTGTAGTGGTACTCCGAATGAAATTTTAATAGAAGGGCCTATTTTCATTATGCATGGTTGTTTCATATTGACCCCACCTTCCCAACTTGTTTGGGGGTGGTTTTATCAATTCAAGCATGATTTTTGTATAACCCTCGTATTAGAATTAATTGCGGAGTCAAGGTGAAAATATGGTTGTTTAGGCAGAAATATGATCAAGTATCATTGTAGGATGAAATCTAGATTAAATAGGTACATTCTATCATAAATCAACCTAAAAAGATATTGGGTTTGAATTAGAATCCGTGTTATGAGTTGTTTCCGTTTTCGAGTTTGGAAATTTTAGGATTTCGAAACCCGTAATTAGTTTTGGCAACTTTCCGATCCTTTTAGCAACTTTAAACCTATATAAACTTGATACAAACTATTCTCACAATTCACACTACACCTAAACTCCATCACTCACCCTTCACACCCATGATTCCCACGTTTTGACTCCATTTTGCAAATCTGCAACTTCGAGCCCGTGCCCCCCCCGAAAGAAGCCCAGCTCCTTCCTACACTTCGACAGAAAAATTTTACTAAGAGGCCGCCTACCATAGAAGCAACTTCGGCTAAAACACCGGAATTCCAAAATACTAAGAGCGCCGCCCACCAAGTCAAGCGACCAATGACCATACTTACATGGAAATTCCAAATTACAAAGAGCGCCAAGTCAGCAGTCAAACACGACGACCCTACTACTTACTGGAATTCCAAATTACAAAGAGCGACTCGCCTTAGTTGAAGGCGCTTCCTGACTTCCGTGGACCAGAAATTTTCCAGTTTTTCGCGCGTAGTATCCGGATCTTTCGCAGCTATTCCAAAGCGTAATTTTGAGATGACATCTCCAACATTGATACCGGAACAGTCTTTTGAAGATTTGTTCCAAAGCACCACTTACGGTGCTTGGTTTCGCGAGGTGATCACATATGTTGGCTGGGAACCTCTTATGGTAAGACCGGCTGAACTTTATTCTCCAGCACTTGCATCTTATTTTTATAATAACTGCATTTTCTTTGAGAGACCGGACGGAGAACAAGTGTTCTCCATCAACATTGACGATGAACCAATGGAAATTACCAGGTTCTTGCTAGCATTTGTTCTTGGACTTGCTATGCCGAGATACAAGACCCATGGTGCTATTGGTCGATAATATGCATGTCTACACTTATGAGTCTTTGCACGAGGCTTATGGGGCAGGCATTTTCCGTAGATTGAGGACCAAGGGGACTATAACGCTGCCCTTGGTAGCCTCCATGAACATAGGAACTGTTATGTTTTGGATTATGCTAAACATTTTAGGGAATGGCGTTTTCTTCCGTGAATGACGCCACTTGCAGCGTTTTCCTTGCTTTAGCCAAAGGGCGCCCGGTTATGACCTTCCCGGAACTTTGATGTCTAGTTTAGCACGAGCCCATACCATGAGGCATAAGTACCTTCTTATGCCTGTTCTAGTTTCAATGATTATGCTATGTTTCTTTCCTGTTTTTGTACACGTTTCACGGATTGGATTAGGGTAGACACGGTCGACCCACCAATAGTATTATTATTCGATCTTTCCGCAATGATGGCGTGGCAAGGGTGGCGGATACAACCTCACCAGGGTTGCACCCTACACCCCATCGGACCAAGTGGCACTTAATAGGTTAGCAACCATAGATGATAAATGGCGTGAGGCACGGCAAATTATCATAGAATGGCAGATCGCTGAAGGAGCCTCACTTCTTTATAGAAGTGGAGGATGACGAAGATGACGAATAACAAATGGAGTGGAGGTAAGTTTTAGTTTCATTAGTGTCCGCTTATGTCCCAAGCAATTTCATTCTTTTAACCCCATAATGGGTAGAACTCGTATAGAGTTGAGTCAGTTTTTATTTCCTATATTAGTACGTTCTAACTTTGTTTTGCAGATGTTCCTGAATTTCACGCGTTTCAATGGTATTTTTACTACCCTCTTTATTTAAATGCTTTGAGGACAAAGCATGCTTTTTGTTTGGGGGGGGCATAGAAACACGTGTAATTAAGACATCTGCTAGGATATAAATATGTATAATATGCATTTGTTTTCTAGTTAAAATTTCAAAAATTTATAAATATAAATAAATAAGTTATGCTATACACTTAGGAATATTGGTATTGTTTCTTTCTCTATGCTCTTAACAATCTAGAAGTCTCACATAGCTTTTGCATCAGAATAATTGTTAGAAACTTAGGTTAATATGTAGGTAATAATCTTTGCATCTATCTATAAATATATTACATGAGTATCTATGATTGTTTGGCAGTAAGTTTCTGAAATCTAGGCTAGAGTACTTATTCTACAAATCCTGTGAGAATATAGCCTAAAGCCTTATATGAGTGAAACAATTGAGAAATGACACAAGGGAGAAGTAAAATCCGGATAGAGATATCACACGCCCACTTGCTTGATCACTAAACCATATCCTAAGCGAGAATTTAGGCCCTCTTTGGATCGATATAGCCGAAATTCAAACCTATGAATTATTATTTTCCGCTAGTCAGCCTAATCGAGCCTTTCATTAGCCCTTCCATAAACCAAAATTCCTTTACCCCATTACAAAAAAAAAACAAAATAAAAAAAAAATCAACCTACCAAATTTAGAATAAGTCCGAGAATAGAATGATGGAGAAAGAAAGAAGAAAAAACCTGTGGTAAACAAAAATTAGTTAGTGCTTCAGAAAATAAAGAAAATAAGTTTCCATCCAAGAAAAAAAAAATAGAAATAAAATAAAAACTCCAAAAATAGAATAAAAGGGAGTCAAAAGCCAAAGAAAAAGAAAAAAAAAATATGGCTAAGGATGGAAACAAAGTGTAGAAGCAAAAGTAAATAACAAGGTTTTCTCTAGTTACATAATATGAAGACTCTATTATCTCAGACTTGTCCTTTAGAATATCCATTTCCTTCCTTCTTAAACCATCTCCTAATCCCCGTAACACCTAATAAAGACCTCTAGCTCAATTAGGAATAGGTTAGTGTGATAGTAAGTGGCAGATGTGTTTGATCGACTCTGGCTTCCTGTGTGTCATTGAGATTGTAAGGTAAAGTGTGCCCACTGTATTAATCGGAGTAGCTTAAACTTGAGTGGAAAAATCAGAGTGTTGTTTCTTGACTATTATTGTGAGAACCTACTTAAGGACGCTTATTCCGAAGTTCTCGAAAACAAACCCGCTAAACATTTTATAGTACTACTCATTGTGTATATGTTTATTGTAGATGATAGATTATTATGCATATATTAGCTTAGGTTTTGACTTGGTTATTCTTGTTCATAGCTAGTGAGACGATAGATAATTTGGAGCATGAATAAGGAAACAATAGTTTTATTTTCTTAGTCGTTGTAGTATAGATGAAGTTTGTGAGTACCTTCATCGAAAAACTCTCACGAGGCTATAACTCGTCCACTAGGGAATTCGTAGTGGTTTAAGGCCTTGTTGCATATGGTCAATGCAATCGCGACTCAAATAAACGAGATTAGGTAGAACTCCATTTTTGGTCACTTATTCTAATTTCTCATCTTTTCGAGGACAAGCAAAATAATCGTTTGGGGGTGGTTTGATAAGAGCCCAAAACTGTAGTTTTAACCCCTTAATAATCATACCGTTAGACCAATTATGTGAATAATAAGTAAGAGTTAATACTGATTACGTGTTTTATGCATTTCAGGGCTTCAAAGTCCATTATGTGTAGAAATGTGCCACTTTAGCGAGATAAAGGAGCAAAAGTCGTGAGAACTTCCGAATGCCATATCTTTGGACTCGGACCTCGTGATTGAGGCCTACCTTATGTCAAAACGACCGCTCTCGAAAGAACTTTGCAATAGTCCAAGCCTTGACCCCAATCAGAGGAGCAGAAGTGGACGAAAAGTCTATGGAAGCCAACTACAGCTGAAGAGGCCTTTTTGAATTTGAAGAGAATTGGGTTTTGGGCCCCGATTCTCTGCCCAAAACATGGCTCCAAGCCCATGCACGATTTTTGGATCTGGATGTATAAAAACAAAAGCTTGACTCAGTGTTAATGGCAGTCAATGGCAGTTAGGTTAGGTAGATAGCTTAGAATAGAAAGTAGCCATTAAAATAGCTTCTAGATCTAGATTTAATTGTTTTATTTAATTAGTTTCAAATCCTTTATTAGATTAAACCTTTGGATCTTGTTCTTCATTTGATTAGATCAATAAAGTAGTATTTTTTTATCAATTTCGATTTTGTCATTTCCATTTCTAGATCTAATTTCAATTCTTGTTCTTATTTCATTTTAGTCATTAATTTAGATTTCATTATTGTTTAAATTAGTAAATTTTAATGCTTATTATTATGTGTAGTTTTAATTTAAATGGAAGTGATTGCGGAATGATTCAAGGCTAAACCTCCATTAGAGGGGGTTGAGAAGCCTTGATGAAAGCTTGATTCCGTTTATCGTAGAGTCGTCGTAATTTCTATTCCACGCCAGAAATAATTAGTTCACCATGAGAATGGGTTTAATTGTTCACATGCTAGTTATTAATTGGTAGAAATGCCATGTGTAATTAGGGATTAGGAAGAACCGCTTTGTTCTCAAGCGTAGCGATTCAATTCGATTACTGACGACTTCGTCGTTAGTGGATTAAGTTGAGTTAAGGTGGAATCAATCCCCCTCTAACTCCTTATCATAGAATCACCGTAGCATTCCCATAGTTGTCTGATATTCGACTAGTTGCATCTGGTGGGTGGTGCCACAATAGTTAGGTTCCCCCTCCGTAAAGCTCTCATTGACTTTAAGTAGAGTATTGAGACTAGAATACAAGCATACGGAAGGACTAAGAGTGGAACGAACTTCCTACTCCACTTTATCTCATAGGATTGAGAGTAGAAGAAAACTTTGATAAACAAGCAACAAAAGGATAGTTTAGTTTACTTACGTTGTGAATTCATCGTTCATTTCGTAGGTAAACTATTCATTTCACTCTTATCAAGAATGGGTGGACGACCTCACATGCTAGTTAGTATCCGGTAGAAATGCCATGAACACTAGGGATTAGAACTCGAAATTCTCGCCGTAAGAACGTGAGAATTGAGATACAACCTTCTACGCTAGGTTGTTAAGTTGGATTCGAGGTGGATTCAATTCCCCTCTATTTCTTTATCTGAATTCAAACTATCGTATTTCCATAGCATTCGTAGCTTAAATTAAAATAATCAATTTCATATTGCATCGTAGTATAATCCCCCCCCTCGTAAATCTCTCATTAGATTTAAGACTGATTACTTAGACTTAGAAAACAATCCGTGCTAGGGAACTAGGAGTGGAACGAACTTCCTACTCCACTTAGTGCAATCGCATCGAGAGTAGAAAACTTTTGATAAACGCTCTAGCAAATAGCAGTTTAGTTTACTTACGTTGTGAATTCATCGTTCATTTCGTAGGTAAACTATTCATTTTACGTTTATCACATACAGTGAAACTTACATTGAAATATACAAGCAGGGCTGCTTCTGGATCCTTTGGAGAGCGTCCCTAAATAGGTTCTCACAGGTGTGTGTAGAAACACAAATTCGCTCATAATTTTTCCACTCAGGTTTCGCTAACTCCAGTGTGTAGTGACACATATTTCCTCACATCTCAGTGACAAACAGAGGAGCCAAGGTTGATCAATCACATCTACTACTTATTATCACACCATCCTGCTCCTAATTAAGTTAGAGGTCTTTATTAGGTATTATGGGGATTAGGTGGTGGTGTAGAAGAAAATGGGTATGAAAAATCAAATAAATGACAAGTATGAGAGAATAAGGTCTTCAAAATATTTACACTAGAGAAATCCTTGTTTTCTTTTCCTATTTCTACATGAGTTTCCATACTTTGAACTTTTAAACTTTTGGACTCCTTTTGATTTTATTTTTGGGAGTTCCACTTTTTTTTTTTTTTTTTTTTTTTTCAAATCTAGAAACTGATTTTTATTTTGGGACAAGTCTTTCTCTTTATTTTTCCACTTGTCATCCTATTTCTCATACTCATCATTTAGGTGGGTTTATTTTATTTTTGGTTAATAGATGGATAAGGAATTTTTGGTGAAAGTAAAAGGTTTGATGAAAGGTTCAGTGGGGCAACTAGCAATAAAATTTGTAACAGGTATGAATTTTTGGCTATGTATATCCAAAGAAGGCCTAAATTCTCGCCTAGGGTTCGAATGGTGATCAAGTAAGTAGACGTGTGATTTTCTCTATTTGGAAAAACTACTCCTCCGTGTCATTATTCATAATTCACACATATCAAGGCTTTTTGGTTAGATTCTCACTGGATTGATAATTTAAGTAACTAATCGTGGGCTCCAAAAACTTACTGCTATGTACAATCGATGATACTCAATGCATGAATACTCATGAAAAGATGTAAAAACTATTGCGTACGTATTATCTTAAGTTTCTTAAGAACAAATCTTAATTCGAATGCTAATGTGAGATTTCTATACCATTTTCATCATAGAAAAGGAAACAAGACTTTGCCACTTAGTACATTGATTTAAAAGGAAAATAAAAACTATATGTAACCTACAAGTTGCCAAATTCTTGCCACAGGTTTAAAGCCCACCCCCAAACAGAATGATGTTTACTCCTCGAAGTATCAGTAGATAAAAAAAGAAATTACCTAAGAACCATGACCAAAATTAGGGATGGATCGTTGCAACAGAAAGTTATTCTAACATAATATATTATACAGAAATAAATAAAGAAAAATAATAATACACTACACACAACTATATACAAGTAGATATATATACACAGAGGCCTACTCAAATTTACCAACCACTCGATACTGTTGTTCTATCATCATCTCGAGTGAAATGCATTTCCTTAGCATCGCGCCAATAGATAATAGTTTGCCAAATGGTGCTTCATTGTTGTTCCCCCGATTCGTTCAAATGTGTCAACATATCATCATCATTAGGGAAATAACGAACGTACCTCAGGTACCATGAAGGATGATCACGCCATTGCTGAAACCTTAATGAACGAATTATTCTGTTCGCAGGGCACATAGAATCTACCTTAACCCAGTCGTTAAAAGTAGCCAAAAACTGTAGGAAATGTGTCTTCATAATTTGGCAAGCGGTTACAAGTAAAAGTAGATACTGATGCCGAACAGTGCGTGCTCTTTTTAGATTGGTGATAACATAGTTTATGATATCAAAGAATGTATGACTTTGAGCAAATGCATTGAATACTACATAGGCAACATCATTGGCAGTAGAAAAATGCAAATCTCCCATGATGTTCAGAAGGATAAACAACATCGTATTCCCCACGTTCATGGTCATGCTTGCTAAAGGAATGATGGTGTTTGGCCATCTGCCAAGTGCAGTGCCTTCTTCTTTAATTGCAAAACCATCACCATATATGTTCCACGAAAAGCAGGCCATGAAAAGGAACGGGTAGAGTTTTGGCTGATGTATGTCCATGTTGTCGCCGGCTCGTGATAGAGAAGATCCAAAGTTAGGGAAAGTGTTGGCTCATAAAAGATATGTTGTGTGCCACTAACTTGGATTGTGAACTCGTCTAAGAAGATCATGGAATCCCTGGGCATGATTAAATGTTTGTGTGTATCCCACATTGGCATAAAAGTATGCAAGCCAAACTTGGAGAATAAGTTTGGTCAGGTCGAAGAACTAGGGAAGACCACCTGATGTTGGTGATGTATTCATGAAAATGAAGACCATAAGCATTGGAATCCATTATAGCCTGGAAGGATTGCTCAGGAATGATTCTTGGTGTAGCCATGCTTGATGAAGATAGGTTAGTAGGAGCAGATAAAGGGTTGATGCAGGGAGTTCTGATAGACTATCAATCAGTGTGAGAAAACGTCTAAAATGAAATAGTCACGTGTGTGAAGCAACGAGAAGGTCCCACTGTAAGGGAATCAAGCCTATCCGCCACGCTTGATGGATAAAGTTATACAAAGAGAAGTATCCAATAAAGTCTGACGGGATGGATGATAGAGTATGGAAGAAGATAGGGCTCTCCTGTATTCAAATTTAAAACAACAGTTTAAAATTTGATTGAAATGACTATTTATTAATAACAACTAGCATTTTGACAATCCTAGTAGGCATACTCCTTAAAATTTCTTAACAAAAGAAGACACAAAGACAAACAAATTTTTTTGATCATTAGAGAACACAACGAAACACTTTATATATATATATATATATATATATATATATATATATATATGGTTGGCTACCTTGACAACTTATTTTGACAGCTTATCTTGACATCCAAAACCTAAAAGTGAATTTGTACATTAAACTAAGGGCTGATTTTTGGTAGAGAAGATCTTTCTATCTTGGATAGAATCTCCACCAAAACTCATCTCAATTGGATATGTCTAGATTTATTAAAAAGAGTGCTAAAATTATGAACCATTAGATAAATATTGAACTTAAACACAACTTTTGACAAGGTTAGACATGTTCAAATGTCTTGATAATTTGTGTAGATGATCTCTATTGTATGGAGAACATATTTTAAAAAAATCAGCTTTTAGTTCATTATGTAAGTTGTGGATGTCAAGATAAGCTGTCAAAATAAGAGCATGGTTTTGTTCTCCATTAGGAGAGTGTGATTTTCCAAGGACTAAGAGTGATTTTCTAAAATTTCCTCCTGTTCAATGTCATGCATTACTTGATGTTCTTGGAATTCTAGAAGACTTTTGATGATGATTTCCTGGCGTGCATGCATTTTTCATATGCCTTGGTGAAGAAATCGAAGTCCTGCCATTGGATTAAAAATGTTGTTCAGAGCATCTTCATCAAAGAAGTTGTCAGAGGAGGGTATGTGTTCTTCAGTGTCTTGGGGGTCTGCCAGGTTCATGTGAGCCTCTGGAGTCCAAAAACCTGGGATGCAATCGTGGTTGAGTGTAATTAGGCCCGCTATTTTGAGGGGAATGGTTGAGTATATAGATTGGAATTCCCAACGTAACATGATTTGAGTCACTATGGTGGGCAAATGGGCTAACGTTCTCCTGGTTCTTACAATCGAGTTCCAGAGAAATAAGATGATGCAAAAATCTTCCCTTTTAGTTTGTAGTACCCAAAGTAGATGGAGGAGGGGTTTATAGATTTTAAATGTTTTTGAAGTTCCAACCACATTGTGGGCTAACCAGTGGAGTACAACTCGTTGATTTTGCTACAACGATTGCTGGAAAACAACATGGTTTCGGGGGTGAAGTTCGCCGTAAGAGACAGTAGCAAGCATTAACTGCTTGACGGTGTCGAATATCGGTATCTAAATATGCAGCTCAAGGTGCGTCATTGGTATTTGAATGATCTCTGAGATAATTTTTGGAATCAATTCAAACTGCCGCCCATTGGCTCGGAAGAAGAATTTACCGTTTTCAAAATTGTTATGTCTGTAGAACTTCATAACTAAATCTCTAGAATAAAACTCTTCCGAATGATGTAAAAGAGGCATCCATCCTTTTCGTACAATTTTCGTGTCAAAGTATGGATGAAACATGCCTTCATGAAAATTTAAAAAAAAAATTTGCTCGGCCACTATACCTCGTTGTCGATTCATTGTAATTTGAATTTAGGGAAGAATGGAGAAGTTTGAGTGAAATGTATATGGCGAAAGATTTCAATCTTATAATAATTCACGGATCAGGATGGAATGAATGGTTAGATCCGGAATTAATGTGTGGACAAGACACAAGTGAAACATGTGTTGTTGTCGCACATAATTATGTAACAGTACGTAGCAAGTATGCGTAGCCATGGTAGGTCTTTTAATGTCAGATTCCCAAGGCAATTAATGTGATGTTCACAATATTAGAGAATACGGAGGAAGGTTTTACATGGCAGTTAGACCAACACGTATTTTCTATCTTGAGTTGTCAAATAAGGCATTTAAACTCACGTCCCTAAGACTGTTACTGAGGTATGCAAAGAGATGGAACGTGCGGAGAAAGACACCATAGTATAGTTAGACCTACATGTAAATTCTGAATTGATGTAGTAAACCTCAATAATGGAAGATGGTTAGATTTGATAGAGTTGCGTGCGCGACATTTTTTAGGCATTCCTAAGTAGTGTGCACGACTTGCTTTGAACACAATGAGTCGAGATAGATTTATTTTTGTGAGTGATTGATTTTTTTTTTAATTTTTTTTTATGGGTTTTTATGATTTTTTTATGTTTATGATAAGGTAAAAATACAATTAATACACACAAATATTAAATAGGGAACTTCTCTATTTAATACGTAAACCATAGAAATGTTTGAGAATTATTTAACACACCATACTAATATACAAAATGACAAAGGAAATGAGAGATTTACGTTACATAGATCTAAATATTTTGGAGAATTAGATGCATAACCAACAGCATGACAACGATAAATACTGTTACCAGGAAGACCTTGAATGCATCCTTACGTTGCTGCTTCTCGAATTTCTCGATCGAATCCATTATGTTGAAAAAAATTTGAGAGTTGGGGAAGATTAGTTTGTGGAGAGTGAAAGAATGAGATGAGTGAAGTATGGTGAGGAGGGTCGAATTTATAGCAAAAAAAATATGACCGTTTGGGGGGGAAGCGTGCGAAATAGAGGCGTTGGGCCTAGTGGTGCATCAGACCGTTGGCATAGCCGTTGGGCATAGTTATGGATCAGTCCGTTGGACTTACTTTTTAGGCCCAATGCAAAATACAACATATTAATCTATATTTATATATAAGGAAGACAATAAACTTATACGTAAATAATTTCTCATTTAATTCGTTTCAAGATACAAAATTTTGAGAAATTACTCAACACACCATTTTTACAATAATAGAAAAATATAATTCAATACCTAAAGGAAACAAATGATAAAAGTCATTATTGAACTAAAAAGAGTAAAGCTGCTACTGTGAATCTTCAGGGTTAGCTGAAAATGAACCAGGGTTACAACGACGACGTTGCCGACGAGCTCCCAAGGTGGCTAGCTGATCCTGAATATCCTCCATAGACTGCATCACCTGACCCTAAAACTACATCACCTGTTCTTGAAACTGGTGCTGGTTTGCCATGATCATGCGCTGAAACTCGTTCTGACAAGTATGCATGTTCTGCTGGAATTCGCCCATGGAAGTTTCCATATTCACTTGGCGCGTGAACATGTTACGCATGCTAGTGTTGATCGAGCGTAATGCTTCCATTAGGTTACTCATGGCTCACATGTCAGCCTCATTAAAATAATTTGGGGGAGATGCAGGAGGAATAGGCACGTGATCGTGCTCGGCTGCTACTTTCGCTGTAGGGTCCTAATGATCCATGACACATATCTCGAAAATCCCAAAATTTTCAAAGGGCCTTGTGGGAATTAACGGAGTAGCAGACTAGAACCCTAAATGAAACATTATCTGTGTAACAAGAACAGCAAGAGGGGCTGACCTGTTAGTGGCATGAGTAATGATATTGCTAAGGAACTGCACCTTGCAGAAATTTTGCTTCCTCTCCTGTAGGATCCACAACAGGTGAAGGAACATCTTGTTAATGTCTGATGTCTTGGAGGTGCCAATCACATTGTAGGCCACCCATTGAGTAACGACCAGTTGGTTCCATCGCAGCGAGTGTTGGTACGTGCATCTCTAGCCGTCATTGTATTCTCACTCGATTAGCATGTCAAACATCAAGTCCAACGTGGTTGGGTACTCCGATATCTACAGTGTCGTAACATAATCATTGATTAGAATACTAGTGATATCGGACATCAATTCCAACGTGAGTTCACCTTCCAACCCATCCACTGTAATCCAAAATTCATTTCTCCTAAACCACCATTATTGTAAAACTTCAAAACCAAATATTCGGAGTAGGATTCCGTATTTTGGTCTAATAGATACTCCCACCCTCTACTTTCAATCTCCTTATCGAAAAGAGGGTGAAATATGCCGCCATTATATAGGGTGTGGAAATTTTGCTCAACTGTTATTCTTCGATTTGCTACCATAGGTGTTTGACTAGCGTGAGGTGGATATGAGGTGAAGAATGTAGGGGGAAGGTGTTGTTGGAACAGAACTGGATTTGGGGTAGTTTAGGTCGCGTGCATGAGTTGAATTTTAGGGATGGGTATCGCGAGCGCGAGTTGAAGTGATGAGAACCATATCCGGTTTTTGTGGGGGAATAAAGTGAAAGGGACTGACATGTGTGATGGGTTGCGTGGTGCTTTTATGAAGTGGGAACATGACTTGGGTCAGGGTAAATTTTTTGGCCCAAGCCCAAGTGAAATCCAGAAATGCCCATTATGTCCTGAATTTGTTCCGAAAACTCCAAACGTGGATTCTCGGTTTGTTTCAACTCCAAATGGGACAAATGAGCTACCAAAATGATCAGCATTAAAAATGCCATCCAATGGATTATCTCACATTCAAACTTGTTTTTGAAAAAGGAAAAGGTGGAAGAAGAATTTACAAAACGTGAAGGGGTTGAGTCCTGTGGAAATAGAACTCAACTTTTTTTTTAAAAACTATATACAAATGTACAAGGGAAGAGTAATGTGTTAGCAACACCGAATTGCCAGAAGACTCTCCATGTAAAATCCCCGGCAGCGACGCCATTTATGTTAGCACTTTGATGTGTCTTATGAATATGAAAGTTTCACAACCATTTACGTAATAATATTCAATAATTCCTTACTCACATGTTTTCGTTGTATTGTTAGAGTAAGGGTTTTCATTCCAACCTTAAGACTATGATGATGTCACAATTGAAATCCTAGCACCTTAGAGAACTATGTGAGTAGGGTTTTGAACTTTTTAATTTTTACTTCCTATGATAACTTAACATGCAAGACAAGGTAAAAAAAACTAAACTTAGGTTTTTTAAACAAGAAACTAGAGAGAGAGAGGAAGGTAAAGGATTAATCCTACTCATGCAAAGTCTAGCTATATATTTTTTTATAGAAAACATATTACTACTATCTCTAATCCGTTTTGGGTTCATAGACAAACCCGAAACGGACTTAAGGATCGATCCCTAGCAAGATGTACTCATCTCTGAGTCCATCTATGAGTACATCTTAACTTGCTAGCATGAGAAGTTGAACTGATATTTTATCTCTGAAATGTCATCTCAACACCTGGCTTCATCTTACATCAACCTGTATGTCAAATAGAGAAGTCTGAATTCTCTAGGAGCTCACGTGCACGACTAGCCCCAGTGTCACCTAGGTGACGCACGCTAGTTCATCTCGAGCTCCATGCCTTGAATTTGGCCGGTCACTACCATTTTGGGGTTGGAAGTCCAATGAGTCCTAAGTTTCTAAGTAATGGTTATGTAATCTAATAATACGTAACCTGATCCTCACATGAGCATCATTAACCCTCCACCTTGGAGGGTTTTAGCTCATGATCATGGGATTAAAATGATTATGCAAGTTGTGAATGGTAATGTAAGAGTGGGAGAAGAAGAAAAGAAGAAGAACTGATTTTACATAAAAGAAATGGGCTGATTTTTATTAGAAGAAAACATAATACTCTATTAACACTATTCAAGATAACTTAAGCTTTTCTGCTAGAAATAAACATGCATGAATGAGAGAATGAATCTCTCAAATCCCAAATTCAATACATATGAGAGCATTCTCTCATTTCCCACGTGAAAGCATCTCCCACCATTACTCACATTTAATTCCATCTTATCTCCAAATCAAATAAAGCCAAAATTAAATACTATTTGGCACAAAAAGTCTAGCCAATGTAATAAATACATGCAAGGTGTCAATTTGTGCCAATAATTTGACACTTTTGTCTTGACTTGCTTTATGATTGATGACTCATCCCTCCTTGTGGGCCTACAGTGTGGGCCCACGTGTTGCGTCCAGTGGTGAGTCCACAAGTTGATTTCTGCAAAATCTGTCCTGAGGTAGAGCTTGTCGTACTGATTGTTTGGGCAACTTACTTATAGAAATCGAAGTCCAGGTTCAAGAGATATGAGCTTCGAAAGTTGGATACTTTCCTACACGTAATCCCGTTCTGACTTGATCTGTCATGTTTGAGTCCCTGGGCTTTAATATGACTTTGTTGAGCTTCACATGGTCTGATTAGGAAGACTTCGGCTATATCCACTATTCTCGTGCTTTAATGTAGGTTTAAATATTATTTTAACGTTAATTGTGAAAACCTGTAAAAGTACAAAAATCTAATTATTTTATGCTTATTAAACACATAATTAACCAAATTGCTATATCTTTATGGGATTTAATATTACAGTTTAGGGTGATTCTCAATACCTGAGGTACGTTCGCTGTTTTCCTGATGACGAAGATATGTTGGCACATTTGAACGAATCAGGGGCACCACAATTAATGGAGCACCATTTGGCAAAACATTATATATTGGCGCGATGCTAAGGAAATGCATTTCACTCGAGATGATGAGAGAAAGTCAGTATCTAGTGGTTGGTAAAATTTGAGTATGACATTGTATATATATATATATATATATTTGGTTATATAGTTGTGTTTGGTGTGCTATCGTTTTTCCTTTTTGTATAATATATTTGGTTATAAAAACTTTCTGTTGTAGATGTCCGGTCCTAATTTTGCTCACGGTTTTCAGGTATTTTCTTTCTCTTAATACTTCGAGGACTAAACATCATTCTGTTTGGGGGTGGTTAGAACCTCTAGCAAAAATTAGGCAAATGTTTTAGGATCTATATAGTTTTATTTCCTTTCTGAATAAGCATATTTAGTGACAAAGTCTTGTTTCCTTTTCGGTGATGAAAATTGTCTAGAAATCTAACATTAGCATTCGAATTAGGATTTGTTCATAGAAACTTAAGATAATACTTATACAATAGTTTTTACATCTTTTCATGAGCATTCATGCACTAAGTATGATTGACTGTACATAGCAGTAAGTTTATAGGACCCACGATTAGACTATTTAAATTCCAAATCCTGTGAGAATCTAACAAAAAAGCCTCGATATGTGTGATATATGAGTAATGACACAGAGGAGTAGTTTTTCTGAATAGGGAAAATCACGTGTCTACTTACTTGATCACTATCCAAATCCTAGGTGAGAACTTATGCCTTCTTTGGATCGACATAGCCAAAAATTCATACCTGTATATTTTCCCGTAAGTCGCCCCACTGAATCTTTCATCAAACCTTTCACTTTTACTAACAATTCCTTACCCATCTATTAACCCCAAATAAAATAAATCCACCTTAATGATGAGTATGAGAAATAGGATGAAATGTGGAAAAATAAAGAGAAAGACTTGCCCGAAATCAAAATCAGTTACTTGATTTAGAAAGAAAAGGAAAATAAAATAGAAATATGTTTCCAAAAAATCAAAAGAAAAATCAAAAGTTTGAACTCCCAAAAATCAAATCAAAAGAAGTCCAAAAGTTTAAAAGTTCCAAGTATATATGGAAACCCATGTGAAAAGTAGGAAAAAAAAATAAGGATTTCTCTAGTGTAAATATTTTGAAGACCTTATTCTCTCATACTTGTCATTTTTGATTTGCCATTTCATTTTCTTCTACACTACCACCTAAGCCCCATAATACCTAATAAAGACCTCTAGCTCAATTGGGAGTAGAATAGTGTGATAATAAGTAGTAGACATGATTGATCGACCTCGGCTCCTCTGACTGTCATTGAGATGTGAAAAAAAATGTGCCACTGCACACTAGAGTTAGCAAAACCTGAGTGGAAATTTTTTGAGCAAAATTGTGTTTCGACACATACCTGTAAGAACCTATTTAGGGACGCTCTCCAAATGATCCAGAAAAGGCCCTGCTTGTACATTTCAATGTAAAGTTCACTGTATGCATGTTCATATGTAGATGTTTTAATTATTGTATGCATATTAATTTGAAATGTACAAGCATTTGTTTTATAGATATCTAAGATTAATTAAAGGAACATGCATTTGTTGCTAAGTCGTTGTAGTATAAATGAAGTTTGTGAGTATCTTCTCTAAAAAACTCTCACGAGGCTATAACTCGTTCACTAGGGAATTCCTAGTGGTTTAAGACCTTGATTGCATACGGTCAATGCAATCGCACTCTACGAAACGAGAATTAGTTAAGACTACACATTTTTATCCACGTATCTATTTTAATGTCTCTTCTTTGCTTGAGGACAATCAAAGTGCTGTTTGGGGGTGGTGTGATAAGCACCCAAAACTGTAATATAAAACCCCGTAGAGACATAGCATTTTGGTTAATTATGTGTTTAATAATCATGAAATAATCGTATTTTCGTGCTTTTGCAGGTTTGAGCAATCAACGTGAAAATGAGTATAAAAGCCAGTATTTAAGCACAGAATAGTGTTAAAGAAAATGGAATAGGATATCAAAAATATGATAAGTATGAGAGAACAGGGTCTTCAAAATTTTAACACTAGAGAAATCTTTTGTTCTTTCCTACTTCTAAAATGAGTTTCCACACTTAGCCCTTCTTGGCTTTTTGACTCCCTTTGATTTGACTTTGGGGAGTTCTAACTTTTAATTTTATTTTCTTTTTAATTGGAACATATTTCTAATTTTCTTTTCTAAAGCAAATAACTAATTTTTGTTTGGACAAGTCTTTCTCTTCACTTTTCTGCATTCATCCTATTTCTCATACTCATCAAATAGGTGGGTTTATTTTATTTTGACGTTTAATAGATGGGTAAGGAATGTTGGCAAAAAAAAATGAAAATGGCTAATGAGAGGTTTAATGGGGCAACTAGCGGTAAAATTTGTACAGGTATGCATTTATGGCTATATCGATCCAAAGAAAACCTAAATTCTCTTATAGGATTTGGATGGTGGTCAAGTAAGTAGACGTGTGATCTCTCTACTCGAAATAACTACTCTTTTGTGTCATTACTCATAAATCACTCCTGTCGAGGCTTTTAGGCTAGATTCTCACTGGATAAGGGAATTAAGTAGTCTAACTATGGGCCCTAGAAACTTATTGCTAAGTATAGTCAATGATACTCATTTCATGAATGTTCATGAAAAGATCTAAAAACTATTACCTACGTATTAACATAAGTTTCTAAAAACAAATTCTCATCGTAGTGCTAAGGTGAGATTTCTAAACAATTTTCATCACAGAAAGAAAATAAAGAAAATGTTCTAACCACCCCCAAACAGAGAAGGACGTTTACTTAGAAAGAAAATAAAGATATATACAACCTAAAAATGCCAATTTTTTGCAAAAAGGTTCTAACCAACCCCAAACAGAGAATAACGTTTTGTTCCCAAAGTGTAAGAGAGAGAAAAAGAAGATACCTTAGAAACTTGAGCAAAAATTCAGCTGCACACTGCAACAAAAAGTTATTCGAACACAATATACAACATACAAAAAGAAACTGAAAATATCACACTAAGCAATGAAAACAAACAACATATAAAGAAACAAACAAATAACACACAACAAAAAAGGGAAGAGCATGCCAAATACATATATATACAGCCCAAAATGTGAAATCAGGGTGCATCCAATCTAGGATCATCACGTGTGAAGTGCCACTCTTTAGCATCACGCCAGTTAATAATGGTCTGCCAAAGTTCTCTCCATTTTGTAGCTCTAGATTCATCCAAGTGTCGCATCATTTTATTGTTGTCCGGGTAGCAAGGACCATTCTTCAGGTACCTTTAAAAATGTTCACACCAGATCCAAAACTATAATGAACAAATTATTTTATTTGCAGGACACATGGAATCCACTGTAACCCAGTCGGTAAAACCAGCCAAAAAATTTAGGAAGAAAACCCTTATTAAGCGAAAGGCGGTGACGGGTAAAAGTAAATAACGGTGTTGAAAATCTCGAGCTCGTTTCAAATTCTGAACTACACAGTGTGTGATGTTGAAAAATGTATGTTGTTAAGCAAGTGCATTGAAGACCGTGCAAGAAGAATCATTGGCAGTAGAAAAATGTCAATCGCCCATGACCTTTAGAAAGAGAAATAATATTGCATTCCCTACGTTCATCGTCATGCTCGCAAGGGGAGTGTTTCAGTCAGGCTAGCGTCCAAGTGTAGCGCCTTCTTCCATCCTGCAGAGACGAACACCATATGAGTAGCGAAAGATAGGCCAAGAGAATGAATTGTAAGTGTTCTGAATGATGTAGGGCAGAGTGGTGGTAAGCTCGTGATAAGGGAGGTTCAAAGCCATAGCTATCAGGAGTTTAGGAAAGACATGGTATGTATCGCCTACTCGGATTATGACTCCGTAAATGAAGAAATCATGTGCACTGTTAAATGTAGTTGTGTCCTCCAGGTGAGCATAATAGTATGTGGCCAAACTTGGAGAATAAGTTTGCTAGGGTTGAAGAACGAGGGAAGACCAACCAATGTTGGCAATGTAGTCACGGAAATGAAGTCCATAAGAGGGAGAATCCATCATGGCTTGGAAAGATTGTTCTGGAATGATGCGTGGAGAAGCCATGTCGATAGAGAAGGAGATGGAGAACAAATATGGAACAGAAACGGTGTGAAGAAAGGGATGGAAGGAGAGGAGCTAAGAGGTGTAACTTATAGCAATTAAGCTCGACAGACGAGTAATCAGTTTGATTAAAAGTCAAAAAGGTAGTTACATTGGTTTAAGCACCGAATAGTCCACTCCTTAAAACAGGCGATTATGTTCTCCACTTAAGAGTAGACATGTATTATCCTTGAGGCACCCAGTGGTTGGAATAGGGAAAGCCTGAAAAATTAGAATCCATGAAATGCATTAATGATATATGAAAGAAGATGGATGATAGTCATATCATACCCCCAAGCAAAACTATAAACAAAGGGAGTAAAATCGGATGAAGGAACGGAATATTATTATAAAACTAATATAATTAATTACAACCTGAAAAACACACCAAACTTAACTATCACGTAAAAGCACTCCAAGTAACACACAAAGGCAAAAGAGGTGGACCTAGAAAGAAAAATGAAGTAAACCACTCAAAAACAAATTCTATTGGTGAGCACAATGAGAAAAGGGAAACCCAGGTTGATGAGGAGGAAAAGGAGAAGGTGGAAGGAAACTAGTCATAAGATGGTGAAGTTCATCAACCTGTGCGACGACGTGCTACTGAAGATTGCCCTGGTCCTCGAAAGAAAATCTCAGTCTGATACTCCAAGTTGAGGGTATGATTTCCTAAGAACTGGGTGTGGGCTTGCATGAACTCTGTTTTCTCCTCGTCGTGCACTCTTTGACTTGCTTGTAGTTTTAACAATTTCCCAATGAGGATGTTTTGACGGACATGGAGGCCCCTCAGGCCTTGGTGAAGAAATTGAATACCCTCCATAGGATTAACTATGTTGGCAAGGGCATCCCCAGTGAAGAAATAATTCTCAGAAGAGAGAGTATTGTACATTAGTTTGGTCATTGTCCTGGTTCATTGCAAAAGATGGTGTCCAAAAACCATCCATGCAATTGGAGTGAATTGTTATATTGCCAGCAGTTTTAAGAGGGATCATAGGATATTCAATGTGGAAATCCCACCTCAGCATGATTCGTGTGACTATGGTAGGTGTAAGTACCCTCCGTTCCACACTACAGTACACGTGTCCATGATATCTATCACTTTTTGGTATAAAGATACGAAATCTTTATTTCATTCAGAGTAGACTCAAGTCCTTACTCACGTCTTCTTGCGTTTAGTTGAGTAGGGATTCGAACCAACCTAAGTTCTAGGACCACTTACATCTTTCTTATACTCTAAGTAGGGAAATTAGTGAGTAAGATTTATTTGGATTACTAGCTAAGTTTAGTTTTGTTATTTAAATCCTAACGGACGCTTAAACATGCGAAATACAACAAATGACGATAAAAATCTAAGATTTTCCTAAGATATTCAAAGAGAAAGAAAAGGTGGAAGATCATTCCACTCATGCGAGGTCTTATAAACTTCTCTTAAAGTTGGATTACTACCTTCTTTAAGCTGTTTAGGGTTCATTATTGAACCCGAACCGGCTTAATCGTCGATCCCTAGTGAAATGGACTCATCTCTAAATCCAATTTCCCTAGCATAAGAAGTTGAACTGGGGTTTCATCTCTGAAATCCCATCTCCACTCCTGGACTCATACAACATAATCCTGTTAACTATGAAAATAAGATATTAGAGATAACTCACGCCGCTTGGCTAGCCTTCGAGGCATAAAAGGGAGGCATGCCGCGAGAGTCCTTCTAAATTTCAGTCTCAAGTTTGGCGGACACTACCATTTTGGGGTAGTGTGCTATATATGCCCTTAAGTCCAGGTAGTGAATCCTATTTCTAAGAAATTTTAACGAATCCTCTCATGAGCTTCATTAATCCTCCACCTTGGAGGATTTCAGCTCATGATCCTTGGCTTGATTTCAAGTTACAAGATAGAAAGTAACAAGAGATAGAAAGAAAGAAAAGAATGTAAAACAAACTGATTACCTAAGTAGAAAAAAAAAAAATTTTATTAGAAACTAGAAAGTGTTTCCACCATTAACAATGTTTCAAGCTTTTTCTCAAAAAATCTAAAAACTCCCTTCCAAAAGATAAAGACTTGGAATTTAAATGGAACAAGAGTCAAGGCAATCAATGTAGTGCATCCCCCCTTGTTTTGTTTTCTTCTCCATTTGAGAGAAATCTCATTTCCTCCCACATGAAACACCAAACCACATTTACTTCCTTCTTACCCATACAATCCACAACAAAATGACACCTATCTTTTTTCCACTATTAACACCTAATCTCATCTAACTTTATTAACTACATGCAAGGTGTCACTTTTCCACCAATTATTTGCACCTTTGTCTTGACTTGTATGATGATTCATCAAATCTTGTGGGCCAGCATAGTGGGTCCACGTGCAGTCCAGTGGCGGTCCGGTCTTTTGGCAATTTCACAACTTCCCGCCTATGCGTAGAGTTCATCGCACTGATCGTCTGAGCAGCTCACTTGTCGCATTCGGAGTCCTGGTTCAAGAGGTAGGAGCTTCGGAAATTTGATGCTTCTGCGCGAATTTGTTGGGCTTCAGATGGGCTTAATTGGAAAGCTTATGTACACTCCCTATTTCGTGTTTAAATGCTGGCATTATCATTATTTGTACGTTAGTTGCTCCAAACTGCAAAAACACGAAAATACAATTATTTCATGATTATTAAATACAAAATTAACTGAAATATTATGTCTCTATGGGGTTTATAGTACAGTTTTGGGTGCTTATCAGTCCACATAACATGTCGTCCTCCTTCAGGTCGTCCGACGCCATCAGACCGTATCCAACGACCCAACACCTAGGTCGTCCGAAGAATCAGTTACAACCATTTATGGAAGGATATCAACTAGCGCAATCGCAGAGCTCAATCAACGCCACAATCAAGGAAACATTAACTTTGTAACAACACATTAATGGTGAATCATCAAGATAGCACACAAGGTGGACTACACTTCATAACGATCCAAAGCAAATATGGAAAGTCAACTCACATATCTATAAATAGAGAGAGATGAACTACATAAGGCTTGATTCAAGTTTAGCCCGAGAAACTTGATACGTAGGCAACTCTTATCCCAAGAAAAGTGCAGCTATTCCCAACCTTCTAGATCATCAAGTTGTTGTCCAGTAAACACAACATCTACATTGGCGCTGTCTGCCAATTCATTTTTCTTAAGAAAAGCACACTTACTCTTTTCTCAAGCCCACGAAGCTTGTAAAAACCACCATGGATACCTCTCTTTAGATGTTGGCAGAACAAATGAAGATGCTATAAGACGCTTTCATCACTTTACAACAAGAGAATCAGATGATGCGCGACCAGGCCACCTCCAACACCAACAACGGCATGACAGAAGCAGTGGAGCACAACGCCATTGCAGCCCTCACCAACAGCACCAATTATCGCTTAGAAGACTTCGCCCAAAAATAAGAGAAGTCAAACGAAAGAGCCAGCGCGATCCAGATCGCTCAGAAGATGCTAGAAACGTACAAGGTATCACCATTCACCACAGAAATCAGAGACAAGCAGCCTTCTTCAAAGTTCATCTAGCGAAAGTTCTCGTTGTACGACGATACCTCCTGCCCAGGCGAGCACGTAGCTCGCTTCAGTCAAATCCTTGCACTCTACAGCCATCCAGACTACGACTACCCGAAGTGCAAACTTTTTCCAGCTAGTTTGAAGGACAGAGAAATAGACTGGTTTTACACACTCCCTCCCGATTCGATCAACAACTTTGACAAGCTGGCTGAGACGTTCGCGGCAGAATTCGTCCACAACAGAAAGAAGCGAGCGGACCTAGAATCTTTGTTCCAGCTCAGGCAAGCTCATGGTGAAACAATTCGCGTTTTCCTAGGACGTTTCAAGAAAGACCTCCTCTCGCTGGAATCAGGACTCAGTGACGGCTTTGCAATTTCTGCATTCACAAACGTCCTATTAGACAACTCCGACCTAGCAGGGTCCCTTATGCGCAACAAACCAGAAACCTCAGCCGAACTGTATCACAGAGTTGACAAGTATATCAAGTACGAAGAATGGATGGCCCAACACAAAGGCAAAGAGCTCCTCGCAGTTAGCAACGAGCAAGACCCCAATGGAAGCAAGCAATATTCAGCCAACAACAACAACAACAACAATAATAACAAGAGATCCAGCTTCATCAAGCCTTCTTACAAGAAGAGGGAATTCTCCAACTTCTCCAGGACCTCGAGTCAGATCCTGAAGAAGATATATACAATAACATACTTCAAACCAAACATCAACAAGGTAATCGCCATACCAGAACGTCTATAGTGCCATTTCCACAAACTACACCACCAGGACACCAATGATTGTTGGAGCCTGAAGCACTACCTCCAAGACTTAGTGGAGGAAGGCAAATTAAAAGAGTTCCTGCCAAAAAGCGACCTGAGGCACAAGCTAGATGCCAAACACCATAGAAGTAGGAGCCGCAAACAATGAACGACTGCGTGAGCAAGCAAGAAGTAAAGCGTAAGCGAAGCTTGTTTAACCCGATGATCTAAATCTCCAAGTCGGTCGAGGCACAACAGGAGACAACACTCCTCCGACCACGATGAGGAGAAAGTAATCAACATGATTACAGACACCTCAAATGATGAAACCTCAGGTCGGTAGAAGCGCAGAAGAGTAGGAGCGCTTCAAGAGATCTACCACCTCTCACACAAAGCTGAGATGATCAACCCCACCAATCCACAAACAACAACAACAATTTCATTTACTAAAGAAGACCTAGACAAGGTGTGCCTACCCCACAATGATGCCTTGGTAGTGCACGTAAAAATTAATGGGTGGACAGTCAAAAGAGTCCTCATCGATCTAGGCAGCTCGTGCGATATACTCTTCTATCAAACTTATAAGGACATGCACCTGCTAGACTCACTGATGATAGAATCAAACGTACAACTCTACTGGTTCAATGAAGATTGCACAGACGCCATTGGAGATGTCATCCTGCCAGTCTCCATTGGAGAGAAGGAAGACATTGTCAAAACTTCAACACGCTTCAGTGTGATCGATGTCAAGTTGTCCTATACTGCCATTCTAAGACGCCGTTGGATTCACAAGATCCAAGCTATTCCATGAACCCTACACCAAGTCCTGCAATTTCCCAGTCCCAGAGGCATCATGGAGCTCAGAAACAACCAACTAGAAGCTCACCGATACAATTAGGTCAGCACAACGACCTCACCCAAGCCTCAGGTCATTGAAGCCAAAGACGTCCCAAAGAGGCAAGATCCTCAAACATCCAGCCCTCCAACAACTGCATCAGACAAGCTCAAAGGAAAACAAGTTCAAATAGAACCAGGAGAAAAAGTTAATTTGGGCACAACTGATGACCCAAAATTTGTCTATGTAGGGGCAGATTTAGACCCTAAGCTCAAGGAGTAACTTGTCAAATTTCTAGCTCTCAATAAAGATGTTTTTGCTTGGTCGTATATCGATATGCCAGGAATCGACCCTCAGGTCGCTTGCCACAAGTTAAATGTAAATCCAACTGTTACGCCTATCAAACAACGACCTAGGAAATTAGCACTCAAGTTTCAAAAGGCCATCAATGAAGAGATATAAAAGCTCAAAAATGTTGGATTCATCAAAGAAGTCGAGTACCCGACCTGGCTAGCCAGCATAGTAGCCGTTCCAAAGAAGAACGGTCAGGTACGACTTTGCATAGACTTCACCAACGTCAACAAGCACTGCCTAAAGGACAGCTTCCCCCTACCAAGGATTGACATACTGGTTGATCAAACTTGCGGCCATGAGCTTTTGTCATTTATGGACGCATACAGTAGGTACAACCAAATACCGCTTGCAGAAGAAGATCAAGAAAAGACATCCTTCATAACCGAGCAAGGTACGTTCTGCTACAATCTCCTACCATTCGGCTTGAAGAATGCAAGTGCGACCTACCAAAGAGTGGTCACCAAAAAGTTCAAAGACTTGCTAGGAGACACTATGGAAGTCTACATAGATGACATGGTGGTCAAAAGCGGAAAAGGCGGCGATCACATTTCCCACCTACAAGAAACCTTTGAACGACTTCGCCAAAACAAGATGAAGCTTAACCCAGCCAAATGCGTATTCGGAGTAGCATCAGGGAAATTCTTAGGTTACCTCATTTCGCAAAGACGCATTGAAGCAAACCCAGAATAGATACGAGCTTTCCTTGAAATGCCAGAACCAACTACAAAGCAACAAATCCACAAGTTATCTGGCATGGTTTTTGCCCTTAACAGGTTCATCTCAAGAGCATCTGACAAGTGCAGACCATTCCTGCAAATACTCAAAAAGGGAGCAACTTTCACTTGGACAGACGAATGCCATAAAGCCTTCAACGACCTGAAAGATTATTTATCAACTCCACCCGTCCTATCTAAGCCAGAAGAAGGAGAAACTACCTTGCAACTACCAACTTTGCAATCAGCTCAGTTCTCTTTTGTGAACTTGATGGAGTCTAAAAGCCGGCCTACTTCACCAGCAAGACGTTGGCAGATTCAGAAAAACACTACTCTCCGATGGAGAAAACAATGCTTTCTTTACTCTACTCAGCTCGGAAGTTTTGACCTTACTTCCAATCTCACAGCATCAAGGTAATCACAGATATACCCATCAAATAGGTATTGAGTTCCAACAATAAAACAACCCGCATGGCCAAATGGGCTAAAGAACTCGGAGAACATCACATCGAGTTCGTTCCTAGAACGTCTCGAAAAGGTCAAGTCGTTGCTGATTTCTTGGCAGATTTCCCCGACGAAGATATCAACTGGGAGCCTGAGCCAGCCACTTCACTCCATCAACGAGCCACCCCAGACACATGGCACCTCTACGTAGATGGAGCATGCAACAACAATGGCATTGGACTGGGGGCTGTGTTAACTTCACTAGAAGGAAGCCAGTTGCAAAAATCAATCAAGATCGATTTCACAACGTCCAACAACAAAGCGGAATACGAAGCATTGATCATAGGACTCCGCATGGCACAACAGCTACAAGTCCCAAAGCTTAAGGCTTACAGCGATTCCCAGCTAATCCCCAAGCAGATCACCAAAAAATATGTCACAAATGGAGCAAACCTGGCAAAGTACGCTCAGGTCGTGAATGACCTCATCAGATCATTCAAAACATTATCATTGGAGCACATTCCCAGGGAAGATAACAGACATGCAGACAGTCTAGCTTTCTTAGCTTCAAAGACACAAGAGGTCTGCCCACCACAGTCTACATTGACATCCTGGAAAGACCCGCTTACCAGAAAGAAAGTGTCAACAGCCTCACTGATTTGCAACCCTCATCCGCAGAAGAGATCAGTTAATCATGGATAGGCACATTTCTTAAGTTCATCTTACATGGCGAACTCCCATTAGAAACAAAGAATGCTCGTGCAATACAATTTCGAGCCCCAAGATACATAGTAATTAACGAACGATTATTCTGCAAATCTGCAGGAGGGCCCCACCTAAGGTGCATAACTCCACGTGAAGGCCAACTCATTTTCGACGAAATCCACAAAGGTGAATATGGCAACCATGCAGGCGCACGATCTCTAGCACATAAAGTAATAGCCCGAGGATATTATTGGCCAGGCATGCATATAGAGGAAAAAAGGTACATTCTTAAATGCCTCCAATGTCAAACATTTGGTCACAACCACCTAAGTCCAGCTAGGGAATTGATCAACATAGCCAACCCATGGCCTTTCCACATGTGGGGGCTAGACATCATGGGACCGTTCATCCCACAAAAGAAAACAGGTCTCAAATACATCCTAGTAGCCACAAATTAGTTCACCAAATAGGTTTAAGCAATCCCACTAGTCTAAGTCAAGGAAGTCAACGTCATCAACTTCATATAGACCAATATCATCACAAGATTTGGTTTACCCCACACCCTTGTCATGGAAAATGGAACCCAATTTGCGGGCACACAAGTCAAGGCTTTTCTACAAAAATGGCGCATCACTCAAGCATTTTCTACACCTAGATATGCACAAAGCAATGGCCAAGTAGAGGGCACAAACAAGGCAATCAAAGAAAACCTCCAAAAAAAGTTGGAAAGCAAGAAAAGCCAATGGCCAGAGTAGCTCAAGAATATTATATGGGCATACAGAACAACAGCCAGAGCCAGCACCAATGAGTCTCCATTCACACTTTGCTTCGGAGCAGAAGCAGTAATACCATCAGAAATCACACTCACAACCACACGTTCTGACATCGTTGAGTCAGGAGACAATGACACTATCTTGGCAAAAGAAGTTGATCTCCTAGAGGAATGCAGAGAAATAGCTGTAATATCCCTAGCTCGGTACCACCAAACAATCCAACGATCTTACAACAAGAAGGTCGTCCCAAGATCTTTTTAAGCTGGGGACCTAGTCCTCAAAAGGACACTAGCTCCAGCCAAACTCAACCCAACATGAGAAGGCCCCTACATTGTTGACAAAGTCGTTGGAAATGGCGCATACTGGATCAAAACTCAGCTCGGTGATATGCTTCTCCGACCTTGGAATACAGCTCTCCTTAAGTGATTTTATCAATAAGTTTTTCTTTTTCGCTCTCCAAATACATTAGTCAATATAAATAAAGTTTCATCAACATTTTAAGTATTGATGTCATTTTTGCATTACATGAGTACAATGCATCTCACTGCGCAACCCGACCTATGTCATCACAATGTCAGGTCGTACATCAAAGGCGGAGTCTACAACGACTCAACTACAACCACGCAGTGGTTAAATTTCAATCAATTCAAACAAGGTCCCCCAAAAGGACCCTAAATTAACTTAACACCAACTCCAGGGTTAAGTATGATTCAACTGTAATTGTCACTCAAAGGCCAATTATCAGACAAATATAATCTAGGGGACCCCCAAAGGCCATGTCAACTTACGACCTCACAAAAGGCTTAAGTTAGACTCAAATATAATGGCCACTCAAAGGCTAATTATATCAATCAGAAGTTCCCCCAAAAGGAACGAATCAGGGCGTACACCTAGGAACAAGACGAAGCCTAGGTACCAACTACGCAAATATATCAGGTCGTACGCAAACACTTTACGACCTGTAACAATCAGACGACCTAGCAAAGTCAAGCAGTTTATCAGTACGACTACGATGCAACATAGGTCGCCAAACAACAAAGCAATCACAGGCATGCTTCAAGCAAATTCCAACAAGTAAGTAATTTAAGTATTGCTACTTACTTACAAATTTCGGTCAGATACATGAGGCCCCCATGTTATCCCAGGAAAACGACCTCAGTATCCCCATCATAAGAATATAAAGTATATAAGTATCAGTATCAACTCGGACGGAAAGAGAATATTGTTCAAACATTTTACCCATATCACAAACAACAATCAAACCAGAAGAAGCTCAAACAATAGGAGATACTTGATCAACATTCAAAGGATCCAGCTCACAACCCTCTTCACCTACCGGGCCACTAACTGGATCAACAACAACTTCATGAACATCCAAAGAAACAACAACAGGAGGCACAACTGGAGGGGTAGCTGGAACAGCACCTAGGTCGGTCGGCAGGTCAGATCGTCTACTAGCATCTACACTAGTACCTGCAGTAGACACTGTTGTAGCCCCACTTTCAACTGACATCTTGAGGCGTTCATACTTATCCAGTACCTCCACGTAATCATCTACTAGAACGTAAACATCGCCACTCTCCACCATGTTCACCAAGTTGTTATACTCAGTCTCAGCTCGTTCAGCAATGGACCGCAACTTCTTGCACTCGGCAACCCATTACTGAACCTCTAGCTTTGCAGGGTCAAGAGAGGGTTGCAAGAGAGCCACTTTCCCACCCAACTCTTGCACCTGAGCCCTCAGCCCTCTCCACTTGCTGCTCGGCCACCAGCCTGCTGCAAGTTTGCCTGCTGGCATCCAGCTCCGTCTTCTAATGATCAGAAATAGCAACCATCTCCTTCAGCTTCCTGTACATTGCCAGAACCTAACAAACAAGAGAACAAATATAGATATCAGATTGGATCAAAATCGACAAAGCCCAAAAAGAGCAAGCTCAGAATGGAATAACAGTCACATAGCACAAAGACCGGTCCATCTCCCGCAAGTTAACTTCCAGACCCTTATTATCTAGCTTGTGCCTATCCCCATCAAGCACAATACTCTCCAGCAACGCCCCACCAACCAACTTTGACTTAAAGCTACAATCACTATTCTCCACAAACTTCTTTAGCCCACTAACAGGGTCTTCATACATAATAACACTTTCACTCTTCTTACTTGGGTTCATACTTCCTGACCCCTTGCACTGTTCAGCAACAGGCTCAACCTCATTAACTTTCTTCTTTCCACGGGCCTCAGCCACCCCATCATCAGCAGCCAAATCAATCAGGTTCATTTTCTTTAGATGAACCCGACCTGAAGATGTACAACCCTCACCAGTACTAGGTAGGGCAGGGATCGGGTCGGGTTCGGGTCGGATATGGCTATATCCGAATCCGAATCCGAATAGTTTTATAATATCCGAACCCGAATCCGAACCCGATTATATTCGAAATTTAATATCCGAACCCGACCCGAACCCGATTATATCCGACTAACCCAATCGGATAACACTAAAAATTCAAAAAAAGCCTAAAAAATATATCCGAATTCGAATTCGAATCCGACAGACCCGAACCCGAACCCGACCCGAATAAATAAAAGGACACAAAAATCAACCCAAACCCGAACTATTCGGATTCGGGTCGGGTCGGGTTTGGGTCAAACCCGACCCGATTCCCTGCCCTAGTACTAGGTCATTCCTCAGACTCAGTTCGGGCCCTCTTAGCCCCCTATGACTCAACCACTTTAGAACGCCTTTTCATATTAGGCTTCCAGAATGAAGTAGGAGCATCACCCTCCCCACCAGCACCCGCATCTCCAGAAGAGAAACAAGTGGACACAGAACGATTTGCATCACCAGAGTAGAAGTGGTTGGATGCAGAGCGTGCCATATCCCCCAGCTCAAAACGTTGGGACTCCAAACGATTTGCGTCACCCAACTCAGAGCGTTGTGATGACAAACGATTTGTGTCACCCAACTCAGAGCGTCTGGATTGCGTCACCCCTCCAGCCGTCCTCACCGCCCCAGAACGGTGTTCAGCAGATCCTCCCGCTGACCTAACCACCACAGAACGGCTATCACCAGCACCTCCAACCCTTTTCCCTCCAGAAATAGGAGCTTTCTTTTGGCTCTCCCTCTCCATGGCAGATTCCGAGCTAGAATCAGATATAACAACAGTAGCTTTGCCAGCCCTCGCCTTTTGCTCCAGCCTCTTACGGTTGATCTTCTCTCCTCCGCGCCTCTTAAAATAATGCGCAACCTCCCCTAACAACACTTGTTTCTCCTCCAAGCTCAAACAAGCAAACCTTTCAATAACACCAGCCTTAGTACGAAAACGAATATTGACTTCTGCAAAAACAAACCAAATAAATCAGAACGTCCAAATTGTGATATACCATACACACATTACGACCTAAAACCAACGACCTACCAGGCAACTTTATAACCCGATTTTCAATCTCCAAACCAGGAGGACAATATCTACCCACATCCAACAACGGCTTACGACACCAGTCCTCCTTACTCACCCCCACGATAACAGGAGACTTCCCCTTAAAGACATAAAAACCGAAATTCGTAGCACCCGACCTCCTCACAACAAAGTGCTCCATCACATCCGATAAACAAATGTTATAGCCCCTGTCATTCAACAAGTCTAACATATGGAGAATCCTCCAGCTGTTCCCCACGAACTGACAAGGGGCTTTCCCCAAAAAGTTTAACACCTCCACAGTAAGACGGGAAAAAGGCAATCTCATCCCAGCCTTCAATTGTCTATAGCAAACAACTACTTCTCCACCCCAAGGAACGTAGTCAGTATGAAACAAATTCCTCTCTCCCCTCAGGTCATACATGGCCAGATTGGACTCCACCCAACTAAACTCCTCCCTCAACACTGCGTAGCAATCTTCCGACTTAGGCTTCCTCACATCCACCATCTCCAATGATGAAGACGATGAAGCCTTCTCACCACTACACACCCTCTCCTCAACTTCTTCATCACTTACCGTTCTCTCTCTCCATTCATCAGCTTCCACCTCACCACTCAAGCTATCACTGGTAACAGACATTCCGAGATCTAAAATTAACGATAGAGAAAGATTTGCAAGATCAAAAGACGCACCTGATACCGAATAAGGAAAACATTTTTTTTCTTTGTTTCTCTATTTTCTTTTTTCTTTCGCTTTGGGTTTTTTCTCTGTCTAGAATGAGAACTGAGCAAGCAAAATCCCATGGTAAAAAACCCCTCAACTGTCCCAAATCTCGAGAACACAAAAATGTTTCATGTTCTCAAAACTTACATTATTACTCGCCCATAAATTGCCGTAATTTCGGGCCCACGAATCCAGCCCAAACATTTCCCGCACATTCCTCAAAACCTAAATTCAAAACAAAATAGCTGTCAGACACGTGTTTTCAAAACTTTACTTTTTAACCGTTCTTTCTCCACGCAATAGCTGTCTAAAGAACGAATAAAAAATAAAGGGGGCTATGTAAGTACCCTCCGTTCCACACTACAGTACACGTGTCCACATAACAGGTCGTCCTCCTTCAGGTCGTCCAACACTATCAAACCGTATCCAACGACCCAACACCTAGGTCGTCCGAAGCATCAGTTACAGCCATTTATGGAAGGATATCAACTAGCGTAATCACGGAGCTTAATCAACACCACAATCAAGGAAACATTAACTTTGTAGCAGCACATTAATGGCGAATCATCAAGATAGCACACAAGGTGGATCTACACTTTATAACGGTCCAAAGCAAATATGGAAAGTCAACTCACACATCTATAAATAGAGAGAGATGAATTATGTAAGGCTTGATTCAAGTTTAGCCCAAAAACTTGATACGTAGGTAACTCTTATCCCAAGAAGAGTGCAGCCATTCCCAAAACTCTCCAGATAATCAGGTCATTGTCCAGTAAACACAACATCTACAGTAGGCAAAGGGGTTGACCTACTTCTGGCACGTGTTATCGAATGCCAGAAATATCGGATTATGCAAAAATCGTCTTGTTTAGTTTGTAGCACCCATAGTAGGTGGAGAAGAGGTTTGGTTACTTAAGATGTTTTGGAGTTGCCAATGACATTTTGTGCCAACCAATGGAACAAAGCTAGTTGGTTTTTTTGTAATGACCTTTGACGAACAATATGGAATTTGTCATGGAATTCACCATACTGAACAGTTTCAAGCATTAGTTGTCGCAGGGTGTCAAAAGTGGTTTCTTGAAGATGTACCTTAGGATTTGTCATGGGAATTTGAAGGACCTCGGAGATGAGTTTCCAAGTCAATTCATAACTAATCTCGTTTCGCCGAGTGCGATTGCATTCACCATATGCAACAAGGCCTTAAACCACTAGGAATTCCCTAGTGGACGAGTTATAGCCTCGTGAGAGTTTTCTAGTGAAGATACTCACAAACTTTATCTATACTACAACGACTCAAAAATAAAACTATTGTTTCCTTATCTATGTCTTAATTATCTATACATCTGACTAGCAATGAATACATAATAATCAAGTTGAAACCTAAGCTAATATATGCATAAAAATCAATCATCTATGAATAAACATATATACAATGAGTAATACTATGAGATGAACTAGCAGGTCTATTTATGAAAACTCGGAATAACGTCCTTAAGTAGGTCCTCACATAAATGTCAAGACAAAAACCACTCTGATTTTTCCGTTCAAGTTTCGCTACTCCAGTGTGCAGTGGGCACACTTTACCTTACAAACTCAATGACACAAAAGGAAGCTAGAGTCTATCAAACACATCTGCCACTTACTATCACACTAACCTATTCCTAATTGAGCTAGAGGTCCTTATTAGGTGTTGCGGGGATTAGGAGATGGTTTAAGAAGGAAGGAAATTGATATTCAAAAAGGACAAGTCTGAGATAATAGAGGCTTCATATTATGCAACTAGAGAAACCCTTGTTCTTTATTTTTGCTTCTACATTTTGTTTCCATCCTTAGCCATATTTTTTTTTTTTTTTTCTTTGGCTTTTGACTCCTTGATTCTCTTTTTGGAGTTCTAACTATTTATTTTCTTTTATTATTTTTATTATTTTATTATTTTTTATTTGGATGGAAACTTACTTTTCTCATCTGAAGTGACTAACGAATTCTTGATTTCAAAGGTTCTTCTCTTTTCTATTCTTCATCTCTTTTCTCAGACTTATTTAAAGAATTGGGTAGGTTGATTTTTTTTTATTTTGTTTTGTTTTGTAACAGGGTAAAGGATTTGTGGTTTATGAAAGGCTAAAGAAAGGCTCAGAGGGGCGACTAGTGGAAAATAATTCATAGGTTTGAATTTCTGGCTATATTGATCCAATGAGGGCCGAAATTCTCGCTTAGGATATGATATAGTGATCAAACAAGTGGACGTGTGATTTTTTTATCCGGATTTTACTTCTCCCTTGTGTCATTTATTAAATGTTCACTCATATAAGGCTTTAAGCTATATTCTCACAGGATTTGTAGAATAAGTACTCTAGCCTAGATTTTAGAAACTTACTGCTAACAATCATAGATACTCATGTAATATATTTATAGATAGATGCAAGGATTATTACCTACATATTAGCCTAAGTTTCTAAAAACTATTATAATGCAAAAGCTACGTGAGACTTCTAGATTATTGAGAGCATAGAGAAAGAAAACAATACCAATATTCCTAAGTGTATAGCATACTTTTTATTTATATTTTTAAAATTTTTGATTTTTTTTTAACTAGAAAACAAGTGAATATTATACATATCTATATCCTAACAGATGCCTTAATTACACGTGTTTCTATCCCCCCAACAAGAAGCATGTTTTGTCCTCAAAGTATTTAAATAAATAGGGTAGAGAAATACCATTGAAACGCATGAAATTCTGGAACATCTGCAAAATAAGGTTAAACATACTAATATAGAAATAAAAAAAAACTCCCAACTCTCTATAAGAGTTCCACCCGTAATGGGGTTAATGAGAAACAAATTGCTTGGGACATAAACAGACACTAACTGAAATAAAAACTAACCTTAACTCCCGTTTAAGCATTTCCCTCCTCATCCTTAATAAAGAAATAAGGTTCCTTCGCATCCTGCCATGCCATGGTAATTTGCCAGGCTTCACGCCACTTATCGTCTACTATAACTAACCTGTTAAGCGCTACTTGGTTGGATGGGGTGTAAGGTGCAACCTGATGAGGTTGTATCCTCCACCATTGCCAAGTCATTGTACGGAACGATCAAATAATACAATTGGTGGGTCTCACAATGTCGACCCCAACCCAATCCATGAAACGGGCACAGAAAATAGGGAAGAAACATAACATTATACAACAAATTAAAATAGGCATAAGAAGGTACTCATGCCTCTTGCTATGGGCTCGGGCTAAACTAGACATTAGGGTCTGGGGAATATCATAGAGTGTACGTCCCCCAGCTAAAACAAGGAAAATATCACAAGTTTCATCATTCACAGAAGAATAACACCATTCCCCTATAATGTTTAGCATGATCCAAAACATAACAATTACCCGCGTTCATAGACAGTTACCAAGTGGCGTTATAATAATCCCTTGGTCCTCTATCCTAAAGATTCCTGCCCCGTAATGCTCATGCAAATCATCATAGTTATACCTGTATATATTATCTACCAAATAGGCCCATGAGTCTTGTATTTCGGCCGACATAGCAAGTCCAAGCACAAAGGCTATCAAGAATCTGGAAATTTCCATTGGTTCATTCCCGATGGTGATGGAGAACAAGTTTTCCATCTGGTCTATCAAAGAACTTACAATTATCATAAAAATAAGATGTAAGTGCGGGAGAATAAAGTTCATCAGGACTTACCAATAGTGGCTCCCATCCTGCTAGAATGATCACTTCGCGAAACCACACACCATAGGTGTCACTTTGGAACAAGTCTTCAAAAGACTGTTCCGGTATGATACGAGGGAATGTCATTCCCAATAAACTCTCTGGAATAGCTGCGAAGGATCCTGGAACAACCCACAAAAAATTGGAATTTTTCTTGGCCACGGGGTTCTGGGCGTGGGGTGCGCTCCACCTATGCCTGGGTAGGGCGCGGGGTGCGCCTTGGTGATTTTCGAGTTCCAGGCATTTGGGCGCAGGGCGCGCTCACTTTGTGCCTGGGATGGGCACGTGTCATGCTTAGGATGAAAACTGGAATTCCAATGTTGTGGGCGCAGGTCGCGCTCTGCTCCGGGCTTGGTAGGGTGCGGGTCGCGCTCTGATGAGATTCTGTCAGACAATGCCTAGGCACAACCATTGTGTTTCCATTGCTGCTTTCATCTCTGCATATTGCGCATTGTGACGCTGAAGGATAATAGTGAAATTGATAGTTTTACTAATGAATAAAGTGATGAAACTCTAAACGCAAGTAAAACTAAAACTGAACTATACTCGTGATTATCAAAGATTTCTACTCTCGATACTAATGAAGTAGAGTTGGAATAGAAGATTCGTTCCACTCCTAGTTCTTAGCATTCAAGTTTTCTACGACTATCAATCCTACCAAAGTCAATGAGAGTTTTACGAATTATACTACGTAATGCTACGGAATACTAAAGTTTGAATCTAGAATAAGAATTAGGGGGGAATTGAATCCACCTTGAATCTAACTTAAGAAACTAGCATAGATTGTTGTAATCCAATTCTTACGTTCTTACGGTAAGAATTGGTCGTTCTAATCCCTAATTATACATGGCATCTCTACCAATTCATAACTAGCATGTGAGGACGTCCACCCATTCTCATGGCAAATCAACGACTTTCTAGAGTAGAGTAGACTCTTACAACAATTCTATACTACACAATCAAGTTTTCATCAAGGCTTCATCAAACCCCTCTAATGGAGGTTTAGCCTTGATTCATCAAACTATTATTTCCATATGAAATTGAATACGACATAATATAAAGATTCTACCTTTATTAAATTTAACTAAACAATAATTGAAATCTAAATTAACAACTAAGAAATCATTAAATAACAAGAATCGAAATTAATCTAAACAATCATTAAATAACAAAGATCGAATTTAACAAGAACTAACTATTTTATTTATCTAATGAATGATAAACAATGATTCAATACTAAATTTAAAATAAGAATAACAACTAATTAATTAATTGGAAAACTATAAAATCTTGCTTGGGCACAATTTCTCGCCTATTAGCCAAGGAAAGTAGAAAAAGATAGAAGGATGGATATGATGGATTGAAAGGGAGGTAGTTATAAGAAGGAGTCTTGTATCAAGATATAAGTAGATGTGGATGAGAATGGGAGTTAGTGGGAAGATCCAGATTATGTGGGGAAGGTCAAAACTAAAAAGAAATGAGACATGTGCTTTTGTCGGAACTTCTGTACGTGGCATGCATGTGAAAGTGAGTAGTTTTCAAAGTGGGTTTTTTAACGTTAGATTCCCTAGACGAAGAACAAGTTGTACAAAAATATTAGAAAATACGGAGGAAGGTGTCTCAATGAAGTTTGACCAACACATATGTTCTACATTGGATCTCAAAAAATAGGTCGTTTAACGTCAGATTCCTAAGACGGTGATCAAGGCTTATGTAAAGATGTAGAACATCTGGAAAAAGGTGTCACAGGCTAGGTAGTTAATGTAGGAACCGTTATTCAAAATGCAATATTTCTACAAATCGCGAGAACCACGCGCAACGGAATTAATGGGTTGTCACGATTTGTGATTGGAAAACATACCTTTGAATCCGATTTAGATAACTTTGAGAATCTAAGCTTTATCAAATCCGAAATCAACAATCAACCTCTTGATCTTCTGTTGTATTCCTTTAGAATAGATTGGACGTTGTGTGGACAACGATCTACCAATCCCCTTCTTTATCTCAAGATCAGAAATGAATTCAGATCTACTTTTCTTGCCTCTTTTTCAGAATCAGTGAATAGTGAATTTCAGCCAGAGAGAAAGAGTATTCTATTTATAGGCTATAACAGGGACCATGAGGAGAAATTAGGGTTGGGCCTCCTGACGGGCTTGGGATTCCCATGTTCGCCCCAAACGCACGACCCAAGTCTGTCAACAAATGGCTTATTCCACTAAAGGCCATTGTTGCACTACCGCCCTAATCCCAAATTACGTGTCAGCGTTTATGGGCTCCATATTATATGCTCGTTGATCTCCCCGTGTTTAAGATATCGAATGTCCGTTGATTAAGTCAAGTTACTGACAACTATATTAATCAACTTCTTATGTCCTTAAGTAGTACCACTCAACCTCATTGTCATGTCGGAATAAATCCACCTGCAGGGTTTACATGACAATCTTTTTGAGCTCCTCAAGTGGACATCATCAACCCGACTTCTTGCGTGACACAGATTCCTTCTTTAATCAACAACACACCTTACATACAATGTCATTACCCAATCCATCGAGTTTGTTGATTCACAAATGAATCTCACTCATTGATGATTTAAAGCAATGTACAATGCATGTAAGTGCCCATTATTATATCCGGATTAGGAGGACAAACATCCATAATAACAGAGGCGTCTGTTCTCTTATAGAGTCAGTATAAGGAGAAACAACCTCACTTGGTCCTGTTCAATACACACAAAGTGTACTAGTGTAATCCTATAGTCAAGACAGACTAATACCAGATTATACTACAACCGTACTAATGGTTTGTCCAAATCCATCTAGGTTGTGAATGATTACTTATACTTTATAAGGTATTGATGATATGATCTTCTGTGTATTCACACCATATCATCTACAACATAAAGTATTAGATACATGCATATAACAAATAACATATATAATATGCATAACATTTGCCCATATGATTTTCATTCAAAATATAAAGAATTAGAGTTAATACAAAAGTAATACTTTTAGTATATAACCCTATCAGTTAGACCAACACACATATTCTAAAAAGATGTAGCAAACCCCGAAAGTGGAAGCTGTGAAGAGCTGAAAGAGAAGCGTGCACTACTAAAATAGTGGCGCGCCTGACTTGAGTTGAGGATGACAGTGGAAAAGTTTTTTATGGGTATTGAGGTTTTGATTTTTATGATTTTTAATGATGTTATTTGGTTTTTTTGGTTTATAAGTAGGGAAAAATACAACTAATGCACACAAGAAACATAGATAACTCGCAAATTAATACGTAACGTACAATTTGTTTGAGAAATTGGAAACACACTACATGTATTTACAAAAGAACAACATTAAGGAAAAAGAACAAAAATTACAAAGATCTGCATATTAATTATGACCAGATTCCAGAATAACAACATGACACAAGTAAAAAGTGTCAACCAAAAAACCATAGTTGCATCTTCAATGTCCTGCTTATTCAACTTCTCTAACTTATCCATGAAGCCTTAGTGCAATATTGTGAATGGAGAATAGGAAATGTAGAGAAGAGTTGAAGATGAGGTGAGGGGAAGATGGTGGAAAATCCTAATTAAATTTATAGGAATGGGAGAGAGCCAATGTTGTGTCTGTTGGATATAACCGTTATCAGACCGTTTGGATAGTACCGTTATCAGGACGTTAACTGATGACCGTTATCAGACGTCCGTTATTATAACGTTATCAGACGTCCATTAGCTGACGGACGTTAGTTTTAAATTTTGTTATTTATTCTTTTTATTAAGTTTCTCTAAGTTGTAATTTATTTACTTGTGATCAATGATATTGGTTGAATGTTGAACTCGTGATTTTTCAGTACAATTTGGGTCAAGTATCTCTTGGTTCTATTGTATGTATCTGATAGTTACTTTTGAAACATATGTCAGCAACTTTTATGGTTTTTGGAACTGAACTCAGTTAATATTATTATTCTTATTAGTCTTAGTCTTAGTCTTATTCTTATCCTTATTTAATTTAATTTTTAAGTTTCTTTACGTTGTAATTTGTTAAACTGTGAGCGAGTTACATACTTAGAAATGTGTTTGTCACTTATAGATAATATTTGTTGCATGTCGAATTTGTATTTTTTTACTACATTTTGGGCTAAGTTTTGGATCTAATGTATATATCTGGTAGTTACTTTCGAAACATATATCAACTTTTATGATTTTGGGTACTGAAATGGTGGTGATTATTTTATGTTTCTATTTTTTTTTCTCTCTCTCTATTAAGTTTCTCTAAATTGTAATTTATTGACTTGTGATCGATGATATTGGTTGAATGTTGAACTCCATTTTTATTTTATTTTGGCACATTTTTGGGTTAGTATCTTTTGGATCTAATGCACATATCTTCTAGTTACTTTCAAAACATATATCAGCAACTTTTATGGTTTTGGGTACTAAAATGGTAGTGCTTATTTTATTTTTTTGTTTTTTTCTCTATTAAATTTCTCTAACTTGTAATTTATTGACCTATGGTTATTTTATTTTATTTTAAGAGTTTCTATATATGTTATAATTTGTTGAGTTGTGAGCTAGTTACATACTGAAGAATATGTTTGTCACCTACAGATAATATTTGTTGCATACTGAACTCGTGAAAAAATGAGCAAGTGAAAGAAAAAATCACGTCCAAAACAAATGCGTAAACGAATAAAAATTTCGGTCTAAGCATTTTCGTCACTTTGTTGTGTGTGATTTGTTGACAATGTATTTTATTTAGGTTGACATTTTATAGACATTTTACTAACTTGTTTATACTATTCGAGAGATGTTTTATATTTTTTTTTATTATATAGGAAGAGGGATCGGATGACATCATAATTATCTACTAGTGATATCATAGTTTTTAAAATTTATTGTTTTATTATTTATTTATTATTTTATCTATTATTTTTTTAGTAATTTTAATTACTTCACTCTAATTTTCTTCAGACATGCCCCCCACTTTAACGTTTGATGCCGGTCAACTAGAATTGACTCTTATTGACCGTTAGTACATGTTTTCTATTTTCTTTCAATAAAAACAATAAATAATAATCTAAAACTCCCATGATGAAATGTCGAATATGCCCTCAATAATTTCTATTTCATATCCAATTTGCTATTTAAAATCAAGTTTTTCTATTCTACTATTTAACAAGCATGAACCGATGAACGCACTCAACGGGTGTTTAAAATTTTAATTCATGTATTTGATGGCAATTGAGGGCATATTCGGCATTTCATCATAGGAGTTTTAGATTATTATTATTATTATTTTATTGGAAGAAAATTGAAACCTGGACTAACGGTTAATGAGAGTCAAACCTAATTGACCAACATCAAGCATTAAAGTGGGGGGGGCTATGTCTAAATAACCTAAAAATAAAAAAACAAAACTCAAATGCGTGATTCACAGGGGACAAGGAGAGGGAAAAGTGTAAGAGGAGAGATAGTACTGTTTTGTTTTTATTTGAAGGGCGAAAATATCAAAAGCCACGTTGAAAAGTCAAAATTGGAAGTGGGTTACTAGTTGGGAACACATTGACATTATTGGTTACTATTCGGAAAATTACCCTTTTTTTTCATTAGTGAAATTTCTTGATGATATGTTGTCCAATCGTCTAAGGTAGCTTGAGTGTTGTATGTCATAAGAGAGCTGACTGTCAAATCCAAGCGCTACAGAACATAAAACATGTATATTTGTGTCCAATGACATATATTTATTTGTATCAATGGGATTTCTGACTAAGATGCGAAGGTATTTACTATAAATCTAACATTCCTGGCATGGTGAAGCTGTGTTAGTGTGAGTAAAGTTGAAGTTTGCCTTGGAATGATAAGAAGGTTGAATGGAGGAGTTTATAGGAAGAAGAGAAGGTATGTAGTTCTTGAGTTTTGAGTTCATTTTCTAATTTCCTAATTTGTAAATGAAAAAAGGACTTGTTTGATGATTGAAATAACTTGAACAATAGAATGAACTTGATTGAAATAACATGTAGATAAGAGTAACTTGATGAAAACTTGTAAGATAAATTAACTTGATTGAAAAGACTTAATTGAAGAAAAACTTGAAGAACAACAATGGAAAATAAAAGGACTTTAAATAAAAGGACTTCAATGCAAATTACTCTACTCCTAATGACACTAGACTAGCTCTAGGTGTCTTCTCTCTCTCTACACTTTTAGGTTATATAGTTCCTCTTTTAAAAATTATTGATTTGGCCTCCTCCTCTAGATGTAGGACACCTCATGGTGTTTGCTTTTTTACTTTTCCTTTTTCCTTTATGCTTTGTGTTTTATGTTTTATCTTTTCTTTTTGAGTAAACTAAGACCACTTTTGAGATAAGGGCATCATCTTCAGTCTTTTGAGTTAAGGATAGAATATTTAGACTTTTGGGTTTGAGTCTTTGATCGTTGACTTTGACCTTGACTTTGCCACACTTTCTCATATAAGCTTGATTCTTTCTAAGCACTGTTAATAGAGCTCCTTTTGGTGCTAAAGTGCATTTTTTACGATAAGTAGTCTGAAATGTCCTATAACCTGCAAATAATGGTAAAATCTATGAGTTGTCTATTTATTATGCGTAAGAATGACTGTAATGCAGTAATATAAGGGGATAAAAAAGTACATTTGAGATTTGATCACATGGCCAAGGCAAAATGGCTAGTTATAGTTATATACTAGTATGATGCATGTGCGTATGCACATGTTTTTTTTTGGCTTACTCGTAAATAAACAAAGAGAGTCAAAGACAATTATACTTAGCTAAAAAGGTAAATCTATTTTAATTGTTAAAAAGTACACATGGCCACATGCTGGGGCCCAAGTGTTTTAGGAAAAGTTATGTTGAATCTAAATGTCATAATTTGTTTTAGGCAAAGAGTGAGCGCCCCCAGCGCCCAAGTGCTTGGAACTCGAAAATCACCAAGGCGCACCCCACGCCCTACCCAGGCATAGGGTGAGCGAACCCTGCGCCCTGACCCCGTGGGCACGAAAAAAATCCGATTTTTGGTAGGTTGTTCCAGGATCCTTATTCAACACTCTTAATCGTTGTAGTATAGTGGTGAGTATTCCCGCCTGTTACGCGGGTGACACGGGTTCGATCCCCGGCAGCGGCGCCATTTGATAACCCGTAAAAACTCAATAGATTACACTAACTTCATTCTTACGGTATCAATTATTTATTTTCTACTCTCACATATATATTCATGCAATATATAGAGTACGTAATCGTTCCACTCTTAACTCTCCAGACTTAAACGAATTCAACTAATCAAATACAAAGAACAATGGTGAGAGTAATGTGTGATGTGAAATTTCTATTCTACGATTATACGATGGATTCAAAAAAATCTAAATTAACTAAACTAATAAAAATAGGGTTTCGATGGAAGAGAAAGTTATAGAGAAGAGTGATCAATCCACCTAATAACTAGTTTCATGCAATAATTGAATTATTCATTGAAAAGATATCATATTTAGGTTTTCATGCAATGATTCAACCTAAAGCCTCAACCTTTATCATCCCTAGCAACGACCTACATCTCTATAATCATTATTACTAGCATGTAGGATTATTACAACCAAGTCTCTTGAGTTAATTACAACAATCCCTAATTTAGTTGATCATATGCTTATTTTGGAAGTCATACAATAAACTCGAAATACATTCACAATTAATTAATTCTACTAAGCAATCTATTCCTCATTAGATTTCATAATCACTCCCTCTAATAGGGAGATTAGCCTAATATCATTATACTATCATTCCCAACACAAGAACAATAATAACAAGTCATAATTTAATAACTAATTTAAACTTTATAAATATGATTTTAACAATAGTTTAAGAATCAAAATGAAGACAACCTAATTTATGAATTTAAAAAAACTAAAACTAAATAAGAATTTAATCAATAACTAAATTGAAATGAAAACTAATACTTTATTATAAAACTAATAGTGATTCTAAATAATAATCTACTTTGTTCTAACACTAATTAATTGAAGGTAAAAACTAGATCTAAAACAAGCAATTGGAACTTATTAATGGAGTCTAACCTAATTTTCTAATCTAGATCTAGGTTATCTTAAGAGTTAAGTCTTCTCCATACAAATGGAGGAGACCAGATCCACTTTTTTGTGCATGGGCTGAGGAGCCATGTTTTGGGCCGGAAAACTGAGCCTAAAACCCAATTTCTTCAGTCCACAAAGGCTTTTTCAATTGGATTTGACTTCCACAGACTTTTCACCTACTTTTACTCCTTTGATTGGATCAAAGCTTAGACCATTGGAAATCTCTTTCCGAGCCGGTCGTTTTGACATAAGGTAGGCCCAATTCCGAGGTCTAAGTCCAAAGATACGGCCTTCGGAAGTTCTGCTGACTTTTATGCGCTGTTTCTGCCCACGTTGACTTTGACTTTTCAGCTTTAACCAGGCTTTAAGAAGGTTTTTTCTCCTTGAATCTTGGCCTTTTATCATAGAACTTTTTAGCAACCAACTCTTGCTCCTTTATCTTGCAAAAGGGACGTATTTCTACATATATTCGACTCCAATGCCTGAAATACACAAAAGCACGATAACAGTACTAACTTTTACTTATTAATCACATAATTAGTCTAAAGCAATATTGTTAAAGGGGTTAAAACAATAGTTTTTGGCTTTTATCAAACCACCCCCAAACAGCATTTTGCTTGTCCTTAAGCAAATATGAGAAATTAGAATAAATGACCAAAAATGGAGTTCTAACTAATCTCGTTTCGCCGAGTTCGATTGCATTGACCAAATGCAACAAGGCCTTAAACCACTAGGAATTCCCTAGTGGACGAGTTATAGTCTCGTGAGAGTTTTCTAATGAAAGTACTCACAAACTTCATCTATACTACAACGACTAAGAAATAAAACTATTATTTCCTTATTTATGTCTCAATGATCTATACATCTCACTAGTATTTAAACAAGAATGATCATTCTAAAACTTAAACTAATACATGCATAATAATCAAATCATCTTAAGATAAACAACTATACAATGAACTATGATATGAAATGCAATGGCAGGTCCGTTTCTAAAACTTTTGGGTATCGTGCCTAAGTAGGTTCTCACAAGGAATGTGTCAAAACACATAACACTCTGATTTTTCCACTCAAGTTTGCTAACTCCAGTGTGTAGTGGGCACACGTTTCCTCACAATCTCAATGACAATCCAAGGAAGCCGAGGTCAATCAAACACATCTACCACTTGTATCACACTAACCTATTCCTAATTGAGCTAGATGTCTTTATTAGGTGATACGGGGTGTAGGTATTGGTTAAAGAATGAAGGAAATGGATATTCAAAAAGAGAAGTCCGAGAAAATAGGGTCTTCAAATTATATAACTAGATAAAACCTTGTTCTTTTGCTTCTACAGTTTGTTTCCATCCTTAGCCTTTTTATTTTGGCTTTTTGACTATTTTTATTCTATTTTTATTTTTATTTTTCTTTTTTTTTTTGGATGGAAACTTCTTTTCTTTTTCTTTTCTGAAGCAACTAACTAATTTTTGTTTACACAGGTTTTTCTCTTTTCTTTTCTTCACTCATCCTATTTCTCATACTTATCCAGATAGGTAGGCTGATTTTATTTTTTATTTTGTTTTATTGGGTAAAGGATTTGTGGTTTATGAACAGGCTAATAAAAGGCTCAGTGGGGCGACTAGCGGATAATAAAGTTCATATAGGTGTGAATTTATAGTTATATTGATCCAAAGAGGGCCTAAATTCTCGCTTAAGATATGGTGTGGTGATCAAGCAAGTGGATGCGTGATTTCTCTACTCGGAATTGACTTCTCCCTTGTGTCATCACTCAGATATTTCACTCTTATGAGACTTTTAGGCTAGATGCTCACAGGATATGTATTAAGTACTCTAACCTAGATCTCAGAAAAATACTGCCAAGTACAATCAAAGATGCTCATGCAAGATGTTCGTGAAAAGATGCAATGACTATTACTTATGTATTAATCTATGTTTCAAAAATTAAATGTTAATTCAAGTACTGCGTGAGATTTCTAGACTAATATCATCATGGAGAAGGGAACAATACCATTATCACTAAGTGCCTAGTATAAACAATATTTATGATTTTTATTTTTTTTTATATAAAGAAAAGTGCATAATTTACATCCTAAAAGTGCCTAATTTTTCCAAATGTTTCTATCCCACCCCCAAACAATCGAATGTTTTGTCTTCAAAGTGTAAAGAGATAAGGAAATAATTTACCATAGAAACGTGGCAAAAATTGGAAGTACCTGTAACAGAAATATTGTAAAAATGATATGATAACATAGAGCACAATTAAACTGTTACATACGAACTAACACAAACTCTATTGGAGTAAACATGACAGGCAAAGGGTGGGAAAAAGATTTGAAATGAAATACCAAAATACGCCACCCCCAAACAAAATTTGAAACTCTTTTGAAATTTGAAAATTTTTGTGGCCTATAATCCATTAAGGTGGTATTTTACAAGAAATTATATGGGTATTTTAAAGTCAGATTCCCCTAGACTGTGCACACCCCCAAACAAGCAAGAACTGGGGTGACACAAAATGGATGATGCGTGGTCAACTATAAACTAATAGCCGAAAGTGTTGGGTGTCTAGCCATAAAAACATGATACTAAATGCACGCCCAAATAGAATGAAGTTGTATAATTGGAAGTAATTATGTAGAAGAATGAAAGAAAACTTATGCAACCCATCAAAGAACATATGTAAACCATCATGTTGTAGCTGTTTTAAAGAGTTAGAATGTCCCAAAAGATGAAATAGTGATATTTTAAGTGAGAAAGGAATGAAATATGGATCTTGATGTCTTTCATGAGGCTTAGATGAGGAAAAATAAGACAACCTAGGTTTCTTACTACACTCGGTCAAAGCTTGGCTCTCAACTACAAGAATGGTGTAATCATGGGATTGTATACTAGGTAAACACTCTTCACTGTGAGGGTTGAAAAAATTATAGAGGGCCTCTGAGGCAATAGGCTCAAGTGCAAATTCGATGTTCTTCTTAAATGGTGGGTGAATGGATGGCTTAGTTATGCTAGATGGTTGGATTGTAGGAGGTGGTAACTCATTTGGATGGTGGTCAGTTAATGGTTCATCAGTTGGTGGATCCTCACATGCTCTTAGGAAATCATAGAATTCTTCATCTAGCTTAGCTGAATCTATAAAGTTGTGGTTGGTGGCTTTATCTATAAGAATTTCATTTATGTTTTCCATTGTTATTTCCTCAGCTGCCAAGCTAAATTTAGATTCACATTACTCTAAAGATGTTACTTTCTTTAATTCCTGCACATTACCTAGTTTATGCCTTAGATTAGAATTGTTTATTTCTATTTCCTCACTCTCATCCTCTAAAACAATATAAGTTTCCTCAATGGCATCATGGTCATCCGAAACAAGTTCGACATAGTCGTCTTCAAGAATTTCCTCATCCAGGTTGTGTGTGGAGTTAATATAATGGTTAATGGGAGGGTCATGGGAAGGTAATGGTTCATCTTGTGTGTCAATCTCTGGCAAGGTTGAAAGTTCTGTGTTAGGTGAGGGGATCATGGAAATCATTTTGGCTAGATTCTGAAGCATAGTTTAGGTTTCTGCATTTTGTTCTCTAAACATTTTCCCATTGTTGGCTATTTGTTGGGAAATTTGGTCTGGGAAGGGTGGCGAGCTAGATGGGTGGGTGATTTCTGGAATGGTGGAAAGGTCTAGCGTAGGTGAGGTTAGCATCAATCTTGTCCGTTCTAGGTTCTGAAGTATTATTTTGTTTTGGGCCATTATTTTATCAAATGTTGTTAGCGGAGGGGAAGTTTGGTAGTGTGGTTCCGGTTGGTACGGTGTTTGATAGTCATAGTTATTGGCGTTTGAGTAACTCTGGTTGATTTTGTACTGTGCTGGGACAGGTTGACTCCATGTATAGTTTGGATGACTAGAAAACTCTTGATTGTATTGGTTATTATGAATGTTTGAAAATTGCGGTTCATAATTATTATTATATCCTATAGTAGGCCCAAACTTTTGATACGATGGGCAATGAGAAACCCAATGGTAAGGACTACCACAGCATGAACATGGTGAAGGGTTTGCATAATAATCATATGATTATTAATCTACATATCGATGTCATATTGGTTTTACAAATATATTATAGGACAATTAATATGCAACCAAAACTCTAACTATAAATTTCTAGATAGGTATGTACGTTGATGTTTATGATAAACAAGCCTGTTTATACTAGAATTGAAACTCCTCTGACAGAAGAGGAAAGGAGTGGAAGAAGGAGTACCTGAATGCCTCCTTGCTACGCCTATGAATAGCGTCTTGTATATACAATCTCAGTGTATTGAAGAAGTTAGAAACACCGAATAACTAGAAGAAATTGAAGTTTGACCGACTGCGAAAATCGGGTCGCTCCGTAAGAGGCTGGGTGCGCAGAATTTGCCTGAAGGGCGCAGTGTCGCTTCGTTCTTGAGGCAATTTTCAGTGAGTTGAGCACGGGGGCGCTCAAAATTTGCCTATGAAGGGCGGGTCGCTCAATTCGGGTGGAACTCGAAGTTCTGATGTTTTTGAGCGCAGGTCACGCTCAAACTTTGCCTTGTATGAGCATGGGTCACGCTCTCCAAAAAATTTGAAATTTTTACAGTAGGTTTCTAAGACGTCCAGTAAGTAGAATGCAAAATTTCAGAACAATCAGAGCTATGAAAGTCCTTCTACTGCCCTGCAAAGTTTACGAAATAGTTTTCGGACACAATACAAACAACTGAATGGTTAACCAATCAAAATAGAGCCAAAAATCGCCAAAATTTACTGGAGACTTTCGACAGATCATGCATGTTTCTTTAAAAATTTTAGAGAAATTGGAGTTCTACAAATCTTCCTTATCGGCTATTGTTCCAGAAATTAAGTGTTGCAAAACTGCAGAAACACATTGAAAATACTCCACTAGTTAGGAGGTCAAAAAAAATAAAAAACTTGTCAAATTTTTACTGAAAACTCCTGACTTAGGATAGATACTCCTGTAAAAAGTTTAAAATTTTTGGAACTGTCTAAGTAACCTTACTTGTCTGTTTTTCAAGAACTTACGGTTTGAAAACATAAATGCAGCACTATAAATATCGTATTTGTTCACAAGGTAAAACAATTAGGAAAATTCTAAAAATATTCCAGTAAATCAATAACACCTTAGATATTATACCTGAAATTTTTTAGAATTTTCGAAAATTTAGAAATACCTTTACCTCAGTATTCGTCACTGTGATTCCACAATCTTAAGGGAGCGCGGGCGCGCTTTGTGTAAGGCAAAAGGGAGGGCGGATTAAAACAGTGAATTTCAAACATGACCAGTAATGAAATATGAGAAACAAGAAAGAAAAATTAAAAGGGTGTGTGGGTAGAGAATGGGGGATTGACCCTTGGATTCAAGCAATTGAATTCTTATCTTGAACGAGATTAAGATGGCAGCGGCGCCATTTGATAGCCCGTAAAAACTCAACTAGATTACTCTAACCTCATTCTTACGGTATCAAAAATTTATTTCCTATTCTCACATATATATTCATGCAATATATAGAGTACGGAATCGTTCCACTCTTAATCTATCAAGACTAAATAGAATTCAATTAATCAAACACAAAGAATAACCCTTAGTAGCCTATCTTTGAACGTGGGCACTGTTATGTTTTGGATCATGCTAAACATTAGAGGGGAATGGTATTATTCTTCTGTGAATGACGAAACTTGTGATATTTTTCTTGCTTTAGCTGGGGGACGTACACTCTATGATATTCCCCAGACCCTAATGTCTAGTTTAGCCCGAGCCCATAGCAAGAGGCATGAGTACCTTCTTATGCCTATTTTAATTTACCGTATAATGCTAGGTTTCTTCCCTATTTTCTATGCCTGTTTTACGGATTGGGTTGGGGTCCCACCAATTGTATTATTCGATCGTTTCGTGTAATGACTTGGCAAGGGTGGAGGATACAACCTCATCAGGTTGCGCCTTACACCCCATCCGACAAAGTGGCGCTTGACAGGTTAGCTATAGTAGACGATAAGTGACGTGAAGCCTGGCAAATTACCATGGCATGGCAGGATGCGAAGGAACCTCATTTCTTTATTAAAGATGAGGAGGAAAATGATTAAACGGGAGTTAAGGTTAGTTTTTATTTCAGTTAGTGTCTGCTTATGTCCCAAGCACATTATTTCTCATTAACCCCATAACGGGTGGAACTCTTATAGAGTTGCTTCAGTTTTTATTTTCTATATTAGTATGTTTAACCTTGTGATAACCCGTAAAAACTCAATTAGATTACTCTAACCTTATTCTTACGGTATCAATTATTTATTTCCTACTCTCACATATAGATTCATGCAATATATATAGAGTACGGATTCGTTCCACTCTTAACTCTCAAGACTTAAACAAATTTAATTGAACAAACACAAAGAACAATGGTGAGAGTAATATGTGATGTGAAATTTCTATACTATCATTCCCAACACAAGAACAATAATAACAAGTCATAATTTAATAACTAATTTAAACTTTATAAATCTAATATTAACAATAGTCTAAGAATCAAAATGATGACAACCTAATTTATGAATTTAAAACAATTAAAACTAAATAAGAATTTAATCAATAACTATTTTGAAATGAAGAACTAATTCTTTATTATAAAACTAAATTTGATTCTAAATAATAATCTACTTTGTTCTAACACTAATTAATTAAAGGTAAAAACTAGATCTAAAACAAGCTATTCTAACTAATTAATGGAGTCTAACCTAATTTTCTAATCTAGATCTAGGTATCCTTAAGAGCTAAGTCTTCTCCATACAAATGGAGGAGACCAGATCTACTTTTTCGTGCATGGGTTGAGGAGCCATGTTTTGGGCCGGAAAATCGAGCCCAAAACCTAATTTCTTCAGTCCACAGAAGCCTTTTCAACTAGATTTGACTTCCATGGATTTTCACCCACTTCTGCTGTTTTATTGGGTCAAGACTTGGACCATTGGAAAACTCTTTCCGAGCCGGTCGTTTTGACATAAGGTAGGCCCAATTCTGGGGTCTGAGTCCTAAGATACGGCCTTCGGAAGTTCTGCTAACTTTTATGCGCTGTTTATGCCTGCGTTGACTTTGACTTTTCAGCTTTGACCGGGCTTTAAAAGGGTTTTTTCTCCTTGAATCTTAGCCTTTTATCATAGAACTTCTTAGGGACCAACCCTTGCTCCTTTATCTCGCAAAAGGGACGCATTTCTACACATATTCGACTCCAATGCCTGAAATACACAAAAATACGATAACAATACTAACTCTTACTTATTAATCACATAATTGGTCTAAAACAATATTGTTAAAGGGGTTAAAACTACAGTTTTGGGCTCTTATCAAACCACTCCCAAACAGCATTTTGCTTGTCCTCAAGCAAATATGAGAAATTAGAATAAGTGACCAAAAATGGAGTTCTAACTAATCTCGTTTCGCTGAGTGTGATTGCATTGACCATATGTAACAATGCCTTAAACCACTAAGAATTCCCTAGTGGACAAGTTATAGCCTCATGAGAGTTTTTCAGTGAAGGTACTCACAAACTTCATCTATACTACAACGACTAAGAAATAAAACTATTGTTTCCTTATTTATGTCTCAATGATCTATACATCTCACTAGTATTTAAACAAGAATGATCATTCTAAAACTTAAACTAATACATGCATAACAATCAAATCATCTTAAGATAAACAACTATACAATGAACTATGATATGAAATGCAATGGCAGGTCAGTTTCTGAAACGTTTGGGTAGCGTACCGAAGTAGGTTCTCACAAGGAATGTGTCAAAACACATAACACTCTAATTTTTTCACTCAAGTTTGCTAACTCCAGTGTATAGTAGGCACACGTTTCCTCACAATCTCAATGACAATCCAAGGAAGCCGAGGTCGATCAAACACATCTGCCACTTACTATCACACCAACCTATTCCTAATTATGCTAGAGGTCCTTATTAGGTGATACGGGGCATAGGTGTTGGTTAAAGAAGGAAGGAAATAGATATTCAAAAAGGCAAGTTTGAGAAAGTAGGGTCTTCATATTATGTAACTAGAGAAAACCTTGTTCTTTTGCTTCTACACTTTGTTTTCATCCTTAGCCTTTTTATTTTGGCTTTTTGACTCCTTTTATTCTATTTTTGGAGTTTTTATTTTCTTTTATTTTTCTTTTCTTTGGATGGAAACTTTTTTTTTTTTTTTTTTTTTTTTTTTTTTGAAGCAACTAACTAATTTTTGTTTACATTTCTCTTCTATTTTCTTCACTCATCCCATTTCTCAGACTTATCCAGATAGGTAGGCTAATTTTATTTTTTTCTTTTGTTTTATTGGGTAAATGATTTGTGGTTTGTGGAAAGGCTAATGAAAAGCTCAGTGGGGGCGACTAACGGATAATAACTTTCATATAGGTGTAAATTTCTGGCTATATCAATCTAAAGAGAGCCTAAATTCTCGCTTAGGATATGGTGTGGTGATCAAGCAAATGGATGTGTGATTTCTCTACTCAGAATTTACTTCTCCCTTGTGTCATCACTCAGATATTTCGCTCCTATGAGGCTTTTAGGCTAGATGCTCACAGGATATGTATTAAGTACTTTAACCTGGGTTTCAGAAAAATACTGCCAAGTACAATCAAAGATGCTCATGCAAGATGTTCGTGAAAAAATGCAATGACTATTACCTATGTATTAATCTATGTTTCAAAAATTAAATCCTAATTCAAGTACTACGTGAGATTTCTAGACTAATATCATCATGGAGAAGGGAACAATATTATTATTACTATGTACCTAGTATAAACAATATTTATGATTTTTAATTTTTTTATATAAAGAAAAGTGCGTAATTTACATCCTAAAAGTGCCTAATTTTTGCAAATATTTCTATCCCACCCCTAAACAATCGAACGCTTTGTCCTCAAAGTGTAAAGAGATAAGGAAAGAATTTACCATAGAAACGTGGCAAAAATTGGCAGTATCTGTAACAAAAATATTGTAAAGATGATATGATAATATGAAGCACAATTAAACTGTTACGTACGAACTAACACAAACTCTACTGGAGTCAACATGACAAGCAAAGGGTGGCAAAAAGATTTGAAATGAAATACCAAAATACGCCACCCCCAAACAAAATTAGAAAACTCTTTTTAAGTTTGAAAATTTTTGTTTGGCCTATACTCCAGAAAAGTGGTATTGTACAAAAACTTGGGTCTTTTAAAGTCAGATTCCTTAGACTTAATGTGATATATATGTATTAACATGCACTTTTCCATATATCAATAATCTAAATAATTGTGGATCTTTCCATAAATAGTTAACATGGAAAGCACCATCAACCAAAATTAAGCACCAAGATTTCCTATGGCATGGCTTAGTAGAATGGGAGTGAATTTTGATGGATCTAGAACCTAATCGAGCATAAAGTTTCTTCTTTTTCTTTGAATGAAAAGGTGTCCAAGTGAATGATCGTGAGAAAATGGATGGCTGTGGAAGATATGTAGGGTATGGATAAGTTTTAGACTGAAGGAATAGAAAAAATGAGTGCATGGTTTTAGCATAAAACTTATTGGTGGCATGGGTTGGTATTAGCACACATCTGAAAATGAAGGTATCAGGTGGCTCTTTAGATAGTTCTTGAGAGGGTGGATCATCACAGGCTCTTAGAAACTCATCAAATTCCTTATCTAGGTTGTTCGCATCCGTATAATTATGGTATTCATCTCCATCTCTGAGGAATTCATCTATCTCGTCTATGGTGAGGTTTACTCCATCTCTTGTAGGGTCGGAAGGCTGGGTGGAAAATTCTTTCGCTAGTTCAGTTATGTTCAAGGAGTCAAAATTGTGATCTTTGTCTTCTTCCATAAGAGGGGTATCTACTAGTGTGGGGATGAGATCATTGGAAGCACTAATGTGATATACAAAACTCTCAATAGACTTAACTTCACCTTCTACAGGAAAACCTAGTTGTCTCTGCTTTTGTCTAAATATGTTAACTTCCACAGAAAGATTTCCAAAAGAAAGAGTCATTGAGCCATCTCGACAATTGATTTGGGCATTGGCGGTTGCCAAGAAAGGACGCCTTAAGATGATGGGAATGGAATCATGAGCAACTTCTGTGTCAAGAATAACAAAGTTGACTGGATAGTAAAAATCTTGCACTTTAACGAGAATGTTTTCAACTACACCCTTGGGATACGTAATCGAATGATCGGCTAACTGCCAAGTCATTTTGGTTGGTTGAAGTTTTGTTAGACCTAGTTGTTTATATAAATAAAAAGGGAGTAAGTTAACACTCGCTCCTAGGTCTAATAAAGCAGTTGTTATGAAGGTATCACCTAAGGTGCATTGTACAGTAGGACGACCAGGATCCTTGTACTTAACAATTCCGTTATGTTCAGATAAAGAGGGATATTGTTCAGTTAAGAAGGTTTCATTGGGTATGTTGGTTTTCCTCTTATTGGTGTATAATTCTTTTAGAAACTTAGCGTGTTCAGGTAAACTTTTTATAGCATCTAGAAAAGGTAGGTTTATAGTTAGATTTTTAAACACTTCCCTAATCTCATCAAAATTTTCATCCTTTTTAGACATAACTAGTCTCTAGGGATATGGTGGTTTATCTCTATATTTAGCAATATTATTAGTCTTTGCTTTATCTCTATCCATTTTCGATCTAGGTGTCCATATTGGAAACTCTACAGGTGTAGGGTCTTCAATTTCTATTATTGGGTCTTGTAAGGTTTTCCCTTTCGGTTGTGGTTTAACTGGTACTTCTACAGTTGTAGGGTCTTTAGTTTCTATTACAGTATTTGGTATGGTTTCATTTTCAGCTTCTGTTTGTGGGTGGTCTTCAGCCATAGTTACTTTGTTATCAACTACTTTTCCTGAACGAAGGGTAGTAACTGCCTGTAGGTCCCCTTGGTTTATATTACCATTAGAGTGAATACTATTTATTTCGAAGGCGGTGTTTGTTGACTTAGGATTAGGCACTGCTTGTCTTGGAAATATGCCTATTTGGTTATTATTTTGGTTAGGAGACATGTCAATAACCTTTTGGCACAAAGACTGCATCATTTGCATCGTTTGTTTCATCATATTAGAGTTTTGATCATGCTGATCTTTCATCAAGTTTAAGTTTTGTTGCATAATTTGATTTTGTTTTTCCAACAAGGTCACTACTAATTTGTCTGTAGATGGTTGAATTGGAATTAAGGTTTGTTGAGCGTTCATGTCTTGATGTTGATAGTTGTGGGTCATGAGCACTAAACCTCTATTCTGATTACCTAAGTTTCCTTGTCCTTGATGTTAAGTTAACTGGTTGAAATTTGATGGTTGTGGTGGTGGTCGTGCATAGACAAGAGGACAATAGAAGTCGGAATGCTCAAGACTAAAACAGAAATTACAACGAGTAGATTTAATGTTCATGACTGGAGTGGGTTGTTGTTGAACAGAGATGACATCTACCTTTTTAGTGAGGGCACCGATAAGAGTTTTAAGCTCGAAATCAGGTTTAACCTCAAAAGAAAAAGGAGTGGAGCGGGAAGATTCGTTACCTCCCTAATTGTTGTTCCTCTTAGATTGATCCTCTAAGAATTTATAAGCCTCTGAGGCTCCTTTACTAAGAAAACTACCCCCAGTCATGATATCTAGAACCTCCTTATGATGATGTAAAAGCCCCTTGAAGAAGGCACGAACAAGCGTGTCCTTCGCAAGATTATGATGCGGGCATTCATTGAGAAGATCAGTGAAACGATTACAGGCCTCTGAAAAGGATTCATGAGGATTCTAGTGGAAGAAATGAATCTTTTGAAGCATTTCATCTGTCTTCAATGGTGGGTAAAACTATTCCATGAACAATTGAACAAGATTAGCCCATGAGTCCACAGAGTTTGGCGTTTGCAGCCTTATCGGCTAGGGTGAATGGAAACACCCTAAGTTTAACTTGATCCGGACTTACGCTAGGATGATGGAATGTAATGAGAACTTGGTCTATCCTACGCATATACTGGTAAGGCTTCTCATGGTCTAAACCATGAAAATATGGTAACAAGTTAAATATATTAAGGGGAATTCGAAAATCCCCCACTAGGTCTGCAAGAACGATGCATGACTTAGGGCCATCGTTTAGGGCTTTATAAAAATCAGAGAGAGGAGTCTCTTGTTCTTTAGCCATTGATGCAGGTGTAGTGTGTGAAATTCTAGATAGGCGTGTGGTATTTATGTCTACGAAAAACAAGCCTGATTATACTAGAATTAAAACTCCTCTAACAGAAGAGGCGAGGAGTGAAAAAAGGAGTACCTGAATGCCTCCTTGCTACGTGTTTGAATAGCATCTTGTATACACTATCTCAGTGTTTGTATGATGTTAGAAACACTGAATAATTTGAAGAAATGAAAATTTGGACTGACCTTTGAAAATCGGGCTGCTCCGGAAGAAGGCGCGGGTCGCGCTCAGAAATGGCCTTGGTAGGGCGCGAGTCGCGCTCCTGTCTAACTCAAGTTCCAGGTGGTTGAGCACGGGGCGCACTTGGAAATAGGCTACTTATGGTGTGGGTCTCGCTCGTGCTTGACACAATGTCCAGGCGGATGAGTGCAGGGCGCGCTTGGAAATAGGCTATCTAGGGCATGGGTCGCGCTCAGGTGGAATTTGGAATTCTAGTGTTTTAGGCGCTGGTCGCGCTCAGGTTTGGCCTTATATGGGCATGGGTCACGCTCTCCAAAAAATTTGAAATTTTTACAGTAGATTTCTAAGACGTCTATCAAGTAGCTTCTAAAATTTCAGATCAATCGGAGCTATGAAAGTCCTTCTACTACCCTTCAAAAGTTGTAAAACAGTTTTCGGCACAATACAAACAATCGAATGGTTAACCAATCAAAACAAAGACAAAAATCGCCAAAATTTTACTGGAGACTCCTGAAAGATCATGGGTATTTCTATATAAGTTTTAGAGTAATTGGAGTTCTACAAACCCTCCTTATCGGCTGTTGTTCTAGAAATTAAGTGTTTGCAAAACTGCAGAAATACACTGGAAACACTCCACTAGTTAGGAGGTCAAAACAAATCAAAAACTCGTCAAATATTTACTACAAACTCCTGACTTAGGATAGATACTCCTGTAAAAAGTTTAGAATTTTTGGAACTGCCTAAGTAACCTTACTTATCTGTTTTTCAAAAACTTATGGTTTGAAAACTGAAATGCAGCACTGTAAAGATCGTATTAGTTCACTAGGTAAAACAACTAGAAAATATCTTACAAAATTAAAATAAATCAATAACACCTTAAGGATGACACCTGTAAATTTTTAGAATTTTTCGAAATTAACAAATACCTTTACTGCAGTGTTTTCCTCTGTGAATCCGCAGCCCCTATGCCTAAAACAATGAACAGTTCCGAAAATTCAAGAAATAAGAATGAAAAATTAAAAGGGTGGGTGGGTAGAGAATGGGGGATTTCCCCTTGAATTCAAGCAATTGAATTCTTGTCTTGAACGAGATTAAGACGGCAGCGGCGTCATTTGATAACCCGTAAAAACTCAATTAGATTACTCTAATCTTATTCTTACGATATCAATTATTTATTTCCTACTCTCACATATAGATTCATGCAATATATATAGAGTACGGATTCGTTCCACTCTTAACTCTCAAGACTTAAACAAATTCAATTGAACAAACATAAAGAACAATGGTGAGAGTAATGTGAAATTTCTATACTATCATTCCCAACACAAGAATAATAATAACAAATCATAATTTAATAACTAATTTAAACTTTATAAATCTAATTTTAACAATAGTCTAAGAGTCAAAATGAAGACAACCTAATTTATGAATTTAAAACAATTAAAACTAAATAAGAATTTAATCAATAACTAAATTGAAATGAAGAACTAATTCTTTATTATAAAACTAAATTTGATTCTAAATAATAATCTACTTTGTTCTAACACTAATTAATTGAAGGTAAAAACTAGATCTAAAACAAGCTATTCTAACTAATTAATGGAGTCTAACCTAATTTTCTAATCTAGATCTAGGTATTCTTAAGAGCTAAGTCTTCTCCATACAAATGGACGAGACCAGATCCACTTTTTCGTGCATGGGGTGAGGAGCCATGTTTTAGGTCGGAAAATCGAGCCCAAAACCCAATTTCTTCAGTCCACAGAGGCCTTTTTAGCTAGATTTGACTTCCATAGACTTTTCACCCACTTTTTATCCTCTGATTGGGTCAAGACTTGGACCATTGGAAAACTCTTTCCGAGCCGATCGTTTTGACATAAGTTAGGCCCAATTCTGAGGTCTAAGTCCAAAGATACGGCCTTCGGAAGTTCTGCTAACTTTTATGTGTTGTTTCTGCCCGCGTTGACTTTGACTTTTCAGCTTTGATCGAGCATTAAAAAGGCTTTTTCTCCTTGAATCTTAGCCTTTTATCATAGAACTTCTTAGCGACCAACCCTTGCTCCTTTATCTCGCAAAAGGGACGCATTTCTGCACATATTCGACTCCAATGCCTGAAATACACAAAAACATGATAACAGTACTAACTTTTACTTATTAATTACATAATTGGTCTAAAACAATATTGTTAAAGGGGTTAAAATTACAATTTTGGGCTCTTATCACCTTGTTTTGCAGATGTTCCAGAATTTCATGCGTTTCCATAGTATTTCTCTACCATATTTATTTAAATACTTTGAGGACAAAGCATGCTTCTTGTTTGGGGGAGGGGCATAAAAACACGTGAAATTAACGCATCTGTTAGGATATAGATATGTATAATATGCACGTATTTACTATTTAAAAATTCAAAAATTATATATATATATATATATATATATATATATTAATAAAAAGTTTATGCTATACACTTAGAAATATTGGTATTGTTTCCTTCTCTAGGCCCTTGATAATCTACAAATCTCTCGTTGCTTTTGCATTATAATAGTTTTTAGAAACTTAGGCTAATATATAGGTAATAATCATTGCATCTATCTATAAATATGTTACATGAGTATCTATGATTGTTGGCAGTAAGTTTCTGAAATCTAGGCTAGAGTACTTATTCTACAAATCCTGTGAGAATATAGTCTAAAGCCTTATATGAGTGAACATTTGAGAAATGACACAAGGGAGAAGTAAAATCCAGATAGAAAAATCACACGTCCACTTGTTTGATCACTATACTATATCCTAAGCGAGAATTTAGGCCCTCTTTAGATCAATATAGCCAGAAATTCAAACCTATGAATTATTTTCCGCTAGTCGCCCCTCTGAGCCTTTCTTTAGCCTTTCATAAACCACAAATCCTTTACCCTATTACAAAACAAAACAAAATAAAAAAATCAACCTACCCAATTCTTTGAATAAGTCTGATAAAAGAGATGAAGAATAGAAAAGAGAAGAACCTTTGAAATCAAGAATTCGTTAGTCGCTTCAGATGAGAAAAGTAAGTTTCCATCCAAATAAAAAAAAAAAAAAAAAAAATAAAGAGTTAGAACTCCAAAAATAGAATGAAGGAGTCAAAAGCCAAAGAAAAGAAAAAGAAAATGGCTAAGGATGGAAACAAAGTGTATAAGCAAAAGTAAAGAACAAGGGTTTCTCTAGTTGCATAATATGAAGCCTCTATTATCTCAGACTTGTCTTTTTTGAATATCCATTTCCTTCCTTCTTAAACCATCTCCTAATCCCCGCAACACCTAATAAAGACCTCTAGCCTAATTAGGAATAGGTTAGTGTGATAGTAAGTGGCAGATGTGTTTGATCGACTCCGACTTCCTTTTGTGTCACTGAGTTTGTAAGGTAAAGTGTGCCCACTACACACTGGAGTAGCAAAACTTGAGCGGAAAAATCAGAGTGGTTTTTGTCTTAACATTTATGTGAGGACCTACTTAAAGACACTATTCCGAGTTTTCATAAACGGACCTGCTAGTTCATCTCATAGTATTACTCATTGTATATATGTTTATTCGTAGATGATTGATTATTATGCATATATTAACTTAGGTTTCAACTTGATTATTCTGTATTCATTACTAGTGAGATGTATAGATAATTGAGACATAGATAAGGAAATAATAGTTTTATTTCTGAGTCGTTGTAATATAGATGAAGTTTGTGAGTACCTTCACTGGAAAACTCTCACGAGGCTATAACTCGTCCACTAGGGAATTTCTAGTGGTTTAAGGCCTTGTTGCATATGGTCAATGCAATTGCACTCGGTGAAATGAGATTAGTTAGAACTCCATTTATGGTCACTTATTCTAATTTCTTATATTTGCTTGAAGACAAGCAAAATGTGGTTTGGGGGTGGTTTAATAAGAGCCTAAAACTGTAGTTTTAACCCCTTAACAATAATACTTTTAGACCAATTATGAGTGAATAAATAGAGTTAATGCTTATTACGTGCTTTTATGTATTTCAGACATTGAAGTCAATTGTGTGCAGAAATGTGCCACTTTGGCGATATAAAGGAGCAAGGGTTGGTTGCTAAGAAGTTCCGTGATTAAAGGCCAAGATTCAAGGAGAAAAAACCTTTGTAAAGCCCGGTCAGAAGCTGAAAAGTCAGAGTCAACGCGGGCAGAAATAGCACACAAAAGTTAGCAGAACTTTCGAAGACCGTATCTTTAGACTCAAGCCTCAGAATTGGTCGTACCTTATGTCAAAACGACCAGCTCGGAAAGAGATTTTGAATGGTCCAAACCTTGATCCAATCAGAGGAGCAAAAGTGGACAAAAAGCCTATTGAAGTCAAAGTCAGCTAAAAAGGGCCCTGTGCACTGAAGAAATTGGGTTTTGGGCTCGATTTTCCGGCCTAAAACATGGACCCTCAGCCCATGCACGAAAATGTGGATCTGGTCTCCTCCATTTCCACACACAAGACTTAGCTCTTAAGTATCAATTAGGTTAGGATAGAAATCTGCCTTTAAAGTTTAGTTCTAGATCTAGTTTTTCAATTAATTAATTAGTTGTTATTCTTGTTTTAATTTCAGTATTGGATGATTGTTATTCTTGTTGTTTTAATTTCAGTATTAGATGGTTGTTATTCTTGTTATTTAGTTGTTAGATCAATAAAATATTTAGTTCTTGATATCCTAATTTCGTTTTCCATTAATTATTAGCTTCAATTATTAGATTTACTTATTTGTTATTATTAGTTTAAATCAATTATTGCATGAGTAGTTTCCATTTGAGTTTAAATAAGCAAAGTTCCAATCTTTTTATGATGTCTAGTTTTAATTCATATGGAAATGATAGTTTGATGAATCAAGGCTAAACCTCCATTAGAGGGGTTTGATGAAACCTTGATGAAAACTTGATTGTGTAGTGTAGAATCGATGTAAGAGTCTATTCCACTCTAGAAGGTCGTTGATTCGCCATGAGAATGGGTTGGACTTCCTCACATGCTAGTTATGAATTGGTAGAGATGCCATGTATAATTAGGGACTAGAACGACCAATTCTTACCGTAAGAATGTAAGAATTGGATTACAACAATCTATGCTAGTTTATTAAGTTGGATTCAAGGTGGATTCAATTCCCCCCTAATTCTTATTCTAGATTCAAAATTTAGTATTCCATAGCATTTCGTAGTTGAATCCCATTATCTTGTTAGTATAAATTCCATCGTAGTATAATTCATAAAACTCTCATTGACTTTGGTAGGATTGATAGTCGTAGAAAACTTGAATGCTAAAGAACTAGGAGTGGAACGAATCTTCTATTCCAACTCTACTTCAATAGTATCGAGAGTAGAAATCTTTGATAAGAACTGTTACGTATAAAGTTTTAGTTTTACTTCCGTTTGATATTCATTATTTATTCGGTGTAGAATTATATTCAATTTTATCGGATTATCAAATGGCGCCGCTGCCATCTTAGTTCCCTTTAGTATTGTTTTCTTTAAAATTGTTAGTTTTCCAAAGTCCCATAACCCATCCACCCTTGTTTGGTTCTCACTGTGGTTGTCCGTTTCAACGCCGAAAATTTTCCTCGAAGAATTATACAGAGCGCGACCTGCGCCCTGGGCAAGCTAAATTGTAGCGCCACTCGGGCCCAAGCGCCTGGAACTCAACTTTTTGGCTGAGCGCGACCCGCGCCTTGCCAAGGCAAAACACGAGCGCCCTTCGCACTGAAGCACCTAGACCTTGAGGTTTTCCCTGAGCGCGACCCGCGCCCTACCAAGGCTAAATTGGAGTGCCACCCGCGCCCAAACACCTGGAACTCCAGCTTGACCTGAGCGCGACCTGCGCCCTACCTATGCCTATTCTGAGCGCGACCTACGCCCTCTGTTGAAACTGCCCGATTTCCACAGGTTTGTTTCAAATTTCCATTTCTTCATAGTTTTCAGTGTTCTAACTTGTTATACACAATGAGCACGCATAAACAAGCTGCTATTCATAAGCGAAGCAAGGAGGCATTCAGGTACTCTTTTCTTCCACACCTCGCATCTCCTGTTAGAGGTTTATACTAGCATATTAGGACTGTTTGGAGTGTTGTTGTGTTTCGTTAAGATTGGTCTTAGCCTTGCATGAGATTAAGGTCAGGCCGAGGAAAAATGCCTAACGTAATCAACCGGAAGCGTCAACAAACACGCCTTTCTAGTATACCACTTACTACACCTCTAGCTAATATACCACACACACCACCTGAAGTAATGGCTGAAGAAAGAGAGTCTCCTCTCTCTGCCTTTTACAAAGCCTTGAACGATAGCTATAAATCTTGCATCGTTCCGAATCGCCCCAAATATATTTAATTTGTTACCCGTTTTTCATGGGTTAGACCATGAAAAGCCTTATCAGCACATGCGTAGGATTGACCAAGTCCTTACTACATTCCACCATCCTACAGTTGGTGCAGAACAAATTAAACTAAGTGTATTTCCTTTCACTTTAGCCGATAAGGCAGCGTCTTGGTTAACTGCCCAAGTACCTAATTCTGTGGACTCGTGGGCTAAACTTGTTCAACTATTTATGGAACATTTTTACCCACCATTGAAGACCGATGAAATGCTTTCCAAGATTCATTTCTTTCAACAGAATCCTCATGAATCATGTTCAGAGGCTTGGAATCGTTTGACCGATCTTCTTATAGAGTATCCAAACCATAACCTCGCGAAAGACACGCTAGTTCGTGCCTTTTTCAAAGGACTTCTACACCACCATAAAGAAGTCCTTGACATAATGAATGGGGGTAGTTTCCTAAGTAAAGGATCCTCAGAGGCTTATAAATTTTTAGAATATCAAACTAAGCGTAGTAATAACTAGGGGGGTAGTGACGATTTCTCCCGTTCCGCTAGTTCTTCTACAACAGTTAAAACCACTGGTATGTTTGAGATGAAACCCGATTCGGAACTTAAAAATTTATTTGAATCTCTAACTAAAAAGGTAGAGGCTATTTCTGTTCAACAAATGCCTATCCCCATCATGAATGTCAACTCCAATCCATGTAATTTCTATTTGAGTCCAGAGCATCCCGACTCCTATTGTCCTCTCGCCTATGAACAACAACAATCACAACGAGATAATGTTTGTTCCATTAATAGCGAACCTAACGCAGCTTGGCGGCAAAACCCCAACTTCGGTTGGCGGAATAATCACCAACCTCCAAGGTTATTTAACCCAAATGTTAGGCCAACAAATAATTACAACCAAGGTCTACCAAGGTAAGGACAAGGTCAGGGTAATTATAATTATAACAACCAAGCTCAACCACGACAAGGACAAGGTCAGGGTAATTATAATAATTACAACAATAATAATTATAATACTAATAGAGGTATCGTTCTGGTAAATAATAACTACCAAAATCCACCCATTAATAATCAATGTGACATAGTTCCTGTCACACAACCAGTAGCAAATACTATTCCACAACCGGATCATGTTGATACCTTTATGCAATCTCAACAACAGATTTTACAAGCCATCTAACTTTCCTTACAGCGGTTAGCTCAAGAGAAAGTACAACCCAAAGGTGTGTTTCCATGACAAGCGATACCTAATCCAAAAACACCAAACATAGCCTTTGAGGTAAACTGTAATACTAGTAATGAAAATGCAAACGTAGGTGAGATAAATTCCATCACCACTCTCCGTTCAGGCAGAGTGGTGGATAACAAAGTAACTATGTCTATAGTTACCCCACCAGTACTCCTTACACCAGATATTACACTAGATACCGAAACAGAAACTGAAGATCCTACTCCTGTAGAGGTACCAGTTAAACCAAAGCCTAAGAAACAGAAAAGCAAGGTTAACCATCCTGTTGATCCATATGCTAAATATAGAGAGAAACCATCGTTTCCTCATAAATTAGCTATGTTAAACAACGATACAAATTTTGACGAGATTAGAGAAGTTTTTAAAAATCTCACGATAAACTTACCTTTTCTTGAAGCGATTAAAAAGTTACCTCACCATGCTAAGTTTCTGAAAGAGTTGTGCACTACTAGGCGTAAGACAAAGATTCCTAAAGACGCCTTTTTAACTGAACAATTTTCAACTTTAACGGAACACAATGGAATCATTAAGTATAAAGACCCTGGTCGTCCTACTGTATAATGCACCTTAGGGGATACTCACACGACCACTTCTTTATTAGACCTCGGGGTGAGTGGCAACTTACTCCTTTATTATTTATATAAATAAATAGGTCTACAGGAAATACAACCTACAACAATGACATTGCAATTAGCTGATAGGTCTATTAAGTATCCTAAGGGTGTAGTGGAAAACGTGCTGGTTAAGGTTCAGGATTTCTACTATCCTGTGGATTTTGTCATCCTCGATATAGAAGTCGCTAACGATTTTGTTCCGATCATTTTAGGGCGCCCTTTCTTGGCAACTGCCAACGTGCTTATAAACTGTCGCGATGGTTCGATGTCCTTGTCCTTTGGCCATCTTTCCGTTGCGGTTAACATTTTTAAAATGATCAAATAGTTGCCTTATACGAATATTGATGGAGAGGTTAGCATGATCGAGAGCTTAGCTCATGATTATTTCAAAACCACGTTTCCGAATGACCAGATGCACAAATTCCTTTCCTTTGGAAGTTTCAACTTCGACAAATACTCCTTAGTAGAGGAAATTGAGGAAGATTTCCTCCAACTCTTTTGCAACTCTTCCCTACCACCTCGCAAGTCCCACCCTGCCAACATCCATTTATCCCTTGACACTATGACGAAAGATGAATTTTTCACCCTCTATCCCAGTGAATCTCTTGACCCACCTATTGAGGAATGTCTGGCATATCTCAAGGCTTCTAATGATCTAGACCTGAGAGCTCTAGCTGACACTCATTCATCTTCTCTCACTAATATTTTCCACCTTCCACCCTTTCAAAGGAACCTGGAGTTTGCGCTTGACCCTTTTGTTTCTTCTGTACTTAATGATTTTCTAAATCCTCTTAATACAGAAATAATTCCCAAGGGAAAGGCACTTGACACCTTCATTTTCAGAATTGAGACAGTTCCCACCTATACCATGAATGAGTTTTGTGCCAAACCTACATTCTCATTTCTTCCATTCCTTATGTCTAAAATTCATCCATATCCACCATATCTTCCACAAGCATCCATTTTCTCACGATCATTCACTTGGACACCCTCTCGTTCAAAGGTGAAAAAGAAGGTGCTTGCACGGTTACATTCTAGATTCATCAGACTTCGCTTTCATTTCAATAAGTTGCGTCGTAGAGAATCTTGGTGCTTGCTTCTGTTTGGGGGTGCATTCCATGTTATTTATTTATGGAAAGACCCCCAACTCTTTAGGTTTTTGATATATGGAAAACTGAAGGATATATATATATATATATATATATATATATATATATATATATATATATATATATATATATATATATCCAGTTATTTGTTAAAGTCTCGAGTATCTGACTATAAACGGCTCATTTTGTTGTTTGGTGTACTTCCTTACAATTCCATATATTGGTAAGTGCATCACTCAGGTAACCGGGCCCTCCCTAAGGAGTGTGTGGCTGTAAGTACCGGATCTTAAGTCCACGTTTAATATAATTCACGTTTTCCACTCTTGCATGTTTTCTCGATTTTTGAGTCATGTTCCTCTATGGGGTGAATTATGCATTTATTGCTTTCCTATTTTTTCTTATATTAAATCTTATTCATAAAAAATAAAAATTGTTAAAATCATAAAAAATAGTAAGTTAGGAAGTCTAGGGAATCTGACTTTAAAAGACCCACTTTTAAAACAAATTTTCAAACTCTGTTGTCTAAAATTTGTTTGGGGGTGGGATGTTCGTTTTTCCGTACTGGATTTTTCAATTTTCCATTTGTGTTGCTTAGGCCGTTTAATCATATTTCGATTCAGATTGACACTATCTATGAATTTAGATTCAATTCGTTCGCATAACTTACGTTATGCACGCACTTCGAGACGTTTTTCATCTTCTTATAGGTCATCCATAGTCGGAATTGAGCGTTTTATGGATCATTAGATTGGAAATTCTCTCCTAATCATTTTCATAACTCATTCGCAAAAATTGGACCGGTAACGAAGCGGCAATTTTAGGTTGAAGTTGAGCCAAAAAATCGATAAATTTTGAAATCGATTTGGGCTTGGGCCCAAGGTATGCACGTGTGACGCGCGTGCGTTTCCTTCTTCCAAACAAAACAGAATCGCGATTCTTTCCAATTCCGGCATTACCAAATTCAAAACCATAACCTAAAATAAAAAAAAAGAAAAAAGAAAAAAGAGAAACCTAAATACAACCACGCCCAAATTCAAAACCTTACCCAAAACACTCCTACCACTATCCCCAACATTTGCAACCACCGAAAATTAGGAAAACACCACAAAATATTTAAACTACCGCACAACAGCTGTCCCACCACCATCATTTTTTTTTATTAAGTAGGGTTGTTTCCTACACCATATACAAACCCCAAATCAGTTCAAAACTTTCAATGGCTCTAAGACGAAAAATTCTGCCGGAACAAGCTTTTACAGCTGTTTTTTCATGACGAGATGATAAGGAGGAATTGGAATTGGTTATGGTACTCGACAAATAATTTCTACCACTCCAATTTGGTCGAACAATTCTATAAGAAGAGAGAGTTGGATGGTCGGAAAGTTTTCATGAAGGTGGCTGGGGTTAGGAGATAATTATCGAGAGAGAAGTTGGCTAAGATTATAGGCATTACGCCTGAACGCCACCTCGATGCCACCGTGCTAGAATCCCAGTATACTGGAGTTCCTGCATTGATGAACGATACTCTCGGAAGGTCAATACAATCCGAATTCTCATTGTGCTCGACAGTCATCTCTGCGAACCAACCAACTGGCTGTAGCTCAGTGGATTGGTAAGAACGTCATTGGGAAGGAGAAAGTGAGCTACATCGGTTTGACATATCTGCACGTTATCTGGATATTGCAAGAGAAGAGGTATGAATTTTGTATCCTCGAGTTTTTGATAAATATGATTAGAGGAGTTGGGAAGAGTATTGCATCATTCCCTGCTTTAATTACGAAGATAATGTTGTCTTGTGGGGAACCAAGAACTGAGCGGACTATGTTGAAATTGCATTCAAATGAAATTATTTATATGGAGTACATCCAAAAGACTTGGATGTTGCCGGAGGATAGGGTGGTCGATTCGGATGAGGAAATAGAAGACATGACATGTTTGGATGAAGATGCCTTGGAAAAGTGTACGTCTGAGTCAGAATGCATGTCAGTGTTGCATACTGGTGTGCGTTGCATTTATGCTCTTTGTGAAGATGTACGGGATAGGCAGATTAAAATTCGAACGAAACAAAATACCCTTCAGATGAATTTTGAAATGTTCGACAAGAGCCAGTCGGATATCCATTATAACATGGAGACAGTCTTACAACGTCAGGTTGCGCATTACACAGAGATGAAGGCTGAGATGGAAGCACAGCGCCTGTTCCGAGTAGAGATTCTACGACGCATGCCACCCCTGGAGGTTTCTGTTTCAGATGAGTCTGAGAGGCATGAGCGTCGTCATCAAAGGACGGATGGCTCGGGCCCTTCTTTATCTCAGGCCCTATCTTCATCCCAGGCCCAATCTCCATCTCAGGGTCCATCTTCATCACGTGGCTAGGTTTTCTAAAATAATGTGGTTTCAATGTTATTTAGTTGTTTTTATTGTTTTTCTTAGTTCGGATATTAAGTTTTTTTAAATTCCGTAGTTAAATTTAAATTCGCTAGTTAATTGTATTTGAATTTCATTTTTCAATATAATATGGTTCTTTTCAAATTGTGCATTATTTTTATTGTTAATCCCACCTTCCCGAATTGTTTGGGGGTGGCATTATTTACTCTAACATGATTTGTTATATGATCCTCCATTTTATAAGTTGTTTTGGAGTGAGGGTTGAGAATATTGCCGATATGGGCATCGCTATGAATAGATATTGTGGTAGGATGAAATCTCAATGAGTTAGGCAGTTTCTATCCTAAATTCAATCTAAAAGATATTAGGGTTGTTTTAGAATCAAGAATATGAGTTGTTTCCGTTTTCGATTTTGGAATATTTTTGTTTTCGGCAATTGCCTTAAAGCTTTTTGGCAACTTCCCGATTCGTTTTAGCAACTTAAAACCTATAAAAACTTCATTCATTCTACACTCACAACGCACTACACCTAACATTCATCTCTCACATTTCACTCCCACGTTTCCCATTTTTCTTCTCCATTTTAGCAACTTAGCAGCTTTCGGAGCTGCCTCCAGGCTGAGCTCCCACCGCCTATAGGCACCGCCAATTAGAATTTCATCGAGCTGCGACCAGCTACTACCAAGCCCAGAGCTAAAAGCGACACCATGTGCCCAAAATACTGGAATTCCGGTTTTCATCCCGAGCGACCATCCCAATCAAAGCAAAGAGAGCTACCCTGCAAAGTGCTGGAACTCGAAAATCACCAAAGCTTCCCTTTTACCTGTGCATAGGTTGAAGCGCACCCTGCGGCCTCACGACCCGTGCACGAAAAAATCCAATTTTTTGTGGGTTGTTCCATGATCCTTATTCAACACTCTTAATCATTGTAGTATAGTGGTGAGTATTCCCGCCTGTCACGCGGGTGACCCGGGTTCGATTCCCGGCAGTGGCGCCATTTGATACCCCGTAAAAACTCAATCGATTACTCTAACTTTATTCTTACGGTATCAATTATTTATTTCCTACTCTCACATATATATTCATGCAATATATAGAGTACGAAATCGTTCCACTCTTAACTCTCCAGACTTAAACGAATTCAACTAATCAAATACAAAGAACAATGGTGAGAGTAATGTGTGATGTGAAATTTCTATTTTACAATTATACGATGGATTCAAATAAATCTAAATTAACTAAACTAATAAAAATAGGGTTTCGATGGAAGAGAAAGTTATAGAGAAGAGTGATCAATCCACCTAATAACTAGTTTCATGTAATAATCGAATTATTCATTGAAAAGATATCGTATTTAGGTTTTCATGCAACGATTCAACCTAAAGCCTCAACCTTTATCATCTCTAGCAACAACCTACATCTCTATAGTCATTATTACTAGCATGTAAGATTATTACAACCAAGTCTCTCGACTTAATTATAACAATCCCTTGTTTAATTTATCATATGCTTATTTTGGATGTCATACAATAAACTAAACTCATTGAAATACATACACAATTAAATAATTATACTAAGCAATCTATTCCTCATTAGGTTTCATAATCACTCCCTCTAATGGGGAGATTAGGCTAATATCATTATACTATCATTCCCAACACAAGAACAATAATAACAAGTCATAATTTAATAACTAATTTAAACTTTATAAATCTAATTTTAACAATAGTCTTAGAATCAAAATGCAGACAACCTAATTTATGAATTTAAAAAAACTAAAACTAAATAGGAATTTAATCAATAACTAAATTGAAATGAAAACTAATACTTTATTATAAAACTAATAGTGATTATAAATAATAATCTACTTTGTTCTAACACTAATTAATTGAAGGTAAAAACTAGATCTAAAACAGGATATTGGGATTCATTAATGGAGTCTAACCTAATTTTCTAATCTAGATCTAGGTCATCTTAAAAGTTAAGTCTTCTCCATACAAATGGAGGAGACTAGATCCACTTTTTCGTGCATGGGCTGAGGAGCCATGTTTTGGGCCGGAAAATTGAGCCCAAAACCCAATTTCTTCAGTCCACAAAGGCCTATCCAGTTGGATTTGACTTACACGAACTTTTCACCTACTTCTCCTCCTTTGACTGGGTCAAATCTTGGACCATTGGAAAGCTCTTTTCGAGCTGGTCGTTTTGACATAAGGTATGCCCAATTCCGAGGTTTGAGTCCAAAGATACGGCCTTCGGAAGTTCTGCTGACTTTTATGCGCTGTTTCTGCCCGCGTTGACTTTGACTTTTCAGCTTTGACTGGGATTTAAAAAAGCTTTTTCTCCTTGAATCTTGGCCTTTTATCATAGAACTTTTTAGCAACCAACTCTTGCTCCTTTATCTCGCAAAAGGGACGTATTTCTACACATATTCGACTCCAATGCCTGATATACACAAACGCACGATAACAGTACTAACTTTTACTTATTGATCACATAATTGGTCTAAAGCAATATTGCTAAAGGGGTTAAAACTATAGTTTTGGGCTCTTATCAAACCACCCCAAAACAGCATTTTGCTTGCCCCCTCAAGCAAATATGAGAAATTAGAATAAGTGACCAAAAATAAAGTTCTAACTAATCTCGTTTTGCCGAGTGCGATTGCATTGACCTTATGCAACAAGGCCTTAAACCACTAGGAATTCCCTAGTGGACGAGTTATAGCCTCGTGAGAGTTTTCCAATGAAGGTACTCACAAACTTCATCTATACTATAACGACTAGGAAATAAAACTATTGTTTCCTTATTTATGTCTCAATGATCTATACATCTCACTAGTATTTAAACAATAATGATCATTCTAAAACTTAAACTAATACATGCATAATAATCAAATCATCTTAAGATAAACAACTATACAATGAACTATGATATGAAATGCAATGGCAGGTCCGTTTCTAAAACTTTTGGGTATCGTGCCTAAGTAGGTTCTCACAAGGAATGTGTCAAAACACATAACACTCTGATTTTTTCACTCAAGTTTGCTAACTCCAGTGTGCAGTGGGCACACGTTTTCTCATAATCTCAATGACATTCCAAGGAAGCCGAGGTCAATCAAACACATCTACCACTTACTATCACACCAACCTATTACTAATTGAGCTAAAGGTCTTTATTAGATGATATGGGGCTTAGGTATTGGTTAAAGAAAGAAGGAAACGGATATTCAAAAAAACAAGTCTGAGAAAATAGGGTATTCATATTATGTAACTAGAGAAAATCTTGTTCTTTTGCTTCTACACTTTGTTTCCATCCTTAGCCTTTTCATTTTGGCTTTTTGACTTTTTTATTCTATTTTTGGAGTTTTTATTTTATTTCTATTTTTCTTTTTCTTTTCTTTTATTTTCTTTGGATGGAAACTTCTTTTCTTTTTCTTTTTCGAAGCAACTAACTAATTTTTGTTTACACAGGTTTTTCTCTTTTCTTTTCTTCACTCATCCTATTTCTCATACTTATCCAGATAGGTAGGCTGATTTTATTTTTTATTTTGTTTTATTGGGTAAAGGATTTGTGGTTTATGAACAAGCTAATAAAAATCTCAGTGGGGCTACTAGCAGATAATAAATTTCATATAGGTGTGAATTTCTGGCTATATCGATCCAAAGAGGACCTAAATTCTTGCTTAGGATATAGTGTGGTGATCAAACAAGTGGATGTGTGATTTCTCTACTCGGAATTGACTTCTCCCTTGTGTCATCACTCAAATATTTCACTCTTATAAGACTTTTAGGCTAGATGCTCACAGGATATGTATTAAGTACTCTAACCTAGATCTTAGAAAAATACTGCCAAGTACAATCAAAGATGCTGATGCAAGATGTTCGTGAAAAGATGCAATAACTATTACTTATGTATTAATCTATGTTTCAAAAATTAAATCCTAATTCAAGTACTGCGTGAGATTTCTAGACTAATATCATCATGGAGAAAGGAACAATACCATTATCACTAAGTGCCTAGTATAAACAATATTTATGATTTTTAATTTTTTTTATATAAAGAAAAGTGCGTAATTTACATCCTAAAAGTGCCTAATTTTTCCAAATGTTTCTATCCCACCCCCAAACAATCGAATGCTTTGTCCTCAAAGTGTAAAGAGATAAGGAAAGAATTTACCATAGAAACGTGGCAAAAATTGGCAGTACCTATAACAGAAATATTGTAAAAATGATATGATAACATGAAGCACAATTAAACTGTTACGTAGGAACTAACACAAACTCTACAAGAGTAAACATGACAGGCAAAGGGTGGCAAAAAGATTTGAAATGAAATACCAAAATACGCCACCCCCAAAAAAAATTTGAAACTCTTTTGAAGTTTGACAAATTTTGTGGCCTATACTCCATTAAGATGGTATTTTATAAGAAATTATATTGGTCTTTTAAAGTCAGATTCCCCTAGAATTAATGTGGGGTCATTTTAAGTCAGATTCCCCTAGACTGTGCACACCACCAAACAAGCAAGAACATGGGTGACACAAAATGGATGATGCGTGGTCAACTATAAACTAATAGCTGAAATAGTTGGGTGTCTAGTAATAAAAACATGATACTAAATGCACCCCCAAATAGAATAAAGTTGTATAATTGGAAGCGATTATGTAGAAGAATGAAAGAAAACTTATGCAACCTATCAAAGAACATATGCAAACCATCATGTTGTAGCTATTTTAAAGAGTTAGAATGACCCAAAAGATAAATTAATGATATTTTAAGTGAGAAAGGAATGAAGTATGGATATTGATGTCTTTCATGAGACTTAGATGAGGGAAAATAAGACAACCTAGGTTTCTCACTACACTCGGTCAAAGCTTGGCTCTCAACTATAAGAATGGTGTACTCATGGGATTGTGTACTAGGTAAACACTCTTCACCGTGAGGGTTGAAAAAATTATAGAGGGCCTCTGAGGCAATAGGCTCAAGTGCAAATTCGATGTTCTTCTTAAATGGTGGGTGAATGGATGGCTTAGTTATGCTAGATGGTTGGATTGTAGGAGGTGGTAACTCATTTGGATGGTGGTCAGTTGATGGTTCATCAGTTGGTGGATCTTCACATGCTCTTAAGAAATCATAGAATTTTTCATCTAGCTTAGCTGAATCTATAAAGTTGTGGTTGGTGGCTTTATCTGTAAGAATTTCATCTATATTTTCCATTGTTATTTCCCACCGCCAAACTAAATTTAGATTCACATTGCTCTAAAGATGTTACTTCCTTTAATTCCTGCACATTACCTTGTTCATGCCTTAGATTAAAATTATTGATTTCTATTTCCTCACTCTCATCCTCTAAAACAATATAAGTTTCCTCAATGGCATCATGGTCATTTGAAACAAGTTCGACAGAGTTGTCTTCAAGAATTTCCTCATCCAGGTTGTGTGTGGAGTTAATATAATGGTTAATAGGAGGGTCATGGGAAGGTAATGGTTCATCTTGTGTGTCAATCTCTGGCAAGGTTGAAAGTTCTGTGTTAGGTAAGGGGATCATGGAAATCATTTTGGCTAGATTCTGAAGCATAGTTTGGGTTTCTGCATTTTGTTCTCTAAATGTTTTTCCATTGTTGGCTATTTGTTGGGAAATTTGGTCTTGGAATGGTGGCGAGCTAGATGGGTGGGTGATTTGATAACCCATAAAAACTCAACTAGATTACTCTAACCTCATTCTTATCTAGTCTAGTTGAACGAGATTAAGATGGCAGCGGCGCCATTTGATAACCCATAAAAACTCAACTAGATTACTCTAACCTCATTCTTACGGTATCAAAAATTTATTTCCTACTCTGACATATATATTCATGCAATATATAGAGTACGGAATCGTTCCAGTCTTAATCTATCAAGACTAAATAGAATTCAATTAATCAACCTCAAAGAATAACCCTTAGTAGCATGTCTATGAACGTGGGCACTGTTATGTTTTGGATCATGCTAAACATTAGAGGGGAATGTCATTATTCTTCTGTGAATGACAAAACTTGTGATATTTTTCTTGGTTTAGCTGGGGGACGTACACTCTATGATATTCCCCAGACCCTAATGTCTAGTTTAGCCCGAGCCCATAGCAAGAGGCATGAGTACCTTCTTATGCCTGTTTTAATTTGCCGTATAATGCTATGTTTCTTCCCTGTTTTTGTGCCCGTTTCACGGTTTGGGTTGGGGTCGACATTGTGAGACCCACCAATTGTATTATTCGATCGTTCCATGCAATGACTTGGCAAAGGTGGAGGATACAACCTTATCAGGTTGCGCCTTACACCCCATCCGATCAAGTGGCGTTTGACAGGTTAGCTATAGTAGACAATAAGTGGCGTGAAGCCTGGCAAATTACCATGGTGTGGCAGGATGCAAACGGACCTCATTTCTTTATTAAGGATGAGGATGAAAATGATTAAATGGGAGTTAAGGTTAGTTTTTATTTCAGTTAGTGTCTGCTTATGTCCCAAGCAAATTATTTCTCATTGACCCCATAATGGGTGGAACTTTTATAGTGGTTTAAGGCCTTGTTGCATATGGTCAATGCAATCACACTCGGCGAAACGAGATTAGTTAAAACTCCATTTTTTGTCACTTATGCTAATTTCTCATATTTGCTTGAAGACAAACAAAATGTTGTTTGGGGGTGGTTTGATAAGAGCCCAAAATTGTAGTTTTAACCCCTTAACAATAATACTTTTAGACCAATTATGCGAGTAATAAATAAGATTTAATGTTAATTACGTGCTTTTATTTATTTCAGGCATTGAGGTCAATTATGTGCAGAAATGTGCCACTTTGGTGATATAAAGGAGAAAGGGTTGGTTGCTAAGAAGTTTTTTGATTAAAGGCCAAGATTCAAGGAGAAAAAGCCTTTGTAAAGCCCGGTCAGAAGTTGAAAAGTCAGAGTCAACGCAGGCAGAAACAACACATAAAAGTCAGTAGAACTTGCGAAGACCGTATCTTTGGACTTAGGCCTCGGAATTGGGCGTACCTTATGTCAAAACGACTGGATCGGAAAGAGCTTTCCAATGGTTCAAACTTTGACCCATTCAGAGAAGAAAAAGTAGACAAAAAGCCTGTTAAAGTCAAAGCTAGCTGAAAAAAGCCCTGTGGACTGAAGAAATTTGGCTTTGGGCTCGATTTTTCGGCCCAAAACATGGACCCTCAGCCCATGCACGAAAATGTGGATTTGGTCTGCTCCATTTCCACACACAAGACTTAGCTCTTAAGTATCAATTAGGTTAGGATAGAAAGTAGCCATTAAAGCTTAGTTCTAGTTCTAGTTTTTCAATTAATTAATTAGTTGTTATTCTTGTTTTAATTTCAGTATTGGATGATTGTTATTTAGTTGTTAGATCAATAAAATATTTAGTTCTTGATAATCTAATTTCGTTTTCCATTAATTATTAGCTTAAATTCTTAGATTTACTTATTTGTCATTATTAGTTTAAATCAATTATTGCATGAGTAGTTTCCATTTGAGTTTAAATAAGCAAAGTTCCAATCTTTTTATGATGTCTAGTGTTAATTCATATGGAAATGATAGTTTGATGAATCAAGGCTAAACCTCCATTAGAGGGGTTTGATGAAACCTTGATGAAAACTTGATTGTGTAGTGTAGAATCGTTGTAAAAGTCTATTCCACTCTAAAAGGTCGTTGATTCGCCATGAGAATGGGTTGGACTTCCTCACATACTAGTTATGAATTGGTAGAGATGCCATGTATAATTAGGGATTAGAACGACCAATTATTATCGTAAGAACGTAAGAATTGGATTACAACAATCTATGCTAGTTTAGTAAGTTGGATTCAAGGTGGATTCAATTCCCCCCTAATTCTTATTCTAGATTCAAACTTTAGTATTCTATAGCATTTCGTAGTTGAATCCCATTATCTTGTTAGTATAAATTGCATCGTAGTATAATTCGTAAAACTCTCATTGGCTTTGGTAGGATTGATAGTCGTAGAAAACTTGAATGCTAAAGAACTAGGAGTTGAACGAATCTTCTATTCCAACTCTACTTTAATAATATCGAGAGTAGAAATCTTTGATAAGAACTGTTACGTATAAAGTTTTATTTTTACTTCTGTTTGATATTCATTATTTATTCAGAGTAGAATTATATTCAATTTTATCGGATTATCAGCAGTCTCTCACCTTACTAGATCACTCCTCTCTCTTTACAAGCTTTTCTCTCTGTAAAGGTTATCTCTCAATCTTGATTTCTTTCAAGAACTTTTTGTTCTTGTGTATTTTCGTGCCTCTTCAAAGTTTTTGGTTTTGCCAAAAAAACCCCAACCTTTATTGCAAATTCGTAGTCCACAAAAAAAATAGAATTCTCCAAAAATAGGCATGGGCGTGGGGCGTGATAAGAGCCCAAAACTGTAGTTTTAACCCCTTAATAATCATACTTTTAGACCAATTATGTGAGTAATAAATAAGAGTTAACACTGATTACGTGTTTTTTATGTATTTCAGGCAGTAAAGTCAATTATGTGCAGAAATGTGCTACTTTGGCGAGATAAAGGAGCAAAGATTGGTTGCTAAGAAGTTCTGTGATAAAGGTCCAGATTCAAGGAGACAAAGCCTTTCTAAAGCCCGGTAAAAACTAAGAAGTCAAAGTCAACGCGGGCAGAAACATCACACAAAGTCAGCAGAACTTCCGAAGGCCGTATCTTTGGACTCAGACCTCGGAATTGAGTCTACCTTATGTCTAAACAACCAGCTAGGGAAGAGCTTTCTAATGGTCTAAGTCTTGACCCAATCAGAGGAGCAAACGTGGACAAAAAGTCTATTGAAGTCAAGTCTAGCTGAAGAGCCCTTTCCAAACTAAAAGAATTAGGTTTTGGGCCCGATTTTCCGGCCCAAAACATGGCTCCAAGCCTATGCACGATTTTTGGATCTGAAGGATATAAAAACAAAAGCTTAACTCTTGTTTAATGGTAGCTAATTAGACCTAAACTGTAGATAATTCTAGATCTAGTTTTAATTGTTTTTAATTAAGTTTAGTTTCAATTCAATTCTTGTTTTAGATTAAACTCTTAAATCATTGTTCTTCATCATTAGATAAATAAAATAGTAGATTCTTGTTCATTTCGATTTTGTCATTTACAATTATTTAGATCTAAAGTCCTTTATTACTTGTTATTCATTTCCCAGTTATTACCTAAGATTTCAATTATTGTTTAGACAAATTGCATAAAGATAGAATTTTTATATGATGTCTAGTTTTAATTCAATGGGAAATGATAGTTGGATGAATCAAGGCTAAACCTCCATTAGAGGGGTTGAAGAAGCCTTGATGAAGCTTGATCTTTGTTAAACTTAGAAATCGTCGTGATAGTTATTCCACTCTAGAAATGATTAATTCACTATGAGAATGGGTTTAATCGCTCACATGCTAGTTATGAATTGGTAGAAATGCCATGTATAATTAGGGATTAGAATTACTATTTTGATATGCGAAGCATTCAATTTGGATCACGACGAGTCTTTGTTAGTAGGATTAAGTCGAGTTAAGGTGGATTCAATTCCCTTTAATTCTTTACCTAGATTCAAAACTTTAGCTTTCTATCATTTCGTTATTCGTAACTTGTTAATTGAATTCACCTCGTAGTATAGAATTCCCCTCGTAAATCTCTCACTAGACTTATAATTGATTAGTTGACACGAAACCATCGCACGCTAAAGAACTAGGAGTGGAACGAATTATTTACTCCCCTATATCTCAATAGGATTGAGAGTAGTTATCTTTGATAAATTAGAGGCATGAAAATAGTTTTAGTTTTACTTACGTTTTGAGTTTTATCGTTCATTTCGTAGGTAAACTATCATTTTTACGTTTATCAAATGGCGCCGCTGCCATCTTAGTTCCCTTTAGCTTTGGTTTCATAGTATAATTAGTTATTTTTAAGTCCCATTAAACCCACCCACCCTTGTTTGATTCATACTGTGGTTGTCCATTTCAGCATTGAAAAGTTCCTAGAAAAATTACACGGAGCGCACCTGCGCCCAAACGCCTGGAACCCTGAGCGCGACCTGCGCTCAAACACTGTAACTTGAAGTTACACGGAGCGCACTTGCGCCCTCTGCTGAAATTGCCCGATTTCCTCAGGTTTGTTTCAAACTTTCCATTTCTTCAAGTTTTTAGTGTTCTAACTTGTTATACACACTGATCACGCGTAAACAAGACGCTATTCGTAAGCGAAGCAAGGAGGCATTCAGTTACTCTTTTCTTCCACACCTCGCATCTCCAGTTAGACGTTTATACTAGTATATCAAGATTGTTTGGAGTGTTGTCGTGTTTAGACTTAGACTTGCATGAGATTAAGGTCTGGCCGGAGAAAATCACCGAATGTAATTAACCGTCAACGTCAACAAACACGTCTATCTAGTATACCAATCACTACACCTCTAGCTACTATTCCACACACCACACCTGACATAATGGCTGAAGAAAGAGAGACTCCTCTCTCCGACTTTTACAAAGCCTTGAGCGATAGCCCTAAATCTTGCATCGTTCTAGCAGACCCAGTGGGGGATTTTCGAATCCCCCCAAACATATTTAATTTGTTACCCGTTTTTCATGGTTTAGACCATGAAAAACCTTATCAGCACATGCGTAGGATTGAACAAGTCCTTACAACATTCCACCATCCTACGGTTGGTGCGGAACAAATTAAACTGAGGGTATTTCCCTTCACCTTAGCCGATAAGGCGGCATCTTGGTTAACTGCCCAAGCACCTAATTCTGTAGACTCGTGGGCTAAACTTGTTCAGCTGTTTATGGAACATTTTTACCCACCCCTAAAGACGGATGAGATGCTTTCCAAGATTCATTTCTTTCGACAAAATCCTCATGAATCATTTTCAAAGGCTTGGAATCGTTTCACCGATCTCCTTATAAAGTGTCCACATCATAACCTAGTGAAAGACACGTTAGTTCGTGCCTTTTTCAAAGGACTTCTACACCACCATAAAGAAGTCCTTGACATAATGAATGGGGGTAGTTTCCTAAGTAAAGGAGCCTCGGAGGTTTACAAATTTTTAGAAGATCAAACTAAGGGAAATAATAATTGGGGGAGTAGCGATGATATCCCCGCTCTGCTAGTTCTTCTTCAACAGTTAAGGCCGCCGATATGTTTGAGATGAAACCCGATCCAAAACTTAAAAATTTAATCGAATCTCTAACTAAAAAGGTAGAGGCTATTTCTGTTCAACAAAAGCCTATCCCTGTCATGAATGTCAACTCCAACCCATGTAATTTCTGTTTGAGTCCTGAGCACCCTGACTCCTATTGTCCTCTCGCCTATGAACAACAACAATCAGAGCAAGATAATGTTTGCTCCATTAATAGCTATCCTCTTCCTAATGCCCCATGGAGACAAAATCCCAACTTCTTAGGCCAAAACAATCAACAAGTTACACCTCCGTGGTTTAATAACCAAAATGTTAGGCAAGTAAACAATTATAACCAAGCTCCACCTAGGCAAGGACAAGGACAAAGTCGGGAATTATAATAATTATAACAACCAAAGCGCTTGACACGACAAGGTCAAGCACAAGGTCCGGGTAATTATAATAGTTATTATACCAATAGAGGTATCATTCCGGTTAACAATAATAACTATCACAACCCCCCCATAAATAATCAACGTGAGATAGTTCCAGTCGCACCACCTGTGACTACTACACCTACACAACCGGATCGTATCGACGCCTTTATACAGGTTACCCAACAACTTTTCCAATCAATGACTCAATTGAACCAACAGCTCTTACAATCCATAAATAAGGGCATACAACAGTTAGCCCAAGAGAAAGCCCAACCAAAAGGCGTGTTTCCAGGCCAAGCGATATCAAACCCTAAAATAGCAAACACAGCCTTTGAGGTAAACGGTAATACTAGTACGGAAACTACAACCGTAGGTGAGCTAAATGCCATCACCACTCTCCGTTCTGGTAAAGTGGTTGATAACAAAGTAACTATGCCTATAGTTACCCCACCAGTAGTCCCTACACCGGATATCGAACTAGATGCCGAAATAGAAACTGAAGAGCCTACCACTGTAGAGGTACCAGTTAAACCACAACCTAAGAAACAGATACCCAAGGTTAGACATCCAGTTGAACAATACACTAAATATAGAGAGAAACCACCGTTTCCCCAGAAATTAGCCATGCTAACTAGGGATACAAACTTTGAGGAGATTAGGAACGTTTTCAAAAATCTAACGATAAACCTTCCTTTTCTCGAAGCTATTAAAAAGCTACCTAACCACGCTAAGTTTCTTAAGTAGTTGTGCACTACTAGGCGTAAGCCAACATACCTACAGACGCCTTTCTAACTTAACAGTTCCCAACTTTATCAGAAAATAATGGAATTGTTAAGTACAAGGACCCTGGTCGTCCTACTGTAAAATGCACCTTAGGAGAATCCCACACGACTACCACTTTATTAGACCTGCGGGCGAGTGTTAACTTACTCCCGTTTTATTTGTATAGACAAATAGGTTTACAAGAAATGCAACCTACAAAAATGACGTTGCAGTTAGCGGACAGGTCTATAAAGTATCCTAAGGGTGTAGTGGAAAACGTGCTTGTTAAGGTTCAGGATTTCTACTATCCTACAGATTTTGTTATCCTCGATACAGAATTCGCTAACGACTCTGTACCGATCATCTTAGGGCGCCCCTTCTTAGCAACTGCCAACGCGCTTATAAATTGTCGCGATGGTAAGATGTCCTTACCTTTTGGCCATCTTTCTGTTGAAGTAAATGTTTTTAAAATGATGAAACAGTTACCAGAATCGTCTATAGATGGGGAGGTTAGCATGATTGAGAGCTTAGCTCAAGATTATTTTAACAACACGTTTCCCGAAAACCATATGTATAAATTCCTTTCTTTTGGAATTTCAGATTTTGTAAATGACTCCTAGTTAGAGGAAGTCAACACCATCCTTGAGTCCACACCAATTGTAGACCCTTCGGGTGCTCCTTATACTGAGTATGAAGACTTGCTACCTAAGCAAGTATTTATTACGCAAGATGCGGACCCTGACGAAACATCTATTGACTTTTCTTCCACCCCGGTGCTTAAACCTCTTCCCCTGGAGTTAAAATATATTCAACTTGATCCGGATGGTAGTCATCCGGTAATTATATCTTCTCTGTTATCTAAGGATGAAGAGACACGTTTAATCAGGGTGATGCTAGTGATTATGCAGTTGGTGCTATCTTGGGACAGAAACTAGATAATAAGTCCACTGTTATTTATTATGCTAGTAAAACCTTAAACGATGCTCAACGGAATTATACAACTACTGAAAAAGAATTATTAGCTGTCATTTATGCTTTAGATAAGTTTCGTCCTTATTTGGTTGGTTCTAAAACTTTAGTTTACACGGACCATGCAGCCCTTAGGTACCTTCTTGCAAAGAAGGATGCTAAGCAGAGATTAATCTGATGGATTCTTCTCCTGCAAGAGTTCACATTAGAAATAAAGGACAAAAGAGGGGTCGAAAACGTAGTTGCCGACCACTTATCTATACTTACAAACGACGATGATAGTGATTCTGAGTCCATACCGGACTCTTTTCCTGATGAGCGTTTGTATACTATTTTTTTAGCACCTTGGTATGCTGACATTGTAAATTATTTAGCGGCTGATGTTATTCCTTATAATTGGTCAAGAAATGAACGTAAGAAGTTCTTGGCCAGAGTTAAGTTATACTACTGAGATGAGCCCTACCTTTTTAAGTATTGTGCGGATCAGATTATTCGTTGTTGTATTCCCTAGTGGGAATATAATGAAGTTCTATTATTCTGCCATGACAAAGAGTGGTGGCCATTTTAGTGGAATGAAAACAGCCGCTAAAGTTCTTCAATGTGGATTTTATTGGCCTACCATTTTTAAGGATGCCCAAGTGCATTGCAAGACGTGTATTCGTTGCCAACAACTTGGGCGAATCACGAAGCATAATATGATGCCATTAAACCCAATCATGATAGTAGAAATTTTTGATATTTGGGGCATTGATTTCATGGGTCCCTTCCCTGTTTCCCACGGGTTCATTTATATTCTAGTTGTCCTGGACTACGTGTCTAAATGGATAGAGGCCATGGCTTGCCGTAGCAATGACCAGAAGACAGTTGTATTTTTTATTAAGGAGTATATTTTCTGTCATTTTGGCATTCCTAAAGCCATCATTAGTGATGGTGGAACACATTTTTGCAACAGAGTTGTTGCATCTCTAGTGAAAAAGTATGGAGTTACACACAAGGTAGCAACTCTTTATGATCCACAAACTAGCGGACTAGTAGAAGTTTCTAATAGGGAAATCAAAAAGATTTTAGAAACAACTGTAAATCCTTATAAGAAAGACTGGTCGAAGCGTCTATCGGATGCCTTATGGGCGTATAGGACGACTTTCAAAACTCCTATAGGTATGTCTCCCTTTAGACTTGTATTTGGAAAACCTTGTCATTTGCCCGTTGAATTAGAGCACCGTGCTCTGTGGGCTATAAAAAGCCTTAACTTCAATATTGATGAGGTGGGTGTCAAACACAAGTTGCAATTGAATAAGCTTGAGGAAATCCGTAGCGATTCTTACGATCTCGCGAAAGATTATAAAGCTAACATGAAACGTGTTCATGATAAGCAAATCTTGCGCAAAGAGTTTGTGGTCGGTCAAAAGGTCTTTCTTTACAACTCCCGTCTACATATTTTCCCAGGGAAACTAAAAACCCGTTGGTCTGGTCCTTTTCTGGTTACTGAAGTAACCCCTTACGGGGCAATCACCTTGGTAAATCCCAAGGATAACAGTACCTTTCAAGTCAATGACCAACGGTTAAAACATTTTCACGAGCTTCTGTCCCCTGATGTAGAGGAAGTCCTTTTACAGGACCCTGTCTATGAGGACTGACGTTTGTCTTTTGGTGTACTTCCTTTCACTTCCATATAGTGGTAAGTGCACCATTTAGGTAACCGGGCCCTCCCTATGGAGTGTGTGGCTGTAAGTACCGGATCCTAAGTCCACGTTTCATATAATTCACGTTTTCCACTTTTGCATGTTTTCTCGATTTTTGAGTCATGTTCCTCTATGGGGTGAATTATGTATTTATTGTTTTTCGTTTTTCTTATAATAAACTAATTAAAAAATAAAATAAAATAATATTGCTAAAATAGTAGAAATAGCAATCCAACAAGTCTTGGGAATCTGACTTTAAACGACCCACGTTTAAAACAAATTTTGTGTTTAAAAATTTGTTTGGGGGTGGGCAGTTGGTCTTTCCATCCAGATTGCTCGAACTTTCCATTTGTGTTGCTTAGGCCCATTAGTCGTAGTTCATTCAGGTTGACGTTATCTATAACTTAGATTTCCTTTGTTCGTATAACTTACATCACACACGCACTTCGAGATGTTTTTCCACCTTCTTATACGTCACCCATGGTTGGAATTGAGTGTTTTATAGATCATTGGATAGGAAATTCTCTATTGATAATTTCCATAACTCATTCGCCAAAATTGGACCAGTAACGAAGCGGCAAATTGAATTTGAAATTGCGCTAAATATCAAAAAAGTTCGGAATTCGATTTGGGCTTGAGCTCAACTCGCGCGCACGTGCCCCGCACCTGCGCCCCCTTCCTTCCCAAAACAAACAGTATCGTGATTTCTAATCCCACCACCGCTATTAACAAAGTTTTCAACCTAACCAAATAAAAAAATTAAAAAAAAAAAAAAAAAAAAAAAAAACATAACTACACCCACGCCAAGCGTTTAAATCAATCTGAAATCTTCTCGCAACCATTACCACCACCAACCCCAACAATTTTAAAACTCTGAAAACCACCAAAAATCTAAAAATTTGGAGCTGCTGCGCCATTGACGCGCCACCACCAACGGTTCTTTTTAGTAAAGTTGTCTAAAATCGCATCCCCACACTCCATTATACAAACCCGTAGATTGTTTCAATATTTCCCATGGTTATTTTAAGACGTCGGATTTTGCCGGAGCACGCATTTGCTGCCGACCGCTTCGCGCCATTTTACGACGCGGAGATGATTAGGAGAAATTGGAATGGACTGTGGTACTCGACTGAGGAATTCTATCACTACGATTTGGTAGAACAGTTTTATAAGAAGCGAGAATTGGAGGGGGATAGGATTTTCATTAAGGTAGCAGGAACGAGGAGGGAAGTAACGAGACAGTTGTTGGCTGAGCTGTTAGGAATTACGCCGGAACGCCACCTTGAAGCCACCATTCAGGAATCGCAGTATACTGGAGTTCCTGCTTTGATGAAAGATACCGCCGTGGAGGGTGAATACAATCCGAAGTTCTCATTCGGCCCACCGTCAAGTTCGAGAACCAACCAACCGATCAGAGCTCGCTGGATTGGTAGGAACGCCCCTCGAAAGAAAAAGTCAGCAACATTGGTCCGCAATGTCCGCGACGCTTCTCTGGATTTTGCAAAACGAATAAGTATAATTTCTGCATCCTCGAAGTTAATTTTAAATGTGATTAGAGGAGTGGACAGAGCATCGCCCTTCCAAATTGATCACTAAGATCATGCTGTCTTTTAGAGCTGTCGCAAAATCTTCTCCTATTAAGATCAAATTGCATTCTAATGCAAGTATTTATATGGATTGCATCCAAGAGACTTGGCCGTTGTCTGAAGGAAATGTAGTTGAGTTGAAGGATGAAATGGAAGATATGACATGTCTGGATGAAGATGCATTAGATAGTTGTAGTTCTAATTTAGAACGCATGCAAGTGTTGCAAACTGGCTTATGTTGCGTTTATCGTATTTGTAAAGATATCCGAGATAGACAGATTGTAGTTCGAAATAAACAAACGAACCTTCAGACGAGAGTTGAAATGCTCGAAAGGGGTCATGAAGATATCTTGTCTAACATGGAGACTATCCACCAACATCACCAAGCCCAGTATGTAGTACTCAGGACTGAGATGGAAGCACAGCGCTTGTTCCGAATAGAGATGCTACGATGCATGCCACCCTTGGAGGGTTCTGTTTCAGATGAGTCTGAGAAGCATGAGCGTCGTCGCCGAAAAACAGATGGCGCAGGCAATTCTTCATCCTAGGACCAATCTCCATCTCAAGGTCTATCTTCATCACATGGCTAGGTGTTCACCATCAGTTTGTGTTCGATGTTATTTCAATGTTTTTATTGTTTTATTAGTTGGATTTTAATTCAGTAGTTAAATTTAAATATTAATTTGTTTGTTTTATGTTGTTTGGATTTAAATTTTTTTAATATAATTGGTTATTTTAGAATTGTGCGTGTTTTTATCATTAATCCCACCTTTCCGAATTGTTTGGGGGTGGTAATATTTATACCGAGCATAATTCGTTATATGATCATCTTCTGTAAAGTTGTCTTGGAGTAAAGGTTGAGAATTTGGCCGATATCGGCATATCTATGATTATGTGTGGTGGTACCATGAAACCTAGGAGAGTTTAGAAGTTACTATTCTAAATCCAGTATAAAAGATACCAGGGTTGTTATAAAATCAAGAATATGGTTTGTTTCCGATTCATTTTGGAAGCTCATAACCTATTTAAACTTCCTTCATTCTACACTCACAACCCACACTACACCTAACCATCACCTCTCACCTTTCACTCCAAGCTTTTCCTTCTTTTTCCTTGTAAACTTCGCCAAGATTTACGAAGCGCATTCCTGCGCCTCGAGAGCGCACTCCACGCCCTAGACACATCGCCGAATTTTACTCGTGAGCTTCCTCACACCCAAGTTGAAATAGCGACTTCAAAACACACAGAAATCCAAATACACTCGAGCGCACTCAAGGCTTCAAAGAGAGCGACTTGCGCCTCGACCTCAGAAACACGAAAAATTTCCAATTTTCTCGAGGGTTGTTCCAGGATTTTTGGAGCTGTTCCAAAGAGTAGTTGAGATGACATCTCCTATAGTCATACCTGAACAGTCTTTCGAAGACGGTTGGGAACCGAGACCTATGGACATTGGTTCAAACAGATCCCCGCATTAAGATGGCCATCATCTATCGTAAGTGATGACGATTCATATTCATTTCAGCTTACTGCTTATTTCTACGACCACGTTAGTTTCTATTGTAATCAGGATGGAGAACAAGAATTCTCCGTCGTAGTCGATGACACGACACTAGAATTCAATAAATATGTGGTAGCTTTAGTTTCGGGATTACCAATACCTGATCCTATTCACACATGGGGATATATGACCGATAATGCATACCTTTATGATTATACATATTTCTATGAGTATTATGGGGGAGGGGTATTTCAAGTAATGGACCAGGGGCGATATAGCATTGCCCTTGGTAGCCTGTCCCTAAACGTAGGCACCACCATGTTGTTCATCTTGATCAATATTTTGAGGGAATGGCAGTTCACTTCTGCAAACAGTACTGCTGGAGATATTTTCCTCGCTTTAGCTGAGGGACGTCCCCGATATGACATTCCCCGAGTTTTAGTCGCTAGTCTTAAGAGAGCCCAAAGCATGAGGCGTAAGTATCTTCTTATGCCTGTTTTGGTAAGCCGCATCATGCGTAGTTGTTTACCAGATTCTCGCGCCCAATTCACAGATTGGAAAAGGGTTGAAGTCATGAGACCCACCAATTGGGTGGTTCGCTCATTCGCGAATTATGACTTGGCTGGCGGGATGGCAGCCTCATTTGTTTGCCTCCGTGCACATCCCATCGCACATAATAACACTTAACAAAGTTAGCATTAGTAGATGATAAATGGCGGCAAGCTTGGCAAGTTATAATGGCCCGGCAGATCGCGAAGGAACCTCATCTCTTTGATGAGGAGGAGGATGCTTAAAGCCGGAGATAAGGTAAGTTTTTAGTTTTGTTATTGTCCGCTTATGTCCCAAGCAATTTAATTCTGTTAACCCCATAACGGGTGGAACTCTTATAGAGTTGCGTCAGTTTTCCTTCCTCTATTAGTATGTTCTACCTTTGTTTTGCAGATGTTCCAGAATTTCACGCGATTCCATGGTATTTTCCTACCCTCGTTATTTAAAATACTTTGAGGACAAAGCATGCATTTTTGTTTGGGGGCATAGAAACACGTGTAATTAAGGCATCTGTTATGATATAGATATGTATAATATGCACTTGTTTTCTAGTTAAAATTTAAAAAAAAAAAAAAAAAAAAAAAAAAAAAAAAATAAAAAATTAAATAAGCTATACACTTAGGAGTATTGGTATTGTTTTCTTTCTCTATGCTCTTAATAATCTAGAAGTCTCACGTAGCTTTTGCATTATAATAATTTTTAGAAACTTAGGTTAATATGTATATAATAATTTTTGCATCTATCTATAAATATATTACATGAGTATCTATGATTGTTAGCAGTAAGTTTCTGAAATCTAGGCTAGGGTACTTATTCTATAAATCCTGTGAGAATATAGTCTAAAGCCTTATATGAGTGATACATTTGAGAAATGACACAAGGGAGAAGTAAAATCCGGATAGAGAAATCACACGTCCACTTGCTTGATCACTATACCATATCCTAAGCGAGAATTTAAACCCTCTTTGGATCGATATAGCCGAAAAATTCAACCCTTATGAAATTATTTTCCTAATTAAGCCCCTCTCGAGCCTTTCCTTAACCTTCCATAAACCGCCTTTTATCCTTTACCCAAAATAAAAAAAAAAACAAAATAAAAAAAAAAAAAAAACTTGCCCAATCTAGAATAAGTCTGAGAATAGAATGAGTGAAGAAAGAAGAAGAGAAAAACCTCTGTAAACAAAATTAGTTAGTTGATTCAGGAAAAGAAAAGAAGTTTCCATCCAAGGAAAAGAAAAAGAAAAATAGAAATAAATAAAAACTCCAAAAATAGAATAAAAGGGAGTCAAAAGCCAAAGAAAAGAAAAAGAAAAATATGGCTAAGGATGGAAACAAAGTGTAGAAGCAAAAGTAAATAACAAGGTTTTCTCCAGTTACAAAATATGAAGACTCTATTATCTCAGACTTGTCCTTTTTGAATATCCATTTCCTTCCTTCTTAAACCATCTCCTAATCCCCGTAATACCTAATAAGACCTCTAGCTCAATTAGGAATAGGTTAGTGTGATAGTAAGTGGCAGATGTGTTTGATCGACTCCGGCTTCCTTGTTTGTCATTGAGATTGTAAGGTAAAGTGTGCCCACTGCACACTGGAGTAGCGAAACTTGAGCGGAAAAATCAGAGTGGTTTTCTATCTGGACTTATATGTGAGAACCTACTTGAGGTCGCTATTCCGAGTTTTCAGAAACGGACCTGCTATTGCATTTCATAATATTACTTATTGTATATATGTTTATTGTAGATGATTGATTATTATGCATATATTAGCTTAGGTTTCGACTTGATTATTCTATATTCATTGCTAGTGAAATGTATTGTTAATTTAGAGTATGAATAAGGAAACAATAGTTTTATTTCTTAGTCGTTGTAGTATAGATGAAGTTTGTGAGTACCTTCACTAGAAAACTCTCACGAGGCTATAACTCGTCCACTAGGCAATTCCTAGTGGTTTAAGGCCTTGTTGCATATGGTCAATACAATCGCACTCAGCGAAACGAGATTAGTTAGAACTCCATTTTTGGTCATTTATTCTAATTTCTCATATTTGCTTGAGGACAAGCAAAATGCTGTTTGGGGGTGGTTTGATAAGAGCCCAAAACTGTAGTTTTAACCCCTTAATAATCATACTTTTAGACCAATTATGTGAGTAATAAATAAGAGTTAACACTGATTACGTGTTTTTTATGTATTTCAGGCAATAAAGTCAATTATGTGCAGAAATGTGCTACTTTAGCGAGATAAAGGAGCAAGGATTGGTTTCTAAGAAGTTCTGTGATAAAGGCCAAGATTCAAGGAGACAAAGCCTTTCTAAAGCTCGGTAAAAGCTAAGAAGTCAAAGTCAACGCGGGCAGAAACATCACACAAAGTCAGCAGAACTTTCGAAGGCCGTATCTTTGGACTTAGACCTCGGAATTGGGTCTACCTTATGTCAAAACGACCGGCTTGGGAAGAGCTTTCTAATGGTATAAGTCTTGACCCAATCAAAGGAGCAGAAGTGGACGAAAAGTCTGTTGAAGCCAAGTCTAGCTGAAGAGCCCTTTTCGGACTAAAAGAATTGGGTTTTGGGCCCGATTTTCAGGCCCAAAACATGGCTCCAAGCCCATGCACGTTTTTTGGATCTGAAGTATATAAAAACAAAAGCTTAGCTCTTGGTTAATGGTAGCTAATTAGACCTAAACTATAGATAATTCTAGATCTAGTTTTAATTGTTTTTAATTAAGTTTAGTTTCAATTCAATTCTTGTTTTAGATTAAACTCTTAAATCATTGTTCTTCATCATTAGATAAATAAAATAGTAGATTCTTGTTCATTTCGATTTTGTCATTTACAATTATTTAGATCTAAATTCCTTTATTACTTGTTATTCATTTCCCAGTTATTACCTAAGATTTCAATTATTGTTTAGACAAATTGCATAAAGATAGAATTTTTATATGATGTCTAGTTTTAATTCAATGGGAAATGATAGTTGTATGAATCAAGGCTAAACCTCCATTAGAGGGGTTGAAGAAGCCTTGATGAAGCTTGATCTTTGTTAAACTTAGAAATCATCGTGATAGTTATTCCACTCTAGAAACGATTAATTCACCATGAGAATGGGTTTAATCGCTCACATGCTAGTTATGAATTGGTAGAAATGTCATGTATAATTAGGGATTAGAATTACTATTTTGATATGCGAAGCATTCAATTTGGATCATGACGAGTCTTTGCTAGTAGGATTAAGTCGAGTTAAGTTGGATTCAATTTCCTTTAATTCTTTATCTAGATTCAAAACTTTAGCTTTCTATCATTTTGTTATTCGTAACTTGTTAATTGAATTCACCTCGTAGTATAGAATTCCCCTCGTACATCTCTCACTAGACTTATAATTGATTAGTTGACACGAAACCATCGCATGCTAAAGAACTAGGAGTGGAACGAATCATTTACTCCCCTATATCTCAATAGGATTGAGAGTAGTTATCTTTGATAAATTAGAGGCACGAAAATAGTTTTAGTTTTACTTACGTTTTGAGTTTTATCGTTCATTTCGTAGGTAAACTATCATTTTTATGTTTATCAGGGCGCGCCTTGGCCAAGGCCAAGTCGAGCGCGGGTGACGCTGAAGTGCCTGGAGGTCGACCAAGGCATGAGCACGGGTCGCACCTTGGGCAAGCCTATTCTGAGCGCGGGTCACGCTCAGGCTTCTGCACACAAGCAAAAATCCTTTTCTCCTGATGTGAGAGATAACTCCAACAATAGTAGTTTCATCACCCTTACAGAACAACAAGATGTCATCTGCAAAGCAAAGATGTGTGAGGTTTAACTTCTTACACTTTGGGTGATAAGAAATTTCTTTCTCCAGCACATTACATTTCAGCTTATTGCCAAGCACCTCCATGACCAGGACAAATAAGTACGGGGAGATGGGGTCCCCTTGCCTGAGCCCTCTACTACCAGCAAAATACTCTTGGGGTGTGCCATTGACTAAGACAGAGTAGTAAGGTGTGGAATAGCACATCTTAGTCCACTTAACAAATTTCTCCGGGAATCTAAATCTTACCAGCACTTTCTCAATAGTTTTCCAACTAACTGTATCATATGCTTTGGTAATATCAATCTTTAAGGAGCATCTTTTAATCCCATGAGTTATATTGTACCTTCTTACCAGTTCATGAGCCACCAGGAGGTTGTCTTGGATTGATCTGCCGGGGATGAAAGCAAATTGTTGCATGGAAGTGATTTATGACATGTAAGGCTTCATTCTATTAGTGAGTATTTTCGATACACACTTATAAATAACATTGCAGCAGGCAATAGGTTTGAACTCTTCGACTCTGGAAGGATTAGCGCATTTTGGAATGAGACTTCAGTGCATTGAGTTAACACCTCGATGAATAGACTTCAAGGAAAAAATGGAAATAATTGCCTTGACAAACTCATCTTTAACATAAAGCCATTTTTTCTTGAAAAAGTGAGAATTAAACCCATCCGGTCCTGGTGCTTTATTATCATCCATCTCAAACAGAGCTCTCTAAATTTCAGCATCAGAAAAATCTTGGACCATAGAATCAGCCTCATACCTTGTGAGGACTCTCGAGAAATGGAGACTTTCAAGGAATTCAGTTTCACAGCTAGCTAGTGAAGGTTGTCCCAACAACCCCTTGTAATAATCAACAAATGCTTCTGAAACTTCCTTCTGACCTTCCCTTCGAACTCCCCCTGCATCTTGTAATACCTAGATTAGATTTCTGCCCTTTCTCTCCTTGAGAATCTTATGAAAAAACTCAGTGCACTTATCCCCAAATTTCATCCAATCACATTTGGTTCTATGCCTAAGATCCTCCCCTTCCATAATCATAAGCTGATAGAGAGTAGTTCTTGCTTCCTTTTCCCTTGAACGTAGAAGTACATCCATGGGATTACTCTACTGGGCTTTCTATATGCTTTTGAGGTCTTTCCTTGCTGCCTCTGTCCGCTTAGATAAGTCAGAGCAATAAAATTTGGCCCAACCCTGTAGTTTACTCTTTAGTAGCTTCAACTTCTAGGTAAGTATGTACATGGGATTTCCATACACTAATACATTCCAGCAGGTCAGAAACATAGCCAAGAATTCCGGATGAAGAATCCATAAGTTACTGAACCTGAATGGAAGACTTGCAGAAACTTTAGTCATAATAGGGACGATTATAGGGGAATGATCATATATTCCAGGATGAAGGAATTCAGCATAAGAGAATGAGAATGTAGTGCTCCAGCTATTGTTGACCATGCATCTGTCAAGTTTAGACTACTTTCGAGCAAAGTTGGTCCATGTATAGAACCTCCGAGAAGCTTTCAGATCATAGAGTTCAGCTTGAACAAGACAATCAGAAAAAGGGGCAGTCTCCATAAGATGCACAGCCTCGCCCCTAATTCTTTCAAAAGAATACATAACATTATTTAAGTCCCCTGCCACACACCATTCACCTTGGAGCCCTGAGTGAATATTACAGATATCACTTCATAATCTCAGTCTATCTGTACTCGAGTTACTAGTGTAAACAACTATAAAGAAAAATGATTTCATTGTAGGCAGTAACTTCACTTTACAGTGAATAAGCTGGTCAATTTCCATTATTTTCACCAACGAAATTATTCCAGGATCCCATGATTACCAAACTCTCCCACTATCACTACTGTCGTAGTTGTTCGCAAAAGACCATGCTGGACAACAAAGGTTGCTGATGTATTAGAACTTCTCTTTCTTCACCTTAGTCTCCAACATTCCAAAAAGACATAATTTATTCTCAATCCTAAATTTACTCATGTACCTAGCTTTATTGAGGTCATTCAGTCCCCTAACATTCCATATAGCTAGCTTCGACATGATTAAGTTTTGCATTTCCCTTTCGTTCTAGAACCCTTGTTCTTTTCCTTCCCTCTTTTATTGGAATTGCATCCCTTGGTTTGCAACCTTGTTGTCACTTGCAGCGGAAGAAAGGCTGGTGAGACTTCATGTTGCAATTGCTCATCATTAAAGAAGTCCTTCTCTGACTCGGATAAATCATCCTCTATAACACTATCCTCAAGGGCTGCTGCTTCATAAAGTATCTGTTCCCCATGATATTGAGGTTCTTCATCAGCTGCTTGTACTTCAGAGTACACTACCACTTCCCCTCTATGCGTGTAGTGTTCCTCATCTAGTTGAAGTACCTCATATCTTCCACCACTCACAACTAGCGTTTCACCCTCCTCGTCTACAGACCTCACTATGTTAGAAGCCTTATAACTATATTCAATAGCTCCTAGCAACTGATCCCCAAAAGTATGATCTCCAAAGAAGCTCTCTACTCGTCTAGAAGGCCCTAAGATAATGTTACTAATAGTAGAAATGGCGTTGCAACTCTGTTGGGCTTGAGGCCCATTACCTTCCAAGTTGCGGAAACTTGTCTCTCTGACTGCAGCAATACTAGGAACCTCCTCTGGGACAGCAACGACAACTGCTAGTGGCCCTAAGCCATCCCTTTGACTCCCTTGTATAGTTACATCTCCTTGTCCCTCTTGGCTGTTACTTGTACCAGAAACTGAGCACTCTCCTCTATCTATTCTTGGACCATTAGTTTGCCCTTGCTACCTTTGTACCCACACCCTTCTGACCCCTTCTACTTCACTGGACTACCCATTATCCCTTCATGCCCTTACCCTCGTGGTCCTGATACCACATTGCTGCGTCGTATGCCCAAACCAGTTACACTTTTCACAAGATTAAGGCTTCCATGGGTATTCAAGTGGTATATCAATCTCTCGATCACCCACCTTGATTTTTATGACATCTTTGTACTCATGGTTAACTAGGAATTCAATGCAGAAGCGAGCGAAAAACAACCTTTTCCTCCTCGCAGTCGCATCATCCATAAATTTTGGTATGCCACGTACCAAGCTAGCTAGGTAGGACAAGCCATCAAGTGTCCACATATCTTTTGGAACATCCAACAGTTTAACCCATATTGGAATTGTATTCTCCTTGTTCATATAGCTGTTAACGTCAATTGTCCAAGGTTTTATTACGAACACTCTACCCGCAATAAATACTGGCCCTTCATCTAATACCATCTGCCTATCCTCTACACAGGTAAACTTCATGTAAAACAAATCCTTATTAGTTGTGATATCAAATTCACCCTTCAGTTTCCATTTCTTTCTCAAAACTTCCTTCACCATCGGAAATGATAGCCGTTTGTCCAAAAAATATCCCACCAAGTATTCATCCCATTGCTTAATCCCCTGTTCCACAAGATACTCTGGAACTTGGGCCACACCATCTATGATAATGGGAGTGAACGTAGAGAACGCAACAGAAGATTCCTGATTTCCATTTCTCCCAAACAGCGAACTCCACCTCGAACCTCCCCGGATATTATGGTCAGCAACTCGTTGTAGTTCAGGGAATGTTGCCTGAGAAGGAGGGTTACTAGAAGAGGCCATAATAGACTTAGCTTGCTTTTTTAGAACTCACACTGTGAATCAATGGAGGATTTTACCTAAAAAAGCAAGTGAAAAGAAGATTGAGAAGATAAGAGTTCTTCTCTATGCTGGAATTTAACTAAAAGCGGCAAAAAATAGGACCATAGGATCACAGCAGCAACTTAAGTAAACTCGCACCTTATCACCCAACCCCTGGTCCCCATTGTTCCGTATAATAAAGGTTTCATTCTGTAGGGTGCTAAAAATTTAATATACACTAAAAATTTCGAGAACCCTTAAATTACACTAAAAATATCTGAATCAGTACTAAAAATTAAACAATACATATTTGTCCTCGAGTAGTCTACACGGACCTACTTTTTAGACCTACTATTGCGACTCACTATTTGACGGACCTACTTTTTAGACCTACTATTACGACTCACTATTTGGATAACATTGGTTTGCATTACAATACACACGGACAAGTATGTATCTCAATGTAAATCAATGATTATGACTTTTGACACATCAGTAGGTCCAAATAGTAGATCAAATAAGTGGGTCGGTCTAGCATTACAACATAGTGTGCTTAATAGACTACGAACTAGATTTTGAGCCTGGGCATATGCCCGAGATCTTTTAGGTATTTTGCATATATAAATCTCAATATTCAAACATTTTTTATGTACTGAAATACTATTAAGATCAAATGTGTTCTATGCTCCAATGCGTACTCTATCAATCTATCACATGTGTCCTATACAATACGTCTAGGTAAGGCATCCATTTCCGGTTATGGTTTTGGTCTAGCACTTTTTGATGGAAAAGATTTAAGTTATATGGCTCTTTCACGGAAGTCTCTTATGAGTATAAGCTACTAAATCCAGTGACCTACTATTAACATTACTATCAATTTGCTTCATCTGCACAATCTCTCTCCTCAAGTATCACTTTTATAATGTGTGATTCATGTAATGTCGGACTGAGTGGAACAATAACATGTTAAATAAAAATTAATGCAGAGAACATAGTGTCTAGACTATTTTTGAACGTACAATATAATTTCTTTAATTGACTCTTGTTTTGTGTAAATTTAAGTAAACAAACAAACTAATAATTGAAACAATGCAAATCTTCAATAATCATCGCTAATATTGATGAATTTTTCTTTGTCGTCGGTTATGCATTACCAGTGGTGAAGATAAATAAATAAATTATGAAGGGTTAAGATCAACAATTTCTGAGGATACCAATAGACATTTACGCATACTCTCTAATGTGAAGGTTTATATCAAAAAGTTCCCAACTCATAAACATTGCCTCTTAAAAAAAATGTAACCAATAACTTCTGTGTTTGATGGACTATTCAGACTTCAGGGCCGGGAGGATCAACTGTTTGCCTATTCCCATGGTTGACCTCCAAGTTGGCTGGAGTTATTGTTTGAAGCTAAGGCAGTTCCAGTGCCTTACTTTGAGTCCTTGTGTGCTTATTTGGAGAGTTAAGTTAGATGATTCTTGCGGCAACAAAGGTGGATAATATTGAGATCTCTCAGCGGGTTCAGGGGATCGGAAAAGCTAATCCTATCCCAACTCTACGCCATCATCTACGTCTAAGCTATAACATATGATAAATTTTTAATAACTGTTCGTTCTGTTGATAGTAGATTAAGAAAGATTTCTTAGGGAGTCCGAGGATTCAAGTTAAAATTCTACTATTACACAACTATCTCTTAACAAAAACCTCATTCAAAGTGTTGATGTTCTTGAATACTTATCGACTATCTATAGACAATATATAGCTTGCAAATTCAAGGATCTTCTATAGCTTATTATCTTACTTTTGCAGGAGCAAGTTGCAATTTCTTATTATATATATATATATATATATATATATATATATATATATATCACACATTCAAGAGCAAATTGAAATTTCTTGAGAGAATAGATGGGAAGATCGAAGTAAAGAACTTGATTGTGTGGGGAATTATGAGAACCAAGACTAAAAGTATATATAGAAATTCCAATTGTATTATTTTGTTTGTCAATGAATCTGGAAAATAGATTGGACTTGTACAGAACCGAAATTGGAAATACTGAAATACACTCGAACTCCTCGGATATGTGTTCCAAAGAGAAATTGGACTTGTACAGAACCTATTTTATGGAAAGTGGAAATACTAAAAATACCATAATACACTCAAACTCTTCAAAGAAGCTATTTGTGTTGTGTCGTACAAAACCTATTTTCTTCAAAGTGGAGTTAGATATTGACTTGTTGTACACTCTATAAAGATTATGCATATTTACTGATGTTGCATAAGGAGCAAACATATACAATTTTCTGAGCGAAATTAAAGACTCCCCACTTTTTGCCAAGCCCCGAGTCTCTAGAATGTCACCTGTTTGCTCTGGATGATATACCATTTGATTATCTAGCATTTTCATCAATGTTGGTTACCTTAAATCTGATATATATGGTTCAGACGGCTATATTCTAGTAGTTTTAGATAGTACAAATATTTAAGCTATATTATGGTAGTTTCACATAGTACACATACTTGGTATCGATTGAATCTTCTTATATTGTCTCTGAAAAAAAGCTCAACATATTAAATATTTTATGCCCCGTCAAGAAAATATATATAAGTCGGGACTTGAGAGAGAGATAAGCGGAGGCAGTATAGAAAGCTTTGCCAATTTGGAGGTCTTTAGGTTTCTCAAGAAATCAAGAGTTTTAATTGACAGAGAAATCTACATGGCATTATAGGGTTTCTCAAGAAGTCAAGAGTTTTAATTGAGAGAAAAGTCTACGTGGCATTGTAGGGGCTATTAGAATAGGCTAACTCTCATATTAGAGTGCCACCTATGAGAGAAAAAAATTCTCCATTATTGGTCTATACTTTAGTATATAGACAAAGTTTTTGACCCGGTCATATGGCCGGACTCATTTAGATATTTTCCGTGATGGAAAAAGGCTTCTAAAAATCACACCCTAATATACTAATTGCCATCAAACATATCTGGTTTCAACCAACTACAAAAGAATTGTGTTTGTATTGAATAATAAACCTGATCTAGCATTTGTTCTAACATTATTACATATAGCTCTTTCTTATATCCTCTACTCAATGTGCCTAAAAAAATTCTACTTTATCTAGGCCCTAGTGGTCTTGCCTTTTGGTTCAGATGATCTTCATACCGTATATTCTAAACTTGCATTTGTGGACGTTGAAGAGTGGAGACTATATCATCAGCATAACATATGATTATTTTCTTCCAAACCTCCACTATTAAATGTGAATACCGTTTTTTTCCCAAAAAAACATAGACAGAGACATGTTAGATTCTACTTGAACACAATATATTTTATAATAAGGTACAGACTATCTTACATGTTCTCCTCGACATAATGACAATACTCATTAAATATCAATATTACTTTTTTTTTTTCTATTTAAGTATGCCAAACTAATCTAATTCATTGAGTAATGCATATTTAAGTAAAACGATCTTTAGTAACACTATCTAGAATTGAACAATCGAAAATGTTTCTTGTTTCTTGTTTCCTATAATCGTATCACTCTAAAAGATGAATTGTACTCCTACTTTCAAGGCCTTATAACCCTGTTGCTTATATCTTCTCAATTGGTGCAGACTTGAGCATTACTCTGTTGAGAAGTCTAGAAATAGTATCATGAAGCGACAATATTTTTTACAATTCAAACTAACTATACTATATTTTGTCTAAATTTTGTAGTGGCATAGATTTTGTCTAAAGATTGTAGGGACAGTCTGTACTAAGCATATACCACAATTTTTTTGACTTAATTCAATAATATACATAGCCACTATGAGATTCCTAATACATCCTAACAATGCACTCCCACCACAGTCAGAATCCTAAAATACATTAAAAATCCCCAAGAATCAATCAAGATAAAACTTTCTTGAGCATAATCACAAAAAAATTCTATAGATTCACGAAAATGACATGAAAGAATTATATGAAATTCACACACAAAATCGATATCTTAAACATAAACAAAGAAAATACAATACATTCAACTAATTAACAAAATATGTGACATCTTTTCCAGTACTTCTGTTATGCACGTTGTGTCAATATCTAACATGCTTAACTAACCTTTCACCTCAAGAACATATAGCTTCAAACCAAGTTCTAATCAATCGATCAAACATGTACATATAATAGGCTTGCCACTGTTTACTTGGAGCTAAGTTAAGAGCTAATAATTCTGGTTTCATCATGGCACACATGCTTTATTCAAGTTGCCATCTAGGAAAAACCTTGAACATTACTGAAATGAGCTTTTTGCTTGGTATTCAAGATGACAAAAGTAAAGGTTTAGTTTGGATGATAAAATGGACAATGTAACTTGATCTTGCATTCCCTAGCCATCTCTATCTATTTCAAAATGTAAATGTATGGCTCTGGTATCTATAATTTATGTTTTCTTAGATATAGGAATTTACTTGCTAGCCAAGCAAAAGTCATCAAAGGATCAGACTCGAGTGAATTTAATATCCCTTTGCACCACCATACACCTAAGAATGATTTTTGTACTATCATGCCATATATTTGTTTTGTATTTATATGAGCACACACCTAAAATATCTTTTTCATATTCAACATATAAGTTTCACAACTCATTATGTTCTAAACATGATGTAACCATGAAAGATAGCTTCAGGCATGCATATGTTAAGTGGATTGAAATCCAAGTTTCAACTATACCTTTCAGCTGGGCACACGATGGATAACATTTGAGTCATTTGCACCATTGCAAATGACATAGTTCTTAAATGAGTGAAAACCTGTAAACAATGTACAAAATTATTAATTGATCCCTTAATGCAAGGAAGAATATATTTATCACATGAACGTGTTCTTCAATGAATTAATAAACACAGAGTATTCTCATTTAAGAAAAGGCCTTCACCTACAAAGTTATTTTTTTTGGGCACCTCTCTTTTTAGTTGTGGAAAACCTAATATTTAATTGTTAAACAATTAGTTATATAGTCTATTTAAAGAGAAGACACATTTGAGTTACCTGAAATTCTTTAATAGTGCTTTCTCAAATATCATAAGCAGAGGAGCGTTGTGATGGTTGACTTTCACTACAAAGATCTGCTAGCGCAATTTAATATTCATGACAGATAAACATATATAATATCACCTAGTGGCACTGAACCCTTAAAGTCAGATTGTTACTAAAATATATTGAAAGTTCAAACAATAGTATCATCAATAATAGATCTAATCACCACACATAAGTTCTAAAATTTTTTGCATTTTGAGTCCTAACCATCCCTTGCTTCCCACATTCTTGATTGAACATCAAGAGGAACACCAATAATTCTACACTAACACAGAGAATTTGACAGTTCACTGACACAGTGATGTGGCACTGCAACATCAATGTTGCACTATGAAAAACCACCACTGCAATATCAATGTTGTATCGATAAGTATCACTGCAACATTTATGTTGCACCGTGCATAAAAACCACTGCAACGTGAATGTTGCACAAAGAAATATCACTGCAACATCAATGTTACACCATGAAAACCACTGCAACGTGAATGTTGCACCATGAAAACCACTACAACATCAATGTTATACCATGAAAAAACAATGAAATGGATGGTTTGCTATGAAGAAAAGATGAGAATGAAAAAATAAAAATGGAAAATGATAATGGAAAGAGAAAAAGTATTTTGAAAGAGAGAAAAGAGATTTTTGGCTCTTATTTTCACCATTGCAACATTGATGTTGCAACATGCCATGTCACTGTGTCTTGACTGTGTCATTTTTCCTGTGTCAGTGTAGTATTGGAACACATACCCACTCCAGTCGGGTTTAACCAAACCATCTTCCTAGCACTTCCAGAACCTTCCTCAACATCAAAACTTCCACCAACTTCCATTGTTTTCTTCCATCAAATTGCTTTGTTTATTAAGAATCCTCTGCCACTCGAATAATTCAAATTTTTAACAGTTGGAATAGCTATGTATTTTGGGATTCGTATGTGGCTTATAAAAAATTTAAGAGTATGACGTATCAACACAAACAGTCCTAACTACAAATGCAAAATAGAGCAAGTATCTTACCAATATAAGATCAATATATGCAAGTCAGGTACATTGTTCTTAAACTGGTCTTGTCCGGGCGTCCAACCTCCTTGAATTGAATCACCCTGATTTGTAAGATAGACAGTTTTCCCACCTCCGTTCCCACTTGCAATGGAGATATATGTTAGATTGGGCGGCATTGCATGGCAGCAAAAGAAATATGCACTAATTGAAAGTGGAAATAACTTAGCAACTCCAACTCGCAATATTAATCATTATACAAAAATAGTTCGCTGTTAATTTAACTAACTTGATAATTGTCTCTTTTAAGATATATACTTCAACTCGAGTTGTGTATTTTTCAATTATATCAAACTTGGATGGCTTGACAACCTCATCTTCTATATATGGTATGAGGTCTATATACTGGTATGTATCAAACTTGCAATAACTTTAAAGTCATTTCAAGCAAAAATTGTTCCAAAGCGTTGATTATTATATAATTACGGCTACCATGTTAATATGAATTTAATAATGTGAGCACGCAGATAAAACCATACCCCGTAATATGTGTTTCGACCCCCACCTACGTGGCAAACGTCCATTAGTAGGGGTCTCTATTTTATTCATTTAATCAACAGGGCTAAAGCCCAATTCGCAATATCATGGATCAATGTACATGCCCATTAACTCATGTGTCTAAGGCTGAACCTTAGCCACATGGCTTGCCACTAATGTACATTGAATTATGTCCAGATTCGTTTCTTATCAAAGGAATAATTATCAGTTGACAATTATATTCTATCACAATTACTCAAGATACGAGAATACTTGAGCTACAAGGACTCTCTACTCTACCTATATAAATACCGATCTATTTTTCATAAGGAACTACGTGGAAACTTGATCCCTAGAGAATAGATCTTGGGTACGTAAGCAGCCATTATTTGGTTCAGTTTCATCTCCACCAACATCAAATTCCTTTGTTTCTTAGTGCGTTATTTACCATTGCCCTCGTTGTGTTGAAGTAGTTTACTGCCGAAACATAATTGGCGCCGTCTGTGGGGAATTTAGAATTCATTATCACGTGAAACAATCAAGATGGTAAGCACAAGAAGCAGACCAAATAGTCAACATATTCCTCCTGCTAATAGGAATTGCAACCCTCGAAATTCAAATCGGCCAATGCAAGAATCGTTGAACAATCAAGTTGCTCCCAGTGGTAAGATCAATTCTCAACATCCAACCATAGCGCCACCGCCACCACCACCACCACCACCTCCGCTACCGCCACTCCTAATACGGTTGAGCGTGAGTTACGATGAGTCAAAAATTTAAAATAGGAACTTGAGAAGGAAGCTGGCAAAGAGGCAAAGGCCGGTGGACGAGGCTGCAAATTCAACAACATCAGGCGACCACGAAGGGACGCAGGCCATTCCAGTGTATGGGACCGTCTTGAAGATCCACTTCATCGTCCTCAACAACGTGTTATTTTTCAAACACAATCAACTAGTGCACACTCTAAGAGTAATGACCCTATTACCGGTACTTATGGGGAGAATTAGATTGGCAGGGATAACTACTACCCTAGACATGTCCGATCTCCAATAGAAGATTTACCTCTGAGAAGCAATTTCAGGGAAGACCGCCATCCGAGATATGTCCGACATGACTGGAAAGGCGGGCATTCCAGACAAGGGCAACAAAACATGGAGAAGTGGTATAATTATACCGACCACCCGGCCAAGGGTGACTACTGGCCTAGACAGGCTGGTTACAGGGATAGACAAAGACAATCACTGGTCGGCGCTGATCGTGCATACCGCCAAAGATATCTAACTCCAATAAGAGATAATGGAAGGTATCCTTCTCCACATGAGCACGACCGGGGGCGTCCAGTTGTTCGAGCCAATACTTTAACTCTAACAGAACAACAGTTGAAAGAGTTGATTGTAAAAGAACTTAACGATAGAGAGTCAAGGGATGTAAGAATGAAAAACTTGATAGTCAATGATGGCGTACTTGACATTCATGAAGCTTACCACCATCCCGACTTCAAACAACCCGATTTTGAACTTTATGATGAGTCGGAAGGAGATCCTGGCTTGCATGTTCTATCGTTCAACAATAAGTTGGTATTATGGGGTGAAGATGATCCGCTCATGTGTAATCTCTTTCGATCAACTCTAAAAGGAGAAGCATTACGCTGGTTTAGTGAGTTGTCTTCAAGATCAATTCACCAATACCATGAACTAGAAAATCAGTTTGTTAATCGTTTCCGCCACAATTGCAAGATGCCAAAGGATGTCAACTCACTTTTGAACATCAAGCAACAACGTGACAAAAAGTTACGTACTTTTGTTACTAGGTTCCGGAAAGTAGCAACACCGCCGCCATCGCTACCGCAAACGGCAATACAAACGCCTCCGAAAGAAGGCGTCGCGGAAGAAAGTATAAGGAAAAACTTCATCCCAGATTGGACCAACCTGACAGGGAAGGCCGACCTCGCAGATTTGCGGAAAATCGCCATCCTAGACAGGTCCGTCCAGACAGGAAAAAAATGCATCACGGAAGAAAGTATAAGGAAAAACTTCATCCCAGACTGGACCGACCTGACAGGGAAGGCCGACCTCGCAGATTTGCGAAAAATCGCCATCCTAGACGTGTCCGTCCGCATTGGGAAAAAGGCGTCACGGAAGAAAGTATAAGGAAAAACTTCATCCCAGACTGGATCGACCTGACAGGGAAGGCCGACCTCGCAGATTTGCGGAAAATCGTCATCTTAGACAGGTCCATCCAAACAGGGAAAAAAGGTGTCACGGAAGAAAGTATAAGGAAAACCTTCATCCTAGACTGGACCGACCTGACAGGGAAGGCCGACCTAGCAGATTTGAGAAAAACTGTCATCCCAGACAGGTCCGACCAGGCAAGGATGGAAGGTGTCACAGAAGCAACTAGAGGGAAGACCACAATTCGGACAAACTACCGACCTAGATAGGTTGGTTACACACACAAAGAAAAGACAATCTCGGTCGGACCGAAAAGTGTGTACCGCCTAAAATCTCTAACTCTTGTAAGAGGTAATGGCAGTGTCATCATCCACATAAGCTCAACCGGGCTGCATGCGTTTTAAATCTTCCGGGTGAAATGGATTTCACTCTTCAATACAATTTTTTCCGATTTGCTGGGAAAAATAATGGAGGCTTATATCGATGATATAGTCGTTAAATCGAATGATACTGAGACTTTAAAGAGGGCGGCAACTTAGAATATTGATTGTGAGATGGCATTGCAACAACTGACGAAATACTTAGCCAGTCCTCCTATATTGACAAGTCCTTTAACGGGTCAACCTAGTGGCATATACCTGCCAGCTACAACTCAAGCTGTTAGTGTTGTTCTTTTCATTCATGATGGTAGACACGTCTTTTTTTATCAGAATCAAGTAGATTAGCCGAATGGAAAAGTTATCTTAATGCATATACCATTGTCTTTGAAAGTCGTACTACTGAAAAAGGACATGCTCTGCCTTCTTTGGTAGCTGATTTTCCGATTGATGATTCTCCTATTGACGATTTTTTGCGCCAGGAATAATCTATGGAAGACATTCTGCCGCCAATAACTGGGGGCGACGAAAACCAACTTGAAAACGCAATTCCTAAACCCATTGACCTATGTATTGTTTACTCAGATGGCTCCCATAGTAAATCTGGGTCGGGAATTGGATGTGTTTTTGTTAAACCCGGCGGAGAAAATATTAGGAAATCTATGCGACTTGGCTTCGCCACTTCAAATAACGAAGCCGAGTATGAGGATGCCATTTGTGCCTTGAGAACAGCTTTGACACTGGGGGCGCGAAAGCTCCAATTATACACGGATTCTCGCCTTGTTGCAAATCAAGTTTGGTGGGTCTTTTGAAGCAAGAGATGAGCGTATGGCGGCTTATCTTAGTTTGATACATAGTCTTGCTCAACAATTTGATAGCATCTCTATCACTCAAAGACCCCGAAATGACTTACGTCATACAGATTCATTGGCTTATCTCTTCGCCGCAGTTAGAAGCGAAGGGCTTGACACATCACTTTTGCAGTCATCTTTTCGTCAGTCTAAGTTTGAACGTTTTTACACTCGCTTAATTCATTACTATCATTACGGAAAAATCTGACGAAGTTACCACATTTAGCTTTGTCAGTCTAAGTTTGAACCTTTTTTACGCTCGCTTACTCATTACTATCGCTACGACAAAATCTGACGAAGTTACTACGTTTAACTTCGCTAGTCTAAGTTTGAACGTTTTTACGCTCGCTTAGTTCGTTAATATCGCTACGACAAAATCTGACGAAGTTATCGCATTTAACTTTGTCAGTCTAAGTTTGAACGTTTTTACACTCGCTTAATTCATTACTATCATTACGAAAAAATCTGACAAAGTTACCACATTTAGCTTTGTTAGTCTAAGTTTGAACGTTTTTTACTCTCGCTTACTCATTACTATCGCTACGACAAAATCTGACGAAGTTACCACATTTAGTTTTGTCAGTCTAAGTTTGATCGTTTTTTACGCTCGCTTACTCATTACTATCTGAAAAAGCACGCAACACGTAATTATTTGTGTATTGTTGTTTGTGTTACGTATCTTTTGCAAATCTTACTTAGCCTGATATATATTGATTAGTATAGTGGCTAGCAAGGTATCAATCCTACTCTAAATAACTAGTTGATAGTAATAGAAATTCCTAATCTAAATTACTCTAATGGATGCAAGTAAAAGATGTGGCTAAGTAATAAGTAATATATGGTTGATTTGATTTGAGATTTAAACTATGCATAAAATAAACTAAATTAAATATATGAATATGAATCAAGAGAGAGAATATCTTGGGAGAGATGAATCCACCAAAATCATAGAATTAGTCTAATAGATCTACCTATCATGCTTAATATAAATCACCAATAGAAACTCACCATACCTACAAACCCTCGATGCTCATAACCATGATGATAATAATATGGATTTCAACGTGCTTTCTATCTTTCCATTAAATACTTCTTCAATCTCCAATGATATCTTCTATCTAACCAAATTGTGCTTTAAGTGGCATTTAATATACAACTCTAGGTGCCATGGAAAATCCACATGTGGCATTAACCATACAACTAATTGAGGTGCCATAAAGAATCCAATCATCACACTAGAACACTAAAAACTAGAAGAAAAGAATCTAGGGTTTGTGGTATTTGGCTCTACACAATCTTGGATTACCCTAAGACCTCCTAACCTCCACAGGAGCGTTAGATCAATGGACGAATAAGAAAAAACTCAATGAGGGATTTAAACTAAAACATGATAGAAGAAGAACTAAACTAAAACATACGAAAAAGGCTTTATCTCCCCTCCCAAGAGGAGGGAGATTAGCTCCTCATACTATGCTATTAACACAATATGAAAAGGAATAATCTTTATAACTATTAATGGTGAAAAGGTCTGAACTTTCTCTCTTAATTCTAGATCTAAGATGCAAAACACTAAATTTCCTAGATGATTGTAAACTGAGGTTTTTGTGCCTTATATATTGGCTTACATGCTCGTCTGGATAAAGATCCGAATCCCATGTTTATTTGGTGTCAAACTCTCTGTAATCTTTCTAGAAGCAATCCTTATAAAGTTGGATTCGGTTGGGCCAAAGTTGGACGTGGCCCACTTTGTTCTCTGAGGCTATTTAAGTAAGCTGCGACTTCCGATAGCTTTTCGGTTTCCTAATTCTTGTGAAACTCGACTTCTTTTCCATGTTAATCTCATCTTCCTATGAAGTCGAAATTAAGGCTTTGAGATCAGATTGAAGACTCTTCTAACTCAATTATTATCCTCTTTTAGAGTCCCATTAGGCTTGGCACTTATGGAGACAAATATGACATTTTTGCCCTAGGCCTTTAGCTGTAATTCCCAATGACTCCTTTTTGACTTGTTTGACTTCTTTTCCCTCCATATTTCACATTTAGGTTCTTTGACCTGCAAAAACTCAAATTGCATCATATTAGAATATTTAAATATAAAATGGAGACTAACATACACATAATTGGGGTTATAAATCATTACTTTTGAGCACTTATCACAACCCCCAACTAGCATTTTGCTAGTCTCTTAGCAAATATATGTTATACTAGAGAAGTGTTCAAAGCTAACAATACTAATTAAATAATAAACTAACTCACTTTTCAAGGCATCATCAGGTTGCATTTACCATATGCAACAAGGCCTTAAACCTTTAAGTTACCCTTAAAGGACGAGTTATAGCCTCGTGAGGGTTTTCAGTTGATATACCCACAAAATCAATTTTACATATAAACTATGGTGAAATCTAGAGAAAACAACTTTTTCAGTTAAAATGTCTAAATCAAAAGGTTACTACTTATCACACCCATGATCATAAAACATTAGGTTAAGGTTCTATTCATAAAGATAGAAAAGACTGATTAATCATCCTAACTAGAGCTTATTCATTTTTAACCATTTTGATTTCTTTCTCTTTTCCAAGCAACGGAATTTCTACCTTACCTTTGGATTAGTATTTTGACTTCAAATCTCACCATTTCATACACTCACAAGAAAATCTCTCTCAGATAAGTTTTCTATTTTACCTCCATATGTAGGGAAATGAGTAAAAAAATAGAACATCCCACACATTTAGTCAGAAAGACGGAAATTTTCAAATATATAAATAAAGTCTCATGGAAAGAATGTCAATCACATTTGAAGTGTCGGGTCCTTCACTTTAGCATCCTCTCACCTATTCTACACTTCATATCATACTTTAGTGATAAGTCTGGGTATTAAAATGGGGCTTAGGACAGGTTAACAAGAAAAGGGGTAAAAAGGATTCAAAAAATTTCCTCGAGAATATACTAAAGACTTTTTGCTTTTGACCTTCTTGGAAATTTTCTTCACTTGTAGACTGCAACACTTGACCTCTATCACTACTTTTTGCTCAATTATTTATATTTCTTTTCTTTCTTTTTTTTTTTTTTTTTTTTTTTTTTTGAGCAAAAGGAATGATTTTCTTCATTTGACTTTAGTAAAATTTCCTTCAAAAATCTTCTTCATTCTAGCTTTCTCTTTAGTCTTTAGAAATCCTCGAGAAATATGGATAAAATTTTGATAATATGGGATATACTCCTTATCCGGAGTTGGGTTTAAGATGGTTGGTTTAAGAATAAAAGGTTTAATATATAAGGCTCAAAAGTGGTTAATATGATAATCCTACTAGGTGGGATAAAGGCTGATTGGGTTACTACTTGACTTATCAGTATGATATTCCGCTTTGAATAGACTACAAGACCTAATGGCTATCTCCCCAGTTGATGCCACCTAAAGTGATTGACCAAATCAAGAATAAATGAGACTACACAAATTTTAAGCTGAAAAATGGTTGAGTCAACTTGGACTCAGATTTACGTAAAGACTCTCCAAGAAATTAAAATTGAAAGGCTCAAGTCTCACAGTCAAGTCTCTATACTATTCCTCTAGTTTGGTAGAAGTTTAAGTTGCTTTTTCATTTGAAATTCCTCTAGTGGTGTATTATATGAACTTACTCTAGACTAAGACTTTTATCGATGAGATCTATTTCTAGTAATAGAAACTTAGTCTAAAAGTCTTACTAATCCTGGTCATGACTTATAATTTCCTATTTCATTAGCCAGTTTAAAACGATAAAAATATACTTTTCACCTAGAATCACCATAATTCACATATAAACTTTCCAAATATTGTAATTAAAATATTGCAAAATTTTAATTCTCACCCCCCTAACTAAATTAGGCATTGTCCTCAATGACTAAATAAAATAACTGAAAGCTTACCATAATTGAAATAATCGAGAAAAAGGAGGGATATTACCTTAAATGCGTGCAAAATTACATCAACTAAAATCTGTAGAATTTATATCCTTAACAAAACAAATAAGAGTGATGATTTATAAGGATCAATAATTACTACAACGACTAAATATTTGTCATGTGCTCAATCTGTAGAGTGATACGTCTCTAAAAAGGCAGAGAAAATGTGCTAAAGTGGAATGTAAGAGTCACATGTACAAATGACACGACTGAAAAATAAAAATAAAAATAAACAATGAATAATAATAATAATAATAATAATAATAATAATAATTTAAATCAATAGTAATAATAATAATTTAAATCAATAGTTTCATTGTTGCACGGAATACAAGATTTGTCTCGCCTACAAATAAAAGTGATAAAACCATAATAGACAATCAAATACATGAGTGGTCAAAAATAGTTTTAAAGAAAATCTTGAATTGTGAGCTAAGTCCAAATTTTTCTACCGAGAAAATCGAGTTATGATAATAAACTTCGGTTTCATTATCCCATTACAACTCCATTTTCCCGTGCCACTCGCCTTCTCATAATCGATTCGACAATCATAAAAACATCAAACAATATATTTTCGGGACATTTGTCACCCTTAGAATACAAGAGACAATCCCACCCCGATATTAGCATTCTTGTTTAAAAAAAATCCGTTTATGGCATTGTTATCAAACAACTCTCCATAACAGTTTAATGAAATTTTTCGTTCGGTCGTCATGTTCAACCGTTTTTGCTTACTTATCCTCGAGTAAATGTCGTAATGGAGATGGCCATACGTAGGGTAAACTAACACAACAACACTACTAGAACAATACGCAAAAGCGGTTGCTCGATAAACCAAAAAATGGATCACCCACACACCAAAACCTTGTTTCTCGAAAAATTTCAAAGCTAACTACTTCTGGCACCATTCCTTCTTCACAGTTCAACACCCATTACTACCTTCATGTTTTTCCCATTCTCCTCAATCAACAAACAAAAAAAAAAAACAAACTGAAAAATTAATTCAAATCGCGAATTTCAGCCACCCATAATCTAAACCGAAAGCGGTGATACAAGTGTTGAACACGGCGGTCGAATCTTGAGCCACCCATAATTCAAATCCCATTATGCTTGACCCGGTAATTCGATCTTGCCGATGAGCAAGTGTTGAACACCTGACGATAAGTCGCGTCGATCGGTTGAAGTTGCGGGTTGTGGTGGGTGGAGTTAAATTGTGATGGTTGGTTGTTATTTGTGACTTGTGATGGAAAGTGCGGACTTGTGGTGGGCGGCTGGAAGTGTATGCGGAAGAAGGAAGAAAAAGTAAAAGTGTGGAAGGGGTCTGCGGTTGGAAGAAGATGAAGTCGGTTTTTTTATTTTTTTGGTTGTTGGGCTTTTTTTTTTTTTTTAAGGCCCAAAATCGATTTTAGAGTTTTTCTAGGATTGGGATTTAAAACAAAGTGGGATTCTAACTTCTTGGGTCGAATATAGATCTAGTCCGTAATGGAGAAGAATTCCACCTTACTAAAACACAACTTAACATATATATATGTGTATCACATATACTTCAAAGCTCATATCAATTTCATTCTTATTCATAAAAACTAATCACTCACTCCATAAACTATTGGTATTTTAAATAAATTAAAAAAAAAAAAAAAAAAAAACAAATCCCATGACAAGTAGAAAATAAAATTAACTTCTACGTAAATTCTTCCAAATACTATACCCTAACGAAAGTAAAATAATTTAATTATCCGTTACTCTCGATACTTCAAGCTCCTTCCCTAACCTTGTCATTTGCTATCAATGTGCTCAAAAAATTATCTTCCAAACTTCCTTGTCGGTACAATTTTTGTAAATATCTTCATCACTCCAATAACATCTCGACAACAACTCTCTTCCGTGTTTGATGTCCAATTTAACCTTATAATCCCAAGTCAAGAGTCTAGAAGCCTAAGAGTGATGTGTAGTGCATTAACTGTTTGAATTGGGACCCAATCTTTGTAGTGATTCTCTAAGCCCGGACACAAGTAACGTACCATCTTGCAAATAAAAAAGCGGGAGCACTAGCTTATTGGTGTTCCTAAGAAAGACGATATCTGATTTGTGTTAGCATTCTATAGAATACGTTGTAGAATTCACCGTTCTCCAAAGCCTTTAGTAAGTGTAGGCTATATTTATCGAGAGAAAATAGATTAGGATCACCGAAGATATTGGTAGAGATCCACATCAAAGCTAAGGCGGGTTCGAGCAAAGGTGTTTATAGGGATCGCGCTTAGATCTATTACTTTCAAACCTGGTCCTAGTTGCTTCTCGTAGGTGAGAGCCCCATTCTTTGGTTCTTGGTTTAGAAAGTTTCTATTGACTCCTCGACTCATATCCTCCACCAATCCTTTTAGTTCACACCTAATCTCTTCATCTTCTACTCCAAACATCCTTGAAATCACTTCGGGGCTTATGCGGAAGTGCATGGTTTTAAGAGATCCTACTAGGTATCCCATAGTACTAAAGGTTTGAAGACAAGAATAGAATTCACGAACCATCTGAGGAGAGTAAGTGTCTTCTGGTGTATAAAACAAACCAGTCCAGTTTCTAACTTCTAGCTGATTTCCGAAGTAATGTCCTAAAGGGCTGTTAAACAAATCTTGATAGCACTTCTCTGGTATGATCTTGGCATCTGGAGAGAGATTGATTTGGGTGAATTCAACAGTCTGGAATGTTCCTAAGTTTATGTAATTCATTGTAGCACATGGCCGGTTTATGATTTGAGAGGTATTTGCGGTGAAAGCGGTGAAATATGGAGAGTATGGGTCGATTTCTTCCTCGACATGTTTTGGCTATGAGATCTGAACGAAAAGAGATGTAGAACGTATTGAAATAGTGAACTCGGGAGATGCTACAAAGTATAGCTTTATAGGAGAAGTTTCAGGCGTGCTCCACTTCTCTCCTAGTCGAAAAGCAAAAGTTACTTCATTTCTTCACTTGGGTAGATTTCTATTCCTTTTTTAACTTGAATTCTCTGACTCGACTCTCTCTTCTTTCTTTGCACGAAAATATTTAGTCTTTTGGGGTTATGTTGGACTATCCTAAGTCCTCTAATCCTAATTAAAATGGAATTAGTATAAAACTAATGAGAGTTGAAGTAGAAGTAGGAAAAAATCTTCTCTTATATAGATGAAGCAATGTGAGTTTAGTGAGGATTTTACTATGAATTTTCAGCTCAGTGCAGCATCTTTCTTTTTTTTTTTTTTTTTTTTTTTTTTAAGGAATAATTTTTCTATCTATTTAAACTACTTGGGTTGCCTCCCATAAAGCTAAGTTTAATGTCGCCAAATGTACATACATAGGGGGAAACTTAAGTTTACCCCTCTTAACTAAATTAGGCTCATCTTCTAATGTGGAGCGATTTGCTCTATCCTTCGTTTTCTAGTGGCAAAAATAAGAATTGAATGGAGCTTATTGTAACCGGTTCTGCTAGTACAAGGATATAATCTTGCAACACCGTGGGTAGTTTATCCCATAGATTGTTTTCGGATCGGGTATGTCTTTGTATATTGGTTCTATAAGTAAAGTTTCCTCTATATATCTCGTGTAGGTAGCTCAAAAATGGTTTTAAACGGTGTGCATTTACTTTAAAACTAGTACCTCGTTTTGGATCCTCTAACTCTATTGCACCATGGTGTGTAGCGTTTCTTACAAAGTAAGGACGACCATCTAGACCCAATTTTCACGGAAATAATTCTAATCTAGAGTCATAGAGTAAAACTTTCTAACCTGAGTAGAAATCTTTCCTTAAAATTTGTTTATCATGGGCTAACTTTGTTCTTTTCTTATAGTTCTTTGAACTTTCATAAAAGCGTCCTCCATATTTCTTCTAACTTCGTTTAGTTGTAGCTTTCTTTGTTCTCTAGCCTTATCTAATTCGGTTCATGGCTCTAACAGCCCAATAGGCTCGGTGTTCTAGTTCGACGGTGGGTGACAAGTCTTGCCATAGACAATGCGATAAGGGGACATAGTTATAGGAGTTTTGAGCAGCGATCTGATAAGCCCATAAAGGCATCATTAAGTCTAAAATACCAATCTTTCTTGAAGGGTTAATTGTTTTCTCTAGAATATTTTTAATCTCCCTATTGAAACTTCGACTTGCCCATTTGTTTGTGGATGGTATGGAAGAGCAACTTTATGTGTTATTCCGTGCTTGGACATTAGATTTCCAAATACCTGATTGCAAAAATCACGAGCCATTATCACTAATTATAGCTCTAGGAGTTCGAACCTAGGTAAAATATATGCTTTAAGAAAATCTACGCCCACTTTATGATCAGTGGTCCTTGTTGCTATGGCTTCAACCCATTTGGACACATAATCAACTGCCACTAGGATGTATAGAAAACCATTAGATTGAGGAAAAGGGCCCATGAAGTCTATACCCCATCGTCAAAATTTCACATATGAGAATGGATTGTTGGGGCCATTCATTTTGTTTGGTTATTTTTCCTAAATGTTGGCATCTAGAACAGGCTTTACAATAGGTTATAGCATCTCTAAACATGGTGGGCCAATAAAATCCACAATTGCAAAATCTTAGCGGCGGTTTTCTTAAACCAAAATGCCCACCACAAGCTTGGTCATGGCAAAAGATAGAATAGATTGTTGCTCAAATTCGGGATGCATCTACGGATTATCCGATCACGGGCAATACTTAAATAGGTAAAGGTCATCCCAAAATAATCTTTTACTTTGATGAAAAAATATCCTTCTCTGTTTGGTCCAATGAGATGGGATTTGATTTGTCACTAAATAATTCACGATGTCGGCATACCATGGTACTTGTGAAATATTATAGAGGTGTTAAATCGAGAAAGTTTTCTTGAATAGGTGGGGATTCTCACGAGAGACTCACACACTAGCCTAGATAAATGGTCAAAGAACTACATTTTCCTTTCCTTGTTTGTCGTGGATTTCTAAGTCAAATTCTTGTAAAAGAAGGATCCAACAAATTAAACGTGGCTTAGCATCTTGTTTAACTAATAAGTGGTGAAGCGCCGCGCATGATCGATTATAAACTATAACTTTAGATCCAATAAGGTGCGAGCGAAATTTGTCAAGGGAAAAGACGATAGCTAACAACTCTTTTTTCAGTTGTGGAATAGTTTCTTTGAGCATCATTAAGTGTTTTACTTAGTAGGATATTACATAAGGTACTTTGTCCACTTTTGGCCTAGAACGGCTCCTACGGCATAATCGGATGCATCGCACATAATTTCAAAAGGTAATCTCAATCGGGAGGTTTGATAATTGGTGCAGTTGTGAGTGCATGTTTAAGTTGTTCAAATGCGGTAAGGCAATCTTCCCCAAATTCAAAATCATTATCCTTGACTAAGAGATTTGTTAAAGGCCGTGCAATTTTGCTAAAATCCTTAATGAACCCTACGGTAGAAACCGGTGTGTCCTAAGAAGGCTCGAATATCTTTTACACATTTTGGGACAGGGAGTTTAGCTATTAACTCAACTTTTGCTTTATCCACTTCAATACCCACATCAGACACGGAATGACCTAAAACAATCCCTTGTTTTACCATAAAATGACATTTCTCGAGTTAAGTACTAGGTTGGTGTCCGACATCTTTTTAAGACTAAAGATAAATGGTGTAGACAATGCGTCAAATGTAGATCCAAAAACAGAGAAGTCATCCATAAAGATTTCTATGAATTTTTCTACCATGTCACTAAAAATACTCATCATACACCGTTGGAAGGTAGCAGGTCGTTACATAAGCCAAAAGGCATCGCCTATAAGCAAATGTTCCAAAGGGACATGTAAATGTAGTCTTCTCTTGATCGTCGGGATGAATAGGGATTTGGTTATATCCGAGTATCCATCTAAGAAACAATAAAATGCTTGGCGGCTAATCTTTCTAGCATTTGGTCTATGAAAGGTAAAGGAAAGTGATCCTTTCTAGTAACACTATTTAGCTTTCTATAGTCAATGCATACTCTCCATCCGGTTTGCACTCTAGTAGGCACTAACTCATTGTGATCGTTGGCTACAACCGTTATACCTAATTTCTTTGGTACTACTTGTCTTGGACTAACCCACTTACTATCGATATTGGGTATATAATATCAGCATCTAGAAGTTTGATTATTTCTGCAAGTACCACTTCTTTCATGTTAGGATTTAGGCGTCGTTGTGGTTGGCGAGAAGTTTTGGCATTTTTCTTCTAGGTGAATTCTATGTTGGACAAGCCAAGGACTTATCCCTTTTATGTCACCTATGGACCATCCTATAGCTTCTTTGTTTTCTCTTAGAGTTTCTAATAGTTTAGTTTCTTGTTTACTAGTTAAGTTTGAAGCTATCACAACGGGTAATTCCTTTGCCTCATCTAAGAACACATATTTTAAGTTTGCGGTAAAGGTTTTTAACTCACGCCTAGGTGGTTCCGTTAATATAGGTGGTTCAATTATATCCTGTGTCTTTTCTTTAAATTTATTAGATGCACCTGGAATGTTCTCATCTAGCAACACATTAACCTGACATCTAACACTATCCTTTTCATAATCAGTAACTAATTGTGATAGGCACATTAACAGTGGATCTTCTGGATAGGTTTGTTCAAATGTTTGGGATGCTAATTCCTCAATCATACACATATCGTCTACCCGCCCGGTATCATCGGGGATGTTTCATAAGCTTAAAAAACGTTTACTTCCACTTTTAGATTCCCAAATGTTATTGTCATGCTCCCATTCCTACAATTTATTAAAGCTTGGCTGTTGCTAAGAATGGTCTACCCAAAATGATAGAATTTGGTTTCCATTTGTAGGTAAGGTGTCAAGAACTATAAAATCAATGGGGTAATAAAAATCGAGAGACCTTGATAATCACATCCTCGATTACCCCTCGTGGAATCTTAACAGGATCTATCGCTAACTGTAGTCTAACATTTGTTGGTTTCAAGTCTTTTAACCCTAGTTGTTTATAAACTAAGTAAGGTAACAAATTCACACTAGCACCTAAATCCAATAATGCTTGATCGATTGTAGTTCTCTCTATTCTACACATACATTGTAGGACTACCGGGGTCCTTATGTTTTACTACTGACTTGGTTACGTAGAAAGGATGAACAACCTTGTGCAAGGAAAACTTCTTTTGGGATATTTGTTTTCTTTTTACTAGGTCTTTTATGAATTTGGCATAGGAAGGCATTTGTTTAATTGCACTTAGAAAAGGAATATTGATATGTAGATTTTTAAAATATTCATGATCTCATTATATTGTGCTTCCTTTTTGTTATCTTTTAACCTAGAGGAATGGTGCGGGTGGAATTTTTTTGGTTACCTGCTCTTTGGTTTTCTCGGTTTCAACTAGCTTTTCCTTATCTTTTCTTATAACAACTTCATCGAAATCGGGGTATGTCAACTTTGTTATCTATTTTCTTTCGGGACCTAAGGGTAGATGTCGAGTTAACTCCCTCGTGGATCTCTTGGATGAAGGAGTAGTTTCAACTTGATAAACATTTCTACCTTTTGGATTTTGTTTCGGGTTGGCTTGGTAAGGTTCCTTTGGGTGCAATGCGCTAGACTAGCTAGTATCGATTGAATTGTTGGCTCATCTGTTGAGTCATAACATCAAATTTTTGGTCAATCCTTTTGAATTCATTCTCGGTCTTGGTAGCTAAAGCTTTCATGGTTTCATCTATGGTATTGGGTTGGGTTTGGTAATTAGCCATAGGATCAATAGTTAATTCTCTATTCATGTTTGTTTGTTGTTGTTGTGGGTAATACTGTGGAGAAGGTGCTACCGCGCCTCTATTATTCATGTATTGTTGCCTATTGTTCTCTTGATAACCCTGAAAACCATATTGGTTTTGTTGTGGAGGCATATTCTGTCTCCATGAATTGTTTGAGTTATTCCTAAGATCTTGGTTATAGTTGTTGTTGTTGTTAAAATTATTTTGATAACCCGGTCTTTTGAATGTATTAAAAGCACAAACATCATCAGTACCTTGAGCAACAAACATAGAGCAAACTGAAGTGTCATGATCTGTAGTAAGGCAATTTTCACAAAATTGATTGACACTCATTGCTTGTTGAGGTTGATTATTCTTTGAAGGGTTTAAAGTGAATGAATCAAATTTCTTGTTTAAGTTTTCGATTCACGTGGTTAAACTAGCAATGGCACCTTCAAGTTTCTCATTGAGTTCATTTTTAACCTCATACATACCTGGTTTTACTAAAACTTATCCCCCATCTACCCGTGCCATGTCCTCATGGTCACTACTATTAATTTTTGCAAAAAAGTGTAGGCTTCATCGGGGAGTAAGACTAGTAAATCTTCCTCCATTCATTGATTCAATTAACTGGCGGTTCATAGGTGAAAGACCTTTTATAAAGTAATGTACGATATTAAGTATGTCAAAACCATGATGTGGACAACGGACAAGTAAATCATTAAATCTATCCCATGTTGTATGAAACTCTTCATTAGGTTTTCCTTTGAAAGTTGAAATAGCCAATTGCATGGCTTCAGTTTTACGTAAAGGGTAATATTGTTTCATAAACCTTTGTGATAGTTGCTCCCAAGTAGTTATAGAATTAGAGGGTAGGGATCTATACCAACGTAGTGCGGCATCCTCAAAAGTCAATGGGAACAACCTTAATCTAGTCTCTTCAGGGGAAAGATGAGGTGCTTTAAAAGTACTTAATATGCTCAAGAACTTACTCAGATGATTATACGGTTCTTCATTTGTTTTTCCATAATATCTTGGCAACATATTAAGAATGGTGGGTTTAATCTCATAGTTATTGTTATTATGCAGCATCACTATGCGGTTCGGTGGTTGAAATGCGATAGGTTCAAAACAAGGTGCTAAGAGTTCTTTGATCAGCCATGGCGGCTAATGGTACTCTCTCGGTGTATCTTCTAAGTTTACTAGTGGTGTGTGTGTTTGAAATCGAGAATCGGATCCACGAGTTTGATGGTGTGGTATTCTCAAAATCGAATTGGAAGATTGTTGCAAGAATTAGCTCTTACGATTAAAAGCGTTCTACGAGGTGAATCCACGAAACCAAGTTTTCATGCACTAGATAATAAAACTATGTAAAATAATCTAATATGCACTTAATTAACCAAATTATATTATTAAACTATATGATGCTAACTATTAATGCTAATTATGAAACCGCTAACGGGGATTCACGGTGGAAGAAGCACTTACTGTTACAGCAAGCAAAACAAGTCCAAAATTTTTGAAATTTTTATAGAAGCTACCTGATACGTCCAGAAAGTAGCCTGTAAAATTTCAGAGCAATCGGAGCTTGCTAAGTTCCTCTTCTGTACTGTTAAATCCTGCAGAGTCCAGTGAAGAAGTTTTCTGCACACACTGTAAACAATCGATTAAATAAATATGTAAAGAGCACTAAAATCACGAAATTTTTACTGAAGTCTCCTGACGTGTCAGGAATGATCCTGTAAAAAGTTTGGATTATTTAGAATTTTATAGATTGTTCTTCTCGACTGTTCTTCCAGAGACCTTGGTCCTGAAAAGCTGCAGAAACACACTGAAAACAAGCAACTAGTTAAGTGGTCAAAACAGGTCAAAAAGTACTCAAATTTTTTCTGGAAGCTCCTGACGTGTCGAGGTTCCTCCTGTAAAAAATTTAGAATTTTTGATAATGTGTAAATAACTCTGCTCGACTGTTTTTGCAGATCCTTGCGTCCTGAAAACTGAAAACGAGGTACTGCAAAGACGATGTTAGTTACTCAGGTAAGACAAGTACTAAAAATTCCAAAAAATTTCAATAAATTACCGATACTGTACAGATCAACTCTGTAAAATTTTAGAATTTTTTGAAATTTATAAATACGTTTTCTGTACTGTTCTTTTCTGTTAAACAAACACTAAACTTTATGGAAATACTTTCTACTATGCAAATCTAATTGAATTATGCTAAATTAATATAATTATGCTAAATATGCAATTTAAACTATATGAATTCTTAAATTAAAGTAAACTAAATTAAATATTATATCACCTAATCAATTTAGAGCGGGCAACGGCGCCATTGAAAAAGCACGCAACACGTAATTATTTGTGTATCGTTGTTTGTGTTACGTATCTTTTGCAAATCTTACTTAGCCTGATATATATTGATTAGTATAGTGGCTAGCAAGGTATCAATCCTACTCTAAATAACTAGTTGATAGTAATAGAAATTCCTAATCTAAATTACTCTAATGGATGCAAGTAAAAGATGTGGCTAAGTAATAAGTAATATATGGTTGATTTGATTTGAGATTTAAACTATGCATAAAATAAACTAAATTAAATATATGAATATGAATCAAGAGAGAGAATATCTTGGGAGAGATGAATCCACCAAAATCATAGAATTAGTCTAATAGATCTACCTATCATGCTTAATATAAATCACCAATAGAAACTCACCATACCTACAAACCTGATGCTCATAACCATGATGATAATATGTGGATTTCAACGTGCTTTCTATCTTTCCATTAAATACTTCTTCAATCTCCAATGATATCTTCTATCTAACCAAATTGTGCTTTAAGTGGCATTTAATATACAACTCTAGGTGCCATGGAAAATCCACATGTGGCATTAACCATACAACTAATTGAGGTGCCATAAAGAATCCAATCATCACACTAGAACACTAAAAACTAGAAGAAAAAGAATCTAGGGTTTGTGGTATTTGGCTCTACACAATCTTGGATTACCCTAAGACCTCCTAACCTCCACAGGAGGCGTTAGATCAATGGACGAATAAGAAAAAAAACTCAATGAGGGATTTAAACTAAAACATGATAGAAGAAGAACTAAACTAAAACATCTGAAAAAGGCTTCATCTCCCCTCCCAAGAGGAGGGAGATTAGCTCCTCATACTATGCTATTAACACAATATGAAAAGGAATAATCTTTATAACTATTAATGGTGAAAAGGTCTGAACTTTCTCTCTTAATTCTAGATCTAAGATGCAAAACACTAAATTTCCTAGATGATTGTAAACTGAGGTTTTTGTGCCTTATATATTGGCTTACATGCTCGTCTGGATAAAGATCCGAATCCCATGTTTATTTGGTGTCAAACTCTCTGTAATCTTTCTAGAAGCAATCCTTATAAAGTTGGATTCGGTTGGGCCAAAGTTGGACGTGGCCCACTTTGTTCTGCAGGCTATTTAAGTAGGCTGCAGACTTACGATAGCTTTCGGTTTCCTAATTCTTGTGAAACTCGACTTCTTTTCCATGTTAATCTCATCTTCCTATGAAGTTTAATTAAGGCTTTGAGATCAGATTGAAGACTCTTCTAACTCAATTATTATCCTCTTTTAGAGTCCCATTAGGCTTGGCACTTATGGAGACAAATATGACATTTTTGCCCTAGGTCTTTAGCTGTAATTCCAGTGACTCCTTTTTGACTTGTTTGACTTCTTTTCCCTCCATATTTCACATTTAGGTTCTTTGACCTGCAAAAACTCAAATTGCATCATATTAGAATATTTAAATATAAAATAGAGACTAACATACACATAATTGGGGTTATAAATCATTACTTTTGAGCACTTATCACTATCGCTACGACAAAAACTGACGAAGTTACTACGTTTAACTTCGCTAGTCTAAGTTTGAACGTTTTTACGCTTGCTTAGTTCGTTACTATCGCTACGACAAAATCTGACGAAGTTACTACGTTTAACTTCGCTAGTCTAAGTTTGAATGTTTTTACACTCGCTTAGTTTGTTAATATCGCTACGACAAAATCTGACGAAGTTATCGCATTTAACTTTGTCAGTCTAAGTTTGAACGCTTTTACGCTCGCTTAGTCCGTTACTATCGTTCCGACAAAATCTGACGAGGTTACCACGTTTAACTTCGTCATCCTAAGTTTGAACGCTTTTATGCTCGCTTAGCCTAATTTTGCAAAGTTAAGTACGCATTGGGGGCGTTTTTCTCTACATGGGGGCGTCTCGTTCTATTTCATTTCAATTACATAAATCTACAACATTGTCAGTATTCCACAGGTATGTTATCTGACACAACAACAATATTCAATAGCAAACCCATCTTTATTTTTATTTTTCATCAAAAGAAGTTTTAGCTCTATGGTATTACATTCACACAATTACTTAATCAATTGTCTCTGTCAATTGTCTTACGGTTGTTCGATTAAATCTTCGTTTTCTTCTTCGAAATATACATTCGTTTCGCTAACGCTTCCGGTTAACTATCTTCCGACTTCATTATTTTTTCTAAGGCATTGTGCCGATCTTTCTACGAAAAATTTTCCGAGCGAAAATTTTCGTCAACTTCATTATTTTTTATAAAGCATTGTGCCGATCTTTTTACGAAAAATTTTCCGAGCGAAAATTTTCGTCAGCGTCATTATTTTTTCTAAGGCAATGTGCCGATCTTTTTACAAAAAATTTTCTGAGCGAAAATTTTCGTCAGCGTCATTATTTTTTCTATGGCATTGTGCCGATCTTTCCACGATAAATTTTTCTAGCGATAATTTTCGTCAGCTTCATTATTTTTTCTAAGGCACTGTGCCGATCTTTCTACGAAAAATTTTCCGAGTGAAAATTTTCGTCAGCTCCATTATTTTTTCTAAGGCACCGTGCCGATCTTTCTCTGAAAAATTTTCCGGCGAAAATTTTAAAATTTTTTCATTATTTTTTCTAAGGCACTATGCCGATCTTTCTACGAAAAATTTTCCGAGCGAAAATTTTCATCAGCGTCATTATTTTTTCTATTGCATTGTGCCGATCTTTCTCCGAAAAATTTTCCGAGTGAAATTTTTCGTCAGCATCATTATTTTTTCTAAGGCATTCTGCCGATCTTTCTACGAGAAATTTACCAACTGAAATTTTTTGATAGCTTCATTATTTTTTCTAAGACATTAAGCCGAACTTTCTGAGCGAAACTTTCCGAGGCTCGTACAACTGTCGTTTCTCCGTGCGGCAAAAATTTGCATTACGTTAACTTTCTAAGCGAAAACTTTATTTAGCTTCTTTATTATTATTTTTTCTACGGCATTGTGATCTTTCCGTTCGAAACTTTTCGTCAATATCTTTTGCTTGTAATTCCGCCGTTTCAACCTGCAACGCATATACAAATCTTTTCGTTAGTCTTTCAGACTTAACCAAAATGTGAAGCTAACTGGGAAAAAAAAATACTGACATACCTGTTTCATGCTGTCAAATTTTTTTTTTGCCACCGCTTTGTCATATTCTCCGAACTTTTCTCCGTCTTCTTCGGCAGCCCAATATAACTAAATTATTGCGCAATTTCTTTGCTTAACGGAATTGCACTCCCGCAACTTAATTGTGAGTAAGTCATTACTACTTCATCTTCTTCGACTTTCGTTTCAAATTCATACACTTCGTCCATCTCAAATCTCTCGAGTGCTAATATTTTCCGTAGTTCTTTAAGTGACCATTGCCGCGGCGTTGTGTGTTCGTTATATCTGGCACCTTCTTTCCACCTCACCAAGTCTACGATCGTCATCGAGTTTTTTTGTTCTCAATTATCTTTCATCGGTGTAATACGGTCGTTTCTACCTGTTAAAAAAAAAAAAAATCGGGTCAGACAGCTCAAAAACCGGGTTTACTGGGCCAAATCGGTGCAACACAGGTACGGTGCCCTTCCTTTACTGGCGCTGCACCGTATCATGTTTGTTCCTTTTAGTTCCGCATGCCCGGGCCAAATTAAAGAAAACAGGTACGGTGCCCTTTCTTTGTTGGTGCTGCACCGTATCATGTTTGGTTGATTCTTGTTTTGAATACTGGCGCTTCATCTTTCACAACCACAGAGTCGTGTTTTTGTGGGTTTTTGTGGTTGAAGAGCTTCCTCTTCGAGATACTTTCTGTTTCGATAAGATGACGGTGGAGAACAGTTAAGGGAAAGGCAAAACATAATACACCGTTCTACCTCACCCCAATCGGGGTTATGAAAGTAATCAACCTCTGTCGTCACCAAGCTCGCACGCATCTGACTACCAGCTTCGTTCGTTTTCTTAGAGAGACATAGATCCGTTCCTAGTTTGAAAGTGTCGTATATTAGACAGGACAGAGAGCGATAGCTGCTTGTGTAGTTTATTGCGTTCCCACACGGCAGAACGTACAACACAGCTAGGTCATAATCGTTACTGTATGTATGGATGTTTGAGATTTCTTTTGCAATTCATGCAAGAGTTATGGCACTTACTCTAACAAAACAATCGTGAGACGCATGCTACAAAGGACCGTTGTAAAAGATCTATCGCCGTTAAATCTTTTTTTCACCCGCTACTGCAAACTTGAACCCTCTCAGTACTTCATTACCCAAACCTTGTTTATCTACTGGGTTGTTGCTATGAAAACAGCAAACTTTGTCTCGTCTGCTAGTACTGTTTTACTCTTAGATCTAGTTTGGTCTACGAATACGGTTTTATAATATTTTGTAGATAAGTTTTACGGGGTGGATTCTTATCTAGTTCGGGGTGAAATACAGTTTTAGTCGCGCAAGTTTTCACTTTCGACTCCAACTCATATTTTTACTTCTTTTTATTCATATTATTACGTAATTGCCTATACCCATACGTTTAATTTCAATGGTCTAATCCTAGTATCGATATTCCGCTGGCACGCGTCTTCGAATTCAACTTTCGTATTGTTACGTAATGTGTTCAGTACGGGTTCGGCAATCAATTTCTTTTGAAATTTTTTCGGTGGATTTTTCAGCCATTTTTTTAACTACAATGCGTCCCGTATACGTTCATTTGACAATATTTCGTTTCCGATAATTCACGAATTTTTTTCAATTGTCCATTTTCCTATCGTTTACGTTCACACGACACTTTGTTATACATTCCGCTTACTCTTTTCTTATTCCAAGTTTTCCTTGATTTTTCTTCTCTTCTTTGCCATGTGAACTTTGTTCGCATGACAGAGAGGGGGCGGTGTTTCGACCCCCACCTACGTGGCAAACGTCCATTAGTAGGGATCTCTATTTTATTCATTTAATCAACAGGGCTAAAGCCCAATTAATTATCATGGATCAATGTCGGGCCCATTAACTCATGTGTCTAAAACAACCTTAGCCACATGACTTGCCACTAATGTACATTTATTTATGTCCAGATTCGTTTCTTATCAAAGGGATAATTATCAGTTGACAGTTATATTCTATCACAATTACTCAAGATACGAGAATAGTTGAGCTACAAGGACTCTCTACTCTACCTATATAAATACCGATCTATTTTTCATAAGGAACTACGTGGAAACTTGATCCCTAGAGAATAGATCTTGGGTACGTAGGCAGCCATTATTTGGTTCAGTTTCATCTCCACCAACATCAAATTCCTTTGTTTCTTAGTGCGTTATTTACCATTGCTCTCGTTGTGTTGAAGCAGTTTACTGTCGAAAGAATATGTTCGAACTTCTTATTACTTTTCAGGACACCAAAACCCAGACGCAATGATTCCAAAATTTGTCAAGTAAGAAAAAAAGCTGGTTCAGCAAAATAGATTAGCCTGCCTTAATAATCATGCATGAACTCATCCACAAATTCATATGATGGAAATAACAATTCATCATGGCAGTATGCAAGTACAAAGCTTGAAAGCGAAATCCTATCAAATAATAAACAGTTAAACACTCAAATAAAGAAGCGAATTGTGCTAAACAATGGAATACACTTTTAAAAAATTTATATATCGATATCTTCAAACAGTTATTTAGTGAAGAAAATTGGCAAATAAATTCTAATGAATTAAAGGGGAAAAAAATGAATACCTTGATGCTAGACACCTAGACCAATATAATAATCTTAACCCATGACCCAAAAACCACGTGCCGAGCAACCCCAGATCCCCAGATCTTACTATCGTGTCCATCAACAGATCTCTCACTTTCCACCGGGAACTACTTTTTTCCCAAATTAGGCTTAGGCTGCTTAGGTCTTCTATGCGCAGGCATACCCTTTCTTTCTTCTAGCTAGGGTAGAGACAAAGACTTATACAGTATTAGTATACCGACCACTCCCTTACTCAACAGCCCCTCATTAAGTACACTTCCTTAAGTAACATACACTCCCTTTTGTTTTTTAATGGCAATTTTAAAAACTGGTAAGAAGACTTGCTTATCACTCAAACCTGCTGGAACTAAAGGCTTGCTTTTGCTAGGCCCTCGTCTTCATGAAGAACAAAGTAGATTCTCTCGAGTGCGAAGGGTTTTGAGAATTGAGAGAGAGGGTACGTGAAACTTTTAATTAAGTTTTTCCCATGAAAGAAACCGACCCATCCACATAGCTTCACTCTCTCTTGGGAGAGTGCCACCTAGAATAGGGACTGCAACGTCAGATGTACTCTGCTTTAATATAGAGAGAGGTGATAGTATATACACTCATGAAGTTTTTCTGTACAAGCTGAACGCCAGAAGAAAGGTTGGAGAAAATATATTACAAAGAAAATCGCACTTGATAGTGCATGACATATTACAAAGATATCCATGCTTATTACATATTAATAAAGTTGATTAGCAAGCTGAGACCTGTTCTAAACCACAACAGACATGATGTAAGGGAGTATGGGACATGTACATGATTGTGATCTCACCACAAAACTTATATCATTTCATCTTTATAGAATTCCTTTCAGAAACATCTTTGAAAGTCTTTAGTGCTGTGGCAGTAGCAAGCGAGTTTCATCAGTCAAACAGCAATATTAGGAGGCCTATTGCGACCATGTATATGTTTCCAAACCTGGTATAAATAAGAACACGGGTGTCAAATGGGTGCACACATTCATCGCCTGTTTATTCTTATACTTGAATGGTTGAATGCACCAAACTATAGAATATGACTTAACTGAAACCAATAATTAAGGAGACAAGATTTATGTTCAGTACAGAACTTCCAGTTGACTGCTAGAGAATTCAATTCCAACTAACTGTTAGAGAAGTCATTGATTCTAATTGTAAAAAAACGTATAATCCAACAATTAATTTCTATTCTTATGTCTGTAATACTCATGCAATCTATAAGTGTCTTTCCTTTTTGTTTTATCAAGTAACTTCCTGTTGTCAACTTATAGCATGATGTGGTGGTGTTTCTGCTTTACCTTTTTTCTTCTTTTTCTCCTATGCCTTACTGCCCTCACATATATGAGCCATGCACGGAAGAGTGAAGTGAGAAAGGATTATGTTGAAACCATTATAACATGATAATAAACAAGGCATAAATTTTGCTATGGTTGGGATTTTTGTCCTTCCAAAATGACTCCAAAGTGGTAGAACAATATACAAAGTTACGGTTCAGTCCAGCTCCACACCACCCCCTGATCCACCAATTACACGCACTAGTCTCTTCGTGTATGTTGACTAGCTGTACAGGAGGAATTCCACACAATTTTGAATGTCTCTCTTCATCATATGCACTACCTACAAATGAAGGGTTAGATGTGAATATGGATTATGTAATCCGTTGATTATTTACTACGGTTACAATCGTAGTGGCCTTATCGTCCAGGCACCTATGTTATGGGACGTTTTGGGCAATGTTTCCTCCTCAAAAGAGGGGAAAAAAAAATGATCCGATTTATTTTAGAACAACCTCAAGTTAAAACGTAATATAACAAGAGCATGTGATTTTAAAAATACTCACTCTCTTCCGAAGAATTAAGCCGGCCGTTTGGATGCTCCCCTACATTTTAAGAGCACCAGCATCCTCTGCATCCCATAAAACAATAATTACATCTTAAGAAGTTCATGAAAAGCTACCAGAAGTCATTTAAAATACAAACCTCAAACTAACTCAAATAGACAATGATGTTTCTCAACTGAGAAATAAAGGGTGATTGCATTCATATACATGTTAAAATTCCAAGGTATAGAGTTCAGTCAGTAATACTTTAATGAGAAGTTTGAGGTTTAAAACATTGTTGTTGTTTTTTTCCTGTAGGCAATACCATTTACCAATAAACTTCTCCGATAAAACATGATTGGATCAAAATCACGGCATACAAGCAGACCCCAAACAAGATCAAACTCTAACACACGGGAAGTCCGAAGGTAGTATATTATAAAATGGTTTAAGCAGATGCTTTGTTGAGAATTGAAGCAATATGGTAATTTGGAATATACAAAAACCACAAAAGCGATTTGGAAGATTTCTTTTTCAATGGGAATAAATTGCTTGAAGCTTACAGTATCTTTTTATCACGTAACAGTATGGAACTTACCTTTTTCGTTGGAAGTCTATTCCATCTCAGCATGTTCCAGCGACGACAGGAGCCTCATTCCAATTCAAATGTTTTTCTCTTGAGGAACAAATATGTGGAGGGAAGGGATTACCACCTGTTGATAAGAGCCTAAAACTGTAGTTTTAACCCCTTAACAATAATACTTTTAGACCAATTTTGCGAGTAATAAATAAGAGTTAATGCTGATTATGTGTTTTTATGTATTTCAGGCATTGAAGTCAATTATGTGTAGAAATGTGTCGCTTTGGCAAGATAAAGGAGCAAGGGTTGGTTGCTAAGAAGTTCTGTAATTAAAGGCCAAGATTCAAGCAGAAAAAGCCTTTGTAAAGCCCGGTAAAAGCTGAAAAGTCAAAGTCAACGCGGGCAGAAACAACACACAAAAGTCAATAGAACTTTTGAAGACCGTATCTTTAGGCTCAGACCTCGGAATTGGGCCTACCTTATGTCAAAACGACCGGCTTGGAATCAATTTTCCAATGGTCCAAGCCTTGATCCAATGAGAGGAGCAAAAGTGGACGAAAAACTTGCTGAAGTCAGATCCAGCTGAAAAGGGCTCTGTGGACTGAAGAGATTGGGTTTTGGGCTCGATTTTCCGGCCCAAAACATGGCTCCTCAGCCCATGCACGAAAATGTGGATCTGGTCTCCTCATTTCAAACACAGGACTTAACTCTTAAGCAATCCTTAGTTTTAGGTAGCACGTAGCCATTAGCATAGAATTGTAGATCTAGTTTTACATTCCATAAATTAGTTTTCAATTATTGTTTTTAGATCTAGTTTTTACTTTGCAATAAATTAGTTAGAACAAGTAAATTATTAATTGAGAATCATATTTAGTTTTATAATAAAGTATTAGTTTTTAATTCCAATTTAGTTTAGTGATTAAATTCTTATTTAGTTTTAGTATTGTTAAATTCCTATCTTAGTTGTTAATCATTTCTTAGTTGTTAATTTAGATTTGAATTCTTGATTAGATCAATATAGTAAAGTTATAATCTTTATATGATGTCTTGTTTAAATTCAATTGGAAATGATAACATAATGATTCTAGGCTAAACCTCCATTAGAGAGGGTTGAAGAAGCCTTGATGAAGCTTGATTTGTGTTGGAGTAGAATAGTCGTGATTTTCCATTCCATTCTAGAAAACGATTAGTTCACCATGACAATGGGTTTGATTATTTCACATACTAGATGTTAGTTGGTAGAGATTACCATGAACAACTAGGGATTAGGAAGAACCAATTGTTATGCGAAAGCAGTTCAATTTGGATTACGACGATTCTTCGTTAGTAAATTAAGTCGAGTTAAGGCGGAATCAATCCTTCTTAATTCCTTATCATAGATTCAATTTAGCATTTCATAGTTGAATTATCGTATCTCGTTAGTATAATTTGCATCGTAGTATAATTTCGTAAAACTCTTATTAACTTTGGATAGATTGATAATCTTAGGAAACGAGAATTCTAAAGAACTAGGAGTGGAACGAATCTTTTACTCCAACTCTATTTCGATAGAATCGAGAGTAAGAAAATCTTTGATAAACATCACGTAAAGTCTAGTTTTAGTTTTACTTGCGTTTAAGTTTCATCATTTATTCGTGAGTAAAACTATTCATTTTACTTATATCACCTGTTTTCTGTTTTTTCTTTGTAGAAGATTCTACAGTCGAAGAACAGTCTTCATCTGTTTGTGAAACCTCTTTTTCATGTGTGCTATTGTAAAACTTATCACAAGATAGTCTCTCATCTTCCCCCTTTTTAGATTTTTCCCGCTCATATGAATTATTTTTTGAACTAGAGAATGAAGGGACCCTCTGATCATAGGAGGAACTAGTAATGGAAGGAACGTTTTCCTTCAAGACGACCCTTGGAATGGCCAAATTTTCAATCCCATCCGAGTTTTCCATAATGACTTCCATTGTCCCATTTTCTTGTGAAGCCTTCGCAACTGATTCTGATTCCCATATCATGGATACAGCATCAGCTAAGCGTTGACTAGCCAAATCTATATCAACTATAGGTTTTGGATAATTGAATCCAAGCTCCACCCCTGTAGATCTAAGCAAAGTCAGGGAGCATCCCATGGATGATGGATCCACTCGGTTGGCACTCTTTGCAAGCTCGAGGCAGACCAATGCCTCACATATTCTCTATCTAGATCATATCTCAAGCAACCTTGAACCTAATGCCCGGATAAAACCGCAGAATATTGAATCAGAAAGAGGAGTAAAAACAACAAATATATAGGTTTCAATCCATATGTAGCTATATGGCATAAACAGTAGAAAGAATAAAATAAGCACATTGTAAGTTTTTCGGTAATGCTGTAACGGCCTTTACAAATTTTAATGTGTATAGCATGCATGCCAGTTTAGTTATTTAAATAAGATAAAGAACATCATTTCACAATAAAAAAAAAATGAAGGATTTTCCTCGAAACTAAGAGAGGGAGCACAACTGTGGAATGTCAAATCGTTCAAGATCATGACCATCTGGTAAGCTCCCTGATAGATACTGCCAGCCAAGGATATCATTTTCCAAGTCGGCATCCAGAAGTGTGTCCCAGAAATACTTCATACCCCATCTCCATGGAAGAAGCAAGACTTTCACAAAGAAACTTGAAACAATGACTCTGATTCGGTTGTGAATCCACGCAGTCGCCCACAGCTCTCTCATACCTGCATCAACCAATGGGTAGCCAGTCCTACCCTGTCTCCATTTATGCTTTAGATAAGTTTAGCATAAATGCTTTAGATAAGTTTAGCATAAAAGAATTCTTAGCCGTCATTTATGCTTTAGATAAGTTTCGTCCTTATTTGGTTGGTTCTAAAACTTTAGTTTACACGGACCATGCAGCCCTTAAGTACCTTCTTGCAAAGAAGGATGCTAAGCAGAGATTAATCCGATGGATCCTTCTCCTGCAAGAGTTCACATTAGAAATAAAGGACAAAAGAGGGGTCGAAAACGTAGTTGCCGACCACTTATCTAGACTTACAAACGACGATAATAGTGATTCTGAGTCCATACCGGACTCTTTTCCTGATGAGCATCTGTATGCTATTTTTTCAGCACCATGGTATGCTGACATTGTAAATTATTTAGCGGCTGATGTTATGCCTTATAATTGGTCAAGAAATGAACGTAAGAAGTTCTTGGCCAGAGTTAAGTTATACTACTGGGATGAGCCCTACCTTTTTAAGTATTGTGCGGATCAGATTATTCGTCGTTGTATTCCCCAGTGGGAATAAAATGAAGTTCTATTGTTCTGTCATGACAAAGAGTGTGGTGGCCATTTTAGTGGGATGAAAATAGCCGCTAAAGTTCTTCAATGTGGATTTTATTGGCCTACCCTTTTTAAGGATGCCCAAGTGCATTGCAAGACGTGTATTCGTTGCCAACAACTTGGGGCGAATCCGCGGCCGTAATATGATGCCATTAAATCCAATCTTGATAGTAGAAATTTTTGACGTTTGGGGCATTGATTTCATGGGTCCCTTCCCTGTTTCCCACGGTTTCATTTATATTCGAGTTGCCGTGGACTACGTGTCTAAATGGATAGAGGCCCTAGCTTGCCATAGCAATGACCATAAGACCGTTGTATTTTTTATTAAAGAATATATTTTCTGTCGGTTTGGCATTCCTAAAGCCATCATTAGTGATGGTGGAACACATTTTGCAAATGTAGAGTTTGTTACATCCTTAGTGAAAAAGTATGGAGTTACACACAAAGTAGCAACTCCTTATCATCCACAAACTAGCGGACAAGTAGAAGTTTCTAATAGGGGAAATCAAAAAGATTTTAGAAACAACTGTGAAACCCCGATAGGAAAGATCGATCGAAGCGTCTATCGGATGCCTTATGGGCGTATAGAACTGCTTTCAAAACTCCTATAGGTATGTCTCCCTTTAGACTTGTATTTGGGAAACCATGTCATTTGCCCGTTGAATTAGAGCACCGTGCTCTGTGGGCTATAAAAAGCCTTAGCTTTAATATTGATGAGGCAGGTGTCAAACGCAAGTTGCAATTGAATGAGTTTGAAGAAATCCGTAGCGATTCTTACGATATCGCGAAGGATTATAAAGCTAACATGAAACGTGTTCATGATAAGAAAATCTTGCGCAAAGAGTTTGTGGTCGGTCAAAAGGTCTTGCTTTACAACTCCCGTCTACATATTTTCCCAGGGAAACTAAAAACCCGTTGGTCTGGTCCTTTTCTGGTTACTGAAGTCACCCCTTACGGGGCAATCACCTTGGTAAATCCCAATGACAACAGTACCTTTCAAGTTAATGGTCAACGGTTAAAACATTTTCACGAACTTCTATCCCTTGATGTAGAGGAAGTCCTTTTACAGGACCCTGTCTATGAGGATTAACCTTTGTCATTTGGTGTACTTCCTTTCACTTCCATATAGTGGTAAGTGCACCATTCAGGTAACCGGGCCCTCCCTATGGAGTGTGTGGCTGTAAGTATCGGATCCTAAGTCCACGGTTAACATAATTCACATTTTACACTTTTGCATGTTTTCTCGGTTTTTTAGTCATGTTCCTCTATGGGGTGAATTATGTATTTATTGTTTTTCGTTTTTCTTATAATAAACTAATAAAAAAATAAAAAAAATTCTAAATCGTAGAAATAGCAATCCAACAAGTATTGGGAATCTGACTTTAAACGACCCACGTTAGAACAAATTTTGTGTTTAGAAATTTGTTTGGGGGTGGGCAGTCGGTCTTTCCATCCGGATTGCTTGAACTTTCCATTTGTGTTGCTTAGGCCCAATAGTTGTAGTTCAATTGGGTTGACGTAATCTAAAACTTAGATTTCCTTCGTTCGCATAACTTACGTCACACACGCACTTTGAGGTGTTTTTCCACCTTCTTATACGTCACCCATAGTTGGAATTGAGTGTTTTATGGATCATTGGATTGGAAATTCTCTACTGATCATTTCCATAACTCATTCGCCAAAATCAGGCCAGTAACGAAGCGGCAAATTGAATTTGAAATTGGGCGAAAAATCAGAAAATTTCAGAATTCAAATTGGGCTTGGGCCCAAACCCGCGCACACTGGCAGCGCACCTGCGCCCCCCTCTATTTCCACGAACAGTATCGCGCTCTAACCCACCACCGCCATTAACAAAGTTTTCAACCTTAAACACCAAAAAAAAAAAAAAACCTAACTATACCCACGCCAACCATTTTAATCAAACCGAAATCTTCTCCAAACCATTACCACCACCAACCCCAACAATTTTAAAACTCCGAAAACTGCCACCAATTCAAGCTTCAACCTGCCACCGTACCCACCATCGCAACCACCGTGTCTTTGGTTGTTTTACATCAAACTCGCCTCCCCCACCGTCTACAAACCATTGGTTGTTTCAAAAACTTCAATGGCGCTACGACGAAGAATTTTGTCGAAGCACGCGTTTGCTGCCGACAGCTTTGCGCTATTTTATGACGCGGAGATGATTAGGAGGGATTAGAACGGACTGTGGTACTCGACTGAGGAGTTCTATCACTATGATTTGGTAGAACAGTTTTATAAGAAGCGAGAATTGGAGGGGGATAGGATTTTCATTAAGGTAGCAAGAACGAGGAGGGAAGTAATGAGACAGTTGTTGACTGAGCTATTAGGAATTACGCCTGAAAGCAACCTAGAAACGACCATTCAGGAATCGGTTATCTTGGAGTTCCCCGCTTTGATGAAAAGATCTTTGTCGTGGAGGGTGAATACAATCCGAAATCTCATTGCGTCCGCCAATCAACCCTGAGAACCAATCAACTGGCTATAGCTCAGTGGATTGGTAGGAACGTCCTCGGGAAAGACAAAGTCAGCGATATCCGCCCGCAAATGTGCATGACGTTCTCTAGATTTTGCAAACAAATAAGTATAATTTCTGCATCCTCGATTTAATGTTTAATGTGATTAGAGGAGTGGGAAAGAGCTTGGCGCCTCTTCCCGTATTGATCACTAAGATCATACTTTCCTTTAGAGTTGTCGCAAAATCTACTCCTATTAAGATCAAATTGAATTCTAATGCATGTATCTATACGGATTGCATCCAAGAGACTTGGCCATTGTCTGAAGGAAAGGTGGTTGAGTCGGAGGATGAAAGGGAGGATATAACATGTTTGGATGACGATGCATTAGATAGTTGTAGTTCTAATTTAGAACGCATGCAAGTGTTGCAAACTGGCTTGTGTTGCGTTTATGGTATTTGTGAAGATATCCGAGATAGACAGATTGTAGTTCGAAATAAGCAAACGAACCTTCGGGGAGACTTGAAATGCTTGAAAGGGTTCGGGGCGATCTTGTCTAACATGGAGACTATCCACCAAAGATCACCAAGCCCGGTTATGCGTTATTTTCGGGACTAAGATGGAAGCCGCGTAGCTTGTTCCGGAATAGAGATGCTACGACGCATACCACCCGTGGAGGATTCTGTTTCAGCCGAGTCTGAGAGGCATGAGCGTCATCGCCGAAGGACAGATGGCTCAAGCCATTTTCCATCCCAGGACCAATCTCCATCTCAGGGTCCATCTTCATCACATAACTAGGTGTTCACCATCGGTTTGTGTTATTTTATTATTTCATGGTTTTTATTAGTTGGATTTTAATTCAGTTGTTAAATTTAAATATTAATGTGTTTGTTTTATGTTGTTTGGTTTTAAATTTTAGTTTTAATATAATTAGTTATTTTCGAGTTACGCTTTGCTTTTATCATTAATCCCACCTTCCGAATTTTGTTTAGGGGTGGTAATATTTATACCGAAAGCATAATTAGTTTATATGATCATTTGTAAAGTTGTCTTGGAGGAAAGGTTGAGAATTTGGCCGATATCGGCATATCTATGATTATGTGTGGTGGTAGCATGAAATCTAGGAGAGTTTAGAAGTTACTATTCTAAATCCAGTATAAAAGATACCAGGATTTTTAGAAAATCAAGAAGATGGTTTGTTTCCGTTTTCGGGTTTGGAATTTTTCTATTTTCGGAAATTGCCTTAAAACAATTTGGCAACTTGCGGATTCGTTTTGGAAGCTCAGAACCTATTTAAACTCCCTTCATTCTACACTAACAAACCACACTACACCCCACCATTATCCCTCACCTTTCACTCCAAGCTTTTCCTTTTTTTTTCCTCTAAACTTTTGCTTCAAGACTTACGAAGCGCTTCAAGCCTCGATGAAGCGCACCTGGCGCATACACTTCCAGAAATTTTTACTCGAGTCGCGACCAGCAACTTCGGCTGAGCGACTCGCTACAAACATCAGAACTCAAAACCCACGAGCGACGCGGCAAAGCGAAGCGACCGCCCGCCTCTGTGAACGGGAAAATTCCAATTTTCGAGGGTCATTCCAAAGATTTTTTGAACTGCTCAAAGAGTCGTTAAGATGACATCTCCTATAGTCATACCTGAACAGTCTTTCGAAGATGTGTTGGGAACCGAGACCTATGGACATTGGTTCCGACACAGGATCCTGCAGTTAGGATGGCGTCATCTACTGGTAAGTGATGACAATTCATATTCACCACAGCTTACTGCTTATTTCTACGACCACGTCAAATTCTATTGTAATCAGGATGGAGAACAAGAATTCTCCGTCGTAGTCGATGACACGACACTAGAATTCAATAAAAATGTAGTCGCTTTAGTTTCAGGATTACCAATACTTGATCCTGTTCACACATGGGGATATATGACCGATAATGCATACCTTTTATGATTATACATATTTCCATGAGTATTATGGGGGAGGGGTATTTCGAGTAATGGACTAGGGGCGATATAGCATTGCCCTTGGTAGCCTTTCCCTAAACGTAGGCACCACCATGTTATTTATCCTGATGAATATTTTAGGGGAATGGCAGTTCATTTCTGCAAACAGTACTGCTGGTGACATTTTCCTCGCTTTAGCTGAGGGACGTCGCCGATATGACATTCCCCGAGTTTTAGTCGCTAGTCTTAAGAAAGCCCAAAGCATGAGGCGTAAGTATCTTCTTATGCCTGTTTTGGTAAGCCGCATCATGCGTAGTTGTTTACCTGTATTCTGTGCACAATTCACAGATTGGAAAAGGGTTGAAGTCATGAGACCCACCAATTGGGTGGTTCACTCATTGCGAATAATGACTTGGTCGGGATGGTAGGTGCAGCCACATTTGGTCGCCCCGTACATCCTATCAGACATAATAACACTTAACAGGTTAGCATTAGTAGATGATAAATGGCGGCAAGCTTGGCAAGTTATAATGGACTGGTTGGATGCGAAGGAACCTCATCTCTTTAATGAGGAGGAGGATGCTTAAGCGGGAGATAAGGTAAGTTTTTAGTTTTGTTATTGTCTGCTTATGTCCCAAGCAATTTAATTCTATTAACCCCATAATGGGTGGAACTCTTATAGAGTTGCGTCAGTATTTTTATTTTCCCTATATTAGTATGTTCTAACCTTGTTTTGCAAATGTTCCAGAATTTCACGCGTTTCCATAGTATTTTTTTTACCCTCTTTATTTAAATGCTTTGAGGACAAAGCATGCTTCTTGTTTGGGGGGGGGCATAGAAACACGTGTAATTAAGGCATCTGCTAGGATATAGATATGTATAACATGCATTTGTTTTCAAGTTAAAATTTTTAAAAAATATAAATAAATAAGTTTATGCTATACACTTAGGAATATTGGTATTGTTTTCTTTATCTATGCTCTTAACAATCTAGAAGTCTCACGTAGCTTTTGCATCAGAATAATTGTTAGAAACTCAGGTTAATATGTAGGTAATAATCTTTGCATCTATCTATAAATATATTACATGAGTATCTATGATTGTTAGCGATAAGTTTCAAATCTAGGCTAGAGTACTTATTCTACAAATCCTGAGAATATAGCCTAAAGCCTTATATGAAATGAAACATTTGAGAAATGACACAAGGGAGAAGTAAAATCCGGATATAGAAATCACACATCCACTTGCTTGATCACTATGCCATATCCTAAGCGAGAATTTAGGCCCTCTTTGGATCGATATAGCCAGAAATTCAAACCTATGAATTATTTTCCGCTAGTCGCCCCTCTGAGCCTTTCTTTAGCCTTTCATAACCCACAAATCCTTTACCCTGTTACAAAAACAAAACAAAATAAAAAATAAAAAAATCAACCTACCCAATCTAGAATAAGTCTGAGAATAGAATGAAGAAGAAAGAAGAAGAGAAAAACCGGTGTAAACAAAAGTTAATTAATTGCTTCAGAAAATAAAGAAAAGAAGTTTCTATCCAAAGAAAATAAAAAAAAATAAAAACTCCAAAAAAAAAAAAAAAAGAATAAAAGGAGTCAAAAGCCAAAGAAAAAGAAAAAAAAAATATGGCTAAGGATGGAAACAAAGTGTAGAAGCAAAAGTAAATAACAAGGTTTTCTCTAAGTTACATAATATGAAGACTCTACTATCTCAGACTTGTCCTTTTGAATATCCATTTCCTTCCTTCTTAAACCATCTCCCAATCCCATGACACCTAATAAAGACCTCTAGCTCAATTAGGAATAGGTTAGTGTGATAGTAAGTGGCAGATGTGTTTGATTGACTCCGGCTTCCTTGTTGTCATTGAGATTGTAAGGTAAAAGTGTGCCCACTGCACACTGGAGTAGTGAAACTTGAGCAGAAAAATCAGAGTGGTTTTGTCTTGACATTTATGTGAGGACCTACTTAAGGACGCTATTCCGAGTTTTCATAAACGAACCTGCTAGGCATTTCATAGTATTACTCATAGTATATATATTTGTATCATAGATGATTGATTATTATGCATATATTAGTTTAGGTTTTTGACTTGGTTATTCTTATTCAATTGCTAGTGAGATGTATAGATAGTTGAGACATGAATGAGGAAACAATAGTTTTATTTCTTAGTCGTTGTAGTATAGATAAAGTTTCGAAAGTACCTTCACCTGGAAAACTCTCATGAGGCTATAACTTCGTCCACTTAGGGAATTCATAGTGGTTTAAGGCCTTGTTGCATATGGTCAATGCAATCGCGACTCAAATAAAGCGAGTAGATAGAACTCCAGTTTTGGTTACTTATTCTAATTTCTCATCTTTGCTTGAGGACAAGTAAAATGCTGTTTGGGGGTGGTTTGATAAGAGCCCAAAACTGTAGTTTTAACCTGTAATACATCATACTTTTAGACCAATTATGTGAGTAATAATTAAGAGTTAATCTCGATTCACGTGTTTTATGCATTTCAGGCTTCAAAGTCCATTATGTGCAGAAATGTGCCACTTTAGCGAGATAAAGGAGCAAAGGTCGGTTGCTAAGGAGTTCTGTGATTAAAGGCCAATTTTCAAGAAGACAAAGCCTCTGTAAAGCCCGGTCAAAAGATGAAAAGTCAAAGTCCACGCGGGCGGAAACAATGCACAAAGTCAACAGAACTTCCAAAGACCATATCTTTGGACTCAGACCTCGGAATTGGGCCTACCTTACATCAAAACGACTGGCTCGGAAAGAGCTTTCCAATGGTCCAAGACTTGGACCAATCAGAGGAGCAGAAGTGGACGAAAAGTCTGTCGAAGTCAACTACAGCTGAAGAGGCCTTTTTGGACTGAAAGTATTGGGTTTTGGGCCTGATTCTCTGGCCCGAAACATGGATCCAAGCCCATGCACGATTTTTGGATCTGAACATAGAAAAACCAAAGCTTAGCTCTTTGTTAATGGTAGCTAGTTAGACCTAAAACAATAGATAATTCTAGATCTAGTTTTCATTAATTAAATTAAGTTTAGTTTAAATTCAATTCTTGTTTTAGATTAAACTCTTAGAATCATTGTTCTTAATTAGTTTGATAAATAAAATAGCTATTTGTCAATTTCGATTTTGTCATTTCAAATTATAGATCTAGTTTTAATTCTTGTTGATTATCATTTTGAGTTGTTAAATTAGATTGAAGTATTGTTAGTTAAATTAGTCAAGTTAGAATTTTGATATGATGTTTAGTTATAATAATATAGGAAATGATGGTTTGATGAATCAAGGCTAAACCTCCATTAGAGGGGTTGATGAAGCCTTGATGAAAGTTTAGTTGTATAAGTGTAGAATCGTTGTAGAGTCTATTCCATTCTAGAAGGTCGTGTTTCGCCATGAGAATGGGTAAACGACCTCACATGCTAGTTATAATTGGTAGAAATGCCATGTTAATTAGGGATTAGAACGAGCAATCCTTATAGTAAGAATGTAAGAATTGGATTACAACAGTTTATGCTAGGTGATTAAGTTGGATTTGAGGTGGAATCAATTCCCCTCTAATTCTTTATCTAGATTCACATTCAGTATTCAGTATCATTTCGTTATTCGTAACTTATTAATTTCATTCACCTCGTAGTATAGAATTCCCCTCGTAAACCTCTCATTAGACTTAAGACCGATTAGTTAACTATGAAATCATTCCATGCTAGAGAACTAGGAGTGGAGCGAATTTGTTACTCCACTCTATTTCGATAGAATTGAGAGTAGAAAACTTGATAAATATAGACTTGTACCAAGTTTTAGTTTACTTACGTTTTGAGTTTCATCGTTCATTTCGTAGGTAAACTATCATTTTATCATTTATCAACCCTCATGCATGCATGAATCACAAAGCATCCAAGGGATGCGTGAACTTAGACAGAGCTCCTGGAGCAAAGCATCCAGAGGTGGAGGTGGAGCTTTGTCATCATCGAGACCATCCTCGATCTCTTGTATAACCTCTGGGGACTAGTCATGCTGAACGTAATGAAGGTAGACAGGAGTGAATGTGGCAGACTTTCTACCACAAAGTCACTTGATAAGAGCCTAAAACTGTAGTTTTAACCCCTTTAACAACATCGCTTTTGACCAATTATATGATTAATAAGTAAGAGTTAGTATTGTTATCGTGTTCTTGTGTATTTCAGGCATTGGAGTCGAATATGTGCATAAATGCGTCCCTTCTGCGAGATAAAAAAGCAAAAGTTGGTTGTTAAGAAGTTCTATGATTAAAGGCCAAGATTCAAGGAGAAAAAACCTTTTTAAAGCCCGGTCAAAGCTGAAAAGTCAAAGTCAATGCAGATAGAAATAGCGCACAAAAGTCAGCAAAACTTCCAAAAGCCGTATCTTTGGACTTAGACCTCGGAATTAGGCCTACCTTATGTCAAAACGACCGGCTTGGAACGAGATTTTCAATGGTCTAAGCCTTGACCCAATAAGAGGAGCAAAAGTGGACAAAAAGACTGTTGAAGTCAAATCTAGCTGAAAAGGCCTCTGTGGACTGAAGAAATTGGGTTTTGGGCTCGATTTTCCTGCTCAAAACATGGCTCCTCAGCCCATGCACGAAAAAGTGGATCTTGTCTCCTCTATTTGAAGAAACAAGACTTAGCTCTTAAGCATCTAGTTTTTTTAGTTAGCCATTATCCAATAACTTGTTTTAGATCTAGTTTTAGACTCCATTAATTTAGTTTTATTACCTTGTTTTGAATTCAATTTTGAATCAATTTATTGTTATTATTCATTAGATCAATAAAGTTAGTTAGCTATTGATAATTCTAGTTTCATTTCATTAAATCATTTTATCTTTAATTCATAGATTTAGTTAATAATCATTACTAGTTTTAATTCAATCTTGCATGATTAGACTTTCATTTTAAATCAAATAAGTAAATTTATATTATTTTATCATGTCTTGTTATTGTTTATATATAAATGATAGTTTAATGATTCAAGGCTAAAACCTCCATTAGAGGGGTTTGAAGAAGCCTTGATGAAAACTTGATTGTTGTTAGCGTAGAATAGTTCGTAATATTCTATTCCATTCTAGAAAGTAATTAGTTCACCATGAGAATGGGTTTGATTGCTTCACATGCTAGTTGTTAGTTGGTAGAGATTACCATGAACAATTAGGGATTAGAAACACCTAATTGTTATGCGGAAGCATTACAATTCGGATTACGACAATTCCTCGCTAGTTGATTAAGTCAAGGTGGAATCAAATTCCCTTAATTCTTTATCTAGATTCGAACCTTAGTATTTGAATTGCCATCTTAGTATTTCGAACATTTCGATTACGTTATTTCCCATTGTTGTTAGCATAAGTATATAATCCGTACTCTCATTGACTTTGATAGAACTGATAATCTTAGTTAATGTGAATTCTAAAGAACTAGGAATGGAACGAACTTTCTATTCCAACAATATTGCAATAACATCGAGAGTAGAGAACTTTGAATATTAAGTGTAAACCAGTTTTAGTTTTACTTGCGTTTGAGTCTCATTACTTATTCGTAGGTAAAACTATTCATTTTACATTATATCATCACTTGGAACTACTGCTTCCCAACTAAACATGAGCTTAGTTACAAGGGTAGGAAGGGGAGCAGTACTCCGTCTAGACTGAGAAAGCTGGTCCCACAGGAAAGAACTGATACAGAACCCGTTGTTTCGAGTCTGTAAAATCCAAAGAATGTGAAGGATCGACTTACTTATATTCTAAGGTTTCGTCGTCCCCACAAGGTTGTGCGCAATCCAAGTTGCCACTGCTAACTGGTTCTTCCTCAAAGAAGTCTGCCTCACGCAGGTGGAACCATTGACATACTCGCCCTTTAACACAGTCACATGGATCAAATCGAACACTGTGCCATAAAACTACTGACTCTCAAAGACCTCGTGTCGTGCTTCAATACCCAAAACCGACCTAATTGCCTGCCTAGTCAACACATGTGTGCCTCCCCCAAATGAAATGGTAACCAAGCCTTCGTTATCGCGAGCTAAGCCGTGATAACAAGCTTGAACAAGAGAAGGGGAATAATGAGTGGTGGGTTCTAGCAAGAGTAGCCTCCAACCACTTCTAAGGATCTGTCCCTTGAAGAAAACATAAAACACCCCCAAATCAAATAGATTAGAAAAATCCATTTCAGGTACAATCTTTCAATTGGCAGCCATGAGAGGATGTTTTGGTTAAATTGAATGTGGATATAAGGTGGGGAGAAGGTTTGCTAGTGGCAGTAGGAACTATTTTGAGTTTGGTGAAGAAGGGGGCATGGCGCGGGTGCGTGTCAGGTTTGATTTCGTGAGCTAGGGTTTTTTGTGAAGAAGACAGTATGTTGGGCGGTCGCGTTGTTAGAATTTAAACCCACGTACGACCGTCGGTTGTTGGATTTTTAGGGTTTGAAAAGTTTGGCCTAAGCCCATATGAAATGTGGAAATACCGAAAAGGTCCTGTTCTATCTCGTAACTCGTAAAAAGCAAATCCCTGCTTCGTTACCGGCTCGATTCGGACAAACAAACTGTCTAAATGATCAGTGTGAAAAATCCTATCCAACGATATATCACATGCTTTGATCCAAGGTTGTATGACACACAAGATGATAGATGAATGCCTCAAAGCATGAAGATGACATAAGCTGTATACACGAATGAGCTCTAACAAGATAGAGGTTTTTTACAAGAAGATAAAATCATACGTTTATCCAGTATCATTTTGGTTACTCTGGGGCGTAAGATTTTAAATATTTATATCCTCAAGTTTTTGAAAACTATGTAGAGATATATACAAAGGACTCGTACAAAAGCAGTGATAAAAACATACCATAACAGTTTGTCTTAGGCAACTTTCATGTCGGTTTGAGTGAACCCAATCCAGACAGACAGAGCTTCAGTTATTTGAGTTAGGGGATTTACTGTGCAAGACATGGAATGTCCTAACCTGTGTGAATGGCGCGGTGATATAGGTGACCCTTAATAAGGAAAACTGATATCAAACCACCCCCTAGATTGCGTTTTTCTAGGGGTTGGTCTATGTAGAATCCATTGCCCATTTTGGAAAAAAACACATGACTAGTGTTGTATCAAGAATTTTCTATTATAAAAATTGGAAAAACTAAGAACTTTTATAAAAAACAACAAGAAAAAGTTATTTTTAACAAAAAAAGTGTAAAATAAAGAAAAAGAAAATTGTATACTTGCTCCATAGAGGTACACTACTCAAACTATGAGTAAAAGTGCTAACAAGGAATATACAAGTATAAGTGGACTCAAGACTCTGACACTTACAACCACACACTCCAAGTGGAGTGGTCTGGTTACCTTTTTTGATGTATTCCATAGAAACAGTTGTAAGGGAATGAAATGATTGGAAATACATCACGAAACATAGATTTTAATCCTCATAGATAGGATCTTCGAGAATGGTTTCTTCTACATCCGTAGATCGTAACTTATGATAGTGTTTTAGGCGCTTGAAGCTTCCAAGGCTGAGTTTGCTTGTTTAGGATTATGAACTACTTGTCCTGGGAACACACCTTTCTGGGCTTTCTCTTGAGTTAGGTGGCTTAGAGATTGTTGTATGGACACTAAGATTTGAGATTGCTGATGCATCAAAGATAGCATAATTTCGAATGTTTTGTCTAATGGGACCTTAGTAGGTTGGGCAACTGGAACTAGGTCTCTTTGGTTGTTGATTGGTAGATTTTGGTAGTTATGGTTAAAGTTGGATGGAACCATTGCTCTATTATGATTGTTGCAGGTACCTTGTCCTTGTTTGAACTGATTGAATGTATTTTATGGTTTGACATGATTTGTGAACCCTGGAGGTGGTTGGGTTTTTGGATTATTATTTGATAAGAGCCCAAAACTGTAGTTTTAACCCCTTAATAATATTACATTTAGACCAATTATGTGTATAATAAATAAGAGTCAGTACTATTTATGTGCTTTTGTGTATTTTAGGTATTGGAGACCAATATGTGAAGAAATATGTCACTTTTGTGAGATAAAAGAGCAAAGGTTGGTTGCTAAGAAGTTATATGATTAAAAGCCAAGATTCAAGGAGAAAAAACCTTTAAAAATCCCGGTCAAAGCTAAAAACTCAAAGTCAACGCAGGCAGAAATATAACAAAAAGTCAACAGAACTTCCACAGACCGCATCTTTGGACTCAGACCTTGGAATTGGGCCAATTATATGTCAAAACGACCGGCTCGAAAAGAGTTTTCCAATGGTCTAGGCCTTGACCCAATAAGAGGAGCAAAAGTGGACGAAAAGACTGTTGTAATAATTTCTAATAGAGAATCCCTTTTTGGATATATGTAATTAGGTTTTGGGCTTATTTTCATGGCCCAAAACATAGCTTCAAAGCCTATACACGAAATTGTAGACCTAGCTCTCTCCTATATAAAGAGGACTAAGGCCAAACTCTTACTGAAAACTTAGTTATTAATTCATATACTTAGATTTAGCCTTAGTTTTTGTCACACCCCGAATTTCAATAAATTATATAATAATAATGATATCCGACTCCTCAATATCCGAGATGTGACAACAACCTCACAACCCAATCTATATCATAACCCTAATGAATAATAACACATGCGGAAAAACTAAACAATAAAATACTCAAAACAATCCACTCATCATTAAGAAAACTTGTGATAAAAAATTACGTTACAAACTTCTTTACTTAAGAATTCGGAAAAAAAAAGTAAATTAAACATATGTCCCCAACAAATTCCACTACATCTCTGAGGAAAAATGAAACGACATCTTATTAAAAATAAATGCTAACATCAATCACGAGCAGCACGCCACCTTCTCGAACATCACTAACCCCGCCCAGTGATCGACTATGTTCATATAAGAACACACCCGATTAGCAAACATGCAAATCGGGTCAGTATTATAAATAATGCTGGTATGAGTAGCCTTAGTAAAACCATTTAGACATACATAATATTTCATTCTTTACATGGCAGGTAGTTCCTCCATCGAGGCGCCTAAGCTTAAGGTAGTTAGTTCCTTCATAAAGGCACCTTAACTTCTAACTAAGAGTAAATAACTTATGTCAGCCTAGTACTTACCTTTATGCATGCTCTATCGCAGAGTGGGTCCTCTCTGCAAGAATAATTAGTTTAACCCACTCTCCTACAAGCAATTTGTAATAATCATAAGAAAAATGAAACTTAACTTGAAAGTCTTAAATCAATAACCACACCTGAGGAAAATATCATGGCAGTAACATTTATCAAGTGTCCCTAGTAACCCGTCGTCTCTATGTTTTACCTAGTTGTCCTGGCTAACACAATCGCTACCCAACGCCGAACATGTACATCTACATGCCTCCCCTTACATAATGTACCACTCCGTGCGTAACTACCCTGAGCGGGATGCCACACACCAGGTAACCCTCACACGAAAGCCATTATGTAAGTAATGCCACTATTCGGCATAAAATATCGCGCGTCTCGTTCTATTTTGAGAACGGAATAATCAAGCCATTATTCGGCTACGCCAGAAGGGCCATTCTGATTTACTAAAACGCCCGAAGGGCCAATCAAATTTCACACGCCCATACAGGGAAAATCACATGAGTTGTGGTAGCTAGGTTCTAGGATTTTCGTTACGTAATTTATTCAAATGTATATATCTATGCATCTTAAAATTTCTCTATCTTCACGTGTCAAAATTTACACAAGATCGAAGTCAAATCTATATTAGATACTGACAAACAAGTTTATACAAGTGTCACCCACATCTTATCATCGGATTGGTCCATAAATTCAATCTTTAACATTTTTTAGAAAAAAGTCAACAGTCAACGGGTCAACAGTCGACGGTCCTAACCGGTGGTCATTCCACCCAGTCCTTACCCAAACCCATATTTAAAAAGAGTTCAAACCCTAGTCCTTAGCGACTGGCTAAACTGACCCGGTTTAACCCGACCCATAAACTGATCTGGCCCAACTGGAAATCTCAAAACTAATTAGATCCCATGCGACCCAATTCAAATTTTAGGACCAGCCCACATAACCCTTTTAAATTGGCCCAAACCAAAACTGATAGGGTCCGGCCCAACTAATTAGTCCCAAGTCAAAAACTAAACAGCGACCTGGAGCACTAGATTGCTCTCACGGTCATCCCCTTCGCAGCAATAGCCGCTAGCTTCCAGCCACCCCCAAAAATCCTTCACACACCACCCACCAATAACTCAGCGAAAATGATGTGGGTGAAAAACCCCACAACTTTACTTCACCAATCGACCACAAATTTTCAGTTTTCGCAATCCCTCTCAAATCACAGATCCGACCGCCATTAATGTTCTTGGAGCTCTCAACCACTCTCAAACTTTCCCCCTACCACCATTCATTCAACCAACAACCCTCAATACATAAAAACAGCTCAAACACGAAAAATAAATACAAAAACAAATCCCTCAGTATCACAGTAATGGCGTTTTTACAGGAGAGGAGGTTAGGGGGCTCGCGCCTCCCTTTACCACCACCTAATGGTGTTGACAGTACTAACAATCTACTAAGTTTTAAACATACACAATAAGAATACTCCTTGAAGAGAAAAATGGCAGAAAACGAAAGATGAACAGAACATGGTTTTGGACGTACAGTTCATTGTATCTATATACGGGAAAAAATACGAAAAATAAACTACTCACCTCCTGTGTTATCGGCAACAGAAAATATCGAAGAAAAAAATGAGAGAACCAAATCCCAGCTAGCTCGCGAAATCCGCATTCTTCTCCGTTTTCGGCTTGTGTGTGTTGTTTGTGGTTTTTCAGAAAAAACTAGTTTCTCCGGAGACACCCTATATTCTCCTTAACTTCCAAATTACTAAATATTCTTATATCATAACTATGGAAATATTATTTCTATTAAAACTATTATATATATTATGTTCCTTAGGTTAATATCTTGTTTCCTTTTTATTTAAAGCTTTCCAAAAATTAAAGATAATCTACCCACATTCCAAATTCAAATACTATTTTCCTATATTAACATTATTCGAAATTACTATTTGGTATTCCACATGCTAGTACGTTGACCAGAAAAATACAGTCAAATACAGAAAATATTAAATATTGTTACGCAAATAATGTAAATATAAAATAGGGGTCTTACAGTTTTAGTTTTTAGAATACTTTAGACCTAGGTTTTAATTCATATAACTCTTTCATTAGTTTTAAGTTAGTTGATTATTCAATATTTAGTCTTTAACATAGTTTCAATTCTTAAACTCTCTTCCATTAGATTAATAAAATCCAAGTTATTGTTCTTCGTTATATCTTTTTCTTATTTCTATATTAATGATAGTCTAATGACTTCTAGCTAAACCCCCATTAGAGGGGTTTGATGAAGATTTGATGTGTTAGTTAGAATTATTACATTTAAGAGTTTTACTCTAGTAGGTTAGTTAATTCGACATGAGAATAGGTTGAACTTCCTCACATGCTAATTATTAGTTGGTAGAGATTGCCATGAATAATTAGGGATCAATTACTTAATCTTTATTGCTTAGGATTGGAATAATCTACACTAGCATATTATGAATTTATCTAAGTAGAATCAAATCCCCCTAATCTCTTTTCCATATTCACATCTTAGTATTTAATTGCCATAGTATAAGTTAAAATATCTTAATCAGTTCAATCACCATATTAGTATAATTATAATCCATTACTCTCATTGATTTTGTTAGAATAGATTAAACTAGCGAAACTTACATCTAAATATACTAAGAGTGGAATGAATTCTCGATTCCACACATTGCATGATAAACGAGAGTAGATAATTTTGATATAGAGTAGTAAATAGCTTTAGTTTTACTTATTCTTAGCATAACTAGTTAAGAGTAGGTAAAACTAGTTTTTACATTTTATCAAATGGCGCCACTGCCATCTTAGTTTTGTTTAGATTTGTTTCCTTTCGTATTTTCGTTCCTACCAAAATATCATTAAACCCACCCACCCTTGTTTGGTTCTAACTGTGTTTGTTTGGTTCAGATTATAATTTTTTTTGAAATTCTACCTTGAGCGTGCACACGCCCTAGGTACTCTATTTTGTGAGCGCGCACACCCTCAAGTTACTGGAATTCGTGTCAAGCAATAGTGCACCCGCGCCTTTGTAAGCCTGTTTCCAAGTGCGCCCGCGCCCCTTCTGAGGAAAGCCGGATTTTTCACAGGTTAGTTTCCAACTCTCTTCGTTCAAGTTATTAAGTGTTTCCAACTTTGTACATACACTGAGATTGCGTATACAAGACACTATTCAAACGCGTAGCAAGGAGGCATTCAAGTACTCCTTTTTCCACTCCTCGCCTCTTCTATCAGATGATTTTTTAATTCTAGCATATCATGGTTGTTTTGACTGCTGTTAGTGGTTTATATTCATATTGGCCTTAGCTTTGCATGAGATTAAGGTTTGGTACTAGTAAACAATCTTTTATTATTTATCGTAACCGTCAACGCACATGCCTATCTAGAATACCACACATTACACCTGCATCAATGACTGAAGAAACAGAGACTCCTCTCTCTGACTTTTATAAAGCCCTTAACGATAGCCCTAAGTCTTGCATCGTTCTTGCAGACCCAGTGGGGGATTTTTGAATTCGCCCGAATATATTTAATTTGTTACCAGTTTTTTATAGTTTAGACCACGAGAAGCCTTATTGCATATGCGTAGGATGGAACAAGTTCTTACCATATTTCATCATCCTACCATAGGTTTAGAACAAATTAAACTTAGGGTGTTTCCTTTCACCCTAGCCGATAAGGCAACATCTTGGTTAACTACCCAATCACCTAATTCTGTAGACTCATGGGCCAACCTCGTTCAATTGTTCATGGAACAATTTTACCCACCTCTGAAGACAGATGAAATGCTTCAAAAGATTCATTTCTTCCACCAGAATCTTCATGAATCCTTTTCAGAGGCCTGGAATCATTTCACTAATCTTCTAATCGAGTGTCCATATCATAACCTTGCGAAAGACACGCTTGTTCGTGCCTTTTTCAAAGGGCTTTTACATCACCATAAAGAGGTTCTTAACATAATGACTGGGGGTAGTTTCCTTAGTAAAGGTGCCTCAGAGGCTTATAGGTTTTTAGAAGATCAATCTAAACGTCAAAATAACTGGGCGGGGGTGTAATGACATCCCCCAGTCCAGTAATTCTTCTTCCACAGTTGAAGCTGCCAGTATGTTTGAGGTTAAATATGATCCCGAGCTTAGAACTCTAATCGAAACTTTCACTAAAAAGGAAGATGCCATTTCTATTTAACATAAGCCTACTCCTGTTATGAACGTCAACACTCTTCCATGTAATTTCTATTACAACCTTGAGCATTCCGACTTCTATTGTCCTCTCCTCCATGAACAACCACCCGCACAGCTGGATAATGTTTGCTTTGTAAATAGTGAACCTAACCCACCTTGGAGACAACACCATAACTTCAGTTGGCAAAATAATCACCAAGTTACACCTTCAGGGTTTAATAATCAAAATATTAGGCCATCGAACAACTATAACCAAGCTCCACCACGACAAGGACAAGGACAAGGACAAGGACAAGGTAATTATAATAATTATAATAACAATAGAGGTATCGTACCGATTAATAATAACTATCACAACCCACCCGTTATCCATTAATCATTCCATACAACAGTTAGCCCAAGAGAAAGCCCAACCAAAAGGTGTGTCTCCAAGTCAAGCTATACCTAATCCTAAAATGCCAAACACAGCCTTTGAAGTAACCGGTATTACTAGTAATAAAAATATAAACGTAGGTGAGTTAAATGCCACCACCATTCTCCGTTCTGGCAGAGTGGTTGATAACGCCGTAACTATGCCAGTTGTTACCCCACCAGTGGTCATTACACCTAATAATTTACTAGATACTGAAGTAGTAACTGAAGATCCTACTCCTGTAGAGGTACTAGTTAAACCTCAACCCAAGAGGAAAGTGGCCAAGGTTAAAACTCCTATTGATCCATATGCTAAATATTGAGAGAACCCACCGTTTCCCCAGAGACTAGCCATGTTACACAAGGATACCAATTTTGAAGAGATTAGGCAAGTTTTAAAAATCTAACGATAAACCTACCTTTTCTTGACGCTATTAAAAAGTTACCACAACATGCTAAGTTTCTAAATGAGTTGTGCACTACTAGGCGGAAAACAAATTTACCAAAAGATGCCTTTTTAACTGAACAGTTTCTAACTCTATCTGAACATAATGGAATCGTTAAGTACAAGGACCCTGATCGTCCTACTGTACAATGCACCTTAGGGGATACTCACACGACAACTGCTCTATTAGACCTAGGGTTGAGTGTTAACTTACTCCTATATTATATATATAAACAAATAGGTCTCCAAGAGATGCAACCAACTAAGATGACGATGCAATTAGCTGATCATTTTATTAAGTATCCTAAGGGTGTGGTTGAAAATATGCTGGTTAAAGTTTAAGATTTTTACTATTCAGCATACTTTGTTATCCTAGACACAGAAGTCATTAACAACTCTGTTCCTATCATTTTAGAGCGTCCTTTCTTGGCAACTGCTAACTGATAAGAGCCCAAAACTGTAGTTTTAACCCCTTAACCATCATACTTTTAGACCAATTATGTGAGTAATAATTAAGAGTTAATACTGATTACGTGTTTTTATGCATTTCAGGCTTTAAAGTCCATTATGTACAGAAATGTACCACTTTAGCGAGATAAAGGAGCAAAGGTCGGTTGCTAAGGAGTTTCGTGATTAAAGGCCAAGATTCAAGAAGACAAAGCCTTTGTAAAGCCCGGTCAAAAGCTGAAAAGTCGACGCGGGCAGAAATAGCACACAAAGTCAGCAGAACTTCCGAAGGCTGTATCTTTGGACTCAGACCTTGGAATTAGACCTACCTTATGTCAAAACGACCGGCTCAGAAAGAGATTTCCAATGGTCTAAGCCTTGACCCAATCAGAGGAGCATAAGTGGATGAAAAGTCTGTTGAAGCCAAATCTAGCTGAAGAGCCCTTTCCGGACTGAAAGAATTGGGTTTTGGGCTCGATTTTCCGGCCCAAAACATGGCTCCAAGCCCATGCATGATTTTTGGATTTGAAAGTATAAAAACAAAAGTTTGACTCTTTGTTAAGGGTAGATAGTTAGGTTAGAAAATAAATTAGGTTAGGAGAAGAAAAGTAGCCATTAAACCTTAGTTCTAGATCTAGTTTTAGATTAATTAATTAGTTTTTATTCTTGCCTTAAATTCAGTATTAAATTATTGTTCTATTAGATTTATAAAGTTAATTACTTATTCCATAAAGACATGTTCTTATTATTGTTCTTGTGTTGGGAATGGTAGTATAGAAATTTCACATCAAATCATTACTCTTACCATTGTTCCTTTTGGGTTTGATTAGTTGAATTCAATTTAAGTCTAGACAGTTAAGAGTGGAACGAATCTTTACTCATTATATTGCATGATTATGTTTTGAGAGTAAGAAGAATTGATTTAAACGTAAGAACGGTAGGATTACGTATTAGTGTTGTTAACATTAACATTTAGAATTCTACAATTTTTACGGATATCAAATGGCACCGCTGCCATCTTAATCTCGTTCAAGACAAGAATTCAATTGCTTGAATCCAAGGGGCAATCCCCCATTCTCTACCCACCCACACTTTTAATTTTTAATTTTTATTTCTTGAATTTTCGGAACTGTTCACTGTTTTAGGCATAGGGCTGCGGATTCACAGAGAAAAATACTACAGTGAAGGTATTTCTAAATTTTCGAAAATTTTGAAAATTTTCAGACATAATATCTAATGTGTTGTTGATTTACTGGAATATTTTCAGATTTTTCAAAGTTGGTTTACCTTGTGAAAAAAATACGATCTTTACAGTGCTGCATTTCAGTTTTCACACCGTATGTTCTTGAAAAACAGATGAGTAAGGTTACTTAGGGAGTTCTAAAAATTCTATAATTTTTACAGGAGTATCTATCCTAATTCATGAGTTTTTAGTAAAAATTTGACGAGTTTTTTATTTGTTTTGACTTCCTAAATAGTAGAGTGTTTCCAGTGTGTTTCTGCAGTGTTGCAAACACTTAATATCTGGAACACCAGACGATAAGGAGAGGTTTTAGAACTCCAATTGCTCTAAAGTTTTTACAGGAACAATTAGGATCTGTCAGGAGTCTCCAGTAAAAATTTGGAAATTTTTGGCTTTGTTTTGATGGGTTAACCATTCAGTTGTTTGTATTGTGTCCGAAAACTGTTTTGCAAACTTTTCAGGGCAGTAGAGGGACTTTCATAGCTCCGATTGATCTGGAATTTTACAGACTACTTGATAGACGTCTTAGCAAATTACTGTAAAAATTTCAAATTTTTTGGAGTACGATAAAAGGCCTAAAACTCGAAAACCCTGAAGCACGACCTGCGCCCATACCGAGCGCGACCCGTGCTCAAAACACTGGACATTTGAAAACCCTGAGGCGCACCTGGCCCAAAAGTTGAGCGTGACCAGCACCCATACTGAGTGCGACCCACGCTCAAAACACTAGAACTCGAATTTTCACTGAGCGCACCTGCGCCCAAGTGAAGCGCACCTGCGCCCTCAGTTGATTTTGCCGGATTTTCGCAGGTTTGATTCAAATTTTCAATTTTCAAGTTTTTCAGTGTTCTAACTTGTTATATACACTAAACACACGTGAACAAGATGCTATTTATAAGCGAAGCAAGGATGCAATCAGGTATTTCCTTCTTCCACTCCTCGTTTCTTTTGTCAGAGGAGTTTTAATTCTAGTATAATCAGGCTTGTTTTTCGTAGACATAAATACCACACGCCTATCTAAGAATTTCACACACACCACCGATATAATGGTCAAGAAAGAGAGACTCTCTCTCGACTTCTACAAAGCCTTGAGCGATAGCCCCAAATCTTGCATCGTTCTAGCGGACCCGATGGGGATTTCCGAATCCCCCCAAATATTTTTAATTTGTTACCCGTTTTTCATGAAAAACCTTATCAGCACATGCGTAGGATTGAACAAGTCCTAACAACATTCCACCATCCCACGGTTGGTGCGGAACAAATTAAACTGAGGGTATTCCCTTTCACCTTAGCCGATAAGGCGGCATCTTGGTTAACTGCCCAAACGCCAAACTCTGTGGACTCATGGGCTCAACTTGTTCAATTGTTCATGGAACAGTTTTACCCACCATCAAGAAGGCCGGATGAAATGATTCACAAGATTCATTTCTTCAGCCAGAATCCTCATGAATCCTTTTCAGAGGCCTAGAATCATTTCACTGATCTTCTCATTGAATGCCCGCATCATAATCTTGCGAAAGACATGCTTGTTCGTGCTTTCTTCAAGGGGCTTTCACATTATCATAAGGAGGTTCTAGATATCATGATCGGGGTAGTTTTCTTAGTAAAGGAGCCTTGAGGCTTATAAATTCTTAGAAGATCAATCTAAGAAGAACAACAATTGGGGGAGGTAACGATTCCTCCCGGCTCCTCTCTTTTCTTCTCTTGAGGTTAAATATGATCCCGAAGCTTAAAAATCTTATCGATGCCCTCACTAAAAAGGTAGATGCCATCTCGCTCAACAACAACCCACTCCAGTCATGAACATTAACTCTACTCGTTGTAATGTCTGTTTGTAGTCTTGAGCATTCCGACTTCTATTGTCCTCTTGTCTATGCACAAACACCACCACAACCATCACACTTCAACCAGTTAACTCAACATCAAGGACAAGGGAACTTAGGTGACCAGAATAGAGGTTTAGTATCCATAACCCAGAACTATCAACATCAAGACATGAACACTCAACAAGCTTTAATTCCAAAACAACCATCTACAGGCAAAGTAGTAGTGACCTTGTTGGAGAAACAAAATCAAATTATGCAACAAAACTCCAACTTGATGAAATATCAAAGATGATCAAAACTCTAATATGATGAAACAAACGATGCAAATGATGCGTCTTTGTGCCAAAAGGTTATTGACATGTCTTCTAACCAAAATAATAACCAAACCGGTGTGTTTCCAAGTCAAGCAAAGGCCTAATCCTAAGTCAACAAACACCGCCTTTGAAATAAAAAAAGTATTTACTTGTAATGGTAATATAAACCAGGGGGACCTATGGTGCAGTCACTACCCTTCCTTCAGGACGAGTAGTTGATAACCAAGTGACTATGCCTAAAGATTACCCGCAAACTAAAAATGATACCATACCAAATACTATAATAGAAACTAAAGACCCTACAACTGTAGAAGTACTAGTTAAACCACAACCAAAAGGGAAAACATTACAAGACCCAATAATAGAAAGTGAAGACCCTACACTTGTAGAGGTTCCAATATGGACACCTAGATGGAAAACGGCTAGAGATAAAGCAAAGACTAATAATACTTTTATCCCTTCTGCTAAAAATAGCAATAAAACACCATATCCCCAAAGACTAGTTGTGTTTAAAAAGGACGAGAATTTTGATGAGATTAGGGAAGTGTTTAAAAATTTGACTATAAACCTACCTTTTCTAGAAGCTATAAAAAGTCTACCTGGGCATGCTAAGTTTCTAAAAGAGTTGTGCACCAAGAAGAGGAGAACTAACATACCCCACGAAGCATTCTTAAATGAACAATATCCCTCTTTATCTGAACATAACGGAATTGTTAAGTACAAGGACCCCGGTCGCCCCTATCAGATAATGCACCTTTAGGTGATACCTTCATAACAACTGCTTTATTAGACCAGGGGGCGAGTGTTAACTTACTCCCTTTTTATTTATATAAACAACTAGGTCTAACAAAACTTCAACCAACCAAAATGACTTTGCAGTTAGCCGATCGTTCTATTAAGTATCCCAAGGGTGTAGTTGAAAATATTCTGGTTAAAGTTCAGGATTTTTACTATCCAACCGACTTTGTTATTCTTGACACAAAAGTTGCTCATGATTCCATTCCCATCATCTTAGGGCGTCCTTTCTTGGCAACCGCCAATGCCCAAATCAATTGTCATGATGGCTCAATGACTCTTTCTTTTGGAAATCTTTCTGTAGAAGTTAACATGTTTAGACAAAAAACAGGGACAACTAGGTTTGCCTCAGAGAGGGGAAGTGAAGTCTATTGAGAGTTTTGTACCTCACATTAGTGCGGTGACACTTTAGTCCCCACACTAGTAGATACCCCTCTTATGGAAGAAGACAAGGATCACAATTTCTACTCCCCGGCACGTAGATAACATCAAGGAGGATTTCCTTCGACTCTTTTGCAACCCTTCTTTTGCACCATGAAGATTCTCTCCCTATTGACATCCATTCATCTCTTGGACGCCATGACGGAAGAAGAATTTTTAAGCCCTCTATCCTAGTGATTCTTCTTACCCACCTATTGAGGAATGTCTTGCATATCTCAAGGCCTCTGATGATATAGACCTAAGAACACTAGTTGAACACCATTCACCCACCTCACATCCTCATGTCACTCATTCACCTTCCATCACGAATGTTCCTCACCCTCTACCTTTTCAAAGAACCATTGAGTTTGTACTTGACCTTGGCGTTTCTCCTATGCTTCATAACTATCTAAAACCAACTGGTGAAGAAGTAACACCCAAGGACAAGCCACCTGACACTTTTTCATTTTTTCTATTTTTTCCTTCTCAAAATTATCCACATCCTACATATCTTCCATAACCATCAATTTTCTCACGTTCATTTACTTGGCATCCCTTTCGTAGGAGGACAAAGAAGAAATTGTATGCTCGATTAGGTTTTAGATATATAAGGCTTTGCTCTCATTCCACTAAGCTACGTCATAGGAAATCTTGGTGTTTAATTCTGTTTGATAGTGCATTCCATGTTAATTATTTGTGGAAAGACCCACAACTTTTTCGATTGTTGATATATGGTAAACTGTATTTTAATACATATATATTAGATAAAGTCTCAAGTATCTGACTATAAAAGACTCATTTTATTCTTCGGTGTACTCCATTCCAATCTTATGTTATGGGAGTGCACCATTAAGGCAGCCGGACCCTCCTTTTGGAGTGAGTGGTTGTAAGTGTCGGATTCTTAGTCTACGTTTCATGTGACTCACGCATTTATCTCTTGCACTTTTTCTCGTGGATTGAGTAGTGCTTCTCTATGGAGTGAGTTTCATTTTTATTTCTTTATCGTAATTTTGTTTTGTTTTTCTAAAAATCAAACATATAAAAACTAAATAAAATAAAAACATAAACATATATTAGTAAGTCTAGGGAATCTGACTTTAAAAGACCCAAGTTTTGTACAATACCAACTTTCTGGAGTATAGGCCAAACAAAATTTTCAAACTTAAAAAGAGTTTTCCAATTTTGTTTGGGGGTGGCGTATTTTGGTATTCATTTCAAATCATGTTGCCACCCTAAGCCCTGTCATGTTTACTCCAAAGAGAGTTTGTGTTAGTTAGTACGTACCAGTTTAATTGTGCTTCATATTATCATATCATCTTCACAATATTTCTGTTACAGGTAGTGCCAATTTTTGCCACGTTTCTATGGTAAATTTTTTCCTTATCTCTTCACACTTTGAGGACAAAGCGTTCGATTGTTTGGGGGTGGGATAGAAACATTTGAAAAAATTAGACACTTTTAGGATGTAAATTACGCACTTTTATTTATAAAATTATAAAAATTATAAAAATTAGTTAGTTACATAATTTAATTGTGCTATTGAATTGTTTCATGAACCCCCCCCCAAATTGTTTGGGGGTGGTATAGAAACACGATGTAAATGTTAAGCACCTATTAGGTTGTATATTACGTATTATTTGTCTTAAAAATAATAAAAATAAAAATAAAAAGTTTATGCTATACATTTAGGAATATTGGTATTGTTTCTTTCTCTATGCTCTTAATAATTTAGAAGTCTCAATGAAGCTTTTTTGCATTAGAATAGTTTTTAGAAACTTAGGTTAATATGTAGGTAATAATCTTTGCATCTATCTATAAATATATTACATGAGTATCTATGATTGTTTGGCAAGAAGTTTAAAATCTAGGCTAGAGTACTTATTCTACAAATCCTGTGAGAATATAGCCTAAAAGCCTTATATGAGTGAAACATTTGAGAAATGACACAAGGGAGAAGTATATTCCGAATAGAGAAATCACACGTCCACTTGCTTGACCACTATACCATGTCCTAAGAGAGAATTTAGGCCCTTTTTGGATCGATATAGCTAGAAATTCTGACCTAAGTATATTTTCCGCTAGTCGCCCCACTGAACCTTTCATTAGCCCTTCCATTAACCACAATTCCTTTACCCTGTTACAAAAACAAAACAAAATATATAAAAAAAAAAATCAACCTACCCATTTTAGAATAAGTCTGAGAATAGGATGAGTGAAGAAAAGAGAAGAGAAATACCCCGTAAAACAAAATTAGTTAGTTGCTTCAGAAAAGAAAAAGAAAATAAGTTTCCATCCAAAGAAAAGAAAAGAAAAAGAAAAAGAAAAATAAAAATAAAATAAAAACTCCAAAAATAGAATAAAAGGAGTCGAAAAGCCAAAAGAAAAAGGCTAAGGATGGAAACAAAGTGTAGAAGCAAAAGAACAAGGTTTTCTAGTTAAGTAATATGAAGACCCTATTATCTCGGACTTGTCTTTTGAATATCCGTTTCTTCATTCTTAAACCATCTCCTAATCCCCGCAACACCTAATAAAGACCTCTAGCTCAATTAGGAATAAGTTAGTGGGATAGTAAGTGGCGATGTGTTTGATCAACTTCGCTTTCCTTGTGTGTCATTGAGATTGTAAGGTAAAGTATGCCCACTACACAATCGGAGTAGCAAAACTTGAGTGGAAAAATCGTGAGTGATTTTTGTCTTGACTTTTATGTGAGACCTACTTAAGGACGCTTATTCCAAAGTTTCAGAAACGGACTGTTATCGTGCATTTCATAGCATTACTCATTGTATATATGTTTATTCAAGAGATTATTGATTATTATGCATATATTAGCTTAGGTTTCGACATGATTATTCTGTATTCATTGCTAGTGAGATGTATAGATAATTGAGACATAAATAAGAAAACAATAGTTTTATTTCTTAGTCGTTGTAGTATAGATGAAGTTTGTGAGTACCTTCACTGGAAAACTCTCACGAGGCTATAACTCGTCCACTAGGGAATTCCTAGTGGTTTAAGGCCTTGTTGTATATGGTCAATGAAATCGCACTCAGCGAAACGAGAGTAGATAGATTTCCATTTTTTGGTCACTTATTCTAATTTCTCATCTTTGCTTGAGGACAAACAAAATGCTGTTTGGGGGTGGTTTGATAAGAGCCCAAAACTGTAGTTTTAACCCCTTAACCATCATACTTTTAGACCAATTATGTAAGTAATAATTAAGAGTTAATACTGATTACGTGTTTTTATGCATTTCAGGCTTCAAAGTCTATTATGTACAGAAATGTGCCACTTTAGCGAGATAAAGGAGCAAAGGTTGGTTGCTAAGGAGTTCCATGATTAAAGGCCAAGATTCAAGAAGACAAAGCCTTTGTAAAGCCCGGTCAAAAGCTGAAAAGTCGACGTGGGTAGAAACGAAACAAAGACACAAAAAGTCGCCAGAAACTTTCGAGGTCAGATCTTTGGACTCAGACCTCGGAATTGGGCCTACCTTATGTCAAAACGACCGGCTCGGAAAGAGCTTTCCAATGGTCTAGGCCTTGACCCAATCAGAGGAGCAGAAGTAGGCGAAAAGTCTGTTGAAGCCAAATCCAGCTGAAGAGCCCTTTCCGGACTGAAAGAATTGGGTTTTGGGCCCGATTTTCCTGCCCAAAACATGGCTCCAAGCCCATGCACGATTTTTGGATCTGAAAGTATAAAAACAAAAGTTTAACTCTTTGTTAAGGGTAGATAGTTAGGTTAGAAAATAAATTAGGTTAGGAGAAGAAAAGTAGTCATTAAACCTTAGTTCTAGATCTAGTTTTAGAATAATTAATTAGTTTTTATTCATGCCTTAAATTCAGTATTAAATTATTGTTCTATTAGATTTATAAAGTTAATTACTTATTCCATAATGACATGTTCTTATTATTGTTCTTGTGTTGGGAATGGTAGTATAGAAATTTCACATCAAATCATTACTCTCACCATTGTTCCTTTTGGGTTTGATTAGTTGAATTCAATTTAAGTCTAGACAGTTAAGAGTGGAACGAATCCTTACTCATTATATTGCATGATTATGTTTTGAGAGTAAGAAGAATTGATTTAAACGTAAGAACGGTAGGATTACGTATTAGTGTTGTTAACATTAATATTTAGGATTCTACTATTTTTACGGGTATCACTAACACGCTCATAAACTGCCGTGATGGTTCGATGTCTATGTCTTTTGGCCATCTTTCTGTTGAGGTAAATGTTTTGAAAATGATGAAATAGTTACCAGATACGATTATCGATGGAGAAGTTAGCATGATTGAGAGCTTAGTTTAAGATTATTTCAACAATACGTTTCCAGAAACTCAGATGCACCAATTCCTTTCCTTTGGTAGTTCCGACTCCGACACTTTCGTCCCCATACTAGTAGATACCCTTTTTATGGTCGACGACAAAGATCACAATTTCGACTCCTTGGAAGTAGATGAAATCGAGGAAGATTTCCTTTGCCTCTTTTACAACTCTTCTTTGCCACCTCGCGAGTCCCCTCCTATTGATATTCATTCATCCCTGGATGCCATGTCAGAAGAAGAATTTTTCACCCACTATCCCAGTGATTCTTCTTACCCACCTATTGAAGAATGTCTTGCATATCTAAAAGCTTCTGATGATCTAGACTTGAAAGCTCTAACTGAGTGATAAGTGCTCAAAAAGTGCAATTTAACCCTCGATTATGCCTCTTGTTTAGCCATCTTAGTGGACTAATAGTGTTTGTAAATTATGTTTTATGATTCTACAGGTGAAAAAAAGAGTTTTGTGGAGTATTAGAGAAAAAGGGGTAAACAAAGCAATTCGGAGCATTAAAGATCACATGGGAAGCCCGTGGACAATCATGGAGAAAGCTAAGGAATTAAAGCTATTAAAGATGCGACTTGGACCTAGTTTAAAGCCTATTTGGAAGCCCAAGGCCAAATGATTCGTTGCTTGGACCAAAACCCGCAAAAGAGGATAGAAGGATGGAGCAAAAGAGGAAAAATAGAGTCTCACGTTTGAGACGCGACTATCGTGCGTCCAGACGCGACTCTCGCGTCTGAGACGCATGGATCGTGCATCCAGATGCATGAAACGACACTGTAGCCAATTTCTTCTCAGTTTTGGAGACGAAGTTGGACTATGAAAGAAGTTAATTTTTATTAGGAAACAAATGACGGTTTGGAATGCTTCTAGAACTCATTGTAACCCCTATAAATAGAAGACCTAAGTACCTCATGTAATTGGCCAATTCACTTATACTCTTGTCTCCAGAACTTGAGGCAGAGAGAGATTAATAATAAAAGATTCGGTTTTAACTAGCCGAGTCTTAATAAGTTAGTCTTTTTAGTCTTATGTTCTTCGACTCTTCTTCTTCTTGTTCTTCGTGTTCTTCCTTCTTTATGGAAGGCTAATATTCTCCTTCAAGGGAGAAGATGAAGCCGGTGCTTAGGGTTTGTTAATTCTTTTGGTTCATGGTATTCTCCAATCAAGTTAGTTCTTTATGTTTTTAGTTATTAGTTCCATTGCCCAGACCAGGGGATAGAAATATAGATTAAGGTTTTTATTTATTGCAATTGAATATCATGCTAGTTTAGGGTTTTATTTATTGCAATTAAATATAATGCTAGAATAGGATTTTATTTATTGTAATTGAATATTATACTATTATTCTCTACTTTTCTTCTAGTTGTGTAGTATTTTAGAGTAAGGAAAGTATTCCTTGTGTTTGCCTTAGATGGTGATTCATTGAATAGCTGCCCAAGCTCACATAAAAGGAAAGAAGATACTAGTAACATGAACATAGGAACAACCTAAAGTAGAGTTAATTGTTAACAATGTTTCGTTCAAGAGGGCATCGACACTCACTCGATTGCCTAATTGTAGTCTACTTGTGAGAACAACCATGAACCAAAAGGTCATTAAATAAAAAATATTGGTAGATTCTAATCTCTTAAATTTCCTCTCTTATAAATTCTCAATAGTTTAGTTAATTTAGTTTAGTTTAGTTTAGCATTAAAATCTAAAATCTATAATAATAGTTTTTAATCCCTCAAACCCCCTTTCCAGTCTTGTCATTCATATAAACATACACTTAAAAGTGGAACGATACCATACTCATCCTTTACTCATTAAGGGATAATTAGGCTTTGATACACTTCTATTTGTTCAACGACCATCATCTATCTACATCATCCATATACCATCTCATACGTAAAAAGGAGCGAGTGTCAAATGGCGCCGCTGCCAAGGATATAATTCATTGTAGCCCTAGGAGCGTGTCAAATAGCGCCGCTGCCGTTTTAAGTTGTTTATGTTTAACATTTTCTTTCAAGATTAGAACTTTGGATTTTGAGGTAATTTTAGCCGCATCATCAATCCTTTTGAGAACGAAAGAAGCTTGAAGGACATCTCGAAGACAAGATCTACCATCCAGGTTAGTCGAATCTTCATTCTTTTTATTTCATTCTTAGTATAGTTGCCACTACACTATTTGGGTGATTTACTAACGCACACAATTTTGGCTTCGTAACGCTTTGTAAGTGTTAGTTACTTGCTAACGGTATCTAAGCGTAAGGAATAATCCTTTTCCGTTTGTAAATATCAAAAAACTAATTGAATTATTTTCTCACGGTATTAGAACACTCAGTTGCTGTTGGAAACAAATAAAACAAATACTAAAAAAGAAAGGAAACCACATAAAACTTAAATTCATCGATCTCAAACTCACATCAGCCAGAGAGGGATAGCTCTCAAATCATCAACTCTTCAAATTGACAAAAGGTTCTTTCTACTTTCTCACCCTTTCTCACCTTCACTATATTCTTGTTCATTTTGTTATGGGAAATGGAGAAATCTCGGTTCTAGGTATGATATTCTTTAAATTCTCTCTTCTTTTTTCATACTTAGGGCTTGAGAGGATACGTCTACAGAGAATTAGTGTTTACAATCAATTTTCGATTTTCTCTCTCAATTTTCAAATTTTAATTTTTGAGTTAGGGCTTTGTGATGTTACAGATTTTTTGGTTGAATTGATTTTAATTTTTCTTTCAGATCTCATTTTCATCTCTTAATCGGACAAAACACATAAAAAAATGGTTTGATTTATATTTACTTTGTTTGGTGCAATGTTGGTTCTATTTTGATTGATTTTGCTTTTTATTTTTGAATTTGAATGTAATTTCTGAATTTGTTATCTTCTTTATAATTATAATCATTTTTCTGCCATTACTTTGTTTACTGTTGTAAGTGGTTGGTTCACCTTGCATGTAATTGTTCTCAGAGTCGATACAATGTAGCTTTCATTTAGAAAGGGTTCACCTACGACTGATCCAACTGCCACGTTCTTAAGATTTGCATATGTGTAGGTGTTTCCATTACAATACAAGGCAGCTGTTTGGGATGAAAGCATGCAATCATTGTAAAGAATGGCAAGAAATGTTGAGCCAATAGCGTGCTGCAGAGAACAATGGTGTACAAATTCCTCGTAACTTTCATTACTGGTTTATATGTAAAAAACAGTTCTTATTGTTGTCTGTTGCAGGTGAAAGATGATGACTTCAAAAGAATTAATTGGTGGAGGGTTAAGATCAGCGAACGCATCAAAGTCTTTCTCTTATTTCTTGTTAAGTATAATCCTCATAGAAATGTAAGTCTAACTTTTCTTGTTTATACAACTACTATATCTACCTTTCATTTCATTTGTTGCTTGTAAATATAATGTTATCTTGTACGTATGTTAGCATTTACACTTGTTCTTCACATTCTTTAGTTTAGTGGCTATAGTACCGCTATAAGCTAGTTTCCAACATATGCATGCATGCACTGTTAGCACATAATGTACGTAATTATGTTGAATTAGTCTTTTGGTCATGGATTTTCATATCCTCTCTCTCTCTCTCTGGTTATGTCAAGTTGGATCATGGGATAAAAGCCTTGAATAGTTTAGTATGATATATGTCAAATTTCGAATGAACCAAGACTTCTTAGATTGTATCTACGTGAATGATGTTTGTAAGATACAATTAGCTTATCTGATAACTATAGTATGGTTCTATGTTTTTCTCCAGGTATGGCTTTCATTTGGATTATTGTCTCGCTGTGCAGTATTTAAGGTATTTGGAGCTAGCATCGACTCTTATCAAATGTGGATGTTTATTTATTTAATATTATTTTTCCAGTTCTGTGTATGTCCTGCTACTGTGTGTGTATCATGCTTGATTATTTGGTGTCAATGCGTGATTATTTTACTTCATCAGCACAAGTAGCTAGGTGATCACATCCAACAATTAGCTGCTTAAATAATGTATATCTTGTTGAACCCACATAAAATATATCAATCAGGAACACCATTGCTTGTTTTCTGAATGTGTTTGTTTAAGGGTCTTAATGTTCTTAAAGTGTATAAGTTCTATAAGGTATACCACTAGTTTTTCTAATAGTTGTTTCAATTCCTAGTGGATTATTTTAGTGTGAAGAATCATGTTAGTTGCTTAAGGAACGTGCAAACCTACACAAAAGGGTACTCGGAGCATGTTGAAATTGGTGTTGGAGATATTCTGATCATTTCCAAGGGCACTTAGTTGCAGGTGGGTTTTGTTATCATTCATTGTTAACTACTCAGGTTTGATTGCTCCTCTCCAATTTAATAGCTATTTGATTTTTTTTCTGTTACTTTTTGTTCCTTTCTTAATTAAATAGGATGGTTGATTTTGTTGGCAACTGAGAGCCTAGAGATGTAACACCCCATATTTAAGATTATATTCGGGCTTGGTAGCAATTAAATGGGCTTCGAGACTTGTAGACTTTTGAGTAGGTAGCTTAGTGAATTGAGTTTAGGTCTATCTCAATAACCATTCTAAGATCCATAACCCACTTTAAAGGTTTGAGGTAGAACCAGAGAAACACAACACTGAATGTCAAATTCTCTTCATCCTTATCTCATTCTTTTTGGCCGAAAATCACAACTCACAAATGGAGAAGATGATGGGAACCTCAAATACCCTGAATTAATGGTTGTTTGATTCTAATATATATGGTATATCACCACCCAAGATGAAGAAATGAGAGAGAAATCGGTTTCGGAGCCGATTTGACACCTTTCATCAAAATAGTCATATCTTTCTACATAGTGATTGGTTTTAGACGCCGTTTGGACCGTTGGAAAATAGATTCAAAGAGTTTGCCAGGGATATATGGCTCACAGGGTGGTTTGCAGGGAGACATTACAGTTTTTCAAGTTTTTTATAGGCAAAAATTTATGACAAAGTGAAGTAGAAACTATGATTGGTGGGAAAGCTTGTATAGGTCGATAATGTGAATTCATTCATGACTTTTGATCAGTTTTGTGGACGTTTCCCTTGCTGTTTTTCAGTATGAATAATTGAGCCAAGTATATCTACAAGCTTTTCTTTCATTTAAATAAACTATGACCAAGTTTAGTTTCGACTTTGTCGACACAGTTACTGTGTGTGTACTTTATTTTGAGATTGGATGCATGAGTAGGTTAATTAGTATGCTAGTATTACTTGTTGAGTTTGTTTATTATTGTTATGTTGAACACCTACGTTTGAATTGAATTTTTTTTTGTTTGTGCTGTTGTGTTTTTGGTCATGTATTCTGACTTGTAGTATCGATGAGTGAGTTATTGCTTGATTTAAGTATATGTATGACAGTGATGCATTTTCAATATATATGTGGTCGGCTACCTTGACAGCCCCAGTTGACATATTATCTTGACAGCCGATCCTAACCATTCATATATCACTAAATCAACGCTCACATCTCGTTCTCTTTTAGCAAATAAGTAGAGCAGGGTAAAATAGGAACTTTCCTATCTAAATTCAACCAAAACCCAAAATTAATCCCCCACCCAATTAAAACCCGTGTACTCCTCAATCGAGATTAGATTGAATACTCATCTCAATTCAAACTCTCCCCTACTGAAGTGCCAACTTTTGTTTTGCTGCTAATTAGACGAAAAGCTCCAATCATTTGGTAATCTCTAATGAAAACTGGGCTGATTTGTGGAGTTGAGTTTTTTTTTTTTTTTTTTTTTTTTTGGTGGAATAATTATTTTAAAAAAAAAATTATCTATTTCTATCTATCTCAACATCATATTACATGAATGCTTGTAACTAAGATAACTCAAAATGCATATGGTCGGATATCTTGTTCTGTTGAATGGCAATGTAATGTGGTGCACTTTGAAACTTTGACTGCACTAGTAGGATACATAGTTTGAATATTCCTAGAATCCGATGTCATATTGTCCATGACCACGTATGCTCTTGTTAATCAAATATTTCATTAGGATAAAGATGTTAAAATTAACTTGTATGTATACGATAAACTGTCTTGTTTTTATATATATATCAAGTTTAAATTGACCAGGACCATTGTTTTGTTTATAGTAGCTTCGAGTTTTTCTTTATCAATATATATTTCTGGTGTACTGACTTAGAAACACACACACAAAGTCAGTGTGTGGGTTTTGAACTAATTGAAAAGGCAAAGTTAAGTTCTCCTCTCTCTTCATTTTTTTAGTTCTATGCGATTTTTTGCATCTCTTCGATTTTGAACTTGTTGCACAAATTGCAACATCAGTAAGTTTTGGCCACACAAGCCACTGCATGCCAAACACAACCCCAATTCACTATTTGCTTTGTTCTAAAGTTTCAATATTTGTGCAGAAGTGAATAAGAAGAAGACTGAGAGCTCAAAGGTTTTGTTGAAAGGAATGACTTATAATGAACTTGAAGTAAGTCTTTTATGTGTCTTTTTGTTGATTTTTAGGTTGTGTTGAAAGCAGTTTTTTTGTGTTAAGTGTATAATGTTTTGGTTGAACATAAATGGGTGCAGTCACTTGGTTTTATGCTAGGGTGGGCTATCATGTTGTGGAAGCGGATTTTTGGACACAAATGAGAGCTTGGCAAAGAGGGAAGCTCAAATAATCATCTCTTCATCTTCGAGAAAAGGTTATTTCTCCTTTCTGACCATCTCTCTTTTCTTCTTCATTTGGTTAGGGGGGGGGGAGAATCTTGGGGTTCTAGGGTTTGATCTTCTAAGTTTTGCTTTTTAGATTCTCTCCTCTTTTTCATACTTGGGTTTTAGATCAGAATTTTGATTGTCACTCCAATTTTCAATTTTTGAGTTTGGGTTTTGTGTTATTGTTGATTTTTTTGTTGATTTGCTTTAAACTGAAAATTTTCTACCTGATTAACATATGGTTTCAGTGGAGTTTGTCGGGTTTAATTGCTTGAAGTGCCAAGAAAAACTTGAAGTTTGGATTTACAATTTCTACTTTTAATAATCTAACAAGGCAAGCAGTTGTTCCAATCTTTCATTGATCGAGTTTTTAGTATAGAGGCGTAGCATGTATCAATGAACGGTCATTTTCTTTTGCTATGTATCTGCTTGCGATTAATCAATGGTCTTGGAGCATTGAGAACCAATTAATTTTTGACTGATACATAGGTATGCACGACATTGACATGGCTTTTATCTTTCCTTTGAGTTAGATAAAGTGTTTGATTTGAATGTGTTCCTCACAATGCTAGGTTCAGTTTATTCGTAGTACATGAAGGAATATGAGGACTACTGATGGATGAGGGTTACCATGATCTGTTGAATAGAAATATATTATTAGTCTTCATAGAAACTAACAACACACGTGTTTAGACATGAATCTTGTTGATGTGGGTATGAAATATATAATAAACTCCACCCCTTCTTGCATAGCAAATATTCTTACACGCTTTCTTTTATGTCCATCATACACTTGATAGACTAATGGGTGTTATTGGTGTGTTGTGATTATTATCATCTCTATTCTCTTTTTGATATAATATGACAGAGCCATTTAATTATATTTGGGTGTTATTGGTGTAGTTGTGAAGATATTATCTCCATTCTCTTTTTGGCTCATTTGTTTTTGTACCAATTGTTGAAGAAGTGTACAATGCAAGTTATATCAGGTAGTACCACTAGTTTTTCTAGTAGTTGTGTTTCCTAATGTGATTTATTTGGATGTAATTTGAATACAGATCTATAATTAGTGGGTGTGGTTTAAGGGGAATCATTTGGAAAGGTGCCGGAGGAATGCGATAGGTCATATTTGAAGAAACTTGAAAGCTGCACTTGAAGGCCTCAAGTGTTGTGTACTATTGCAGGAAGGCAAGGTAGTGGTGGCCTCGAGTTTAGCAGTGCACAATCCTTCATTGTAATGTCTATTTCTTTCATAGTGCAAAAAAATTCAGAATTTGCATATTTGGCGTTTGGTGACAAGTCTTAGTTATGTAAAATTTTTTGGTGATGTTAAATTTTAATAAAAGATTATATGATTGGATGAACTTGGAGGTTCCTTGTTAATGCTTTATACAATTGTAGAACAGTAGAATACCCAAAAGAAGGTGGCATCTTTATCCACGTTTAGGTAGTCCAACCTTTTAGCGTGGTTTTGGGAAATTAATTTTTTTTACATACAAAACAGTTTTCTAACAGTGAGAAACCATAACTAAGTTTGCATTAGTAACACTTATAAAGGCAACAAAACCATTACTAAAGAATAAAAAAAACATTAGGAATTCTATGCATTGGTAAGCACAAAAAACCGTTACTGTGTTTACAAAAGGTTAGTGCAATTAAGGAATGGAAAACCATTAGGAAATAATTTCTGTAACAGTAAAAACCGTTACAATAAATAATTATGTAACGGTTCTGAACCGTTACGAATATTAATAACGAATTAGAAACGCCAAAACTGTGACGCAAAAAAACCGTTACAAATATTTTTAGTAACAGTTTCTGACCGTTAGGTATATCCTGTTTTGGTATAGTGTGCATCGTAGTTTAGTATTATTGCTTTCTAGTATAATTGCAATTAGGACCTTTTCAATAATTAAAGTTGTAAGCCAACACAACGAAACATCAAACTCTAGTATTTCTTGTCTGAATCTTGACAAATAGACTATTGTCTGTGGGCCGTGGTACTTAAGCAATCCAAGTGATTCACCATCACCCTAGAAGAGACAACTTTAGACAACGGGTGAGATACTAGCTGCAAAGCTCAACCCAGTTAAAGGAAAGTAGTTTTGCATATTAGTTTAATTGCATTCAAGCATAGTAGAATAGTGTTCGTCATTTTTCGCATAGTGATAAATGTAAAATTGAATAATTTACCTACGAAATAAACGATGAAACTCAAAACGCAAGTGAAACTAAACTTAATTACGCGTTGCTATTAAAGATTTCTATACTCTCAATTCTATCGAAATAGAGTGGAGTAAAAAGTTCGTTCCACTCTTAGTTTTTTAGCATTCAAGTTTCCTAGATTGACTAATCTATTCAAGGTCTAATGAGAGCAATGGTGGAAATTATACTACGATGTGAATTAAAACTAGATGTAATATAAAGATTATAACTTTATTAAATTTAACTAAACAATAATTGACTTCTAAATTAATAACTAAGAATTGAATAACAACAACTGAAATTAGATCTAACAATTTTAAATGACAAAATCGAAATGAACAAAAAATAACTATTTTATTTATCTAATCAATGAAGAACTATGATTCAAAGAATTAATCTAAAACAATGTATGAAACTAATTAATTTAACTAATTGAATTCTAAACTAGATCTACAAGCTATTTTAATGGCTACTTTTTATTCTAAGCTATCTAACTATCCCTTTCTTAAGAGCTAAGTCTTGTTTTATGTAAAGGAGGAGACCAGATCCACAATTTTGTGCATGGGCTGAGGTCTCATGTTTTGGGTTGGAAAATCGATCCCAAAGCCCAATTTCTTCAGTCCACAGAGCCCGTTTCAGCTGGCTTTGACTTCAATAGACCTTTTGTCCACTTTTACTCTTCTGATTGGGTCAAAGCTTAGACTATTAGAAAGCTATTTCCGAGCCGGTCGTTTTGATATAATGTAGGCCCAAATCCGAGGCCTGAGTCCAAAGATATGGTCTTTGGAAGTTCTGCTGACTTGTGTACTGTTTCTGCCCGTGTTGACTTTTAAGCTTTTGACCGGGCTTTATAAAGGTTTTGTCTCCTTGAATCTTGGCCTTTATCACAGAACTTCTTAGCAACCAACCCTTTGCTCCTTTATATCGCCAAAGTGGCACATTTCTACACATAATTTAGTCCCATGCCTGAAATACATAAAAGCACGTAATTAACATTAACTCTTATTTATTACTCGCATAATTGGTCTAAAAGTAGTATTATTAAGGGGTTAAAACTACAGTTTTGGGCTCTTATCAAACCACCCCGAAACAGCATTTTGCTTGTCCTCAAGCAAATATGACAAATTAGCATAAGTGACCAAAAATGGAGTTCCAACTAATCTAGTATTGCCGAGTGCGATTACATTGACCATATGCAACAAGGCCTTAAACCACTAGGAATTCCCTAGTGGACGAGTTATAGCCTCGTGAGAGTTTTCCAGTGAAGATACTCACAAACTTCATCTATACTACAACGACTCAAAAATAAAACTATTGTTTCCTTATCTATGTCTCAATTATCTATACATCTCACTAGCAATGAATACAGAATAATCAAGTCAAAACCTAAGCTAATATATGCATAATATATCAAGACAAAAACCACTCTGATTTTTCCGCTCAAGTTTCGCTACTCCAGTGTGCAGTGGGCACACTTTACCTTACAAACTCAATGACACACAAGGAAGCCGGAGTCGATCAAACATATATGCCATTTACTATCATACTAACCTATTCCTAATTGAGTTAGAGGTCTTTATTAGGTGTTGCAGGGATTAGGAGATCGTTTTAAGAAGGAAGAAAATGGATATTCAAAAAGAACAAGTCTGAGATAATAGAGTCTTCATACTATGTAACTAGAGAAAACCTTATTCTTTACTTTTGCTTCTACACTTTGTTTCCATCCTTAGCCATATTTTTTTTTCCTTTGGCTTTTGACTCATTGATTCCCTTTTTGGAGTTCTAACTCTTTATTTTATTTTATTTTATTTTATTTGGATGGAAACTTACTTTTTTCTTCTGGAGCGACTAACGAATTCTTGATTTCAAAGGTTATTCTCTTTTCTATTCTACATCTCTATTCTCAAACTTATTTAAAGAATTGGGTAGGTTGATTTTTTATTTTGTTTTGTTTTGTAACAGGGTAAAGGATTTGTGGTTTATGAAAGGCTAAAGAAAGGCTCATAGGGGCGACTAGCGGAAAATAATTCATAGGTTGGAATTTCTGGCTATATCGATCCAAAGAGGGCCTAAATTCTCGCTTAGGTTATGGTATAGTGATCTAGCAAGTGGACGTGTGATTTCTCTATCCGGATTTTACTTCTCCCTTGTGTCATTTCTCAAATGTGTCACTCATATAAGGCTTTAGGCTATATTCTCACAGGATTTGTAGAATAAGTACTCTAGCCTAGATTTCAGAAACTTACTGCCAACAATCATAGATACTCATGTAACATATTTATAGATAGATGCAAGAATTATTACTTACATATTAGCCTAAGTTTCTAAAAACTATTCTAATGCAAAGCTACATGAGACTTCTAGATTATTGAGAGCATAGAGAAAGAAAACAATACCAATGTTCCTAAGTGTATAACATCCTTTTTATTTATATTTTTAAAAAATTTTAGCTAGAAAACAAGTGCATATTATATATATCTATATCCTAACAGATGTCTTAATTACACGTGTTTCTATGTCCCCCCCCCCCCAAACAAGAAGCATGCTTTGTCCTCAAAGTATTTTAAATAAAAAGAGTAGGAAAATACCATTGAAACGCGTGAAATTCCGGAACATCTGCAAAACAAGGTTATAACATACTAATATAGAAAAGAAAAACTGACGCAACTTTATAAGAGTTCCACCCGTTATGGGGTTAATGAGAAATAGATTGCTTGGGACATAAACAGACACTTACTGAAATAAAAACTTACCTGCACTCCCATTTAAACATTTTCCTCCTCATTTCCCTCTTCATCCTTAATAAAGAAATGAGGTTCCTTCGCATATGGCAATTTGCCAGGCTTCACGCCACTTATCGTCTACTATAGCTAACCTGTCAAGCGGCACTTGGTCGGATGGGGTGTAAGGCGCAACCTGATGAGGTTGTATCCTCCACCTTTGCCAAGTCATTGCACGGAACGATTGAATAATACAATTGGTGGGTCTCACAATGTCGACCCCAACCCAATCTGTAAAATGGGCACAACAAACAGGGAAAAAACATAGCATTATACGACAAATTAAAACAGGCATAAGAAGGTACTCATGCCCCTTGCCATGGGCTCGGGCTAAACTAGACATTAAGGTCTGAGGAATATCATAGAGTGTACATCCCCTAGCTAAAGCAAGGAAAATATCACAAGTTTCATCATTCATAGAAGAATAACTCCATTTCCCTCTAATGTTTAGCATAATCCAAAACATAACAGTGCCCACGTTCATAGACAGGCTACCAAGGGCGACGTTATAATCCCCTTGGTCCTCTATCCTAAAGATTCCTGCCCCATAATACTCATGCAAATCATCATAGTTATACATCTACATATTATCTACCAAATAGGCCCATGAGTCTTGTATTTCGGCCAGCATAGCAAGTCCAAGCACAAAGGCTATCAAGAACCTGGAAATTTCCATTGGTTCATCCCCGATGGTGATGGAGAACACTTGTTCTACATCTAGTCTATCAAAGAACTTACAATTATCATAAAAATAAGATGTAAGTGCTGGAGAATAAAGTTCATCAGGACTTACCAATAGTGGCTCCCATCCTGCTAGAATGATTACTTCGCGAAACCACGCACCATAGGTGTCATTTTGGAATAAATCTTCAAATGACTGTTCCGGTATGGTACGAGGGAATGTCATCCCCAATAAACTTGCTGGAAAAGATGTGAAGGATCCTGGAACAACCTTCGGAAAACTGGAAATTTTTGGTGCTCACAGGGGTCAGGGCGTAGGGTGCGCTCAAGCTATGCTTGGGATGGGCGCGGGTGGCGCTCTGGTGATATTTGAGGGCCAGGCACTTGGACGCAGTGGTGCTCCACCGTTAGGATGGGCGGGTAGTAGCCCGGATGATAACCGGAATTCCAGTGTTTTGGGTGCAGTAGCCTTTGTTTGAAATGAGTAGGCATGAGTGGCTTTCAAGGTAGGATTTCTCTAACAGGCTTAAAGCAGTGCTTCGGGTTCTTGATAGGGACGGCGCGAAGGAAAAATAAGGTAAACTGGGAGTGAAATGTGAGAGATGAGATGTAGTTGGGGTTGTGAGTGTAGAATGAATGCAGTTTTTATAAGTTTTAAATTGCTAAAACTAATCGGGAAGTTGCCAAAAAGCTTTAAGGAAATTGCCGGAAATAATAAAATTTCCAAACCCGAAAACAGAAATAACTCATATTCTTGATTCTAAGACAACCCTAATATCTTTTAGGTTGAATTGAGGATAGAAACTGCCTAACTCATCGAGATTTCATCCTACCACAATATCTATTCATAGCGATTGCCGTATCTGTCATATTCTCAACCCTCACTCCAAGACAACATTATCTTCATAATTAAAACAGGAAATGGTGCGATACTCTTCCCAACTTGTCTAATCATCTTTAGCAAAAAATCGAGGATACAAAATTCATACCTCTTTTCTTGCAATATCTAGAGAACGTGCAAATATGTGAACCCGATGTCACTCACTTTCTCCTTCCCAATGACGTTCTTACCAATCCACTGAGTTACAGCCAGTTGGTTGGTGCGCAGAGATGACTGTCGAGCACATGAGAAGTCGTATTATATTGACCCTCCATAAGGGTGTCGTTCATCAATGCAGGAACACCAGTATACTGGGATTCCTGCACGGTGGCTTCTATGTGGCGTCCAGGTGTAATGCCTAAAATTTCAGCCAACTTCTCTTTCGATAATTCTCTCCGAGTCCCAGCCACTTTCATGAAAATTTTGTGACCGGCTAACTCTCTCTTCTTATAGAACTGTTCGACCAAATCGGAGTGGTAGAAATCATCTGTCGAGTACCACAACCGATTCCAACCCCTGCTAATTATCTCATCACCGTAAAATAACGTGAAGCGGTCGGCCGTAAACGCTTGTTCCGGCAACAACCTTCGTCTTTGAGCTATTGATATCTTAGAACGATTTGGGGTTTAAAAGGACTATGGGAATGGAGTTTGAGGCTCCCTTATTAACAAAACAGTAGTGGTGGCGCGGTAGTTCGAATTTCGTTTGGTTTTGGGTGATTTTCGGTGGTGGAAATTTTTGGGATTGGTGGAAGAGTGTTTTGGAGAAGATTCAAAGTTGGAATTGTATTGTGGGCGTGGGTGTATTGAGGTTTATTTTAATTGTTATTTTTTGTTAGGTTTTTAAATTTGGAAATGGCAGAATTGGAAAGAATCGCGATTCAGTTTGTTTTGGAGGAAGGAGACGCACATGCATGCGTTGGGCCCAAGCCCAAATTGATTTTCCGATTTTTGTCGATTTTTTTGCGCAACTTTAAACTAAAATTCCCGCTTCGTTACCAGTCCGATTTATGCAAATGAGATATGGAAATGATTAGGAGAGAATTTCTAATCTAATGATCCATAAAACACTTCTGACTATGGATGACATATAAGAAGATAAAAAATGCCTCGAAGTGCGTACATAACGTAAGTTATGCAAACGAATGAAATCTAACTTAATAGAAAATGTCAATCCGAATTGTAATACCATTAAATGGTCTAACCAACACAACTGGAGAGTTGAACAATCCAGGATGGAACGAACACCCCACCCCCAAACAAATTTTAGACACAGAGTTGAGAAAATTTGTTTTTTTTAAAAAAGTGGGTCTTTTAAAGTCAGATTCCTTAGACTTCTCAACTTATTATGGTTGTGATTTTAACGATTTTTAATTTTTTACGAATAAAAGTTAATATAAGAAAAACAAGAAAGTAATAAATGCATAATTCACACCATAGAAGAACATGACTCAAAAACTGAAAAAACATGCAAGAGTGGAAAACGTGAATTATGTTGACCGTGAACTTAGGATCCGGTACTTACAGCCACACACTCCATAGGGAGGGCCTGGTTACCTGAATGGTGCACTTATCAGTATACGGAAGTGATATGAAGTACACCAGACAACCAAATGAGTCGTTTATTGTCAGATACGCGAGACTTTAACAAATAACTGGATATATATATTAATACCCTGCAGTTTCCATATATCAACAACCTAAAGAGTTGTGGGTTTTTCCAAAAATAAATAATATGGAATGCACCCCCAAACATAATCAGGCACCAAGATTTCCTACGGCGCAACCTAGTGGAATGAAAACGAAGTCTGATAGACCTAGAACGTAACCGAGCATGCACCTTCTTGTTCATCTTTGAACGAGAGGTTGTCCAAGTGAATGAGTGTGAAAAAATGGATGGTTTTGGAAGATATGGTGGATAAGGATAAGTATTAAAAGGAAAGAATGGAAAGAATGAGAATGTGGGTTTAGCACAAAACTCATTCATGGTGTAGGTAGGAACTGTCTCCATTCTAAAAATGTAGGTGTCATGTGCCTTTTCTTCGAGAATTATATCTGTATTAGGTGGATTTAGAAAATCATTAAGCACAGAAGAAATAAGAAGGTCAAGTGCACACTCCAGGTTCTTTTGAAGAGGTGTAGGATGGGGTACATTGATGGAAGGGGAATGATGTGAGGTGGGTGAATGGTTATCAATAGGAGGGGACTCTCGAGGTGGCGGAGAAGAGTTGCAAAAGAGTTAAAGGAAATTTTCCTCAATTCCCTCCACGTCCAAGGAGTCCTTAATAAAGTTGGAACGTCCAAAGGAAAGGAATTTGTGCATCTGATTATTTGGAAACGTGGTTTTGACATAATCATGAGCTAAACTCTCGATCATACTAACCTCTCTATCGATATTGGTATCAGGAACCTGTGTGATCGGTTTAAATACATTGACTTCAGCGGAAAAATGGCCAAAAGATAAGGACATCGAACCATCGCAGCAATGTACAAGCGCGTTGGCAGTTGCCAAGAAGGGGTGCCCTAAAATGATCGGGACGGCGTCGTTAGCAACTTCTGTATCGAGGATAACAAAATCCGCAGGATAGTAGAAATCTTGAACCTTAACCAGCGCGTTTTCCACTGCACCCTTAGGATACTTGATAGACCTATCAGCTAATTGCAACGTCATTGTTGTAGGTTGCATTTATTGTAGACCTATTTGTTTATATAAATAATAAGGGAGTAAGTTAACACTCGCCCCCAGGTCTAATAAAGCAGTGGTCGTGTGAGTATCTCCTAAGGTGCATTGTACAATAGGACGACCAGGGTCCTTGTACTTAACTATTCCATTATGTTCTGATAAAGTTGGAACATGTTCAATTGAGTAAAGCGCTTTTTGGAATATTTGTCCTACTCCTAGTAATGCACAACTCCTTAAGAAACTTAGCGTGGTGAGGTAATTTTTTAATTGCGTCGAGAAAGGGTAGGTTAATCGTTAGATTTTTGAAAACGTCCCTAATCTCATCAAAGTTTGTATCTCTTTTTAACATAGCTAAATTCTGGGAAAATGGTGGTTTCTTACTATTTTTAGCGTATGGTTCTACTGGATATCTAACCTTTGCTTTTTGCTTCTTAAGTTGTGGTTTAACTGGTACCTCTATAGGGGTAGGATCCTCAGTTTCTGTTTCGGTATCTAGTATAATATCTGGTGTAGGAACTCCTTGTGGGGTAACTATAGACATAGTTGCTTTGTTATCCACCACTCTGCTTGAACGGAGAGTGGTGATGGAATTTATCTCACCTACGTTTGCATTTTCGTTACTAGTATTACCGTTTACCTCAAAGGCTGTGTTTGGTGTTTTAGGATTAGGTATCGCTTGTCTTGGAAACACACCTTTGGGTTGTACTTTCTCTTGAGCTAACTGCTGTAAGGAAAGTTGGATGGCTTGTAAAATCTATTGTTGAGATTGTATAAAGGTATCAAAATGATCCAGTTGTGGAGTAGTATTTGCTACTGGTTGTGTGATAGGAACTATGTCACGTTGATTATTAATGGGTGGATTTTGGTAGTTATTATTTACCAAAACGATACCTCTATTAGTATTATAATTATTATTGTTATAATTATTATAATTACCCTGACCTTATCCTTGTCATGGTTGAGCTTGGTTGTTATAATTATAATTATCCTGACCTTGTCTTTGCCTTGGTGGACCTTGGTTGTAATTGTTTGTTGGCCTAACATTTGGGTTAAAGAACCTTGGAGGTTGTTGATTATTCCGCAACCGAAGTTGGGGTTTTGCTGCCAAGCTGCGTTTGGTTCGCTATTAATGGAATAAACATTATCTTGTTGTGATTGTTGTTGCTCATAAGCAAAAGCACAATAGGAGTCGGGATGCTCTGGACTCAAACAGAAATTACATGGATTAGAGTTGACATTCGTGATGGGGATAGGCGTTTGTTGAACAGAAATAGTCTCTACCTTTTTAGTTAGAGATTCGATTAAATTTTTAAGTTCCGGATCGGGTTTCATCTCAAACATACCGCGCCTTTTATTGTTGTAGAAGAACTACGTTGCGGGAGATATCGTCACTACCCCCCAGTTATTATTACGCTTAGTCTGATCTTCTAACAATTTATAAACTTCTGAGGCTCCTTTACTTAAGAAACTACCCCCATTCATTATGTCAAGGACTTCTTTATGGTGGTGTAGAAGTCCCTTGAAAAAGGCACGAACTAACGTGTCTTTCGCGAGGTTATGATATGGACACTCTATAAGTAGATCGGTGAAGTGATTCCAAGCCTCTGAAAATGATTCATGAGTATTTTGTAGAAAAAAAATAAATCTTGGAAAGCATTTCATCGGTCTTCAATGGTGGGTAAAAATGTTCCATGAATAGTTGAACAAGTTTAGCCCACGAGTCCACAGAATTAGGCACTTGGGCACTTAACCAAGATGCCGCCTTATCGGCTAAGGTGAAGGGAAATACCCTTAGTTTAATTTGTTCAGCACCTACTGTAGGATGGTGGAATGTAGTAAGGACTTGGTCAATCATACGCATGTGCTGATAGGGCTTTTCATGGTCTAACCCATGAAAAACGGGCAACAAATTAAATATATTTGGGGGGATTTGGAAATCCCTCACTGGGTCTGATAGAACGATGCAAGATTTAGGGCTATCGTTCAAGGCTTTGTAAAAGTCAGAGAGAGGAGACTCTCTTTCTTCAGCCGTTACTTCAGGTGTGTGTGTGGTATGCTAGCTAGAGGTGTAGTGAGTGGTATACTAGAAAGACTTGTTTGTTGTCGTTGTCGGTTAATTACGTTAGGTGTTTTTCTTCGGCCCAACCTTAATCTCATGCAAGGCTAAGACCAATATTAATGAAACACGACAACACTCCAAACAATCTTGATATGCTAGTATGAACCTCTAACAGAAGATGTGAGGTGTGGAAGAAAAGAGTACCTGAAAGCCTCCTTGCTTCGCTTATGATTAATGTCTTGTTTACGCGTGCTCAGTGTATATAACAAGTTAGAACATTGAAAACTTTGAAGAAATGGAAGTTCGAAACAAACCTATGGAAATCTGACAGTTTCAGCAGAGGGCGCGGGTGCGCTCAGAATAATCCTAGACAGAGCGCAGGTCGCGCTCAGGCAAAAGGTAGGATTCCAGGCGTGTGGGCGCAGGTGGCACTCCAAGTTGGCCTCGGTGAGAGGCGGGCGGTGGCTTCACCAAAGGGGATTCCAGTGTGTGGGGCTAGGGTGTGCTCCACTTCGTCGTGATCCAAATTTCAATGCTTTCGCATATCAAAATGGTATTTCTAATTCCTAATTATACATGACAATCTCTACCAATTAATAACTAGCATGTGAAACAACCAAATCCATTCTCATGGTGAACTAATTACTTTCTAGAATTGAATAGATTATAACGTCGATTTCTAAGTTAACAAAGATCAAGCTTTATCAAGGCTTCTTCAACCCCCTATAATGGAGGTTTAGCCTAGAATCATTATGCTATCATTTCCACATGGAATTAAACAAGAAATGGTATAAAGATTCTAAATTTACTAATTTGATCTAATTAATAATTCAAATCTAACTTAACAACTAAGAAATAATTAACAACTAAGAATCGAAATTAGATCTAAGTAATTTTAAATAACAAAAACTGAAATTATGAAGAACTAACTATTTTTATTAATCTAATAAAGAATTAACAATCATTCAATAATCTAAATTAAAACAAGGTAATAGAAAACTAATTAATTTAATGTAAAAACTAGATCTAGAAATATACTCTAATGGCTACTTGCTACCTAACCTAAGTATATCTTAAGAGTTAAGTCTTCTCTATTTAAATGGAGGAGACAAGATCCACATTTTCATGCATGGGCTGAGGACCTATGTTTTGGGCCGGAAAATCAAGCCCAAAACCCAATTTCTTCAGTCCATAGAGGCTTTTTCAACTGGATTTTTCTTCAACAGAATTTTTGTCCACTTCTACTCCTCTGATTGCGTCAAGGCTTAGACCATTGGAAAGCTCTTTCCGAGCCGGTTGTTTTGACATATGGTAGGCTCAATTCTGAGGTCTGAGTCCAAAGATACGGTCTTCAGACTTTCTGCTGACTTTTGAACGCTGTTTCTGCCCGCGTTGACTTTGACTTTTCAGCTTTGACCAGGCTTTTTTTTAAAGGCCTTTCTTCCTTGAATCTTGGCCTTTAATCACAGAACTCCTTAGAAACCAACCCTTGCTCCTTTATCTCACAAAAGTGACACATTTCTGCACATAATCGACTCCAATGCTTGAAATACATAAAAGCACGTAATCAGCATTAACTCTTATTTATTACTCGCATAATTGGTCTAATAGTATTATTGTTTAGGGGTTAAAACTACAGTTTTGGGATCTTATCAAGCCACCCCCAAACAGCATTTTGCTTGTCCTCAAGCAAATATGATAAATTAGCATAAGTGACAAAAAATGGAGTTCTAACTAATCTCGTTTTGCCGAGTGCGATTGCATTGACCATATGCAACAAGGCCTTAAACCACTAGGAATTCCCTAGTGGACGAGTTATAGTCTCGTGAGAGTTTTCCAGTGAAGGTACTCACAAACTTCATCTATACTACAACGACTAAGAAATAAAACTATTGTTTCCTTATTTATGCTCCCAATTATCTATATATCTCACTAGCAATGAATAAAGAATAATCAAGTCGAAACCTAAGCTAATATATGCATAATAATTAACCATCTACGAATAAACATATATACAATGAGTAATACTATGAAATGCACTAGAAGGTCCGTTTCTGAAAACTCGAAATAGCGTCCTTAAGTAGGTCCTCACATAAATGTCAAGACAAAAACCACTCTGATTTTTCCGCTCAAGTTTCGCTACTCCAGTGTGCAGTGGGCACACTTTACCTTACAATCTCAATGACACACAAGGAAGCCAGAGTCGATCAAACACATCTGCCACTTACTATCACACTAACCTATTCCTAATTGAGCTAGAGGTTTTTATTAGGTATTGCGGGGATTAGGAGATGGTTTTTAAGAAAGAAGGAAATGGATATTCAAAAAGGACAAGTCTGAGGTAATAGAGTCTTCGTATTATGTAACTAGAGAAAACCTTGTTATTTACTTTTGCTTCTACACTTTGTTTCCATCCTTAGCCATATATATTTTTCTTTTTCTTTTGCTTTTGACTCATTTGATTTTATTTTTGGAGTTCTAACTCTTTATTTTCTTTTATTTATTTATTTATTTTTATTTGGATGGAAAATTTCTTTTCTTATCTGAAACAACTAACTAATTCTTGATTTCAAAGGTCTTCCTCTTTTCTATTCTTCATCTCTATTCTTAGACTCATTCAAAGAATGGGTAGGCTGATATATATATATATACATTTTTTTTTGTTTTGTTTTTGTAATAGGGTAAAGGATTTGCAGTTATGAAAGGCTAAAGAAAGGCTCAGAGAGGCGACTAGCGGAAAATAATTTGTAGGTTTGAATTTCTTGCTATATCGATCCAAAGAGGGCCTAAATTCTCGCTTAGGATATGGTATAATGATCAAGCAAGTGGACGTGTGATTTTCCTATCCAAATTTTACTTCTCCCTTGTGTCATTTCTCAAATGTTCACTCATATAAGGCTTTAGGCTATATTCTCACAGGATTTGTAGAATAAGTACTCTAGCCTAGATTTCAGAAACTTACTGCCAAACAATCATAGATACTCATGTAATATACACTACACCAAATGGGCCAAAATACAACAGTTGTAATTGGACATAAACGACGGTTAATGGCACTTGTAATAAAACACTTGCCAGTAGCCATCGTTCTCTAACTCAATAGCCGTTGTACTCTTAGATTAGAATTTAGAGCTTTGGCGTGCTCATTCCCGCTCTACTATTTCGCGAAAAATTACACTTCGCGCTAAATTTCAGCCGGCAAATAACCAAAAAAATTCGAGAACCCTAAAATATAGCCGGAGAGAGAGAATACTTTTTTTTTTGCTAGAGAGAGAGAATACACCTTCGTCAATACTACTACTTCTTTCGGTTCATTCTTAAACAGGGTGAGAGAGAAAATAGAAAGCAAGGGTCGTTCACTGTTGTTTCCATCTCTTAGTTAAGGTAATTCTTCATATTTCAATTCTTCTATCTATTTTCCCCATCAGTTCTTCTATTAGTAGAAAAATTAAATTTGTTGCTGTTATATTAACCAATTGCATTTTTTTTTTTCAAAAAGGTTGATTTTTTCCTCAAAGATTACGAATTTAATGTTTAATTTGCTCAAACAAAATTGTAAGCGGTAGTAATGCACACAACTAATCACCTTTGTTCCTTCTAGGTATTCACTGAATTATCTTGTATTTTTATATCTCTGAATTTCGCTCTTGCATGGAGGAAAGACATTACCGTGATGATTTTTCTTGTCGCCAGTTCAGGTGTCCATAAATATGTGATCCTACTTTTTGTATCATCCACGAAGAAATACTATTTGATCGCTCATAAGATAAATATGGTGCCCCTTCCTTAGTTGTATACTGTTTTCACTACAAGTGTATGAGGAAATAAAGACCTATAGTTTAGAGCATTCAATCAGGAGTATGTTGATTTTGGTTCTTTTCAGAATAAAATATTAAGAATCCCCACTATATTATGATATTTCAGGTATGAGACTCTTAAGTTAATTTTTAGGGAGTTAGATACTTGGATGTAGAGACTTGAGCTATTTGGAGCGAGACTTGAGCTGTTCATAATCATAATCAATAATCAATAATGGATGGTAATAATTGGAGACCTACTCCTCAACGTAAACCAACTATGGTTGAAACTCCTGATTGGCGTACTACATTACAACCTGATTCTCGTCATCGTATTGTTAACAAGATGTATGCTTCTCTATTGTTTTTAACTATTTGCTATTCCGATTGTCTTGTTTTGTGAAATTTGAATGGTAGAAATGAGAAACAATGAGTAAAGTTTTGAACTTGTGGAAGAATAAGTGTTGTATGAAGTTAGTTGAAGTATATAAGAAATGGGATTTAGTTAGGATAATTGAGTTTTATTGCTTGATGCCTTGATCGTTATAGTTGAAATGATTGTGGGGTTTTTATTTTTTAGCTTATATATAATGATCATGTTTAGTTTATAGGAAGCTTATTTACATTCCGAACTACGATCGGAATTTAATTAAGTAGTAATCAGAGTTAAGCTTATTCTAGTGAGTTTTGTAGCATATATGGTTTGTGAGAGTACTGTATGAATCCTTGAGGATAAACATATTGTTGGGGATAGTTTGTGCTTGTCTGTTTATATACTTGGAGCCTGCACAAGTTCATTCCCGCTCTACAATTTCGTGAACAATTAATTAGACTCGTGCTAAATTTCTGCTGGGGAAAAATAGCAAATAGCCGGAACTTTGGAGAGCCCTAAAACATAATTGACTAATTCATCACCCGAAACAGATAGTTGAAACAGATAGTGAGTGAGAGAGAGAGAGGGAATTCTTGTTTTCAATTGTTGTTTCATTCTTAAACATCGGCACAGAGACAAAGCCGAAAAATTGAGAGAACCAAAAAGCAAAGAAGAAGAAACCTATAAACCAGACATAACCTTTGCGGAAAAAAAAGGGAAAACAATGGGTTTCACACACAATATTAATTGGGTCTTCTAGTAAGTTCATCATTATCATGTATTTTCTCTTTAGAATTTTAACTTCTTTGAAAATACTTGTAACAATTTGATGCAGGTGAACCGTTTAAAGTTTGAAGGATTCATCACTTTTAAAGCTATTTCTGTCGCAATCAACAGCTTGGTTCAGGTAATCATTTACTCTCTTGCATCAATTCTTTTTGGTATCAATTCTACAGTTTTCAATTATTCTTTTTATTTTTCATATCAGTTTTCCGGATTTCTACGTTTAGCTCGGTCATCCAATTAACATGGACTTTACTTACAACGTATTTTGATATTAATTCTTTGATTAGTTAGCAAAGCCATTAGATGCAGAAGGAATTCCGAGTGAAACCAATATATTGACTTAACCTCGAATGACTACAATGGTCTCTCTATATACTAGAGAGTAGAGACTTGATGCGTTAATTACACTGTTACTTAGACTTGATGCATTAATTTCACTGTTACTTATTATTTTAGAATCATTAAGTGAAAGCAGTTAGTATGTTAGAACATTTTAGCTGTAATAACTGATTTCTACTGATACAAACTTAGAAATGAAGAAGTCCTTTTTGGAAGCCTATGTATACTTCAAAGTAGGACCCTATTTGTTGTTTGTGACCCGAGGAGTCAATGATACATTTTGATTCTGTACTTGCACTATTAAAAAAAAAGGCTTATTGTGTCATTTTTTAACCGACACAAAAAGCCTGATGTGTCGGGTTTTTCAGATTTACAAAGCGACACAAGTAGTGGTGACACAACAGGTTTTTGTAAAACCGACACAACAGATATAGCACTTGTGCCGGTTTGTAAGTATAAACTGACACAATAGGTGTACTACTTGTGTCGGTTTTTAGTATTTCACACCTGTAAATTTGCTTTGGGAAAGCACAAACCGACACAAGAAATAGAACTGTTGTGTCAGTTCTTCAAATGGCACACAATTGGATTCGTTCTTGTATCACTTTTAGTGGATCACCTATTCCGAAGAAAATATATGAACAACAATTGACAATTAGCCTCTATGAAAGCATTACCATCCACATCAATATAACACAACAATCTAAAAAACAAACTCTTTTCATTAATAAATAATTTCATTATCCGACATCAGTTTACAACCAACCAACCAAGATACAACTTCAAACATTTACAAAACCAACAAAATAAAACCTAATCAACATAGACTAACACCATGCGAGAAAATCATTTCATGTCTAGCTTATCCATCCATCCAGCCATCATAGCCTCATTCTATTAAGTTCAATCTACAAAAAAAGAAAAACAAATTAAACAAAAGGAGAAAGTAGTTAGGATCAATAGATCGTAAAGCGACAAAATCCAATATAGTACAGAATAAAATACAAGTACGGTACATAAAGGGCTACTAGTTCAAATGACAGAACCTCAAATATATTCCAAGGTATTGAAGTAAGTGGATATACACAAACGAAAAAATATTGCAGTAATTCCAAACTCATGCACTAATCCAAAGAAAATACCCGGAAGCTCAAGAACGGATTTCTATCCTTCTAATATATTTAGAAGGCAAGATTGAATTGAACTTACCATGAAAAAAATCAATCATAAACAATTCAACAAAATAGATATGGATTAGTCATTATTATATCTTTTATACACTAGCAGTAGCCACATATATCTTAATCATCCTCAAATATTCGAGGTGCAACCTTAAAACCCAACACATTTGAAAATAAAAAGTTGGCCAGAATAGAAGTCCTGATCATTAGCCACTACCTATACTCTAACCACCTAAGCTTGTGGGCAACAAAAGAAACATTGACTACCTTCGATCCAAACTGATCTGGCATGGCTAACAGCTCCAGTGAGGTCACCATCAGTTGTAAAATGAGCTTGCACAATGGGGCAAAGCGAACATCAGGACCTTACTTCTTGCTCAAAATTATAATGAGAGAGGCACATACCAAAATTAAATCGATGCACACGACCCTTACGGTCCTCAAATTTGAAAGCAAAAGAATTTCCAAGACCAAGAGATGGATACATAGACTTTCCAGGTTCGGCTCCATCTGATGTCATTAATCCAGAAAGTTCACTGCTAAAGTTTACAACACAATTAACGTCAGAACAGTACTAGGTTTACTCTTACAGCTTGAAAGTGGATAAGATCATACCTATGAGTATCATATTCATCATCTGGTGGCTCCAAGGCAAGGGCAGAATCCCAAAACTTCTGCATCATTGTATTTGTCATATCATTGACGCCTCCAGGGCCACCTTCAACCTATAAGAAGTTACTTAACACTTCAGTAAGGAAATTGAGCCACTCCAGTCATTCAATTTGCTCAATTTCTGGCCAGTACAAACTCAAACTGGTCCCTAGCTTTAAAATGATGAAAGGGCCTTTTTATTTGAAAGAGTAAAAGAACTTCCTTTAAAGAGTAGCAGACCATATACATAACAAGCTCGGTTCAACACATTAAAGAAAAATTATGCCAAGATGTAAAATCTGCGCTTAAATAAGGAAAGTTTCTTTATTTATGCAAGGTAATGACCTCCAAGAAGGAAAGCTAAGCTAATAATAAGAGTTTACAAGCAAATACCTTTTCCACTAGAGTCAACTCGGGAGAAAGATTTTGAGCCACAACTCTCATAAGGGCATCCTTCGAACTGTAACAGAAGTAACAAAACAGGTATAAAACTAGGTATGTGCAGTCACTTAACTACTTAAGGCATTATATGTACATGTACCAGATTGAAGATAGAATGCAAAATTGCAAATACAGTAGTTAAGGCATGGCTCGTACATGAGTATTCCTTGAGACTTATTCCCAGTCGTGATAATCACTGAATTAACTCTAAAGTCCCGCATCTTCTTTGTGGCCACATAAACAGGATCTGATGGGGACACCAAAGCAACCTTGAAAATGAAGACAATATATGACAATTGGTGTTCATTAGCAAATGGAAACACACAATAACTATTGAAGACCTTAAAACAAGAAGGCCAGATTAACCATACTTGGTATTTTCAGCAATGATGGTTGACAAGGCAGGCTTGAACATCCTTTATCTAAAAGTTTCTATGAAAGCATATGGAGGTGCAGTAAAATCAAAAAGGAAAGAACAAATTGGAATCTCTAACTGTAAATATCTAACCAGAAGAAATGCATGAAAGGAAAACTGATATCTTTTAATCATGTCTCACATCTTAAACAAGAAGGGATAATATATTATACTAAAAGATTTGCATGCATACTGTGATGAATTTCAGCTTGACATGTTTATTCAGTGACATCTTTGAAGTGTTAAATACTACCTTCTAGAACTAAGAAGTTAAGCTCAATAGTCAAAAGCACAGCCATAGGTTTCTGACTGTAGCAATTTTCAATAATGTGACAACCAGTTTTTGACTATAACAATTGAACGTGGTTGAGAGAGCCTAACTATGAGCAGGAATCACTCCTTATACACTAGCAGTAGCCAACTTTCCAAGATGCACACAAATATAGCACTTAGGAATTTTCCCAAATCTATTTTTTGTTAGTAATAGATTGAACAATTAAAAATAACAAACTGATCTAACAATAAAATTTCACACCTTTAATACTAATTTAACCTACTATTTGATTCTAATCACAAAAAATGAAAATTCAGCTACATAATAACTTGAAACAAAAAGAAAATTAAAGGATAACCTATTACTAGTGTCTGACATGTTTCCATAACTATAATATGCTTGACTGATGTGTAGGTAGGACTAAAGGATAATTGTGTGGATGGTGTTGTGCTGATTTTTTGTTTTTGAAGGAATTGAAGTAATATACATACTTGGTTAATGGCATGGCAGAGAACTCAAGAAAGAATGGCCTGCAGTGGCTATAACTTATGGCCTGCAATGACATGTTAAGAGGCTGGAAATGGCCTGGAGTGGCATGGGGAATGGCCTACAGCAGCCCAGCGGATGGCCTGTAGCAGCCTAGGACTTAGTTTATGTTAAATATGAAGGTTGGGTATATTTTGTACCATTCTAGAATTATCAATTGGAACCATACAAACTTTTGTAGCCTATGCCATTATCAGTAGGACCTAGGACTTGGGTTATGTTTATCCAGAAGTAGCTTAAGTTCAGGTGGAACCCTGTATTATCATATCTTATTCAATTGGTTCAGTTCTTGCATTGCTTGCTTGTTTCGGTCCATATAGATGTAGACTCGATAATTAATTGTTCATAAAAAGCTCTAAGATTAGTCCTAAAGTTCCCTGCCTATACCGTATGGGACCTCAATGACCTTGAAACTCCTGTTAACTTGCAACATTGTGTTCTCATTATTTTACTGAATTTTAGTTCTCATTTCTTGTTCTAGTATTCTCATTATGGTTAATATAGCATTAAAGTTTATTTTGACATTTCGTAGTTGCTAGCTTGAACTTATGTTTAGTGCTAATATTGTATATACAAGTTTATTCTCATTCTTTTGTATAGTAGGAATGTCTTCAATACCCCCAAACAGGGCATGGATGAAAGAGCCTCAAGCTTCTACGGAATATCTTGAGGGTGTCAGATCGTTCCTCGAATTTGCTCAAAACAAACCAGGAAACGATGGATGGTACTGCTGTCCATGTGTAGCATGTCGTAATGTTAATGGGAAAAAGACTATTTTGGAAGTCACTGACCATATAATCCGTCTTGGTTTTGATGAGACATATACAACGTGGACTTTTCATGGTGAACCATTGCCCACTAGTGGTCTTAAAAAGGGGATTCCTAGTACTTCTTCAAGTGCAGCACCTAGGATGATTGATTTGGTTAACAATGCCCATATAGATCCCGAGTCATTAGATGATTGTATGAATGAACTTCGAGGTGGACGTGACGAACAAAATGAAGAAGATATACATGGCGATGACTATTACAAAAAATTGAAGGAAGATGCAAGATAACCTTTATACCCTTCCGTGGTGAAAATGAATTAACAAAACTTTCCGCGATGAGTTGAGTTGATGAGTATGAAGGCTAGAAATAGATGGTCCGACAATAGTTTCACGGAGTTGCTCAAAATGCTAAAACTATTTTGCCAAGGAGAACACTATACCTGTTGACACCTATACTGCGAAAACACTGATCAAATCTTTGGGTATGGACTATGAGGTGATCCATGCATGTCGTAATGATTGCATTCTATACTGGAAAGAGCATGCAACTAGGGAGTTTTGTCCAGTGTGTAAGGCAAGCATATGGAAGTCAATTGTTCTTAGGAATAAAGGGAACAAAATTCCATGGAAGGTGCTAAGGTACTTCCCACTAACACCAAGGTTGAAGAGATTGTACACAATACCATGGATTGCAAAGAAAATGAGGTGGCACACAGATTCGGTTGGAGATGCGGATTACATGCGCCATCCAGTTGATTCTTCTGCTTGGAAATCAGTTAACCGTAAGTGGCTTGAATTTTCAGGTGAGCCACGCAATGTCCGGCTAGGACTTGCTACAGACGGATTTAATCCTTTTGGAATGAATAGCAATTCTTATAGTTGCTGGCCTGTCATGATGGTTCCCTATAATCTTCCTCCATCCTATTGCATGACCCGAGAGTTTACAATGTTAACACTGTTAATCCCAGGAAAAACTAGCCCAGGAGATGACATTGATGTGTATTTGCAACCATTGATTGAAGAGTTGACTAAATTGTGGAGTGTTGGAAGTCTAACATACGATGCCTACACCAAGAAAACTTTTACTATGAAAGCTATTTTGCTATGGGCGATACATGATTTTCCAGCATTGGGTCATCTCTCAGGTTGTAGAACAGGTGGAAAATATGCTTGTCCAGTTTGTAGTGTACACACCGACTCAATCAGACTATTACATGGGAAAAAGGAAGCTTACTTGGCAACTAGAAGATTTCTACCAGATGATCATGTGTTTAGGTACCAAAAATCACAATTTAATGGAAAAGAAGAGCATAGAACAAAGCCCAATCGCTTGACTGGTTCTGAGGTATTAAAATGGGTGGAAACATTTCCTACAGAGTACGGGAAATTAAGCAAGAAAAGGAAGAGACCCACACACGACGATGATGGTTCATATGCATGGTCCAAGAGATCAAAATTATTTGACTTACCGTATTGGGAGGTAAGTTTAAATTAAATGTTTCGCAACACAAGTATAATATATTATAATATATAGGTATTTTAACATTTTCAGTTTTGTGTAAATATAGGAGTTATTTATTCCACACAATGTGGACGTGATGCATACGGAAAAAAATGTTGCCGAACATCTCCTTGGGACAATCATGGGAACAAAAGAGAAGAATAAGGATGGTCTTGCAGCTCGCCTAGACCTTAAAGAAATGAAGATAAGGAAGAACTTGTGGCCTATCGAAGAGAATGGCAAGATTTTCTTGCCTAAAGCTCCATTTGCTCTATTGAAATCAGAAAAACAGATGGTATGTCAAACTCTAGTTGATTTGAAAGTTCCCAAAGGATATAGTTCAAACTGGAAACATCATGTGAATATGGAGGATCTTCAACTCAAGAGCATGAATTCACATGATTACCACATCCTTATGCAACAATTGCTCCCAGTTTTACTGATGCATGCATACAAAAAGCATAAGTCTTTGCGTGCTGCTATCTTGCAATTGTCGCTATTCTTCAATGTCTTGTGCTCAAAAGTTATTCACCGTGAGACGCTCGAGGTCATGAAAAAACGTGTTGTGGAAACTTATGTGTGTTTGAAAAGTACTTCCCTCCTTCATTTTTTGTTCCCATGATACACCTTGTTGTGCACTTGGCGGAGGAGGCACTAACTAATGGACCTGTTCCATTTCGATGGATGTACCATTTTGAGCGGTACGTGATATATATTTATCTTATTTTACACTATTCATATATGAAATTATTGTGTGCCTCTGATTTATTTTATGTAATAGGATGATGAGAATATACAAAGGGAACGTGATGAATAAGACACATGTAGAAGGGTGTATCGCGGAACGGTACATTATGGAAGAATCAGTAAGGTATTGAATGGAGTATATGCCTAAAGGGAGAAAAGGAAGTCATAAACGAGGAAAGTTCATGGATGATGAAGCTGACCTCGATGGTAGGCCGAACCATAACCATGGGACAAAAGCCACTACTAATAAAAAGGGGAAAAGGTACATTTTGTCCAATTTGCAATACGAACAAGTGCGCAAATGACTTTTGCAACATTGCCCTCAAAATGCTGAATGGGAGGCGTAAATAAAATTTGATTTTGTTTCTTCATTACTTTAAGATATTTAATGTGTAAATGTATTCAAATCTAAAGATGCTTAAATTACAGGAAGTACCAGTTATACCTTGAACCCTATGCACCTCATCCTTCTAGGGGTTGGCGTCAAAAAAGAAATGTAGCAGCTGAAAAGCCATTGGAATACATTCTTTGGTTAAGACAACAACTACAAAATCAGAAGATGACGACCTTGAAAAGGCTTGCTATGGGTCCGAGCTTTGAAGCCAAGTCGTATGACAGATATGAACACAATGGATACATGTTTTGTACCTCAGGGTCCGAAACGGCCAAATCAACCCAAAATAGTGGGGTTTCAATGAATGCTTTTACGAATTTTAGAGCAAGTGCGAAGGATCGGAACCTCGTGGAGAAACAAACTACTTATTATGGCATCATTCGGCAAATACTTGAAGTGGATTACTCTGATTTCAAAGAAGTGGTATTCTATTGTGACTGGGTGTTGATTGGAGATAAAGTGAATGGATGTGTGGTTGATCCAGAAACAAACTTAGTATTTGTTAACCTTGGAAGGTTCCAAGGAAAATCTAAAGAAAATGACGAGCCATTTATTCGTGTATCTGAAGCTTCTCAAGTTTTCTACTGCAAGGATCCAACAAGGGACCATTGGTATGTTGTCCTGGATGCTCCAAAGAGGTTGAATCAAGGTGTGGACTCGTTTGAGGATCCTTTGGTTTTTTAGGCAAGAATGAGTGAAGAGGAAATGATGTCAGAATTAGTAAATGACATTATGGAAGAAGTAGATACCACAGATGGTTCTTGGGTTTAGATTTTTTTTTTTTTGTTATGTTTTATGTTATTTTTTGTTATCTTTTTGATATTTTTTGTTCTAAGTTTCTTTTGGAGGAATTGATTGTCATAATTAGTAATGTTTTGTGTTTTGTTAAGAGGAATTGATTGTCGGAATTAGTAATAGTAAATGGATGTTTTGTTTTGAGTATGATATTAAGTTGAATTGCTTTGATTTGAGCATGATATTAGGCATACATGTCGCATCCAACATCTGATCGAATACTAATGTCGGAGGAGCAATCTAGTGAGTCTGAGTATGAGCAAGAGCCTGAGCCTGAGCCGGAGCCTGAGCTTGAGGGTGAGATTTTTAATATTTGGAAGTATTATCACTATAGTTGTTTTTTTTTTTTTTTTTTTTTTTTTTTTTTTTTTTTTTATAGTTAACAATCTCATATGTTGTTATTTAGCCCCACCTCTTATGAGAATAGAAGTTCAATTCAATAGTGATGGGAAGGTGATTGGACCAAATGCAGCGCAATATGCTTCACGACTAGGGAAGCTTACAAGGCAACATTGTCTTCCACATTACTCTGAATGGACCCTTGTTCCTAAAGATGCGATAAATCTTTTGTGGAACGGTATCCTGGTGAGTATGTCTTTCATTCAAAATTTTCATATATATAATATATATATAGGGAAGGGATCGGTTTACTCACCATAGTTTACACACTTTACTACTCACTTTGTCAATCATTAGATTATAAGTCTAAAGATAATGACTAGCGATCTTGTCATTATATGATTTTTGGTCCTTTTATTTATGGCGGTCATGCACCATTCTCGTTGTAGGCCTAGAGACAAGTTTTCTTTAGTCGCCGTGGGGGACGACCTTGGCGCTCAAAGATACAAGTTTAGGTGTTTGATTTGCTGTCTTACTTTTTTACGTTCTTCAAGCTATTCCCTTTGCTAACAAATATTAATAATAGAGTGTTGTCAGAACCCTAATAAGTTCATTTGCCTGTTGATTTGGTCATCCATTAACTGATATCTCATATATGAATGTCAGTTTTTTACTTGTTACGAGTCGCATGTATTTGTAATTATTTGAATAGATCTAATGGTAACTTCTTCTTGCATTCTCAATGTCCACTGTCAATTCGTCCAACGATATATTCTGCCTTCAAAACATCAAGTGAGAACACTGTAACATCTTTTCTATTAATGTCTAACAGTAATTATATTTTTTTTGAGTTTTTTTATTTTCCTAAAGCAACAAACATAGTGAGTTAGTTAGAGAATCCGCCATGTCAATGCCAAAATGTGACTGCTGGTAATCCTGGTATAACTAGCTTGGTTGAAAACTTGGTATGGCAAAGTGAGTAGAAAAGTGTGTAAACTATGGTAAGTAAACCGATCCATATAATTGATATGCCTGACTTCTGAATCTGTTTTGGTAGAGCTGGTTCGATGTCCCAGTAGAATATCGAAGCCAACAACTACACAAAGCAAATAACTTGTGGAGGAATTGGAAGTCTACTCTTCGGAAGCATTGTGACAAATATGATACAGTCCTAGAAAGAAAGCGAAATCACAAAAGTGGTGTGAAAAAAGAAGAGTGGGATATGTTTGTTGACATGGAGTCAACTGAGCATGCACGTAGTCGTCGTGAAAGGGGGAAAGAAAATAGGCAAATGATGAAGAATCCACACACGACAGGTAGGCGAGGATAAGCCAGGACAGTAGAAGAAATGGTAAGTTACAGATAAGTACAAATACATAATTTAAACTACCTGGAATGGTCGGTCAGTTGTGGATCATTAAGTGCACTAGCATTCTATGCATTTTTGTATGAGCTATAGAATTGATGACTCTTATTCATGTGACTAAAGGGATGCTATATTATTATTCATAGGTTGCTAATGATCCTGGTAATCCCCCCTCTCGAACTGATATATTCGTGGTGACTCATACTAGGAAGAATGGAACATTTGTTTCAGAGGAAGTTAGGCAAAAAATGGTATGAAATATATATTTACTACTCTTAGTCGAGGGAAATAAGTTTTAACTGATTTTACTTTTGTTCTCGCTATACAGATAGAAATCAATGAAATTGTTGCTCGTGACCCGAGTAGCAAATACAAGGATTTGGACCATGACCCTGTTGCCGAGGTATGTTTCTTGTTTAATCTATACTTTTTATATATTAATTTTATAGTTATTCTAAAATTAATCTCAATGTGGGTAAAAATGAGTTTGTAGGTCTTCGAAAAGGATGGAAGGGGTCGAGTACTAGGCCTAGGTAGTGGTGTCTCCAAGACCACTCGTATGGCTACAGCTCATTATAAGAAGAAAGTCGAAGAAGCGGAGAGATCAAAGTTGGAACTCCAAAGCCAAATAAATGATTTGAAACAGGAGGTGATTGAAGGGAAGAGGACACAAATGGAGATGCAGTCACAAGTGAATGCAATACTCACAATGTATGGAATTAATCAAGGAGCACAAACGCGAATCTCTGCGAACTCTCCATTTGATCAGGTATTTGGTTAAAATTAGTGTACCATTTTTAACATATGGACTGAGGTTTCTGGAAGGGACTCTCTAGAGATACCAAATCAGAACCTGAAAATTCTTCCCATGGCCGGTGTGGCGAACTACCTACTATAGCTCTTAACCATGTGGTCGGTGTGGCGACCTTGTATTGCTCTATTCATTCGGTTCCATCCCTAATATAACCTCACTGCTGCACCTTGATAGCTTTCACAGTACCATTGACAGATGACAGGGGAACATAACCTCTCTTTTTTTTAACCGCTCAATAGCTTCAAGAAGATCGTCCTAAATAATGTCCTAGAAGGCCTGGTAAAAGCTACCAGAGAAGCCATCAAGACCAAAGACACTGTCACCATCTCAAAGATGGTTTCCTTAAGTTCTTCCAGGATCAATCCAACGTGGCCAAAGAGAGAACGTAGGATTCCCTCCTGACTTTATTGACCCACTATCCTACTTTCACGAGTAAAGGCGCAACTCTTTCTTATATAGGCTATTATAAGTGGGAGTGATCTCACCAATAAAGTACTACAAAAGAAAGAAAGGTCAATTAAGACAGGTTCCCTCATCTCGCACACTTGTTATATTTGTTTATATAGTTATAAAAGTCTAATTGCAAGCGACTATGAATTAGTTCCAAGAAAGCCGTTTTCAGTCATGTCATCCTTTCATAGCTCCGTCTATTGATGTTAGAAAGAGGCCTTAGCATGAGTGTAAATCGGCCTTGAAATGCTATTCGTTGTTCCACCAGGACTCTCCTAATAGGTGATTGGGCCGGATGATGGCCTTATCTTATGCCAATATTGTGACACGAGTGACACAAAGCTATAACCAAGAACTCACGGACTCTTTCCTTTTCCAGACCCAAACCTAGGCCACGAAGAATCAGCCAAGGTTCATCAGTCCAGCTTCGTGCATGCACTACTATGAATATCAATCCTGCTTTCGCGTGGCAGCTAATGCATTTTGAAGCCCTATAGTTCACCGGGGCAGGTAGGAGAGGATACGTGGCTAATTAAATTAACCCTTTCTCACGAAAAGCCCCCTTTTCATCAAGGTTGGAAGTGGTTCCCAATGTGGAGTGCTACTGTTCCAAATGGTCGTGGTCTCATTCCAAGTGGTATAGTCGTGAGTTTACGATTCATCCATAGTCCACTAGCAAGACCTTGGTAACTGTTTATCTATAGTATGTATGTATTGGCCCCTGTAAATCATGAAAGAAACTTAAAGATTACTTGGTGCAGGATTGGATGGTTGTCATACACCCAATCTTTAGGCAACCATCCACCTAATCTTTAGAAAATTGAATACCACTGTTGGTTTGAGGTAAATACTAAATTGCCAGACCTTATCGTCGCCTTGACACCTGCCCAAACCTTCTTAGTGCAAGAACAGACAAATAAGGGTGCTTTGAGTTTTCATTGGCACGACCACAAAAACAACAAGACGAATGATCCAGTAATTTATTTTTGAACATCCTATCCTTACCGTCATCGGCATTGTTATTTATGCTCTCTATTAGTGGTTTAAGCTTTAGTTAATAGTCATTTGGTGTTGTTCGATATAATATTATTGATGCTTGTTTGAATGAAATTCATGGTTAATTGAGTAGTGCTAGAGGATGTTGGGATTGATGCTTGTTCCATTTCAGAAGTAGGAGTTTGGGATTAGAAGTACTTACTTATCTGACAAACATTACTATAGTTTTTTTTTCATAATTAGAAATTCACCAAGTAAAAATAGAATTGCTTATAGTTGTCTTATGTCAGCGAGTCTTTTTCTTGTACTAGTGTAAGCTTGATCTTAGGAGTTTAAGAAAGTAGAGGTAAGTAGCTGGTGAGGGGTAGATTGTATGCCTAGTACATTGGATTTCTTCCTTTTTCTTTCATTGTTTGGGATGTTGCAACTAACTTAGAGTCTTTTGCTTTAATTCCTCTTGCTTATATATGAAGCTGCCAAGTTTACTTATTCCTTATTGAGTCTACCAGAAATTACCAACTATAAATATATAATATTGCTATATATTGTTATACAACTCTTGATTTTACATATGAATAGACTAGTTGACATGTTTGTCGTATTGAGATTTTCTTACTAATTCATATCTTGTTTGTCGCAGACAACTGGTCATTCATTGTCTAGGCAACCAATGGTATCGGGATCGCGTTCTGGACAAACATGTGAGCTGCAAAGCATGGGGGGTAGAGTGGTTGCCATTGGAAGAATGCTTGGTGATCGAGCTGAAGTGCCTGAGAATGCATATCAGATCGTAGTGGACGAGATTCTAGAATTTCATGCGGAGTTGTTTGGTGCTAGAGGAAAGACCTTTGGTGACATTGACGTGGGATCTACTGTTACATGGCCTAAGGCTTTTACTAATGTAATCTAAATTACTTTCTTAAGTTATACTAAAGAGTAAAGACTTGGTTGTGCAAAAGTTGTTGTATGCATGGGATTTGTTCAAGTTGTTGAAGTTTTAAGCATTCAATCAAAATATTTTGCTTTTATTCAGGTTATTTTCTTATATTTTGTTACTGTTATTTAGTTTTTATCAGGTGGCAAAAAAAAAAAAGGGATACTAAATAAATAAACGACAGTTAACTGTGGAAATATTTCTCCCATAAACGACGGCCAAGTTTGTCGTTCTATTCAAAATAAATGTGGACCAGATTTTAAAAGAAACATGTGCTGACGGCCGTCGTTTATTTACAAGTGTTAATAGCCGTCGTTGTTTTTAAATATTACAAGTGCCCCGGGCCGTTGTATTTCAAAAACTATAGTGGTTTTTATTACGGCCCTAATGACGGAATATAGCACATGTTTTCGTCGTAAACAACAGCTATGGGCCGTTGTTTTTTAACTGTTTTTTTGTAATGATATTTATAGATAGATGCAAAGATTATTACCTACATATTAACCTAAGTTTCTAAAATTTATTCTAATGCAAAAGCTACGTGAGATTTCTAGATTATCAAGGGCCTAGAGAAGGAAAACAATACCAATATTCCTAAGTGTATAGCATAACTTTTTATTTATATTATTTTTGAAATTTTTGAATTTTTACTAAAAAAAACAAGTGCATATAATACATATCTATATCCTAAGAGATGTCTTAATTACACGTGTTTCTATGCCCCCTAAACAAGAAGCATGCTTTGTCCTCAAAGTATTTAAATAAAAAGGATAGAGAAATACCATGGAAACGCGTGAAATTCTGAAACATCTGCCAAACAAGGTTAAAACATACTAATATAGAAAATAAAAACTGACGCAACTCGATATGAGTTCCACCCGTTATGGGGTTAACAAGAATCAAATTGATTGGGACATAAGCAGACACTAACTGAAATAAAAACTAACCTTAACTCCCATTTAAGCCTCATCCTCCTCATCTTCCTCTCCAAAGAGATGAGGTTCCTTCACATCCTGCCATGCCATGATAACTTGCCAATCCCGCCGCCGTGTGTCATCAACTTGTGCTAACCTGTCGAGTGTTACTATGTCTGATGGGGTGTAAGGAGCAACCAAATGAGGTTGCACCTGCCATCCCGGCTAAGTCATTACTCGAAATGAGCGAAGCACCCAATTGGTGGGTCTCATGACTTCAACCATTTTCCAATCCGTGAACTGGGTACAAAATTTAGGTAGACAACTGAGCATGATGCGACAAACCAAAACAGGCATAAGAAGATACTTATGCCTCATGCTTTAGGCCCTCTTAAGACTAGCCACTAATACTCGGGGAATGTCATATCGGGGACGTCCCTCAGCTAAAGCAAGGAAAACGTCACCAGCGGTACTATTGGCAGAGGTAAACTGCCAATCCCCTAAAATATTCATCAGGATGAATAACATGGTGATGCCTACATTGAGGGACAGGCTACCAAGGGCTATGTTATAGCGCCCTTGGTCCATTATACAAAATACCCCTCCCCCATAATACTCATGGAAATGTGTATAGTCATAGAGGTATGCATTATCGGTCATATATCCCCACGTGTGAATAGGATCAGGTATTGGTATTCCCAAAACTAACGCTACCAAATACTTATTGAATTCTAGTGGCATGTCATCAACCATGACGGAGAATTCTTGTTCTCCATACTGGTTACAATAGAAACTAACATTATTGTAAAAATATTCAGTAAGCTTAGGTGAATGCGAGTCGTCTTCACTTACCAGTAGATGCCTCCATTCTAACTGCAAGATCTTTTCGCGGAACCAATATCCATAAGTCTCGCTTCCCAACAAGTGTTCGAAAGACTGCTCCGGTATCACTATAGGAGATGTTATCACAAAACTACTCTCTAGAACAGCTGCAAACGATCCTGGAACAACCCACAAAAAATTGGAATTTTTTGTGCCCACGGGTGTCGTCGGGATGCGTGGTGCGCCAACCTATGCTGGGTAGGGAGACGCGTGGTGTCGCCTAGGTGAATTTCGAGTTCCAGGCACTTAGGCGCAGGGCGCACTCACTTTTTGCCTGGGATGGGCATAGGTCGCGCTCAGGTTATTTTTGAGTTCTAGGTGGTTCAAGCGCAGTGGCTCAATCGAGGTGCGGTGCCACCCGGAGTCTTGAAAATGTTGAAGTGAGAAGGAAATAAAAAGGAAAGTGTGGGAGTGAAAGGTGAGAGATGAAAGTGGGATGTAGTGTGGGTTGTGAGTGTAGAATGAAGGAAGTTTATATAGGTTGTGAGGTTCCAAAACGAATCGGCAAGTTGCCAAAAAGTTTTAAGGCAATTGCCTGAAACAAAATATTTCCAAAACCGAAAACAGAAACAACCCATATTCTCTATTCCAAAACAAACCTAATATCTTTTAGGTTGAATTTATGATAGTAATTGCCTAACTCATCGAGATTTCATCCTACCACAATATCTACTCATCGCCATTCCCATATCGACAACATTCCCAACAATCATCACAAAATTATATAATAAATTTTGGATCATATAAAAATCATGCTAGACTAAATAATACCACCCCTAAACAATTTGGGAAGGTGGGATTAACAATAAAAACAATGCACAATTTGAAAAGAACCATATTATATTAAAATTGAAATTCAAACAACATTTAACAACCAAATTCAAATTTAACTACGGAATTCAAATATCAACATCCGAACTAAATAAAACAAATACAAAAACAACATTAACGCATAATATCCCTAAAGAACGTGCTGCTGGTAGTGGATGGCACATGGGAAGGAGATGACTCCTGAGCTTCCGATGGGCCAGAGCCATTTGTCCTTCAGCGATGACGCTTGTGCCTCACGGACGCCTCCTCAGAAGAAGAACCCCCATGGGGTGGGAAGCGTGCAAGCATATCTTCTCAGAACTTACGCTGTGCATCCATCTCTGTCTTCATCTATTCCCAACGCTCATCCTCGTGCTGGGCACGAGTCTCATAGTTACGATGTATGACAGTCTGGCGAGTTCGAAGATCTTCGCAAATAGTGCTTAGGGAACGCATGCCACGATGAAGCACCGACATGCGTTCTACATCAAACCTACACCTCTCTAAGGCATCGGCATCAAAACATGCCGTGTCCTCCTCATCCTCCGAGTCAGTCTCCGACTCATCCTCTTTAACTACCCTATCTTCAGGCAATCTCCAAACCTTCTTAACACAGTCCGTATATGCTATGACATTCGTATGCATCTTAATCATAGTCCGCTTAGTTTTTGGAGTTGCTCTAAAACTCATCATGATCTTTGTTATCAAAACGGGGAGAGGTGCAATACTCTTCCCAACTCCCTTAATCATACTAATAAAAAATTCCATAATACAGAATTCATACTTCTGCTCCTGGAGTATCCATAACATGTGAAGATAGTTTAAACTGATGTCACTTACCTTCTCTTTTCCCGTGACATTCCTACCAATCCACTGAGCTACAGCCAACTGGTTGGTTCACAGTGATGACTGGCGAACATAATGCGAGCTCGCATTGTAGTTTCCTTCCAAAACCGTCGCATTCATCAAGGGCTCAAGCCCAATAAATTGGGATTCTTGTAATGTGGCATCGAGATGGCGTCTAGGCGGAATGCCTAAAATCTCAGCCAACAACCCTATAGATACTTCTCTCCGCATCCTGGCCACCTTAACAAAAACTCGATTCCCATCCAACTCTCTCTTTTTATAAAACTGTTCCACCAAATCAGAGTGATAGAAATTATCTGTCGAGTACCACAACCTACTCCAATCCCTCCTAATCATCTCGTCACTGTAAAACGGCGCAAAGCGGTCGGCCGTAAACGATTGTTCCGGCAAAATTCTCCGTCTTTGAGCCATTGGAAGTTTGAACTGATTTGAGGGTTTGTAGAAGGTGTAGGAAACAATGTGAAACCAATGTGAAACAACCTTACTTAAAAAGCGATGGTGGTGGCGTGGTGGTTGCGCGGCAGTTCAATTTTTTTTGAATTTTTCTAATTTTCAGTGGTTGAAATTGTTGGGGATAGTGGTGGGAAAGGTTTGGAGAATATTTGGGGTGGGAATGAATTTGGGCGTGGGTTAAGTTAGGTTTTTTTTTTTTTTTTTTTATAGGGTTTAACACTTGTTAATGGCGGTGATGAAAACAACTCGTGATTGTTGGTTTGAAGATGGATACACACGTGCACGAGACTGGGCCAAGTCCAATTTTATTTTTCGATTTTTCGCGCAACTTCAAACTAAATTCGCCGCTTCGTTACCGGTCCGATTTATGCAAATGAGATATGGAAATGATTAGGAGAGAATTTCCAATCCAATAATCCATAAAACACTCTATTCCAACTATGGGTGGCATATAAGAAGATGAAAAATACTTCAAAGTGCATGCATGATGTAAGTTTTGCGAACGAATGAAATCTAAATTCATAGATAATGTCAACCCGAATTGGAATACGATTAAACGACCTAAACAATACTAATGGAAAGTTGAACAATCAAGGACAGAAAAACAAACACCCCACCCCCAAACAAATTTTTGGCAATGAAGTTTGAAAATTTGTTTTAACGTGGGTCTTTTAAGGTCAGATTTCTAAGACTTCCTATATTACTATTTTTATGATTTAGAATTTTTTAATTTTTATGCATGATATTTACTATAAGAAAAATGAAAAGCAATAAGGACATAATTCACACCATAGAGGAACATGACTCAAAAATCGAGAAAACATTCAAGAGTGGAAAATGTGAATTATGTTCAATGTGGACTTAGGATCCGGTACTTACAGCCACACACTCCATAAGGAGGGCCCGGTTACCTTAAGGATGCACTTGCCAATCTATGGAAATGAAAGGAAGTACACCAACCAACAAATGTCAGTCCTCATAGACAGGGTCCTGTAAAAGGACTTCCTCTACATCAGGGGACAATAGCTCGTGAAAATGTTTCAACCGTTGGCCATTAACTTGAAAGGTACTGTTGTCCTTGGGATTTACCAAGGTGATTGTCCCATGAGGGGTAACTTCAGTAACCATAAAAGGACCAGACTAACGGGTTTTTAATTTCCCTGGAAAAATATGTAGACGGGAGTTGTAAAGCAAGACCTTTTGACCTACCACAAACTCTTTGCACAAGATTTGCTTATCATGAACATGTTTCATGTTAGCTTTATAGTCCTTCGCGAGATCATAAGAATCGCTACGGATTTCTTTAAGTTCATTCAATTACAACTTGTGCTTGACACCCACCTCATCAAAATTGAAGTTAAGGCTTTTTATAGCCCATATAGCGCGGTTCTCCAATTCAATGGGCAAATGACAAGGTTTCCCAAATACAAGTCTAAAGGGAGACATACCTATAGGAGTTTTGAAAGTAGTCTTATATGCCCATAAGGCATTAGATAGACGCTTTGGCCAGTCTTTCCTATCAGGATTTACAGTTGTTTCTAATATTTTTTTGATTTCCCAATTAGAAACTTCTACTTGTCCGCTAGTTTGTGGATGATACGGAGTTGCTATTTTATGTCTAACTCCATACTTTTTCACGAGAGATGCAACAACTCTGTTGCAAAAATGTGTTCCACCATCACTAATGATGGCTTTGGGAATGCCAAATCGACAGAAAATGTATTCTTGAACAGAAAACACAATTGTTTTATGGTCATTGCTACGGCAAACGATGACCTCTATCCATTTAGACACGTAGTCCACGACAACTAGAATATAAATGAAACCGTGGGAAACTGGAAAGGGACCCATGAAATCAATGCCCCATATGTCAAATATTTCTACCACCATGATTGGATTTAATGGCATCATATTACGCTTCATGATTCGCCCAAGTTGTTGGCAATGAACACACGTCTTGCAATGCACTTGGGCATCTTTAAAAAGAGTAGGCCAATAAAACCCACATTGAATAATTTTAGCAGCTGTTTTCATATCACTAAAATGGACACCACACTCTTTGTCATGGCAGAATGAGAGAACCTCATTATATTCCCATTGGGGAATACAACAACGAATAATCTTATCCGCACAATACTTAAAAAGGTAGGGCTCATCCCAGTAATATAGCTTAACTCTGGCCAAAAACTTCTTACGTTCATTTCTTGACCAATCATAAGGAATAACATCAGACGCTAAATAATTCACAATGTCAGCATACCATGGTGTAGAAAAAATAGCTAGCATACAGATGCTCATCAGGAAAAGAGTCTGGTATGGACTCAGAATCACTATCATCATCGTTTGTAAGTCTAGATAAGTGGTCAGCAACTACATTTTCGACCCCTCTTTTGTCCTTTATTTCTAATGTGAACTCTTGCAGGAGAAGAATCCATCGGATTAATCTGTGCTTAGCATCCTTCTTTGCGAGAAGGTACCTAAAAGGCTGCATGGTCCGTGTAGACTAGAGTCTTAGAACCAACCAAATAAGGACGAAACTTATCTAAAGCATAAACGACAGCTAAGAATTCTTTTTCAGTAGTTGTATAATTCCTTTGAGCATCGTTTAGAGTTTTAATTGCATAATAAATAACAGTAGACTTATTATCTAGTTTCTGTCCCAAGACAGTACCAACTGCATAATCACTAGCATCACACATGAGTTCAAAAGGTTTAGACCAATCGGGAGGCTGTATAATGGGTGTAGAAGTTAAGGCAGCTTTTAAAATTTCAAAAGCCTATTTACAGTTAAAATTAAAATAAAAAATGGCATCCTTTAAAAGCAGATTAGTTAATGACCTAGCTATTTTCGAAAAATCTTTGATAAAGCGCCTATAAAAACCTGCAAGGCCTAGAAAGACTCTAATATCACGGACAGTCCGTGGTATAGGTAGAGTCGCTATCTTATCTAGTTTGGCCTTATCTACTTCGATGTCATCACTAGATACAATTGTGATCTAGTACTATGCCTTTTTTCACCATGGAATGACATTTTTCCCAATTTAAAACTAGATTCTTCTCTTTACATCGTGTGAAAACTTTAGATAGGTTAGACAGGCAGTCAGTGAAAGAGTCTCCATAGATAGAAAAATCATCCATGAATACTTCCATGAAACGCTCTACCATGTCACTAAATATATGAAGCATACACCACTGGAAGGTACCAGGAACATTACAAAGGCCAAAAGGCATTCGTTTATAGGCGTATGTTCCAAAAGGACATGTGAAGGTAGTCTTTTCTTGGTCATCAATATCAATAATAATTTGGAAATAGATAGGGTAGCCATCCAAAAAACAATAAAAAGCATGACCAGCTAGACGTTCAAGCATCTGATCTATAAAGGGTAAAAGAAAATGATCATTTCGTGTCATGGCATTTAAACGTCTGTAATCAATACAGATCCTCCATTTCATATGACCATGCGAGGCAACATATTCACCCTTGGCATTACGTACCATGGTAATCCCTGATTTCTTAGGAACTACATGAATGGGACTTACCCATTCGCTATCAGAGATTGGGTATATGATACCCGTATCGAGTAATCGTAAGACTTCTTCCCTGACCACCTCTTTCATGGCAGGGTTCAAGCGACACTGAGGTTCGCAAGAAGTCTTTGCGTTATCTTCCAAATGGATACGATTAGTGCATACATTAGGGTCAATTCCCTTAATGTCGGCTAGGGACCAACCAATCACAGAACGATGTTCCCTAATCACCCTGATCAAACGTGCCTCTTCCTCCTTAGATAACAGAGAAGATATTATTATCGGATGACTACCATCCAAATCAAGTTGAATATACTTTAACTCAGGAGGAAGAGGTTTAAGCACCAGGGTGGAAGAAATATCGATAAATGCTTCTGGAGGGTCCTCATCTTGAGTAATAAATACTTGCTTAGGCAGCAGGTCTTCAAACTCTGTAGATGGAGCAACAGAAGGGTCTACGATAGGTGTAGACTCGAAGATGGTGTTGACTTCCTCTAAGTAGGAGCCATTGGCGAAATCTGAACTTCCAAAAGACAGGAATTTATGCATCTGGTTTTTTGGAAATGTGTTATTAAAATAATCTTAAGCTAAGCTCTCGATCATGCTAACCTCCCCATCTACAGATAAATCTGGTAACTATTTCATCATTTTAAAAACATTTACCTCAACAGAAAGATGGCTAAAAGACAAGGACATCGAACCATCGCGGTAGTTTATGAGCGCGTTGGCAGTTGCCAAGAAATGACGTCCTAAAATGATCAGAACAGAGTCGTTAGTGACTTCTGTATTGAGGATAACAAAATCAGCAGGATAGTAGAAATCCTGGACCTTAACAAGTATGTTTTCAACCACACCCTTAGGGTACTTAATATATCGATCCGCTAATTGCAACATCATTTTAGTAGGTTGCATCTCTTGTAGACCTATTTGTTTGTATAGATAATATGGGAGTAAGTTAACACTCGCCCCCAGGTCTAGTAAAGCGGTCGTCGTGTGGGAATCTCTTAAGGTACATTGTACAGTAGGACGATCAGGGTCCTTGTACTTAACGATTCCATTATGTTCTGATAAAGTTAAAAACTGTTCAGTTAGAAAGGCGTCTTTAAGAATATTAGTCTTACACCTAGTAGTGCATAACTTTTTAAGAAACTTAGCGTGGTGAGATAATTTTTTAATTGCTTCGAGAAATAGTAGGTTTATCGTTAGATTTTTGAAAACTTCCCTAATCTCGTCAAAGTTTGTATCCCTGTTTAACATAGCTAATTTCTGGGGAAACAGTGGTTTCTCTCTATATTTAGCGTATGGATCAATTGGGTGTCTAACATTTGCTTTATGTTTCTTAGGTTGTGGTTTAACTGGTACCTCTACAGGGGTAGGCTCTTCAATTTCTATTTCGGTATCTAGTTCAATCTCCGGTGTAGGGACTACTTGTGGGGTAACTATAGGCATAGTTACGTTGTTATCAACCACTCTCCCAGAACAGAGAGTGGTGATCCCATTTAGCTCACCTACATTTTTATTTTCTGTACTAGTATTACCGTTCACCTCAAAGGCTGTGTTTGTTGTTTTAGGATTAGTTATTGCTTGACTTGGAAACACACCTTTGGGTTGTACTTTCTCTTGAGCTAATTGATGTAAGGAAAGTTGGATGGCTTGTAAAATCTGTTGTTGAGATTGCATAAAGGTATCGAAACGATTCGGTTGTGGAGTAGTATTTGCTACTAGTTGTGTGACAGGAACTATGTTACGTTAATTATTAATGGGTGGGTTGTGATAGTTATTATTATTAACCGAAACGATACCTCTATTAGAATTATAATTATTATTGTTATAATTATTATAATTTCCCTGACCTTGTCCTTGTCGTGGTGGAGCTTGGTTATAATTGTTTGCTTGCCTAACATTTTGATTATTAAACCCTGGAGGTGTTACTTGTTGATTATTTCTCCAACTGAAGTTGGGGTGTTGTCTCCAAGGGGCGTTATGAATAGGATAACTATTAATTGAGCAAACGTTATCTTGTTGTAATGTTTGTTATTCATAAGTGAGAGGACAATAGGAGTCGGGATGCTCTGGACTCAAACAGAAATTACATGGATTGGAGTTGACATTCATGACGGGAAAAGACTTTTGTTGAACAGAAATAGCCTCTACCTTTTTAGTGAGAGATTTGATTAAATTTTTAGTTCAGGATCAGGTTTCATGTCAAACATACTGGCGGCTTTAACTGTTGTAGAAGAACTAGCGGAACGGGAGATATCGTCACTACCCCCCAGTTATTATTACGCTTAGTTTGATCTTCTAAAAATTTATAAGCCAATGAGGCTCCCTTACTTAGGAAACTACCCCCATTCGTTATGTCAAGGAGTTCTTTATAGTGGTGTAAAAGTCCTTTGAAAAAGGCACAAACTAACGTGTTTTTCGCGAGGTTATGGTGTGGACACTCTATAAGAAGATCGGTGAAACGATTCCAAGCCTCTGAAAATGATTCATGAGGATTCTATCGAAAGAAATAAATCTTGAAAAGCATTTCATCGGTCTTCAGTGGTGGGTAAAAATATTCCATAAATAGTTGAACAAGTTTGGCCCACGAGTCCACAGAATTAGGCGCTTAGGCAGTTAACCAAGACGCCGCCTTGTCGGCTAGGGTGAAAGAAAACACCCTCAGTTTAATCTGTTCAGCACCAACCGTAGGATGGTGGAATGTAGTAAGGACTTGGTCAATCCTACGCATGTGCTGATAAGGCTTTTCATGGTCTAACCCATGAAAAACGGGTAACAAATTAAATATATTTGGGGGAATTCGGAAATCCCCCACTAGGTTTGATAGAACGATGCAAGATTTTGGGCTATCATTCAAGGCTTTGTAAAAGTCAGAGAGAGGAGACTATCTTTCTTCAGCCATTATTTCAGGTGTAGTGTGTGGTATGCTAGCTAGAGGTGTAGTGAGTGGTATACTAGAAAGGCGTGTTTGTTAATGTTGCCGGTTGATTACGTTAGGCATTTTTCTTCAACCTGACCTTAATCTCATGCAAGGCTAAGACCAATCTTAACTAAACAGGACAACACTCCAAACAATCCTGATATGCTAGTATGAACCTCTAACAGGAGATGTGAGGTGTTGAAGAAAGAAGTACCTGAATTCCTCCTTGCTTCTCTTATGAATAGCGTCTTGTATACATGTGCTCAGTGTATATAACAAGTTAAAACACTGAAAACCTTGAAGAAATGGAAGTTTGAAACAAACCTATGGAAATTGGGCGCTTTTAGAAGAGTGGTCACGCTCGAAATAGGCCTAGGTAGGGCGAGTCGCCAGTCAAACCCGAGCTCTAGGGCTTTCGAACTTTTTGCCTTGGTAAGGAGTGGGGTCGCGCTCAAGTAAAAACTCAAGTTCCAGGCGCTTAAGTGCGGGGGGCGCTCGAACTTTGCCTTGGTAAAGCGCGGGTCGCGCTTAGGTAAAAACTCAAGGTCCAGGTGCTTTTGCGCGGGGGGCGCTCGAGTTTTGCCTTAGTAGGGCGTGGGTCGCGCTCCGTGTATTCCTCCGAGGAAAAATTCAGTTATGAAACAAACAACCACAGTTAGTTTTTACTAAAGACTAACAACACTAAAGAAAACAATACTAAAGGGAACTAAGATGGCAGTGGCACCATTTGCTAAACGTAAAATTGATAGTTTTACTCACAAATAAGCGATGAAACTCAAACGCAAGTAAAACTAAAACTAAACTTGTGTGTTTATTTATCAAAGATTATTCTACTCTCGAATCTATCGAAATAGAGTGGAGTAAAAGATTCGTTCCACTCCTAGTTCTTTAACATTCAATGTTTTCTAATATTATCAGTCCTAGCCAAAGTTAGTGAGAGTAATGGTGGGAAATTATACTACGATGTGAATTCAACTAAAAAGATACGCTAATTCAAACTATGGAATTTCTAAATTGACTATATGATAAGGAATTAGGGGGGATTGATTCCACCTTAACTCGACTTAATTAACTAACAAAGATTTGTCGTGATCCAAATTTCAATGCTTTCGTATATCAAAATGGTATTTCTAATCCCTAATTATACATGACAATCTCTACCAATTAATAACTAGCATGTGAAGCAACCAAATCTATTCTCATGGTGAACTAAATACTTTTTAGAATTGAATAGATTATCACGACGATTTCTAAGTTAACAAAGATCAAGCTTTATCAAGGCTTCTTCAACCCCCTATAATGGAGGTTTAGCCTAGAATCATTATGCTATCATTTCTGTATGGAATCAAACAAGACATGGTATAAAAATTCTAAATTTACTAATTTGATCTAATCAATAATTTAAATCTAACTTAACAAATAAGAAATGATTAACAACTAAGAATCGAAATTAGATCTAAGTAATTTTAAATAACAAAAACTGAAATTATGAAGAACTAACTATTTTTATTAATCTAATAAAGAATTAACAATCATTCAATAATCTAAATTAAAACAAGGTAATAGAAAACTAATTAATTTAATGTAAAAACTAGATCTAGAAATATGCTCTAATGACTACTTGCTACCTAACCTAAGTATATCTTAAGAGTTAAGTTTTCTCTATTCAAATGGAGGAGACAAGATCCACATTTTCGTGCATGGGCTGGGGAGCCATGTTTGGTCCGGAAAATCGAGCCCAAAACCCAATTTCTTCAGTCTATGGAGGCCTTCTCTACTGGATTTTTCTTTAATAGACTTTTAATCCACTTTTACTCCTCTGATTAGTCTAAGATTTGGATCATTGGAAAGCTCTTTCCGAGCTGGTCGTTTTGACATAAGGTACGCCCAATTTCGAGGTCTGAGTCCAAATATACGGTCTTCGGAAGTTCTGCTGACTTTTGTGTGCTGTTTCTGCCCGCGTTGACTTTGACTTTTCAGCTTTGACCGGGCTTTTTATAGGATTTTTCTCTTTGAATCTTGGCCTTTAATCATAGAACTTCTTAGCAACCAACTCTTGCTTCTTTATCTCGCCAAAGTGACACATTTATGCACATAATTGACTCCAATGCCTGAAATACATAAAAGCACGTAATCAGTATTAACTCTTATTTATTACTCGCATAATTGGTCCAAAAGTATTATTGTTAAGGGGTTAAAACTATAGTTTTGGGCTCTTATCAAGCACAGTTAGCTAGACATCCATTATCATTACTGTGGTGGTAAAGGGGACATCAGATACTATTGTCCTGTTAGAAAGAAATATTTTTGTCAATCTTTTACACAGAGGAACCACAAGGCCTATCACACAATCATCAGACCTGAAATAGTTCAAGGTAGAGAAGCAACTTCACCAACAATCTTTCGAGCATATCAAGGAGTATTTTTGACGACCCACAAGGTGAGACCTCCTCGTCCTCCAAACATTCACCAGATTTGGGTAAGAAAATCTGATCTCCTTACTCCAAATTAATAATGCATGATATAATACTAGTCTTGAGGATCTAACTATAAAGAACTCAAAAGTCTTGAGAATCTGACTTTAAAAGACTCACATTACGTCTTGGGGATCTGACATAAAAAGACCTAAATTGATTATACTGATATTCAGCATCAATGGTAATATCCTACCTTTTTATCATCCATTTCATTTACTTCTTTATACATTGAGGTCAATGCATGCATAAGTAGGGGGAGGGTGTACTTGAGAAATGAATTTAAAAAATTAGTTTTCAAAAACAAAAATATTTTTGTTTCTATATCAGTAGCATGAGAAAAATAAATTTTAATGATGAGTCTAGGATATAGATTCTATACTGCTTAGTGTTGAGTTTGATAGATAGTTGATATTATTGATTTCATTACCGCTTAGACTATTTATTATGCTCGGACATAGTTCTTGTTGATAAAATTCTTTATCAAGGCACCACCATAGTACTTGGTCAGTTTTATGTACTTTTACTAGAAGAGAGATTTAAACCCCTAGTAAACTGGAAGTAGATTTTTTTAGACTTAGCCCGTGAGACTTGAGCTTTATACCCATTCTTTGGAGAGTTCTTACGAAAAATCCGAGTCTGCGTGACTCAACCTCTTTCAATTCTTTATTTCGTTGTAATATAGTCTCATTATTTGTTTTTTGGTTAATCAGGAAGTGACATCAACTGGGGAGATAGCCATTAGGTCTTGTAGTCTATTCGAAATAGAGTATCATACTGATAAGTCAAGTAGTGAACCCATTCAGCCTTAATCCCACCTAGTAGGACCATCATGTTAAACCCTTTTGAGCCTTATAATAAGCCATTTTCTTTCATAAAACCCTTTACCCTTTACCCAACTCCAGACAAAGAGTATAACCAAAATCTTTATCAGCCATACCCATATGTTTCTGAGAATACAAAAGGGCACAAAGAGGAAGAAATAGCACAAAAGGAAGATTACAAAGAAATACCAGAGAGATACAATGAAGACCATCATTCTGTTCTAAATGAAAGAAGCTAGTGGAAAACAAACATATCCAGTACTAATCAAGGATGTACCACTGAGCTAAAAAAAAAGAAAAAAAGAAGAAGAAGAAGTTGAACAGAATGGATGGAAAAGCTAAGACAAAGGAAGAATTTTCTCTGTAATATAGAATTTGAAGAAATTTTCCAAAGAAAGAAGCAAAACCCTTAGTGTTTTAGAAACAACCTTTGAATCCTTTTTACCTTTCCTTCATAAACCAATACCCAAGCCAAGTTACAACCCATAACTTATCACTACAGTATGGTATGGAGTCTAGAATAGGTGAGAGGATGCTAAAGTGAAGGACCCGACACTTCATATGTGATTGACATTCTTTCCATGAGACTACTTTCATTTAGAAGTCTGTTTTTCAAGGTAGTATGTGGGATGTTCGTATTCATTATTCTTTTCCCCACATACATGAGGTAAAATAGTAGACCATCTTCTGAGAGATTCTTTTCTAAGAGTATGACCAGTGAGGATTGAAAGTCGAGATTATCTGTCTAAAGGTAAATTAGGGATTCTGTTTCTTGGATAAGAGAGTATAGGAGATTGACTAAGTACACACATAAGCCTTGATTAAGAATTTTGTCAATTTTTACTATCTCCCATCATAATCTATGAGTCTTTGCAGCAATGTAGTTAGCAATGGAGGAGACCGTCTGTTAGAGTAAACACTAAGTAGGGAAGGAATTTCTCTCTCTGAAAAATACTATCATTCTTGAACATGCTATTGATTGATTTGTGGGTATATCACCTGAAAGCCCTCACAAGACTATAACTCGTCCTTTTTAGGGAACTTAAAGGTTTAAAGCCTTGTTGCATAGTGAGTTAGGATTTTATTTTTTGTTATTAGGATGTGATTATGATCACTTATCTATATATTTTTTTATCTTATTTGCTAAGAGACTAGCGAAAGGCTAGTTGGGAGTTGTGATAAGTGCTCAAAAAGTGCAATTTAACCCTCAATTATGCCTCTTGTTTAGCCATCTTAGTGAACTAATAGTGTTTGTAAATTATGTTTTATGATTCTATAGGTGAAAAAGAGAGTTTTGTGGAATATTAGAGAAAAAGGGATAAAACGGAGCAATTCGGAGCATTAAAGATCACATGGAAAGCCCATGGAGAATCATGGAGAAAGCCAAGGAATTGAAGCTATTAAAGATGCGACTTGGACCTATTTTAAAGCCTATTTGGAAGACCAAAGCCAAAGGATTCATTGCTTGGACCAAAGCCCGCAAAAGAGGATAGAAGGATGGAGCAAAAGAGGAAAAATAGAGTCTCGCGTCTGAGACGCGACTATCGTGCATCCAGACGCGACTCTCGCATCTGAGACGCATGGATCGTGCGTCCAGATGCATGAAACAACATTGTAGCCAATTCCTTCTCAGTTTTGGAGACGAAGTTGGACTTTGAAAGAAGTTAATTTTTATTAGGAAACAAATGGTGGTTTGGAATGCTTCTAAAACTCATTGTAACCCTTACAAATAGAAGACCTAAGTGCCTCATGTAATTGGCCAATTCACTTATACTCTTGTCTCCAGAACTTGAGGCAGAAAGAGATTAATAATAAAAGATTCGGTTTTAACTAGCCGAGTCTTAATAAGTTAGTCTTTCTAGTCTTATGTTCTTCGACTCTTCTTCTTCTCGTTCTTCGTGTTCTTTCTTCTTTATGGAAGACTAATCTTCTCCTTCAAGGGAGAAGATGAAGTTGGTGCTTAGGGTTTGTTGATTCTTTTGGTTCATGGTATTCTCCAATCAGGTTAGTTCTTTATGTTTTTAGTTATTAGTTCCATTGCCCAGACCAGATGATGGAAGTATAGATTAAGGTTTTTATTTATTACAATCGAATATCATGCTAGTTTAGGGTTTTATTTATTGCAATTGAATATAATGCTAGAATAGGATTTTATTTATTGTAATTGAATATTATACTATTATTCTCTACTTTTCTTCTAGTTGTGTAGTGTTTTAGAGTAAGAAAAGTATTTCTTGTGTTTGCCTTAGATGGTGATTCATTGAATAGCTGCCCAAGCTCACATAAAAGGAAAGAAGATACTAGTAACATGAACATAGGAACAACCTTAAGTAGAGTTAATTGTTAACGATATTTTTTCCAAGAGGGTATCAGCACTCGCTCGATTGCCTAATTGTAGTCTACTTGTGAGAACAACCATGAAGCAAAAAGTCATTAAATCAAAAGTATTGGTGGATTATAATCTCTTGAATTCCCTCTCTTATAAATTCTCAATAGTTTAGTTAGTTTAGTTTAGTTTAGCATTAAAATCTAAAATCTATAATAATAGTTTTTAATCCCTCAAACCCCCTTTCCAGTCCTGTCCTTCATATAAACATACACTTAAAAGTGGAACGATACCTTACTCATCTTTTACTCATTGAGGGATAATTAGGTATTGATACGCTTCTATTTGTTCAACGACCATCATCTATCTACATCATCTATATCTCATCTACAAGCACAAAAAGAACACGTGTCATTGAGCACCATTCACCCACCTCATATCATCCTGTCACTCATTCACCTTCCATCAATGTTCCCCACCCTCCACCTTTTCAAAGGAACCTTGAGTTTGCACTTGATCCTCTTGTTTCTCTTGTGCTTCATGTATTTCTAAACTTTCCTAGTAAGAAAATACTACCTAAAGAGCCACCTGATACTTTCAATTTCAGTTGCGTGATTATACCAACCAACGCCACCACTGAGTTTTGTGATAAACCAACATTCTCCTTTCTTCCATTTCTTACTTCTAAAACTTATTCATATCCACCATATCTTCCACTACCATCCCTTTTTTCAAGATCATTCACTTGGCTACCCTTTCGTCAGAGAAAATAGAAGAAAGTGTATGCTAGGTTAGGTTCTAGATCCATCAGTATTAACTCTCATTCTACTACGCCACGTCATAGGACATCTTAGTGCTTGATTATGTTTGGTGGTGTCGTTCGTGTTAATTATTTATAGATAGACCCGCAACTCTTTAGATTGTTAATATATAGAAAACTGCATGTTAATACATATTTTAGTCTAGTAAGTCTCGGGAATCTGACTTTAAAAGACCCACATTTTTAAAACAAATTTTCTAAACCATGTTTTCAAAACTTTGTTTGGGGGTGGGGTGTTTGGTCTTTCCATTCTTGATCACTCAACTTCCTATTCTTATCCCTTCCTCGTCTCGTGGCTAGTTTTATTTTATTATGGTTGTGTTAAGATTGTTTTCCCTATTTTTAATAGATTTTGATTCCGAATTGTTTAGTTAAGTAGTTAATATTGAAATTTGTATTTGTTATTTTAAATTTGAAGTTGTTTTAAATTCTGGCATATGCTATGTTTTGTATCGTGAATCCCACCCTTCCAACTTGTTTGGGGGTGGACTTATTTATTTTAGCAATGCCTTTAATCATATCCACGTGTATTTTGTCGAACTATTATTGCCTGCTTAATAATGATCGATTTATGTGAGTATGTTGCTAAATTGGTGTAACTAGAATTAGCTAGTGTTGTTTGGTGCAACCTTAAGGAGTCATAATTAGATGATTGCTATTTTAATTTCAGCCAAAAAGCTATTTGTTTGGTTTTGGAGTATGCATCTGGTCTGTTTCTATTTTAGATTTAGAAATTTTCTTTTTCCATCTTGTTGCCTTAACTATTTGGGCAACTTGTGGAACTTAGAAAATAGTCCTCTATAAATACAGGGTTCACTCTTAACTTAACATCACACCTCTCACTTTTCCTTTCACTTTCACTTCATAGCACTTCTCATACACGGAGCGCGCATGCCCTTTATTGTGCCTATACTCAGAGCGCGCACGCCCCCAAAACACAGGAATTCTTGCCAAGCCAGAGTGCGCCCGTGCCTTCACCTTATCACAACACAAGTTTTTTTCTTGGATTCTTCCACAGTCACTTCCAGGAGTTCCGTGGTGAGTTTGTTTGATATGAAGTCTCCTAAAATCATACCGGAGCAATCCTTTGACGAATTGCTCGATAGTAACACATATGGATACTAGTTCCGCGATAGGATTGTGCAGTCAGGATGGCAGAATTTACTAGTAAGTACCAATAATTTTATTCTCCTACACTTACTGCTTATTTCTATGACCATTGTAAGTTCTTTTATCGACCGGATGGAGAACAAGTGTTCTCCGTCACCATTGATGATATAACAATGGATTTCAGCAAGTTTTTGGTAGCCTTTGCTGTTGGGATGCATATGCCAATCCCCCGAAACTCATAGGGTTATATGTCTGATAATATATACCTATATAACTATGAGTATTTCCAAGAGACTTATGGGGCGGGGATTTTTCGTGTAGAGGACCAAGGGAATCTTAATATTGCCCTTGGTAGCTTGTCCCATAATGTCGGAACTATTATGTTCTTTTTCATGCTGAATATCTTAGGGGAATGGTGATTTTCTTCTACGAATAACGCCACTGGTGACGTTTTCCTTGCTTTAGCTGAGGGACGTCTACTATATGACATTCCCCAGACCTTAGTGTCCAGTTTAGCACGAGCCCAAAGTATGAAGCATAAGTACCTTCTTATGCCTGTCTTGGTTTGCCCCATCATCGTATGTTTCTTTCCTGATTTCACATTTCGTTATATGGATTGGGTTGGGATTGACATTGTAAGACCCACCAATTGCATTATATGCTCATTCCGTGCAATGACTTGGCCGAGGTGGAGGCTACAACCTAACTGGGTTGCCCCTTACACCTCATTAGACCGAGTAATGCTTAACAGATTAGCACGAGTGGATGATACATGGCGTACGGCCTGGCAAATTGTCATGGCATGGCAGAATGCAAAGGAGCCTAAATTCTTTATAGAAGAGGAGGACAACGTTTAAATGCTAGATATGAGGTAAGTTTTATTTTTTGTTCGTGTCTGCTTATGTCCCAAGTAATTTAATTTTTGTTATCCCCATAATGGGTGGAACTCATATAGAGTTGCATCTATTTTTATTTATCTATATTAGTATGTTCTAAAATTGTTTTGCAGGTGTTCTTAACTTTTCACGCGTTTCCATGGTATTTCTTGCCCTTATTTCTATACTTTGGGGACAAAGCATGTTCTTGTTTGGGAGTGGCATAGAAACACACGTAATTTAAGGCACCTATTAGGATATATATATATATGTTTAATATGCACTTGTTTTCTAGTAAAAAATTCAAAAAAATAAAAAAATATAAATAAAAAGTTTATGCTATACACTTAGGAATATTGGTATTGTTTCTTTCTCCATGATGATATTAATCTAGAAGTTTAACGTTAGCTCTTATATTAGAATAGTTTTTAGAAATTTAGGTTAATATGTAGGTAATAATCATTGCATCTTTTCATAAATATATTGCATGAGTATCTATGTTTGTATTGGCAGTAACTTTTTGAAATCTAGGTTAGAGTACTTATTCTATAAATCTTGTGAGAATATAGCCTAAAACCTTATATGAGTGAAATATTTGAGAAATGACACAAGGGAGAAGTAAATTCCGAATAGAGAAATCACACTTCCACTTGCTTGATCATTATACCATATCCTAAGCGAGAATTTAGGCTCTTTTTGGATCGATATAGCCAGAAATTCAAACCTTATGAAATTATTTTCTGCTAGTCGCCCCTCTGAACCTTTCTTTAGCCTTTCATAAACCGCAAATCCTTTACCTTTTTACAAAACAAAATAAAAATAAAAATCAGCCTACCAATTTTCGAATGAGTCTGAGAATAGAGATGAAATGAAGAATAGAAAAGAGAAAGACCTGTGAAACCAAGAATTTGTTAGTTACTTCAAATAAGAAAAGAAAGTTTCCATCCAAATAAAAGAAAAAAAAAAGTAATTAAACAAAATAAAAAGTTAAGACTCCAAAAACATAATCAAAGGAGTCAAAAGCCAAAAGAAAAAGAAAAAAATGGCTAAGGATGGAAACAAAGTGTATAAACAAAGTAAGAACAAGGTTTTCTCTAGTTACATAATATAAAGACTCTATTATCTCAGACTTGTTCATTTTGAATATTCATTTCCTTCCTTCTTAAACCATCTCCTAATCTCCACAACACCTAATAAAGACATTTAGCTAAATTAGGAATAGGTTAGTGTGATAGCAAGTGGCAGATGTGTTTAATCGACTTTGATTTCCTTGTGTGTCATTGAGATTGTAAGATAAAGTGTGCCCACTGTGCACTGGAGTGAGCGAAACTTAAGTGGAAAAATCAGAGTATTTTTGTCTTGACATATATGTGAGGACCTACTTAAGGACGTTATTCCAAAGTTTCAGAAACGGACCTGTTCTTACATTTCATAGCATAGTTCATTATATATATGTTTATCCGTAGATGATTGATTATTATGCACGTATTAGCTTAGATTTCGAATTGATTATTCTGTATTCATTGCTAGTGAGATGTATAGATATTTGAGAATATTTAAAGAAACAATAATTTTTATTTCTTGGTCGTTGTATTATAGATGAAGTTTGTGAGTACCTTCTCTGGAAAACTCTTACGAGGCTATAACTCGTCCACTAGGGAATTCTTAGTGGTTTAAAGCCTTATTGTATATGGTCAATGTAATCGCACTCAGCGAAACGAGATTAGTTAGAACTCCATTTTTGGTCACTTATATTAATTTCTCATATTTGCTTGAGGACAAACAAAATGCTGTTTGGGGGTGGTTTGATAAGAGCCCAAAACTGTAGTTTTAACCCTTTAATAATATTACATTTAGACCAATTATGTGTATAATAAATAAGAGTTAGTACTGTTTACGTGCTTGTGTATTTCAGGTATTGGAGACCAATATGTGAAGAAATATATCACTTTTTCGAGATAAAGGAGCAAAGGTTGGTTGCTAAGAAATTCTATGAGTAAAGGCCAAGATTCAAGGAGAAAAAGCCTTTAAAAAGCCCAGTCGAAGCTAAAAAGTCAAAGCCAACGTGGGTAAAAATAAAGTATAAAAATCAACAGAACTTCCGCAGGCCGTATCTTTGGACTCAGACCTCAGAATTGGGCCTATTTTATGTCAAAACGACTGGCTCAAAAAGAGCTTTCTAATGGTATAAGCCAATCAGAGGAACAGAAGTGGACGAAATGAGTGTTGCAGTAATTTCCCGCAGAGAATCCCTTTTTGGACATATGTAATTAGGTTTTAGGTTTGTTTTCATGGCCCAAAACATAACTCCAAAGCCCATACACAAAATTGTAGACCTAGCCCTCTCTTATATAAAGAGGACTAAGGCCAAACTCTTACTCTAACCTAGAATACTTAGTTATTAATTCATATACTTAGATTTAGACTTAGTTTTAGTTTTTTTAATACTTTAGACCTAGGTTTTAATTCATATAACTCTTTCATTAGTTTTAAGTTAGTTGATTATTTAATATTTAGTCTTTAATATAGTTTCAATTCTTAAACTCTCTTCCATTAGATTAATAAAATCCAAGTTATTGTTCTTCATTATGTCTTCTTCTTATTTCTATATTAATGATAGTCTGATGACTTCTAGCTAAACCCCAATTAGAGGGGTTTGATGAAGCTTTAATGAAGACTTGACGTGTTAGTTAGAATTATTGCATTTAAGAGTTTCACTCTAGTAGGTTAGTTGATTCGCCATGAGAATGGGTTGAACTTCCTCACATGCTAATTATTAGTTGGTAGAGATTACCATGAATAATTAGGGATCAATTACTTAATCTTTATTGGCTAGGATTGTAATAATCTACACTAGTATATTAGGAATTTATCTAAGTGGAATCAAATCCCCCTAATCTCTTCTCCATATTCACATCTTAGTATTTAATTGTCATAGTATAAGTTAAAACATCTTAATTAGTTCAATCACCATATTAGTATAATTATAATCCATTACTCTCATTGATTTTGTTAGAATAGATTAAACTAGTGAAACTTACGTCTAAATAAACTAAGAGTGGAATGAATTCTCTACTCCACACATTGCATGATAAACGAGAGTAGATAACTCTGATATAAAGTAGTAAATAGCTTTAGTTTTACTTATTCATAGTATAACTAGTTAATGGTAGGTAAAGCCACTGTTTTACATTTTATCAGTATTCCATTGAAAATTTGGGTGTTGACTCCATGGTGTATTAAAAGCACAAACTTCTTATGGTTAAAGTGATGTTATATTGTTGAGCAAGGGACAGTGGGTAGATACGTGATTTAGATCTAGACAGAAAGTGCAGGGTGCTATATCGATGTTCATGACTGGTTGGGGAGCATGGTCTTTTTGTTTGGTTGTAAGGGCATCTATCTTTCTTGTGAGGGTTTCGATTAATGTTTTCATCTCTGGATCGGATTTTACCTCAAAGATACCATTGGCTTTAGAAGTATTGGATTGAGACGTTCTGGAATTAGTTGTGTCACCCTAATGAATACTCTTTTCTGCTTGGTCTTCAAGAAAGGTTAGAGCTTCTGTAGCACCTTTGTCTAAAAAGTTTCCATTACTCATGATATCCAGTGTGACTTTGTGTTCTTGGAGAAAACTTTTAAAAAAACATTGGACAAGAGTGGTTTTTTCTAGTTTATGGTGAGGACATGAATGGAGTAGGTCAAATAATCTATCCCATGCTTCAAAGATTGTCTCACTCAAACTCTATCTGAAGAACTGTATCTTCCTTATAATCTCCTTTGTTTTCTTCGGTGAAAAGTACTTCTTTATAAAGGAGAACACTACCTTTTTCCATGCATCGAAAGAATCGGGTTGGCTTCTGCAATAGAAGCCATGTGTGGCTCTTGCCAGCTAGAGTGAAGGGAAACATTCTCAGTTTAACATGAACATCAGAAACGCCTGGTGATTGAATGTACTGCATACCTCGTGTATCCGGCGTATGTGTTCGTATGGTAACTCGTGTTTGAGACCGTGAAAGACGGGTAAGAGATTATTGAACACGTTCGGTGGGATACGAAAATAGCTATTGAGCTGTGTGAGTCGTATACAAGATGGAGGTCCATCTTGTAATGGTGTGTGTAAACTAGAGAGAGGCTCTTTAGCTTGTACTACTTCATTCGCCATCCTAGTAGTTGGGGGATGAAAAATAGGAGTATGTCGAGATCAACGTGCTCTTCTACGTGGGTAAGTTTTAAACGCACCAAGCTTTGTATAGCCTGAGCATAGTCTCATGCATGATTGCGAGACTATTTAGAATCTACTTATATGCTCACACAAATGTATTAGATGCTCAAACAGCGAAATTTGTTTGTAGCTTTGAAGTTTTTGAAAAGTTTGCATGCAATGTTTGTAGATTAGATACTATGCCCTGTTTGAATTTAACAGTGGGCGAGAAACTGGGTTTTGGGAACGACACGCGTCAAGGGAGAAGATTGCTACTTCATCAGATGGTGTGCCACCAAGAATCTCACCCACGATATTTCTGAGGGACGGGAGTGAGGAAGCTGGTTGGTCCACTGGAATCTGGTAGTTTACTACTTTCTTTGTTCGTGCTAGATGTTTGTCCTGATTGACGTGACTAGATTGTCTCTGTTTGATTGATTTTATCTTTTTAATTTGGTTTATGTAACAAACATTTTACGCAACGTCCATTTTAAAGTGGGGCTTAATTCCACTTGTTGTTCTTTTAGGGCTCAGGTTTAGCCTTAACGTTAATTTAAAGACAAGACTGAACAAAAATCACATAATCATCCAAGCATGTTTAGTAACACACAAATATCCTCTTACACTTTGTACTGAGGAGGTTTAGAAATTACCGCCCAAGGTGTGCGTACACGACCCTTGGGGCGAAGGCGACGTGGTGGGGTTGACGAAGTCTTTGGTGTCTTGCGTGTCAACCCACCATTCGAGCTTTTCCTTATAGTTTCAAGTTTAATCTAACTAAGACCCACAAGTCAGGTCGAAATGTGGCAAAGCCAATAAGATACAATTGGTTGTCTTTGAGGGCCTAAAACAAATTTGCATTCGTGGACTTAAAACTATGAAAGCGGTAAACACAAAAATTTAACTACGTTTAGCTAATTAACTATTCACTAATGATTAATTAAACAAAATACGTAAAAGCTTGGAAAGTGTTCGTCAAAGATTGGAACTTCAACCCCCAAGTTGGGTTGAGATGTGCGAGCATGATGTTGCACTCTTCTCCTCGCACATCCAACCGGTCCAAGTTGGTTAAATTCCCAACTCTTGGTTAAAGTTAAACCAAAAGACTAAACATCCAAAACTTAAACTATTTTGTATTTATCCTAATTATTTTTTTTGTTTTTTGACTTAACTATATGATACTATCTTAATCTAATCATGCATAAACAACTATTAATAGAAAATAAAACCTAAACATGTTACTAAACTAATTTTAATGTTTAACTTTGTTGATGGGTTACTAATTCATTTTAATTAATAAACATTTTTAATTTATTAAATTGTCTTTTCTAATTGAATTTTTGGTTTTGAAAACTCAAAACTTTGCAAATCTATCTACTTTTTATCTACTAACAATTGAATTAAAAAACTAGGGGGTATTACAGTAAACTTACACACGAAGATTCCGCGCCAACGGAATCTTCGTCTGAGAAAATCAAGGCGCGACACGGGTGAATGAAGCGCGGATGCGTGTCATACACGGGTGCGGTTGAATGACTTGCGAGCGCTTGTTTGACATTTGCGGATGCGTATTGCGCACGGGCGTGATCAGTCCCCAAATGTACATTTTATTACCTTTACAATACTTCAATTATACCCTTCTTATGCTTAATGAACAGACAACTTATAGCTTTTGCTACCGTTTGCAAGATACAGGTCATTTAGTATGTATATTCCTAATACGTGCATTTTAGCGCAAAAAGGATGGCTATTTATGCTGCTTGGGAAGATTTCAGCTTAAGAGCAAAAGTGCCAGAATGTCAAAGTCAACTGTCAAGGTCAACTCTCAAAGACTCAAGGACTCAAAGCTGAAAGCTATGGACTCAGGGACCTAAAGCCAAAATCAAGACTTCAATTGTATGGGCTTAGGTCAAAAGCTCACTAAACTAAAAAGGTTGTTTCTACAAGGAAGGGTAAAGATGTAATTGGTGTCCTATATAAACCAAAGTTGTAGAGAAAGAATATTACCCTAGAGCTAATCTTTGGTCATTAGGAGTAGATAAAATGTTTTAATTTAATAGTATAATTTGTTATTTCCTTGTTTTCCATTTTTATGTTCTTCAAGCTTTAGTGTAAACCAAGTTCTTAATTCTTTCAATACAAGTTTTCAATACAAGTTTTCATTACTTATCTCTCATTTGATTCAATCCCACAAACACAAGTCATACTCATTTGACAAGTTCAAATGAGTATAACTTTTTGAGCAAGATAATCATCCAATCCATTTCCATATATGTTTCTCTATTAAATCCATAAGTGTTTAAGATTCCAAACTATTCTATATAAGAACTAGCGTTTCCACCATTAAACTTAGGAACAAAAGAGTAAAAGAGACTAGAAAATAGTAGAGAGAGTTTTTTCCATCCATCAAACCATTCCTCCCACCAAAAGGATTTAAGATGAACAACACCCTCAACACCACTAATTTTATTCAAACAAATGGCATCGCCGTCATGGATTCAAATGGGAAGAGGAAGATGGAGAAAAACAACACTAATTGAACCCTTCTTTCAATCTTAATTTCATTTTTTTTTTTAGTTTTTTTTCTTGATTTATTACTAATGTTTCATTTTTGTATGTTTCAAGCACACTTTTGCGCAAACGGAGCCTGAGAATAGCATGAGACGAATCATTGGAACTTGCTATCGAAAAACGAGTGCAAATGGAGAAAAAGAACCCGCACCGCACCTATCACACGCGCGCCCGCGTACGACATGCACCCGTGAACCGTTCACCCGCGTTGCATTTGACACGCGACCGCGCCTCATTCACCCATGATGCGCCTGGATTTTCTCAGACGAAGATTTCGGGTACTCAGAATCTTCGTGTGTAAGTCTACTTTAATTCCCCATAGTCTTTTTAATTTAACTATTAGTAGTAAAAAGTAGATAGATTTGCAAAGTTTTGAGTTTTCAAAACCAAAAATTCAATTAAAAAAGCAAATTTAAATTTTCAAAATATTTATTAATTAAAATGAATTAGTAATCCATCAGCAATGTTAAATATTAAAATTAGTTTAGTAGCATGTTTATATTTTAATTTTTATTAATTGTTGTTTATGCATGATTAGATTAAGATAATATCATATAGTTAAGTCAAAATACAAAAAAATTAATTAGGGTAAATACAAAATAGTTTAAGTTTTGGAAGTTTAGTTTTTTGGTTTAAGTTTACTTACCAAGAGTTGGGGATTCAACCAACCTGGACCGGTTGGATGTGCGAGGCGAATAGTGTAACATCACGCTTGCACATCACAACCCAACTTGGGGATTGAAGTTCCAATCTTTGACGAACACTTTCCAAACTTTTACGTATTTTGTTTAATTAATTATTAGTTAATAGTTAATTAGGTAAACGTAGTTAAATTTTTGTGTTTACCGCTTTCATAATTTTAAGCCCACAAAGGCAAATTTGTTTTAGGCCCACGAAGGCAACCAATTGTAACTTATTGGCTTTGCCAACATTTCTACCTGACTTGTGGGTCGTAGTTAGATAAAACTTGTAACCGTAAGAAAAAGCTCGAATGGTGGGTTGACACGCAAGATACCAAACACTACGTCAACGCCACCACGTCGCCTTCACCCCAAGGGTCGTGTACCACCTTGGGCTGTAATTTCTAAACCTCCTCACTACATAGTGTAAGAGGATACTTGTGTGTTACTAAGCATGCTTGGATGATTGTGTAATTTATATTTCAGTGTCGTCCTTACATTAACGCTAAGGCTAAACCTGAGCCCTAAAAGAACAAAAAGTGGGATTAAGCCCCACTTTAGAACGGATGTTGCATGAAATGTTTGTTACATAGACCAAATTAAAAAGATAAAATCAATCAAGCAGAGCCAATATAGTCACGTCAATCAGGACAAACATCTAGCACGAACAAAGAGAGTAGTAAACTACCAGATTCCAGTGGACCAACCACCTTCCTCACTCCCCTCCCTAAAAAATAACGTGAGTGAGATTCTTGGTGGCAGACCATCTGGTGAAGTAGCGATCTTCTCCCTTGACACGTGTAGTTCCCAAAACCCAGTTTCGTGCCTACTGTTAAATTCAAACAGGGCATAATATCTAATCTCCAGACATTGCATGCAAACTTTTCAAAAACTTCAAAGCTACAAACGAATTTTGTTGTTTGAGCATCCAATACATTTGTCTGCGCATATAAGTAGATTCTAAATAGTCTCACAATCGTGCATGAGACTACACTCAAGCTATACAAAGCTTAGTGCGTTTAAAACTTACCCACGTAGGAGATCACGTCGATCTCGACATACTCCTATTTCTCATCCCCCAACTACTAAGATGGCGGATGAAGTAGTTCAAGCTATAGAGCCTCTCTCTAGTTTCTACACACCGTTACAAGATGGACCTCCATCTTGTATACGACTCACACAACTCAATAGCGATTTCTGCATCGCAGCAAACGTGTTCAATCTCATACCCATCTTTCACAGTCTCGAACACGAGTTACCATATGAACACCTACACCATATACACGAGGTATGTAGTACACTCAATCATCCAGGCATTTCTGATGTTCAGGTTAAACTGAGAGTGTTTCCCTTCATTCTAGCTAGCAAGAGCCACGCATGGCTTCTATCGCAGAACCCGATTCAATTCTTTTGATACATGGGTAAAGGTAGTGTTCTCCTTCATGAAGAAGTACTTTCCACAAATGAAAATAGAGGAGATAGTAAGCAAGATATAGTTCTTCAGACAGAGTCTGAGTGAGACATTCTCCAAAGCATGGGATAGATTCTCTTAGCTGCTCCATTCATGTCTTCACCATAAACTAGAAAAATCCACTCTTGTCCAATGTTTTTTCAAAGGTCTTCTCCAAGAACACAAAGTCACACTGGATATCATGAGTAATGGAAACTTTTTAGATAAAGGTGTTACAGAAGCTCTAACCTTTCTAGAAGACCAAGTAGAAAAGAGTACTCATTGGGGCGACACAAATAATTCCAGAACATCCTAGCCCAGTACTTCTAAAGCATATGGTATATTTGATGTAAAATCCGATCCAGAGATGGAAACACTAATTGAAACCCTCACAAGAAATATAGATGCCCTTGCAAAACCAAACAAAAAGACCATACTCCCTAACCAGTCATGAACATCGATATAGCACCATGCACTGGATAAACATATGATTTTATCTTCTTGCACAAACCCTCTATCTTGTTAGAGATATCTTTTAAGAAAAACAAGAACCAAAAAAATAAAAAACAAAAAAAAACTTCGACGAGGAGTCGACTTATAGAATTAAACAAATGGTGCACTTCTTGCTTCTTCCTATTCTTTTTAAGCCTTCCTAGCATCCTTTTATCAGCAGGTGGCAAGCAAATAGAACAAGTGCTCTTTTGCCATTGCATTTCACTAGTCAAAGGTTGCATATAGTGTTTGTATGCCTTGATATAATACTCCACTCTGTACCAATGAGCCATATAATCTTTTGGATTTAACTTCATGTAATATATGGCTGAAATGACATGTTGACAGGGAATGCCATTTAACCCCCACATCCTACAAGTATAAGTTCTAACTTCCATATCAACACATTGTGATTGGGAATAGCTTTGAGGTTTTTTAATCTCAAAAGTTGTGGCCCCACTGTAAATGGTTACCCAATTCCTGACATCATCTTTATTCTTTTCCAGTTTTGTCTTAGGCCTTAGACACAAAATATCATGCCATTTGTTGTATATAATTCTATTTTTATGCATCATTTTCATACATTGCAATCTTATATCCTCTAGCATTGCAATTATAGTCTTCCCTCCTCTCGCTTTTCTGATTACACCATTATATGTCTCACACATGTTATTCTCAACTGCATCACAACATGGCATAAAAGAAAAGAAAGCTCTAGACCACCATCTTGGATCTTGCTACTCAGTCAAATATTTTTTTGCTTTATTAGACAGTTTTGCTATCTCTTCCATGGTAAGATCAAACTCCTCGGGAATGCTTGCCTTGTCAGCTTGCCAAAACAAACTCTTGTAAATTGCACCTTGTAATTGGAAACATTTAAAATTTAAAATTCTTGTAATTTAAAATTGCATATTAAAATAGCAATTGTAAAAACAAAAACACATTTATCTACGTGTCTCTTCCTCAGGTTTGCATAGATATGCCTTACACAACATCTATGGTCAGCAAATGGTAACATCTCATTAATTACTTGCAACAAACCTTTTTGTTGGTCAGTGATTAGAGTCAAATCAACACCATGGGCAATTCCAAGGTTATCAATCAACAAATCAAGAAACCATCTCTAACTGGTTGCATTCTCAGCTTCAACAATAGCCCAAGGAATGGGAAACATTTGATCATTGTCATTCCTCCCAACTGCAGTAAGAAGTTGCCCTTTGCAGTACCCCGACCATTTAAAAAACAGCCATCTAGACCTATGACAGGTCTGCAACCTTCCACCCAACCCTTCTTACATGTATCAAAACAAATGTACATTCTCTTAAAAATAGGTTGAGCTAATCTTACAACTTCATCTACATCTATTCTCACTATACTCCCTGGATTCTTCTTTAATATTCAAAACCATAGTTCCTAATTTTGGAATATATCTCAACCAAATTCTTTTCAATGTCTCCCATACCCTTTCTCTTCGTCTTGAAGTATATTATTTCTAATACATTAAACTTATAAGTTTGCAACACTTCAAACTTTAAATCACTTAACTTCCAGCCTGGATTACTAATGATTCTATCATGATAAGCTTTAGCCAACCACTGAGAGTTAGCAAGCCTACTTTCAAGTTCCTTGGACATTTATGCACATTAACAAGTGTCTTGATTTGGAAACTTTCTTCATTCTGCATAGGACTAGCCCACAATCTCCAAAGACATTCACCATCTTTTGGGTAGCATCTTGTTTGCATCATACTTGCTTTGTTGATATACCACTTAACTGGGCACCCACTAGCAACAACATAATCTTTCAAAGCACCTTTCAGTTCATTTTTATGACCAAACCTCATCCTAACTTCACACTGAACCTTAATTATCTCAGTCTTGGTATTAAATATTGGGAACTTGTTCCTATTTCTAGCTACCAACCTAGGCCTGATCTTATCCTCTTCACTACTAACCTAAAGACTATCATGATCATCACTACTAGCATAATCGGTTTCATTTCCATCCACCATTGGTGTTAATCCCTCAATACTTAGACCACCTCCAACTGGTGCAAATATTTCCTCAATACTTGGACCACCTCCATCAGTTGGAACATCCTCAACATTCACATTGCCATCCAAATTGTCATTGACATCCTCAATAATGTACTTTTGACTTATTCTTCTTCGTCATACTAACCAATTGTTGTGTTCTTACTTTAAGCAATTCTTCATCCACATCATTTAAATAATCTAAACTAGTAGCATCAGACTGATAAGATTCATCCTCCATTTCTACTACAGTCTCAGATTCATCACTACTCAATTCCTCTTCTATAATAGGGCATTGGGACACAGTTTCATTGTATTCAATATACACCTTAGCTACACCTTTTCTCCTAGCATACTTAACCATCTCAATTGTCTCTTTGTCACTAAGGACTTGGTGGATATTATTCTGCAAAACTCTACCTTGAGGTCCCAATACATGTTAGATAAATTATGTATATTCAAATCATCCTTCACTATCCCTAAAAGTTCAAAATAAGAAATCCTATCAAAGTCCAGCTCTGTGACATACTCTAAACATCTGTAATTTAGCATTGGTGAGGTTTTAAATCTCCCGGAATGGTGGAATTCTATCATCATACTCTCATGATTAGTTTCCACTGAAAACGAAATAAACATGATTTCAAATAAAATAAAGAACAAACATTATTATATCAGACCTATACAAATAAAGAACCACCAATAATATTATATCATTATAGGCCATATTCTATATAATATTCTAAACAAATATCGAAATGAAACAATATTCTATTAAACCCCTATAACAGGATCCAACAATAATAATATTCTATACAAACCCTAACTTGAAATCTTAACCGAGCCCATATAAAATTGACAGGGAACAAATATTGAGATGAAACACAAAGAAAAGTAATAATAATATAACTTACTTGTTTAGATAGTTAAACTAGGTTTTCTTTCAACAAGAATTTCCTCAAGAATACCTGAATTTCTTCATACGAGGGTTTGTGAAATTAAGGATTTTGGAGGGAGATCAACATCAGGGACTTTGAGAAAGCAAAGTTCTTGAAGACTCACGTGAGATCGCACGTGAGTGTACCGTTAGTTTTCTCACACGTGAGTGAGAGCGTGCGACCTATATTTCGCGTTTAGCATTTTAAATAGAGACTCATGTGCTTCGTGCATGCGCTACTTACGTGGAGACTGACTTGCCATGTGTACACATTCTGTTTGCCAAATCATCAAATACGTGTACATATTTAACAATATACATATACGGTACCCTATTTTGCAAAAATAATAATACAGTACCCATAATGTAAAATCCACTGTCAATAACTTTTTCTTATAACTTCCTTTACAAACTGACCAAAAGTAGTGATTTCATCTATATCTGCTTCACCTCCAAGCAATGTATTGTGTAAGTCACCTCCAGCCATCTCAAATTTTCACCAATGTTCGTTTCGCTGTGGCTGTAAACTTGATTTTGTGTTTATGGGCTTTTATGGACGAGAATCTCGTGGATTGGCTTGGCACATACTTCTCGTGGGCTGCTTGTTCTATGCCTCTATTCCTCTGGTGAGTGGTGAGTGGTGAGTGGTGAGTGGTGATTGTTAGTTGTATTGGATGTCTGTCTCTCTCAAATTTTTACATTTTCCAACACTTGTCTTATATATTTAGTATTGTCTAGTTGCCTTCTAATGACGAAGTCGCCTCATTAGGAAAAGGAGCAGGTGAGAAAATTTATAACCTTTTAAATTGAGGGAAGATTAGTAGGCAATGTTATCGTGGTTGTTGTTGTTGTATTATTATTAGACCAGATACTGCTCACCCCAGTTGCAGCAACGATTAGGAAAAATATGATGGTAATTCAACAGTGGTAGATAAAGAACTTATTGTTTATAGTGGATTGTACTTATCGAAAGATTGAGATCTATGAACGTTCAAATTCACGAAAAACTATGCATGGATCCCATAAGCTATGCAAAATGCTAAATGGATGTTAAAGTAGCCATCTCCTCACGCCCGAACCATTTCCCTACTACCAGGCCATCAGTGTACTAAACATAATAAATATGAGTGGGCCTGGCCCATTATTACTTGAGAGAATTTATGTGGACCTGGCCCAATGATTATATATCATATCATTGCTGTAACTAGTCCAAATTGTTGGATGTGGGATTATAACGCTCCCAAATAAACTGAAACCGAAGGATCTTGCCCAGGATTTTACTTTTTCATAACCAACACGGGACGTACTGAGCTAGCTTCTAATTCTGAGACACAGAGACAGATATGTCTCCTAAACTGTATCAACTCTTTTAAATTAATAAAGAGAGTGCTACTATGTTGGATTATAGTTGTTCTGTTACCTAATTAAAATTTGTATATAAATAGTGAGTGCATTAATGTGGTAGTCTGGTGAACTATTTTTGCACGACACGCGTTATGCAGCCATGGGAATGGAAAGTTCTTCTGTTTATGAATGCCTTGATAGACAAAATATTTATTTCAAATCTATGCTTCAGTATACTCTTCAACTTTTAAATCCAACCACATTATTTTTAGAGTCCCTATACTAAAAATCGATCTGTTTGCATTATGGTGCATTTTCTATCTCCACCGTTGGATTGCATAGTGATATGGACCAACACATTGTTTAAGATTGCCCAGACGTGTCACGCCCGGACTGCTTTTCGTCACTTAACATTTTTTGTCCAAAAAAAAAAAAAAAACAACAAACAAACAAAAGCTAGAGAAAAAGAAAAATAACTAAGAAACTATGAAGAACAGTAAAAACAATGAAGGTCAGAAGAACTAGGATGGCAGACGATGACTTGTTCATGCCACATTTGAAAATACCATTGAAGAGAAATTCAAAACTATCACACCTTAGCTCATGGGAACCAACCTTGTATTAATTGGCATATACGGTCCTCATTAGTATATTTATTTTGGTTGGACTTAATAATAACTCAATATAGAGAACTGAAATATCCAATAACTACAAGCCCTCAAACCTCAAAATATGTAAATCATCCAAACCCAGCTGTATTTTGAAAATCTAGTCCACTCCCACCATTCTGCAACAACTGTTTCAAAGTAGAAGATGGGTCTTCCACTTCCCCCGTGATCCATCCAAGAAAGGACTGTTCTTGAATCGAAGAAGCACCTGATTCAAACAACACTCTCCCAATCTTCCATACCTCCTCCATTAACAACTTGTAAAGCTCTTGCAATGGGTTGAAGCTCTGAACTCATTCCAATAGCTGATTTTTCCTCTTCAAGTTGTTGTTGTTGTTGGGTTTGAGACCATTGCCATTTCTTCTAAACAGAAGCCACACCTACGGAACACTCACTTCCAACAAAAGAAGATGATGTTGGAGATACGTTCATTGTTCAATCGTCTTCCTCGCACGACCTTTAGTTTTCTTTTTAGTTTCTCAGTTATTTTGCTTTTCTTTTGCTTTTGCTTTTTTGCTTTTGTTTTTTTTTTTCTTATTTGGAAAAGTAAATGTTAAATGACAAAGCAATCTAGTTTGACGTGTTTTGGCTCACTTATCGCTATGCAATCCAACGGTTGAGATATAAAAGGCACTATAATGCAAACAGATCGATATTTTAGTGTCGGGACTCAACTTTTATTTTTAACCTTTTTAGCTTTTTAACTGTAGGTGTATTAAAAACCAGTTGGGATGCAATATTGCAATGAGACAACAAATTAAGGTAAACTAATTGATATCCTTGTGATTTATGTGTGCATACTGTCAGGGCAAAAGATTAACCCGACACTCTCGATGTAGTGGTGCTTCCGAAAGTTCGAAAGAGATAGGAATTAGGTTTTTTTTTTTTGGAAGAGAGACTACGCGCACCAACGTTCTGGTTGGCTATATACCCAGTGAGGAATCCGGGATCAAGCCTCTTAAAACGTAGTTCTGGAGGTTGCAGAAGCCTCCGTATATATAGCAATCTCCTGCCTTGGCGGCCAAGAAAGTGATTCTCATAGATTGCCTTCCTTGATGAATCCTAGTATGATCCTACTTCTCCAATAAGATCATTCTCCAAGATTCCATTCTATCATTGTGCAAGATCTTATCAGATTGCACTAGGGTTTCTTGCTTCCATGGATCGAATTACTGGATCCGAGTGATCAGGACGGATTGGGTCCATAAACTTGGCCAGTCCGGATGGGCTCTGGACCTATTGTAAACTTTGACGGATTAGAGAGCTGGATGATCCACCACGTTTTTAACAGCTACCAGGCTAGTTCGCTGTTGGACCCACACCTGGTCCATAGTCCGAATACACTCTAGACCGGAAATATGATGTAAGGTACACATATTACCCCCTCTTCAACAGAGGAGCAAACGAAGAGGAAAGTAGTATGTTGAAGAATTAAAGTATCATCAATATCAATATCAATATATATATATATATATATATATATATATATATATATATATATATATATATATATATATATGTTGAAGAATTAAAGTATGAAAACGTGAAAAAGGGATTTAAGTGAAAAAGTTGTACAATGAGGGACTAAGTTAAAAATTGAGAGAAGTTGGTATAAATGAATGAATAATGTGAACAAAAGAGGACTAAAGTCAAAAGTTGGGAAAAGTAAAAAGGGTTGGTGGGTTGGTGAAAAGTGTTTAATAATTGGATGGGGATGAGTTAAAAAGAAGGAGATAACAAATGGGTCGGTGTTAGAGAAAGAAAGAGACAAGAAGACAAAGAAGAAGAAGAGGACAAGTGAAGAACTAAGCATCCCATGTAAGTGTGCTTCCCTTGTTCACTTAATTCTTTGTGTATTTGTCACTATATTTTAACTAGGTAAAGCATTCCACTTCACCGGCTGTGTTTGATTACCCTATTTGCCATGGCAAATCGTGTCGAATGCAAAAAATCATCAATTTGCCGCTGTTTGATAGGAATTTAACCCGGTGGCAAATATTTAGAAAATTTGCCACACTCTTGGATTTGCCACAATTTTCGTGACAAAATTTACATTGGGGGGAGCTAAGCAAATTTTGTCACGCCAAAATAACACATGAATTTGCCACAAAACAAAAAGATTTGCCACAACAAAAAAAGAAAAAAAACCCGATAACATCTCTCCAACCCACCTTCGTCTCTCATTCAAAAAAACCCAAAGAGCTGCGATTTTCTGAGGAAGAGGAAATAACTTCATCTCCTCAACAGGTTCGTTTCTCTCTTCTTCTCTATTTCATCTCTCCTTCTATTTGTCTCTATTAGGTTTAGGGTTAGGTGTCAAAACAAATTGTAACTTTTTTTTTTTATGTTTTTTATCAAATTCCATTTATTCACAACTCAAATAAAGGTTCGACATCGACCCATTCTAGATTTCATATTTATAAGGTTAACGTTTATTAAATTGTTGAAATTCGGGTTTAACATGTGTTATGGAATTTTTAATTGGGTCATCTTAAGCAACAATATTTTGCATACTTTCTTTAAGAATCATTTCTTGGATTATTCAGTAGTCAATAACTAGTAAGGATTATTGTTCATGATTGGTATTGATAGTTGAGGTTTTATATTAGATGCACTTGGTTGAATTGACCACCTTAACTGATGAGTTCATTTGATGCTAACCCAGGTCTTGTGTATTTAATTTCTCTTTGCTTACAATGGTTTAGTTGATTCTAAAAAAATATGCAATCCTCCCACATTATAGACCTTGCTCAATGTATGCTGCAATTTGTAACTTGTAACCTTTTTGATAATTAATTAATGTACAAAGTCAATTATTGAATGCCCAAATAATGTTTTCTGCCTTTTTGTTCAATTTAATAAGTAATTGGATCATTCATCAGGTTTGGATCCATTGTAGTTGCATTTGGTATAAAGTTATTTTTTTGTCGCTTGTGTTAGTAATCTAGTTGACATGCTTTTGATTGGGTTATGAATTTGGTTTCTTTACTAGTAAATTAAATTGTAATCATTCTTTGCTCATTCCATGTTTTTGCTTTGTCTTATTTCGTTTCATGCATAATTATCCATTTAATTAGGTAGAATGCTGACTGACGAAGAGCGTAAATTAGCTACAGTTACCATGATGCTAACAATCATGCAGGCTATGATGTGGTACCAATGGTATAGGATAATTAAGTGAAGGGTTATAGTTCCTAGGGCCTTCATTAGAAATTGGGATGCTCAGAGAAGCATTGTTTTCACGCGAATGTTCAGGTGTAGTGACTGTATATGCTACGAACAGTTGAGAATGAGGATATTTACATTTGAACGTCTATGGACTCGATTGTAGGGTTGTGGGTTAGTTGATAGTCAGTCCGTTAGGTTTGAAGAACAAGTAGCCATTTTCGTACACACAGTTGGGCACGATTTAAGGAATCAGACTTTTGAGGTTCAGTTTTTTAGATCAACAGAAACAATTAATACGGTACTTCCACAGAGTCTTAAATGCACTGCTTAGGCTACATAGAGACGAAGTACGACCTGCCACCATGGAAAACTCTCCAGTCGACTGTGGTGGAACACCTAAACCTTGGCACCATTTTTTCCAGGTTTGTTAGCTATATATCTAATGTACATACTGTTAATTAGTAATTCTTTTACTGATGATGCTATATTAATTAGGATGATGTGGGTGCAATTGATGGCACCCACTTTGAAGCTTACGTACCACCTCAAGATCAAGTTAGGTATCATAATCAAAAGGGCCAGGTTACTCAGAATGTCTTAGTGGAATGTACATTTGGTATGAGATTCACCTACGTACTTACTGGTTGGAAGGGTTCCGCCCATGATGGTCGTTTGCTGAGATGTGTAGTGAATCGGCTAGGGCACAAACTAACTGTACCACATAGTACGTATCCTTAAAACATTTCAAATCCTAACTATTTTGGAGTATTATTAAAATTCAGCAGTCATTCTAATTAATTTTTTCACATAGGTAAGTATTATCTCGCTGATGCTGGGTTCCCACTAGTTCCACACTTCCTTACACCATATCATGCTGTAAGATATCATCTTAGTGAGCAACAACGTAACTTTAGTTACAACGGTGCCCGAAATGCAAAAGAAATATATAACTTCCGTCATTCATCTTTGTAGAATGTTGTTGAAAGGACAATTGGTGTGTTGAAGAAAAGATTTATGTATCTTAGGCACGCTCCACACCATGACGTTGAGACACAAACAAAGATAATTTGTGCATGTTGTGGGTTGCATAACTTTTTGCTCGATAATAATGATGATATATGGGAAGAAGAAAGAGCGACTATTGAAGAGGAAAGAAATGGAGAAGTAGGTGAAGGTGTGGGGATAACCATGACTCCGAGTGATGGTTGAACAGCGTGGAGAGATGGGTTGATGGTGGACATGTGGGAGCGTTGAGATGAACGAAATGGAGAAGAATGACTAGTGTGTTGTTGGCAATAGTGGTTTAACTTTATGTTTTTTGTTGTCGTTGTTTTGGCAATGTTGAATGATACGTTTTGCCTCTGGGATACTTGTATTATTCTGGCTTATGACTTTTGTTATTCTATATGACAATATGGTTTCTTATAGCCTTCCTTATATTAGTAACTCTTTGTTTAGATTTGTTTATGAATATCTAAACCTTGTTTTGGTTTCAAGTCCTACCACTACGAAGTTCACTGTCACATTTTGGTTTCGTGTCGATATAGAACACTGATTATTATATTATTCTCTTTTGGTTTATTATATTCAGAATAATGTCACATAACAATGCTAGAAGCCAAGCACCACGTCCTCCACCCCTGCCTCCGCCAATTCCAGAAGTTGTTCAGGGGAAGTGTCAAATACGTTGGAACGATGGAATGGACAAGGTCCTTGTCGGAACTTTGTTTGACATCATTACTATTCTAGGGAAGGGTTCTCAGAATTCTAACGTTTCTAAGAAAGAAACTCTAGTTCAAGTTGCAAGTGTGGTAACCAATTCTTGTTCTCAAAAAGTGGAATGGAATAATGTGCGCTCCAGGCTAAGGTCATTAAGGGGTGCCTACACAGTTGATGTAGGGTTGCTAGCCCAGAGTGGCTTCTCCTTTAACCATCAAACTAAGTACATTCAGACTGATGCCGATGTATGGGAGAGGTATATTCAGGTAAATGATCTTGATTTAGCCATTTTATATATATTTCACTTTAATATATTTAATATATTTGTCATTGAAGGGAAGCTAGCTTCCTAGAGGACTTACAGTGAGTCACATTATCATTGTAGGCTCACCCAGCTACAGCAAGTTATAAAACTAAGTGGCTTCAATACTATGAGATGCTTGACTTCATATATGAAAATGATTCTGCAAATGGAAGTGGAAGCTTTAATGCGCATGATCCTGATGCTATACCCATATTAGATGGTACGTTAAGCGAAATGTTTTTTATTTATGGTTTTTTTTATGCGATAAGATACTACTAAGCTCATAACTATGTGTGTGTTTAATTTAATAGATGAAACTAATGATAATGACCCTATTAATGTAAATGAATATGTTGACAATACCGGAGATGCTACCCAAGGCTCAGGGTTGAATGTGGAAGAAGAATCACCGTGTCAAAATTTGAATGGGCAAAAGAAAAAAAACCTCGCATAGATGTGAACGACGAGAAGATAGCTAAGACATTCGAACATCTTGCAGAAGCTGCTAAGGCAATGGCGGACAATTTAAAGCGACCTCCTAGCATGATGCAAAAAGTTCATGATGCCTTGAAAGGTCTCGAGTTGTCTAAAGAAAATTTTAAGCTTGGAATGGCCTTCCTTGGAAATAGCCCAAACATGGGTGAAATCTTTTTGAGTTTTGATGATGAAGATCTTAGGAAGGAGTGGCTTTTGGACAACCTTCCAGTGGCTTAAGGCACTTCTTTTGGATTTTTGCTATTATAGTACATGTAATGCACTTGTCTGGTTTAAGGCAGTTCTTTTGGATTTTTGCTACTATGGCTAATCAGGTATTCAAGCTTATCAGTCCATTTTAGTGTGTTACTTTGCCAATTTTTTTTTTTTTTTTTTTTTTTTTTTTTTTTTTTTTTCTTTTTTATTTATATTCTTAAAGGTTGTGTGAGGGGACTACAAAATATTATCACTGATTACCTTCCTTACGGCATATTTGTATATTTCATTTTCAACAGAAAACTACGCTTCCCGCAAAACAGATGAAGGAGCAGCAATGATAGGACTAGCGGATTGGAGAAGTTTCTCAAACTCAGGAAAGGGGCTGCCTGTTGCCCGTTGAATGCTCTCAGAAGTGGTTTAAGGCATTTCTTTTGAATTTTTTTGTAAAGCACCAGTTCTTGTACTTACAGTTGATTTATAATAGTCTGACATTGATAGGGTTATATACTAAAAGCATTACCTTTGTATTAACTCTAATTCTTTATATTTTGAATGAGAATCATATGGGCAAATGTTATGCATATTATATATGTTATTAGTTATATGCATGTGTATAATACTTTATGTTGTAGATGATATGGTGTGTGGAAGACACACAGAAGATCATATCATCAGTACCTTATAAAGTATAAGTAATCGTTCACAACTTAGATGGATTTGGACAAACCATTGGTACGGTTGTAGTATAATCTTGTATTAATCTATCTTGACTATAGGATTACACTAGTACACTTTGTGTGTATTGAACATGACCAAGTGAGGTTGTTTCTCTTTATACTGACTATATAAGAGCACAAACGCCTCTGTTATTATGGATGCTTGTCATCTTAATCCGGATATAATAACGGGCACTTATGTGCATTGTACATTGCTTTAAATCATCAATGAGTGAGATTCATTTGTGAATCAACAAACTCGATGGATTGGGTAATGTCATTGTATGTAAGGTGTGATGTTGATTATAGAAGGAATCTGTGTCCCGCAAGAAGTCAGGCTGATGATGTCCCCTTGAGGAGCTCATAAAGATTGTCATGTAAACCCTGCAGGTGGATTTGATCTGACATGACAATGAGGTTGAGTGGTACTACTCAAGGACATAAGAAGTTGATTAATGTAGTTGTCAGTAACTTGACTTAATCAACGGGCATTCGATATGTTAAACACGGGGATATCAACGAGCATATAATATGGAGCCCATAAACACTGACACATAATTTGGGATTAGGGCGGTAGTGCAACAATAGCCTTTAGTGGAATAAGCCATTTGTTGACGAACTTGGGCTGTGTGTTCTGAGTGAACATGGGAAGCCCAAGCCCGTCAGGAGACCCAACCCTAATTTCTCCTCATGATCCCTGTTGTAGCCTATATAAGGGAAACCTCTTTCTCTGGCCGTTTTCCACACAAGAAAAGTCAAGGTTTTGCTCAAGATAAATAGATCCAAAATTGGTTCCATTTTTTAGAGTGATAGAGGCCAAGTGAGAAAGGAGAGGTTGGTAGATCGTTGCCTACGCAACGTCCAATCTAAAGATAGGAATACAACAGAAGATCAAGAGGTTGATTCAGATTCATAGCTATTTGATTCTTAGAGTTATCTTAGCCGAATCTCAAGGTAAATTTCTAACCAAACCGTCACACCCCTTATTTCGCTATGCGTGGGTGTTTCACGGTTCGTAGTAAATCATTCGGCGAAACCATAACGGTTCCTACAGACATGCCTGTATAAATTCTTTATTTTTCTTTTGTTATAAATGTCTAACAACACTAGTTCCCTAATGATCAGTCCTTAGTTATGGCGTTCTATTTTCTTCACCATTTAGAGTGTGAGTGTGCTGAATGTGTATAAGTGTGGTGATTGTGTGAGTTGTGTGATGTGGGTGGGTGTTGTAGTGGTGTGGTGCGGGTGGTGCAGTGGTGTGGGTGATGTTGCTTTGGCCTGTCTTTGTTCTTTCTGCTACCGCTATGTTCTTCTTTGTGTTGTTCTTTGGATGGCAAGTGCCTTCTCTTTGCTGCTGCTGTGTTGCTACTACTGGTGAGTGGTGCTACGGTGTTGTAGGTGCTAGTGGGTGGTGATAGGTGTTGCAGGTAGTGTGTGAGTGGTACTAGTGCAGTCCGCAGTTAGTTATGGTACCACTAGCGATGTTACTAAATATTGGTTGGTGAAGAACTCTTGGGGAACTACATGGGGTGAGAATGGATACATAAGAATGCAACGTGATATTGGCGCTGTGGAGGGTATCTGTGGTATTATGATGATGGCATCCTACCTAACTGCATAGTAAGAAATCCTTGAGAATATTGATCAAATTTCGTGGTTTGTGATTTGTGTTTTATGTTTACATTGTAACTACTGTATTTTAAGTAATTAAGGTGTGTCCGTGTAAAGTAATATTTATGTATGTAAATGCCTCTATTATTACGCAGTGTACATTGTATTAGTCATTTTTTTACCGAAATGGAGATGCACGTTTATTCTGATATACACTTCGTAATGTATTTTGAACTTTTGAAGAAGATTTTGTTTTGGTCAATCTATATAAGTTCATTTTGGCTCTCATGTTTAAGGACTGAAAGTTGTGCATGATTATTATTGGTACTATACATCTTGAAGTTAAGCTTTCCTTCCACATCATACGATCAATATGAACTAATTTCAAAAGAGGGATTTGCAAATAAAATTTAATATAGGCTGGTGGTGTTTTTGAGTTCCATTACTAAAGTGGTTTTGACTTGAGTGTGGTTTTGACTTGAATGGATTTCTTCCAATATCAAAAGAGCGTGCAAGGGAAACACTCCATAACACATTTGGTATCGACTTGACTATCATTGGTCATGTAACTATGCGAATGAAGATCACCTTACGATGGATAACACACGATATTGATAGAATAGCTACTACGCATAGGTTTGAATGGAGTTATGAAGAACAAAAGATCATAGCTAGCAACAAGATTTGGGATCAAGCAATAGCACAAGATCTGAGTATGGGAAACTATAGAAATCGAATCTATCCAAGGCATAATGACATTTTATGTGTTTGGATAACAATAGTTGTTACGGTCCATTGCACTTTGACATTTTTTATGGTTGTTTGAGAAGACATACTATGGATACTATTAAAATTGAGTTGTATTGTACTTTATTTTTTCTTTTTATACACTTCATTGAGTTTGAAAACAAAAAAAACAAAAAAAAAATCCAAAAAGTAAACAAACACAGCCTAATGGGCGAACAATGTCAACACCCAATATATTTATTGATAGTTACGCTCAAGTGTTTTAGCTATATGCCTTCCAACATGCATAACCAGATTTGTGACTTCACATGTCACACAAGACACATACGCTGGAGGGACTGAATCATCAAATGTAGGCTTCAACCAAATCGAGATTTTGGTACATTTTATATTTTTGTGTCAAGTTTTTATACTCTTTTTTTTTAGTGTGATATAGGTGAAACCATATACCAATAAAATAAATTTACAAATAAGAGTAGCGATAATTTTTAAATCTTAAATATTTTAAAAGCATAAAAAATGAAAAAATGAAATATTTGTTGCGGCAAATTTGGACAATCAAACAGCAGCAAATGGTTGCAAATCAAGACAAATGACATTTACCACAGTATCATCAAACAGTGGCAAATTAAATTTGCCACAAGTTATTTGCAATTGTCACATAGCAAATTTGCCAGTGCCAGTTGCCGGTGGTAGAGGGTCCCGCGTAGTGAATAAGATTTGATGGGCCTGTTGGATGGGCCTCTTATTTGTTTTTTGTTTTGTTTTGTATTTGTTTTTTTGGATGGGGCTTTTATATAAGATTTGGAAGGCTATTCTAAAATGAATAAGAACATAACCGAATGGGCTATTGAAAGGCTATTTTTTAAAAGGCTTAGCTGTGTAGAAATAAAATGAAGTGGAATAGATGCTTAAGGTCATGGGCTAAAAAGATGAATTAGAACATAACCGTATGAAACATATTAATTTGCCGTTTACTGTAGGACGACACATGCACCACCAATTCAACAATGGGTGCCAGGAGACAATTTAATAATGGACCATACGGTGAATAGACTAATAGTTGAAGATATCCGACATAGATTCCACATACCTGACTACATTGGGATCCGAAAACCGCGTGAGAGGGGAAAAACGTTAACGGATGTAGTGAGACAGGGCGAAGTGATTGTTAGTTACTATCAACTTCTCTTTGGTCTGTGTTTTCCTCTAAACGAGCTCTTGGTCTATTTACTATCCATGTGGGAGGGTTATCCAGGTCAAATGTATGTAACGTTTTACATGATCATATCCCGTCTTGAAGCGATTCAGCAAGCTTACAATTTGCATTTGAACTGGGAGTCCATATACTATCTTTTAGTTCCATAACATGTTCCTTTCAGGGGCCGTATTTGCCTGCGGGTGTCATCGCAAGTTGGGGGGTTGGAGTTTACTGGATTTCTTCGTAGCCATAAAGGATGGGACACACCATATTACATATTCAGCAATTAGAGGCAGCCTGATTACGAGGAATTTTTCACGTGTACATTTAAAGGTAAATTGACCCTCTAAATGAATTCAAATTAATCATGTATGTTTTATAACTAACCGCATTGACCATTCCTGATCAGGTGTAGATGAGATTCGTGCTCATGAAGGGGAATTGACTGAAGAGATGTGGAGTAATCTGAATGTGCTGTGTAGCCTACAGCCAATGGCATATGATTTGTCATACCCAGATGAGGTGATGTTATGGATACATGATATAATGTCAATGCCAGTAGGTACCGGTCATGTTGTTGGTGGGGTGCCGAGAGCACCAGGAAGCGCAACCTTTAGTAGTGACCCTCCCCGTGGCGCACGAGTACCAAATGTGGCAAGGGAGGCAACACTAGAAATGCATGGAAGGCCTCGCCAGAGACTGGCTGCCCGTCACGTATCGTATGTGCCACCAGTTTACTCGTGGGAGCACACCAAAAGTGTGAGTTCCAGGGTTGCATCCAATATCCATTTGAACTCTGAAAATAATGCTGGAACTCCACTTGGACATAACTTTACCACAGGTAACTCATAGGTGTGCGAGTAGTGCATTTCTTTGGAACAGCTGACTTTGCCACTCGAAAATAAAAGCTGACTTTAATTCTACTTGTTAGGAATAGTGCTTGGTTCGTCGCAAAGGAGGAATCTGATTGTCAGTAGCTCAGAAGATGAGGAGGAACTAGATGCCCCCAGAAACGATCTAGGGAAGGGTGTGCAGTTAGAAGAAACACCACCCCATACTGTTCTGGCTTTTGGGTTAGCTGCCTACGAGTTCTAGTGATTCTGGTGGTCCTTCGAGAGTACCCTTAGATATAGTGCCTATTAGTGTTATGGGACTGACCTTTGCTACAGATAGGTCGCGTGGATCTGATGGTCGTTCGGTGTCACATAGAGAGCGTACCCATAACGTATCTGATATAGGAACGGAAGTACTAAATTCTGCGTCATCTAGATCCCGTGTCCACCGATTTACCTATAGGAAATTTCCAAATCCTGATCATGCTCCCCGAGTGCCGCCATATGAGGAGATTATCAAAGCTATTGACACGCTACAACAGGATTTAGACCGGGTAAACAAATGCACTTTAACTTGTAATTTTATTAGTAAAGAAACGAGTTAATATGTTAATATTTATATTGAATGCAGCTACGGGTGTTAGCCACACGACGCTATGAGATCCATAAGGAGGAGAATGCTCGCTTAGCCAGAGATATTGCAGCGCGAGATGCGGAGCTTGATACACTGAAAGTGGAGTTATCCCGTTACCGTAACAGTGCGTGAACTGTTCCTATCATAGTTTAGATTTGGTGCTCATGTATTTCATGAATTAGCTTGTTTGAAATCTAGAGAGATAAAAACTCTGTCGATAAGTTGGATATGTGAATGGGTAACCATTCATAAAATATTAGACGGTGGTCTACCGTTGCCCTAACTATATCAATGTAACTAAGTCACTTGAAGAACAAGCATAGTTACATCGCAAAGATTCTTCAGTAGATGATCCTTATGGAGACCAACGGACAACCAAGAAGTGCCTCATTAGTTGGGTTTAAATCTGAGTGTAGCTTAGACTTCGCCACCAAGGGTATACACTTGATATAATCTAAACAATCGCACCCAGACCAAAAATGAAACATTATCGTTATTGGGTTTGCATTGTCGAACCATGATACCAGGCGTAGGCCCACTGCACCATGCAAGCCGAAATTGAAGTGCAGGATGGCCTTTGCCACCCGGGTTTAATAAGTGTAAAACTAAGTGACCAATTTGAAATTAAAATGCAACATAAATGGAAATGAAATTTATTGATGATAAATGGAAGGAAAGTACAATGTATGTGAAATTTATTGGTGGAACTAATGATAAGTAATTTACTAATGAAATAAACGCAAATGAGACGCGTTCCAAGGTTTGGTTAGAACATCGCCAGTCAAGTTCTTAAGAAAATAAGAACCCTTGGATGTGAGCCTTTCAATGATAAAAGGGCTCTCCCAGTTTTCACCGAGTTTCCTGCTGTTGGGTTCTTCGTTGCTCCTTTGCCTTGTACGTAAGACCCAATCGCCTGGTTTGAATGCTCATGCGTACAACTTCTTGTCATAAATGCACTTCATAGAGTCCTAGTAAGTTATGAGATTCTACAGGGTTTCATCTCTAAGCTCCTCTACCATGGTTTTGTCACGAGCTAAGATGTCAACATTTATCTCTGTGGAGATGGCTTGTGTTCGCGTTGTTGGAGCGATTATTTCAATTGGGAGTACTGCTACTGTTCCATATGCCAATGAAAAGGGTGACATTCCTATTGAACGGCGGGGGGTTGTCTTGTAAGCCCAAAGCACCCCCGGTAATTGTTTTGCCCAATTTCCTTTGGCTGATTCAAGCCTTTTCTTCAACGTGTCAAGAATGACACGGTTCGTTGGTTCCACCTGTCCATTTCTTTGGGGATAGTAGGGCACAGAGAAGTTATGTTGTATCTTCAGGGATTTGCAGAAGATGTGGATCTCAGTAGAATCAAATTGTCGTCCGTTGTCCGATACCATTTCAACTGGGACTCCAAATCAGCACACAATATCACGCCAGATGAACCGTTTGACATCTGAAGACTGAATTTGACTCAAGGATACAACTTCAACCCACTTCGTGAAGTAATCAGTTGCGACTAAGAGAAACCTTACGTTACCTGGTGCCTTAGGTAAAAGACCCACAATGTCGAGTCCCCATTTAGCAAATGGCCAAGGGCTAAGTATGGGATGAAGCTCATTTGCAGGAAGCTTAATGATCCGAGCATGTTTCTAGCAATGGTACACAGATCTGGACAAACCGTTTGGCATCCTTTTGCATATATGGCCACCAGTATCCTTAGGTGATAGCTTTGTGAGCAAAACTCCTACCACCCGAATGATTTCCACAGATGCCTTCGTGAATTTCTTGTAAAATCTGTTGTCCCTGTTCAGGAGTAAGGCACCGGAGGAGTGGACCTGAACCCATAGGTTTTCTGTAAAGGCGGGATCCCCCCTCTGAGGCAGGTAAGAACACAAACTGCCACGCATCTCGTTTGACTTTGTCAGATGAAGCCTTATCTACGGGGTGTTCTCCAGTCTTTAAGAATTCAACCATATTCTGATGCCAATCGGGAAGTAGATGTTCCATTGACTCGATGTCGGAAAACTGATCGTCCGGTATTTCAGGAGTATTGTCAGCAAGATCTATTTCGGAATTAGCTGCAGAGTCTTCCTCCTGTACAACCTCATTTTTTGCCACTACAGAGTCAGTATCCATCATGGGAGAGATGTCAGTGTCCTGCTCATGGTTGCGAGGAGAATCTTGAGTGGGATGCTCTTGGTGCTTGTCTCGCGCTTTGCTGCACGTCGTGACTATGTAAATCTGTGTGAATGCCTTGCATTTTGCAGCGTAGACGTTAGCCATATCTAGCAATGGGAGGTCGATGCTAGGCATTAACTGGACCTCTACCTTGATATTTTGAGGCTCAATTGAATCAACTACTACTGAAAGGTAGGCCAATGCATAGGCATGCCGAACATCATTCCTTGGTCTTTGCGAAATTGAGATGCACTTAAATTTTGCAGTGATATCGCATATAACATCTAAGGAAGCCGCCATTCGCTCATCTCGTGATTGATAGGACCCTCAAAATTGACAAACAACTAACTTAGAATCCATTACCATATTGATTTCCTTTTCCTCCATTTCGAGTGCCTCCATTCGCTCTCATTTTTGTGGCTTCATATTCGGCTTCATTGTTAGAAGCAAGAAAGCAAAGTCGGACGGACCTTTCGATTCGGCTACCGTTTGGGTCGACTATCACACAGTCGATCCTAGACCCTTTCCTATTACTTGAACCATTTGTATACACAACCCACGCCTCGCCCCTAGTGAAATTGACTTCAATAGAGTCAGGTTGGTGGTTGGGAAAATCTTGCAGCTGTTCTTCCTCGAATAACTCGGGCAAAACCATGATATCTTCTACCAGGAAATCCTCTATCAGAGAAGCTAATGCATGACCTTTTTCTGCAGTGCAAGGCTCATATAAGATGTGGTAAGCATTTATATAGCTAGACCAATCAGCGAGGCGGCCAGACTCTTCGGCTCGTCTGAGTGCCTTACGAAGGGGATATTCTGTATATACTTTAACAACACGTCCCTGAAAATATAGCTTAAGCATGCGTGCTGCATGCACCAGAGCAAGCGCGATTTTCTCAATTTTAGAATATCTACTCTCTGATCCAATTAACATTTTGGTAATGAAGTATATTGAACGCTCCTTCAGGTTTTCCACCAACAATACTACGCTTACTGCGATCTCAGAAGCTGCCAAATAAATTCCAATGTCTTGGCCAATTTGTGGACTCACCAAGACGGGGGTGATTGATAAATGATAAAATATAGTTTTACTTACGAATAAGTTATGAGACTCAAACGCAAGTAAAACTAAAACTTAATTACACGAAGTGTTTATCAAAGTTTTCTACTCTTGAATGCTATCGCAATAGAGTTGGAGTAGAACATTGGTTCCACTCCTAGTTCTTTAGAATTTGCATTTCCTAAGATTATCGGTCCTACCAAAGTCAATGAGAGTACGATGGAATTATACTACGATGCAAATTATGCTAACAAGATACGATAATTTCAACTACGAAATGCTAAATTGATACTATGATAAGGAATTAGGGGGGATTGATTCCACCTTAACTCGCCTTAATTAACTAGCAAAGATTCGTCGTAATCCGAATTACAATGCTTTCGCATAGCAATTTGTTCTTCCTAATCCCTAGTTGTTCATGGTAATCTCTACCAACTAACATCTAGCATATGAAGCAATCAAACCCATTCTCATGGTGAACTAATTACTTTCTAGATTGGAATGGAAAATTACGACTATTCAACGCTAACAACAATCAAGCCTTCATCACGGCTTCCTCAAACCCCTCTAATGGAGGTTTAGCCTAGATTCATCAAACTATCATTTCTATATGAATTTAAGTAAGACATGATATAAAGATTCTAAATTTGCTTATTTGAATTAAATGGAAATCTACTCATGCAAGATTTAATTGAAACTAACAATGATAAATAACTAAATCTATGAATTGAAACTACAATGATTTAATGAAATAAAACTAGATTATGAAGAGTTAATTAACTTTATTGCTCTAATGAAGAAATAACAATTGATTCAATAACTAAATTAAAACAAGATAGTAAAAACTAATTAATTAATGGAGTCTAAATCTAGATCTAAAACTATATGCTAATGGCTACCTAAAAAAACTAGTTGCTTAAGAGTTAAGTCTTGTGTGTTGAAATGGAGGAAACCAGATCCACATTTTCGTGCATGGGCTTAGGAGCCATGTTTTGGGCCAGAAAATTGAGCCCAAAACCCAATTTCTTCAGTCCATAGAGGCTTTTTTAGTTGGATTTTTCTTCAATAGACTTTTCATCTACTTTTGCTCCTTTGATTGGGTCAAGGTTTGAACCATTGGAAAGCTCTTTCCGAGCTGGTCGTTTTGACATAAGGTAGGCCCAATTCTAAGGCCTGAGTCTAAAAATACGGCTTTCGGAAGTTCTATTGACTTTTATGTGTTGTTTCTGCCCACGTTGACTTTGACTTTTTAGCTTTGACTGAGCTTTACAAAAGCTTTTTCTCCTTAAATCTTGGCCTTTAATTACAGAACTTCGTAGCAACCAACCCTTGCTCCCTTATCTCGCTAATGTGACACATTTCTGCACATAATTGACTCCAAAGCCCGAAATACATAAAAACACGTAATCAGCATTAACTCTTATTTATTACTCGTATAATTGGTCTAAAAGTATTATTGTTAAAGAGTTAAAACTACAGTTTTGGGCTCTTATCAGTGATACCAAGTAAGCTTTAATTTCTTTGATAGCCATATCACAGTCCTCGTTCCAAACTAAGGCACCTTTCAAAGTTTGAAAAATGGCCTGCATCGATCTAAATACTTTGATATAAATTTATTCAGGGTTGCCAAACGACCAGCAAGCCACTAAATTTCCTTTTTATTTGATGGTGGTGGCATTTCGAGAATAGCCCGAATCTGTTCAGGGTTTGCCTCAATACCCCGTCAAGTCATTAGAAATCCTAAGAATTTTCCAGACGCTAACCCGAAAGAACATTTCGATGGGTTCAACTTCAGTTTGTATCTTACGAGCCTATCGAATACCTCTTGTAAATGCTGAAGGTGGTCAGGTGTTTCTTTGGATTTGACTACCATGTCATCTATATAAACTTCCATGATACGCCCAATCAGATCGGCAAACATTGTATTTATCATCCTCTGATAGGTGGCGTCTACATTTTTCAAACCAAATGGCATGACTCTAAAGCAATATAGGCCTTGGTTTGTGACAAATGCCGTGTGCTATTGGTCTTCCTTAAGCAGAGGTATCTAGTTATAACTAGAGGAAGCGTCCATGAACGATAGATGCTCGAATCCCGAGGTTGCATTGGCTAGATATGAGATGTGAGGTAATGCGTATGGATGCACTAGGCAATCTTTTTTTAGGTTGGTAAAGTCAATGCAAACCCTGAGCTTCCCATTTTTCTTTGGAACCACGACGATATTGGATACCCAAGTCGGGTATTCGATTGGCTTAATGAACCCTACTCCAAGCAGTTTACCAATCTCGTCATTGACCTTCAGTTTTCATTCTGGAGCCATCCTCCTTGGTCTTTGTCAAACTGGTTTGAATCTTGGGTCAATATCGAGCTTGTGGCAAGCGACATCCATGTCGATTTCGGGCATTTGGTCGATATTCTAGGCAAATATTTCTTGATAATCCCATAATAGGTGAATTAGAGCTCTTTTTTTGACTGGGGGTAAGCCGATAACGATGAAAGTAGTTTCGTGGCTCTCGCCCCCTATCTGAACTTCTTCCAACTGATCGATTGAGGGACCTTCTTCAGAGCATCAGGCTTCTCATACCTGATAAGCCCAATGTTTCTGTAATTGCTATTTGGCATGATCAACCTAGAGGATCGTGTTGCCTCGGACTTTGGATTTCCTTGTATCTTCTAGTGCCAAATTGTGACACTGATGTGACATCATCTGGTCACTGCGGATCTTACATACTCTCGTTGGCATCGGGAATTTCAACACATAGAGGAAGGTAGATACAACAGCCTGATTTGCATGGATCCAATCCCTACCAAAGATTGCATTATAACAAGAACCACAATCCACCAAAAGGAAATTTATCCCGACAAATTAATGCCCAACTGTGACAGGGAGATGAACATTTCCAATAGCATGGGCTGGTTCTCTATTGAATCTAATGATTGGATTACAGTTTTCTATGATCAAGTCCTTTGACAATTTCATTCTGGAGTAAACCCTAGTGAATAACACACTAGCTGAGCTTCCTGTGTCGATAAGAACTTTCTGCACCCTAAAGATTCCTATCCATGTAGTAATAACAACAACGTCATTGTGAAGGTAATAAACCCCCTTCTCGTCGTTCTCAGTGAACTTTAACTCCTAGCCTTCATAGGTCTCAGTATTGATACCTTGTTCAAAATTGAAATTGTTGACCTGGTAATGATCTTGTATATGGCAAAGTTTCAAGCAATTTTTTATCTTTCACTGACGGCGGGGGATGCTATCGATACGTGCGTGGCACACATCGATAATGTTGTGTTCAGCCAAGTTGATATGGGCTGATCGAGTTTTGTTTTGAACAAACTCAGTAAGTTGTCCATCGTCCACGAGGCACTGAACTTCTTTCTTTAAAGCTCTACAATGATCTGTTTCATGCCCAATATCATTGTGATATCTACATTTTCAATTTTTATCTCGCCGATCTGTAGGATCTTCTAGTAGCGGTCAAGTTGGTTGTAACATTTTCTTAGTTCTAATTTTTTCGTACAGGTCTGCAAGGCCAAGAGTCAAAGGAGTGAATACCTTTTCGTCTAGATTTTGGGCCTTTGTATTATTCTGAGTACTCCTCTTGCCTTGATTGATAAGTTTATCTTTTTTGGAGTCCTTGAAAACGAGATGTTTGCCATCTTTTCGCTGTTGAGACTTTTGACCAGCTTCAACTCGAACGTACCCTTCAACTCGGGTGAATAAATCAAAGAGGGTGGTGGGCGGCTTTCGAGTAAGAGAGTTGTAAAGTCTATCTCTGTCCAAATGCAATGCTTGATGGAATGCCTGTATTGTAAAAGCATCACTCACATCCTAAACTTTGGCGTGAAGCTTCCTGAACCATCATACCAAACTTTTAATTGTTTCACCTTTCTCCATAGCGAGATTGAATAGTGTGCTCGGCCTCTTCTTTGTTTTCATATTGTATTGAAAACGTTCAACGAACATATCATTGAGCTTGGTATATGAATCAATTGAATGTGGCGTCAACTTGTTGAACCATGAAAGTGTGTATCCTTTCAATGTTGCTGGAAAAATATGACACATTAATAACTCATGAAATTCCCATAAGATTATAGCCGCTTGGTAGCTCATGACGTGATCGTTTGGACATCCATCCACGTCATCATAAGTCAGAAGAGGGGGTTGTTTGAATGCCTCATGATGAATATAGTTCCTGATGTCATTTACAAAGGGTGAAAATTCCAGACCTCGCACAGCCCTTTCCAAGAGGGGATCATCTCGGATGGTTTGCCTGGTCACAGCTTGGTTAATTAATTCCTTAACCCTTTGTTCATTCATATTCTCATAACTATCTTCATCTTGATCCTCTTCTCTCTAGATCTGTTCATTGCGGGCTAAGATTTGATTGGGATTCGGTCGTTGTCGACGTTCAATTCCACCCCACCTTCTCCCTGCCACTATGTTAGCAGGTAGTGGACTCTCATTCCAATTTGTGCGCTGGGACTCATATCTTGATTCGTACACTTCCACAGATGCTCGCATTTTAGAACTGGAACTCAATGCAGTTGCTGGCATTCCAGATTGTGGTGACTGGTTGTTACCGGAGTTTCCAGACTGGTTTGTCCAAGGATTTGTGCCCAAAAGATCCCAGACATTGTTTGACTGTGAATGAGTGGGGACAAGCATAATAGGGTAGATAGTCCGGCTTTAGCTTGGATCTCTAACTCGACCATTATTGTGAATAAGGTTTTGGCCATTATTAAGATCTTTGCATTGTTCTGATTCGGCCCGTTGCCTTTGCCTACGTTCAGATAGAGGTGACTCGACCGATTGGTGCTTTTCAGGGTCTCTGGGTCGTTTACCTAGTTAATTTCTCAAACTCTCATTTTCTACAACTATTCTTGTCAAAATAGAGATGAGAGCTTGATCCGATTGGTATTATGGGTTCCGGATGGAGGCTCGTGGGTTAGCATTTCGGCCTCCTTTGCCCTTTCCAAAACATCGCGCATTAGAATTGCAGGTGGGTTCAACAGGACCATCCCTGATATGTATTCTAGTAGCTCTTGTGCTCCACACAGCGTTGCGGCGAGGGACATGGGGATTAGATACCCGAGTCCCTAGCGGCTCCAAAGCATGTGGAACTGCTTCAGACAGTCTGTTTCTTCCATTTTGAGAAAAAGATCTATGACGGCTCGACTGCCCCACCTCTGTAGTGGTGCCTGGAACAGTCTCCAACATGCCGATTGGCAACTTCTGCATTACTCATCGCAATTTGTTCAGCCATGATAACAAGGACGTATGAAAAATAAGGTCGAGGATATCAAGCTCTATGGCTTTCAACCACACGGTCGTGGGTTCAGTCCCCACAGACGACTCCTAAGAATGTCGGGGCAAAAAGTTAACTCGACACTCCTGATGTAGTGGTGCTTCCGAAAGCTCAAAAGAGATAGGGATTAGGTTTTTTTTTAGGAAGAGAGACTGTACCAACGTTCTGGTTGCCTACGTACCAAGTGAGGAATCCGGGATCAAGTCTCTTAAAACGTAGTTCTGGAGGCTGCAAAAGCCTCTGTATATATAGCAATCTCCTACCTTGGCGACCAAGAAAGTGATTCTCGGAGATTGTCTTCCTTGATGAATCCTAGTATGATCCTACTTCTCCAATAGGATCATTCCCCAAGATTCCATTCTATCCTTGTGCAAGATCTTATTGGATTGCACTAGGGTTTCTTGCTTCTGCGGATCGAATTACTGGATCCGAGTGATCAGGATGGATTCGGTCTATGAACTTGGCAAGTCCGGATGGGCCCTGGACCTATTTTAAACTTTGACAGATTAAAGAACCAGATGATCCACAACATTTTTAATAGCTACCAAGCCGATCTGCCGCTGGGCCCACACCTGGTCCACTGTCTGAGTACACTCTAGACCGGAAATATGACGTGGTCGTGGGTTCAGTCCCCACAGATGGCGCCAAAGAATGTCGGGGTAAAAAGTTAACCCGACACTCCCGATGTAATGGTGCTTCCGAAAGCTCGAAAGAGATAGGGATTAGGTTTTTTTGAGGAAGAGAGACTGCGCACACCAACGTTTTGGTTGCCTATGAGCCCAGTGAGAAATCAGGGATCAAGTCTCTTAAAACGTAGTTCTAGAGGCTACAGAAGCCTCCGTATATATAGCAATCTCTTGCCTTGGCGACCAAGAAAGTGATCCTCAGAGATTGCCTTCCTTGATGAATCCTAGTATGATCCTAGTTCTCCAATAGGATCATTCCCCAAGATTCCATTTTATCCTTGTGCAAGATCTTATCGGATTACGCTAGGGTTTCTTGCTTCCGCGGATCGAATTACTGGATCCGAGTGATCAGGACGGATTGGGTCCATGAACTTGGCCAGTCCAGATGGGCCCTGGACCTGTTGTAAACTTGGACGGATTAGAGAATCGGATGATCTAGAATGTTTTTAACATCTACCATACTATTCCACCGCTGGGCCCACACCTGGTCCATGGTCCGAGTACACTCTAGACCGGAAATATGATGTAGGGTACACACACATACAATACATGAAATTTATATATATCAAATGCGTACAAGACAAAACATAATGCAAACAATATGTTCGATGCAATTATTTATACGAAATAGTATACTACACATTAGACCTTGTGGAAAGTGTTTGAGAGCAATTTTCAAAGAGTCGTTTAGTTTTGTTAGCAAAAGCTCCAACATGTTTATGAAATTTGCAATTTTGTAAAATACAAAAATCCCACATTGGTTCCTTGGATAGGTGACTTCTAGCAGTGTTCTATTACTGATTTACTATAATCCCACATCGTTAGCTAAGAAACCTTAATTATATTTCGATGATTATAAATAAAATTTTGTTACCAAATTAACTCACTAGACGTCTGGGCGCCGATGACTTGGTGTAGGGACCCATGCCTTATCAATGACTTGGTGGCGGGGTGAATGATCCCCCGTCCTCATCTGGAGACCATATTTTTGCAGGGGTAGACATTAAGAAATGGTTTGGATAATAGCTAAAAACCTATACCACTTAGTTCCCTTGATTAGGCACGTACTTCTCGTGGGCTGGTTGTTCTATGCCTCTGTTCCTCTGGTGAGTGGTGAGTGTTAGTTGTATTGGATGTTTGTCTCTCTCAAATTTTTACCTTTTCCAACACTTGTCTTATATATTTAGTATTGTCTACTTGCTTTCTAATGACGAGGTCGCCTCATTAGTAAAAAGAGCATGTAAGAAACTTTATAACCTTTAAATTGAGGGAAGATTAGTAGGCAATGTTATCGTGGTTTTAGTTGTTGTTGTATTATTATTAGACCACACACTACTCACCCCAGTTGCAGTGACGATTAGGAAAAATATAATGGTAATCCAACAGTGGTACATAAAGAACTTATTGTTTATAGTGGATTGTACTTATCGAAAGATTGAGATCTATGAACGTTGAAATTCACCAAAATTACTTATCAGTGTCAAATTATTATTTGATGAAGTGGAATCCCATATAAGTTAATGATGTGTTCGAATCTTGACAGACCATATGACGACAATGATTTAAGGCTCAAATAAAGACTAAACATAACACATGGCATCTTTTGGCCAATTAAGATTTATTGAATCTAATGGTTACTGTTTATCTTCTTGCTTCCTAATGAAATTACAACATAAATCATATTATATGACCACCCAACATTTAAAACAGCTCCAATTGCTTCAAAACAATGAAATTTCATAAACCCAATTGAATAAAAACAACATTATCTAGTTTTGTTTCAATGAACTTAGCTTGATTAATGGTGGAAAGTTACTTAAGCATATAATTTAATTTTTCAAATTGTTTTTCACCTCAAAATCAAACTGTTTTTGGGTTACTTAAGCATGAAATTCAATATTTTATGTGAACAAATTATATGATTTTGGCTATGTGATAAGCTCCCAAATGTGTGTTTTATTACCCTTATATTACTGCATTACAGCTCGTCTTACGCTTAACGAAAAGACAACTCATAACTTTTATTATCTTTTTTAGGATATGGAGAATTTCATACCACTTATCATAAAAGTTGCGTCTTAACACCAAAATGAGCCTTAATCACGTTTATTATGAAGACCAAAAGTTGCTATATAAAAGTGCTGAAAAAGTCAAAGTCAACGGTCAAAATCAACGGTTAAAGACAAAGGTCAAGATCAAAGGTCAAAGGTCAAAGCCCTCATCTCAGAATACCAGAGATAGAGGCCCTTATCTCAGAATATGACATTCTCCCAAAACCTACCTTGGTCAAAAAGAAATAAAAAAGCAAAAGCAAAAGCTAAGTGTGAGGTGTCTCATTTGTAATGGAGAAGGGAAAATCTGTAAAATGCAAAAGTAGGGGTATATAATCTAAAAGCTAGGGAGAGAGAAAATATCCATTGTTTTAGGGTCCAAACCATTTGGTTTTTTTTAATTTCTTGTCTAGTTTTTCAATTCAAGTCCTTTACTTAATTGTTCTTCATTTTCTTTTATTTAGATCTTGTTATTTTGGATTTCAATCTTCAATCTTATCTTGTTGTTCTTATTTTAATCTTCAATCAATATTTATTTCAATACCAACAACTTTAGTTTTCATGTTTTCATGTTTTCATTAGCTTAAACTAAATAATCTATACCAAGAGTCTATCTTTTTTCTTCACAACTCCCACAATTAAACTCCAAACAATTTAGAATGAACCTCACTTCTTACAAACTCTTTGAAGTTACCACTACTAACTAAAACTTCACTATGGATCGACGAAGATGAAGATGAATGTAAAGATATTTGTTTTTTCACACAAAAAGAAAAGTCTAAACTAAAATACCACAAAAGCCTTTGTTTCTTTAAGAAATGTGTGGTCTTGCAAAACAAAAAGCTAAATAATCTAAAATTTGTTTGAAAAATCATATTTGTTTTTACATAGTTACTGTTTCGCATATTGAAAAATAAATGCAAAAGCAATTTTACATAGTTAAAATGCTAAGAAAAAATACATTTTCATTCGAAATTACTATTCAAAAATAAATTTGCATAGTCAAATTGTCATGCAAAAATAAATTTGCATAGTCGATTTGATATGCATAAATATTTTCTTCATCTAATCAATTTGTTATGCAAAAATAAATCTATAGTCAACTTGCTACACAAACAGAAATTTACATACCAAAATGTTATGCAAAACTAAATTTGCATAGTCAAATGTTTATGCAAAAATAAATTTACATACCAAAATGCTACGTAAAACTAAATTTGCATTGTCAAATTTTTATGCAAAAATAAATTTACATAGTCAACTTGCTATGCAGATTTTTTTGCACATTGAAATGTCCATTTATAACACTGGAAAAGAAATATAGCCATTGAAAGAAAATCAAATTTTAACGAAAAGTCGAAAACTAATCCACCAGAGAGAAACAAAGAAGAGTGAAAGCAAACATATCGAAATCCACCAGTTGAAAAACTAGATAAATTGGCACTAATCTTTTTCATTACACATGAAGTTGAATTGAAAAGAAATTAAAAATCGATTCCGCCCCCTCCAATTGGAACTTAGGACCATTATTTTTCATTCAAAAAACAAGTTGAAGAGATGAATGAGTTTATTCAAGATCAAATCTTCCAATGAACCAAACTCTTTTGCAACATAATTATATGCGATTTTTGAATCATAAATGTTAACTTTCTAAAAAAATCTTCCAAAGTTGAACATAATTAAAGAGAAAGTAAAGAAATTAAATTGATTGAAGGAGAAATAATGAGTGAAAATGATTTTTTTTTCTCTAAAAGGTAAAAAGGGGAGACAGAAAAATAAGAAGATAAACGAAAGAGATCTTGATTTCTTTTTTCTCAAAAATGGGGAGGTTATTTAATGCCGCATGAATTATAGGGAGGTTTTTTATATACCCGGATCAAAACCAGGGAGGTGAGGCCCATTTCTTGAATGGATAATTGTTAAGTGTTTAACCAAATAATCCAAACTTTTATAAATTTTTTATTTCATTTTTAATACGGCTAGGTTTGGAGGTGGTGGAAAAACGGTGGTGCTGTTTTGCCTATTAGTGAGTACGTGTTTTCTCAATTTGGAATGAGCATAAATTGGAGGGGACCATCCGCTTTAAAATTTGGATTTGAATTTGAGCGGGCTTAAAATTGTGCCTGCCGACAATAACATTTGGTTAGAAAACGCAATCAATTATATAGCTCTATTCGTCCAAACGCAATTGTAAATTGTCTAGTTGAAAAATGTCATAACACTAAATCAACAAACACTATCCACAAATATTTCATAGCGTTTTTTTATAAGTGTTATTGAATGAATGCTATCTATTTGCATTTCTGTAGTAGAGGCAGAGCGGCAAGCTGTCCTAGTAGTGCTGCCACTACTTATTTTGCTGAACCAAGCAGTGTGGGACAAGGTTCAAGTGCAAGCAAAATGGTAAAACATGTACAGGGGCTCAAAAAAATTCACTTGCGCCTAAAAGGAACATTAATAAGCACTGCAAAGGTAATAGAACTGGTAAAAAACAAGACAAGTCTAAGATGGCATGTAATAACTGTGGTGTACTTGGACACTTCGCTCGTGCATGCACTGAGCTGAAAAAGGTAAACTCAAACTCTTTTAACTGTTCTGATTGCTTTGTTTGCAATGAGGTGCTTGTTGCTCATTCATGTGATCCTAATTGGATTGTGGATATAGGAGCAACCAAACACATCACAAAGGATAGAGTAGGGTTTGTGGAGTTTCGTCGGGTACCAAGTGGCAGTGTCAAAGAATTTTTATGGGAAACAGTTCTAGTGAGAGGTATTGGGTATTGGAACATACCAGATACAGATGCGCACTGGTCACATAGTGATACTCCATGATGTTCCTTATGTGCCAGGAGTTTGACGCAGTTTACTTTTAGTTATTTGTCCTTTAGAACTTGGTTTTGCTATTAATTTCAGCTTAGAAGAAATTTCTATTTCTTTAGGTTCTATTTTGTACGGACAAACTTTTATTTTGAATGATTTATTTCAGTTGGATATTGATTTTGGTAATTATAGTTCAGTTGTTTCTTTTATGACTTCCATGGATGATGATGTCGTTTCAAATTCAGTGAAATGGCACATTAGATTAAGACATATTAGGTAGGATAGGATGAATAGAGCAACAAGGGAAAGACTTCTGAGTCCTCTTGCAAAAGTCAATCTCCCACTCTGCGAACACTGTCTGGCTGAGAACTCAACTAGAAACCATTTGGAAAGGCGCTAAGAGCATCTGTTCCACTAGAGTTAATCCATTCCGACATATGCAGACCATTTAATGTGAGGGCTCGTCGAGGTGCACTTTATTTAATCACATTAATTGATGATTATATGTGATTTGGTTATGTATACTTAATTTCACATAAATCTATTGCACTTGATTGTTTCAAAAGATTTATGGTTGAAGTTGAGAATCAATTAGAGATATGTATTAAGGCTCTCCAAACTGACCAAAGGCGCAAGTATTTATCTGAGCAAATGAGATTGCTATGTGAAGAAAAAGGCATTCAACGACAACTTACTATTCCTTCAACTTTGAAACAAAATGGTGCTGCTGAAAGAAGGAATAAAATGTTTTAGATATGTTGAGATCTATGATGGCGCAAGCAAACCTCCCCACGACCTTTTGGGGTGATGATTTGCTGACTGATGCTTACATTCTCAACAAGGTGCGCTCTGAGTCTGTCTCCTCAACCCCTTATGAGCTATGGATTGGCAGAAAACCTAAGTTAGGTCATTTGCGTCCATGGGGCTCTACTGGTTTTGTTCCTACCCCGTCTTCACAAACTGAAAAGTTAGACGTGAGAGCTAAGAAATGTATATTCATTAGATACTCTAAGCACTCCAAGGGTTATGTGTTTCTTTATGAACAAAATAATGGTGGGATGGTGGAAATTTTGTCAGGCAATGTTGATTTTGTGGAAAATGATTTTCCAAGTAGGAAGAAAGCTCGATTGACAACTAAGTTCTATGAGATGGTAGAACCAATTGAGACTACAAAAAAGGTAACTCCTCTTACGCTTAGCGATGGTGGAGAAGCGAATGTTGAAGTGTACCCCGTCGCCGTTTTGAGATTTAAAGGGAAGTTTTCATGTGTGCTGCTGATAAGCACCCAAAAGTGTAGTTTAAACCCCTTAATAGTATTCTACTTAGGTTAATTATGTTTATAATAAATGAAAGTTAGTATTGTTTACGTGTTTTTGTGCATTTCAGGACTTGAAGTTGATTAGGTGACTAAAAGCACCACTTTTGTATGGAAAACGAGTCAAGATGATTATCAAGGAAGTTCTACATTTAAAGCCCAAGAATCATGAAGAAAAGCCTTTTCCAAGCCCAGTCAAAGTTGGAAAGTCAAAGTCAATCCGGGTAGAATAAGGGCATAAAAGTCAACAAAACTTCAACAAGCAGTATCTTTGGATTTGGGCCTCGGAATTGAGCCTACTTTATGTCAAAACGACCGAATCAGAACCAAATTTCCAATGGACCCAGCCTTTCCCCAATCAGAGCTATAAAGGAGAATGAAAAAGGTACAAAAATAATTTCCAGCAGTTAAGGCCATTTTAGACTTAACCTAATGGACTTTGGGCTCACATTAGAGGCCCAAAGTCCCCCTTTTTGGCCCATGCACGAAAATGTAACCCTAACCCTCTCATATATAAAGAGGGTTAAGGCTAAACATATACTCTCCTTCCTCCCCTTAGTCTCTAATTAGTTTAGTTTAGTTTTAGTTTAGTTTAGGGTTAGAATTGGTTTATTCTTGTAGCCTCCATTAGAACACCTTATCAATAAAGCTTTTAGTTAATTTCAATTCTTGCCTCTACTTTAATGTCTTTCGTTTCTCTCATTAGTATAGAACATCCAATGACACAAGGTTAAAACCTCCATTAGTGGGGGTTTATGAAGCCACGTGAGGATGGTTAGCATTTAGTTTCTTATTGTTTTGCAAAGAACCTCAAGTTCTTCATTGTGAGTGTCTAGAGATAGAGCTCATAATGTAGAACTAGAGTTTAGAGCCACCATCAAAGAGATTTGTGGTGGAGCTAACTCTCATGCTAGTGAAGCCTTAATCTGAGAGGACTTGGTGTTCACTAGGGATCAAACAAGCGATTCGATAACTAATTAATAGTCAATCGAATCGCGTGGTGGAATTTCCCATCTCTAATCCCTTTTATCATCTTATTAAACACTATTTTTCACCCTTAAATATATTGTTTTGGCTCTCGCTAGTAAAGCATATTTCTAATCTAAATTTGCATCCAAGAAGTGTACGACTAGAGTGGTACGAATACGACTACTCTCCTCTTTATCAAACGATATTGAGAGTATTATATCTACTGTTTCTTCATCTTCTCATTACTGTTTTGATAGCACACATAAACATTGATCATATCAGCTGCTATTGACGATGATGAGTGATAAACATAAAAATTGACCCTTAATTATCTATAGAAGAACACAAACAACTAATGATCAACTTTCTTATCATTATTATTCCTACTCTCAATTCATTATGTAATATAGAGAGTCAGGATTTGTTCGACTCTTAATTGTTAAGAGCTTAGAATTCTACTAGAAATCACAGTGAGAACAATGAGAGTAGTGTTGTGATTTATTTAACTAAAACTAATTATAAATTAATTAAACTAACAATGCAATAAACTAATTATAAATTAATCTAATTTAAACTAAGCAATTAAAAGGTGAATTTAATGAATAGGAAGAACATAGAGGAAGAATTAATCCAGCTATATAAAGCTATGATTATTCTAACTAGTTTTTCATGTTTTAATCTTAACCTTTATTAATCTACATAAGGTAAAACAACAAAAGTCACAATTTTTATTGATTCCTAACCAATCCTAGCAATCTCTGTATTAAGATATGATTAGCATAAAAGAAATTCTCCTCCACAAATCTCTTTGTGGAGTTTCAATTCACTAGTTTAACTTCTATAATCTCTATCTCTAGACAACTATAGAGCTTGAACTTGAAGCACATAAGACAATAAGAAAACTAACGAAGAACAATCATAACCCTCACATAGACTTCATAAAACTCTTCTAATAGAGTTTTTAGCCTAGTTTCATTGGGTTCATTAACAATAAACAATAATAAGGAAACATAATTAAATTAAACTAAACTTATATTAATAAAACTAATGGTTTAATGGAGTTGGAGGCAAGAACATTAAACCATAATTACTCTAAACTAATGGAGAAGGAAGTAGATATTATTCTAACTAATGGGAAGGAGAGAGGAATAGAGTTTCGCCTTAATCCCCTTTATATAGGAGAGGGTTAGGTTTACAATTTCATGTATGGGTTTTGGAGCTGTGTTTTGGGCCATTAAATCAAGCCCAAAACCTAAATACTTATGTCTAAAAAGGGTTTTATGTCTGGAATTTACTAAAAGACCCTTTTCATCCACTTTTTCTTCTCTGATTGGGTTAAAGTCTAGACCATTTGAAAGAGCTTTCTGAGCCGGTCGTTTTGACATATAATAGGCCCAATTCCAAGGTCTTAGTCTAAATATACGTCCTACGGAAGTTCTGTTGACTTTTATGCTCTTTTTCTACCCCCGTTGAATTTGATTTTTCAGCTTTGACTAGACTTTAAAAATGCTTTTTTTTCCTTGAAACTTAGGCTTTAATCATATAATTTCTCTAACAAGCAATTTGACTCTTTTCTCTGGCAAAAGTGACGTATTTCTTCACATAATTGATTCCAAGACCTGGAATACACAAAAACACGTAAACATTACTAACTCTTATTTATTATAAACATAATTAACCTAGATGTAATATTATTAAGAGGTTAAAACTACAGCTTTGGGCTCTTATCAAACCACCCCCAAACACCATTTTGTTTGTCCTCAAGTAAATATGTGAAATTAAAATAAGTTGCCAAAAATATATTCCTAACCACTCTCGTTTCGCTGAGTGCGATTGCATTGACTATATGCAATAATGCCTTAAACCACTAGGAATTCCCGAGTGGGCGAGTTATAACTGTAGTTCGCAAAGAAGTTGCACTAAGATCAGCACTCAAGAATCTAAACAAGAAATAATAACAAAGATCGAAATGAAATGTCTTTTTATTGATTGATAACAATGGTTACAAGTTTTTTTTCTCTCTCTCTCTCTCTGCTCTGGTTTTGTTGGTTTTCTTTTCTAATCAATTCCGAATGAATCTTTCTTCTTCTTTCTAGTTTTTATATATTGTTGTGATAATAGCTGTATCCAATCATTAAATGCCACGTGTACATTCTCTTCTCCTTCCTTCTTTTCCCTCCTTAGACTTGCAACATACAAACTATAGAGCGAAATATCGACAGTCACATCGATATTTCTTATTAATAATGATATTTGGGCTGAAATATCAGGGTGATGATATTTGCCCACGACATTGCCCCCTCTTGAAACTTTCAAATTTCAACCACGAAAAATTTAAATGTTTCGAGAACCAGAACCACTTTACCAATTTCAAAATTCAAAAAATCAAGCGGTTACAACTGTAAACAACCCAGTTACATCAAAATTACAAAAGCTTTATTTCACTTTCTCTCTCTTTACTTATTTGCGAAAAAGCTTAAGAGAAAAAACCTAAACCCCACCACCATTAACATCACCTAGAAAGCTTAATCATGGCTGTATTCGCTGTCGTTCTCAGCAAATCTTTCTGCACAATTATCTGGTTAGTAAAAAGAATAACTTAACAAGCTACTTCTTGGCCAAACTTTATCGTTAACTTAAAATATCTTGAACCTTTTGACCTGCTTCTCTTTCCAGATTATTATACTTAGGGCCTAGGCTTTGAGTATTCACATATTATCTGTGTATCTTTATACTAATTAGACATTGAATTATAATTTTTGGCAGTATGGCTAGGATATCCCAAAGAATTCATCTTATCGACATTCAAAAACACTATATCTTTGTCGAACGCAACGAGAAGAATAAAAATGGTATATCAGAGCCTAGTGGCTATTTTTATCCCAAAAAAAGAATCAACCGCACATGCATCATAAGGATGAACCGAGATAATGATTTCAGATGGCCATTATACCCTATCATTATATCTTGGCAATAGGAGTCATCTACTTCGATCGCTGTTCCATCCTTGGCATATCTTGTCTTTAACATTAGAGGTATGTTATTTTACGACACCTCATCCCTTGAACCCTTCTTTCAATCCTCTATCTCGGACTTGTTATCTGACTGGTCTACTGTTGTGACTTTGTTTCAGTACCAAAACCAACCTCAATGAGAAGTCTTGGAGAATCCACTAGAGTAATGGAGCTTCTAAAAGGCACTGATGAAGAAATCACTGCTCGAACTGGTGTTGATAAATATGGCAATCCAAAAATGAATATCGATCTTCCCGATATCGATAATTATGTCACTCCTCTATATTTCCTAAAAAGTACAATCCTTTGAGGTCAAGATCTTTTACCTCCCCAATCTGTTATGCCATGCAAAACTATTCCATGTCCCTTACAACCTTGTTCATTTGAAAAAGTATTAAGAAAAACTTTTGATTCTGCTGAATTGCCTGCTAACGCTCCTCAATGTTATTTTGATTATATGCTAAATGGTTTTAAAATGACTGAAGATCTTTTTCCCAAAATCAAACAAGAAATTCCCGATTTCTATAATTATCCACTTTTGCAAGATGTATTTGATCATTACTACTTATTGTACATAGATATGGGCTCTCGCATTCCTCATGTTCAAGACAAATCAGCCAAACACCTGAAAAGATTTTTGCAAAAAACAACAATTGATAGCTCCTCCCAGGCTCCTACCCTTTCTCAAGAACAACCTGTCGATACCAGTCTTCATCTAAAGAAAGGAAAAGAACCTGGTTCCACTGATGCACCACGAACCTCGAAGGTACCAAAAACTTCCAAAACTACCACTACTGAACCAATTGTCCCTATGCCTGCCAAATCATCAACCTTACCAGCGATTCATAAACCCACTATTCCACCCACAGCTTTAGGCTCCTCTTCTCATTCTGAAGCATTTGTCGCTGACTTTGTCCTTCGAAATAAACAAAAAGTTCCTAAATCTGCTTCTTTATTCTTTGATCCTCCGACACCTGGCCTCGGAGAAGCTCTTGTCATGAATATTATACTCCCTCGAGATAGATCAGCCATGGCTAAAATTGGCATAACCGAACCTTTTCAAATATTGTGCTCCTCCCTTGAAAAGGTAAAGAAACAACTTTGGTCGTACTCTTATCCTACTCTGCTCACGATGTATAATATATTCATGAATCCTATCTTCCTTTCAGGTTAAAGTTGCTGTTGTTGGCCAATTTGAGGATGATATAAGGACCTTGCGTCTTCTTCGAGAAGATAATGACAAGCTGAAACAAGAGAAGGAGAGAATACAACAGTCTTTGGAAGAAGAAAAGAAAAACATGCTTTCACTTGCTCCCAACTCAATTTTGCGAACGCCGAGATAAAGAAATTTGTTGAGGAGAATATTGAGTTGGTCAAGAAATTTAAGAAAGCTTATGATGACCATGCAGCAAGCCTCGAGCAAGAATAAACCAAAACAGCTACCCTCGAAGCAAAAACAACTAATCTCGAAGCAAAGACAGCTAGTCTTGAGGCAGAAGTTCAGAAGGCAAAACTTGATTTGGTTACTGCTGATACTCATATGAAATACTGTGTTACCACGATGAGGAGTTTTAGACCATATCTTCTTGCTACTGTTATCACTGAATACAACCTGGATTCTGATGACGAGAGCGAGATGCCTTCCGACATTGCTGCCCCTGACCTGGAAAAAGATGTTGTGGACTCTGCTACACCTACTGCTGAAGCTGTTGATACAGCAATGAGTACCCCACCTTTTAATCAAGACTCACTTATCAGTACACCCAGCTGTTTGGATGAAGTTGAGGTGCGGACTGCCCTCAACACCCTTCTTGAAAGCAAGTGCCTTAATGCAAAGCTCACCTAGAACTAGTCTTATTTCTTTGATACCTCTTGATTGTAATATTGATACAATGATATAATTGTCTTTCTAGATATCTTTAAACTTTTTTTGAATTATAGAAATAGATCTTTTTGCTTGTTATAAACTCATTTTGCATGCAATACATCTGATATTTATCATCCATGAAAAAGAAAAAATATAATTTTCGATACCACTCTTAACCAAAATAATATCGATATGTAGTGTATATTTTGAAACCTTAAAAATCGAATTTTGATACCACTCCAACTAAAGCAGTATCGATACTTAATATATATTTTGAATTTTAAAATCGAGTTTCGATACCACTCCAACTAAAAACAGTATCGATACTTAATATATTTTTTGAATTTTAAAATCGAGTTTCGAGTTTTGATACCACTCCAACTAAAAGCAGTATCGATACTTAATATATATTTTGAATTTTAAAATTGAGTTTCGATACCACTCCAACTAAACGCAATATCGATACTTAATATATATTTTGAATTTTAAAATCGAGTTTCGATACCACTCCAACTAAAAGCAGTACTGATACTTAATATATATTTTGAATTTTAAAATCAAGTTTCGATACCACTCCAACTAAAAGTAGTATCGATACTCAATATATATTTTGAATTTTAAAATCGAGTTTCGATATCACTCCAATTAAACGCAGTATCAATACTTAATATATATTTTGAATTTTAAAATCGAGTTTCGATACCACTACAACTAAAAGCAGTATCGATACTTAATATATATTTTGAATTTTAAAATCGAGTTTCGATACCACTCCAACTAAACGCAGTATTGATACTTAATATATATTTTGAATTTTAAAATTGAGTTTCGATACCACTCCAACTAAAAGCAGTATCGATACTTAATATATGTTTAACATCGATATACCTCCATATATACCTTTGCTTTTGAATCATACTTTTCTGACCTGGTATCAAGATTAGAATCTACAGATCACCAACCTTTTTTGCTTACCTTTGCACCTTTTGCCATGCTTTAGATAAAAGAAATAAATATTTACATTTTGACAAACGATAACCCTACCCAACTGGCTCAAAAACCAACATTCGTTGAATTAAACCATGTCATTAAGGCTTATTTAATTATCATTCAAACTTTAACTATTCTGCGCACAAACAGCGAAGAGTTACTTTTTCATTATTGTTCCTCATTTTTATGCTCACTTACCATTAATATTCCTCATTTTCTTGCTAATCACCATTAAATTCTCTCGTTTGTATAAACTTTTTCCACTATAATAGCCTTTTAAATACTTGATTTTGAATCATCTCTTACAAATTTCCTACCGATCAATTCCCATTAGTTTAACTGACAAGAAACCATGTCTCTCATCTCCCTTTTCCTTATTATCTTAGCCATTTTTATGGTTCTGTCCGATTGGCCTCCTCACTGGTCAGACTACCCCACTATAGATTACTCTGATGGCGAGGAAAAAATAGAAGAATAATTAGAATAAGAAAAAACCAATGAAGAAGAAGAAGAAAAAGAAGAAGAAGAATGTGATAATGAATGGTTGAGAGATCCATAGTGCTTTGATTATGTTAAATATGGCAATGGGTTTTCCACCACTTGTGATGATAAAGATGATGATGAAGATGGTGATGATGAAGATGAAGATGAGGACGAGGATGATGATGATAACGATGAAGATGATGATTAGTCTTGTTATCTATATTTTAAGTTTTTATTTCAACTTGTAATAGGCTGTTTAGCCTACGCTTTTCCCCCTTTTAATGAAATATTATTGCACTATCTCGTCCACTGGGATCCTTAATTATTAATACATGTTTTGACCTTTAACATTGTATCCATAATTAAAAATCAACGTCGACATTCGACACTGACATCGACATCATATTAAGACATCACTTATAAATACATACCTTACTAGTTCGCATCGCTGCCTAGAGATGGATTTTTTAGCTGAACTCACCTTGCTGCCAAGAACATGATATTTTGAACCGAACTCGACATTGCTGCTAAGAACTAGATTTTATTGACCTGAACTCGCATTACTGCCAAGAACAGGATTTTATTGACCTGAACTCGACATTGCTGCCAAGAACTGGATTTTATTGACCTGAACTCACATTGCTGCCAAGAACATGATTTTTTTACCCGAACTCGACATTGCTACTGAGAACTGGATTTTATTGACCTGAACTCGCATTACTGCCAAGAATAGGATTTTTTTATCCGAACTCGACATTGCTGTCGAGAACTGGATTTTATTGACCTGAACTCGCATTGCTGCCAAGAACATGATTTTTTTTACCCGAACTCGACATTGCTGCCGAGAACTGGATTTTATTGACCCGAACTCGACATTGCTACCAAGAACTAGATTTTATTGACCTGAACTCGCATTGTTACCAAGAACATGATTTTTATTTGACCTGGTATCGAGATGAGGATCTACAGATCACCAGGATTTTTGTTTGACCTGGCATTGAGATGAGGATCTACAAATCACCAGAATTTTTATTTGACCTGGTATCGAGATGAGGATCTATAAATCACTAGGATTTTGTTTGACTTGGTATCGAGATGAGGATCTACAGATCACTAGGATTTTGTTTGACCTGTCATCAATCATATAATTCTAGAGATACAGAGATCTGCTATATATGTATAAATATTGATTTTGAAAATGACAATATCTTTATTGAATGTATAGCCTTGATTCAGAAAAAATACATCATGAAACTTGAAATATTCTTTATTGATAAAATGCTTTCAAATTGCTTACATTTTGGGGCTTTGGTAATATTACACCTTCAGCCGTTTTTAAGTAGTAAGCTCCATTGATTCCGACCTTGTGAATGATGTAAGGCCCATCCTAGCTTGTTGTTAGTTTTCCAGCCCCTTTTTCTTTAGTAGCTTGAGTTAACACTTTCAAGACCAAATCCCCTTCCTGAAAATGCCTTCCTCTTACTTTCTTGTTGAAAGCTTTTATGAGTTGCCTATGATAGGTGTCGAGCCTTACCCTTGCTTGATCTCTTATTTCCTCGAGATTGAGAACTTTTGAAGCCATTCCTTCATCATTTTGACCATTTAATAAGATTTTTGCTCTGGATGTCAACACCACCATTTTAGATAGACTTACTACTTCTATGCCATAAACCAAAGTAAAAGGTGATTTGCATGTGGCCGTTCGAGGTGTAGTTCTATAAGCCCATAAAACATTGTTTAGCTCATCCACCCAAAGACCTTTCTTGTCTTCTAACTTTTCTTGATATTATCCATAATGGTTTTATTTGTTGCCTCGGCTTGCCCGTTACCCTGAGCATAGTATGGCACAGATGTGAAATGCTTTACCTTGTAAGATTCCAAGAAAGCTTTCACCTTTCCTCCCTCGAACTGCATGCCATTATCTGATATAATGGCATACGACAACCCATATCAACATATGACCCATTCAAAAAGGAAGTTTATGACATCATGCTCTTTGATGTGCTGCAAAGCGATGGCTTCTACCCACTTTGTGAAATAGTCTGTGACAGCCAACATGAACCTTCTTTTGCCTCTCCCTGGTGTTAGTGGACCTACAATATCCATACCCCATAGAGCAAAATGTCATGGTTTTGAGACACAATGTAACTCTTTAGCTGGAACATGTATAGCTTTCCCATGAATTTGGCACTGTACATATTTTTTCGCATATCGAAGACAGTCTCCTCGTATTTGAGGCCAAAAATATCCCTGTCTCGTGATTTTATTAGCTAACGATCTACCTGTTGAATGGTTTCCACATTCACCTTTGTGAAGCTCGGCAATGATTAGCTACGCTTCCTCAGGCGATATGCATTTCAAATGTAGACCTCTAGGATTCTTTTGATATAACTCATTATCAATCAATACATACCTTTGAGCGATAGACTTAATCCTTCTAGCCTCATTTTTGTCCTCTATTACTTTGCCCTTAGATAAGTATGAGATATATGCTTCCATCCATGACGCCCCCAATGTGTCAATCTCCATAATTTCTGAGTCATCGATGTCGATGCTTGGCCTCTGTTGAACTCTGATGTGTAGAGTGCGATCCTCTATGTTTTCAAGCATCGCTGTAACATATTCCAGGGCATTAGCATGCCTGTTCTCATTTCTGTTGAGATGCTGAAGTTTTATCCTATTGAAATTCCTCAGTTTGGATTTTATGAAGTTCAAGTAATCCACCATGTTTTCACATTTTGCCAAATATCCTCCATTGATCTGGCTGACCACGAGCATCGAGTCACTGAAGATTGACAACTCTTTTATATTGAGAGATCTAGCCATTTCGAGACCAGCTATTAAGGCTTCATACTCAGTCTCATTATTAGTTGCATGGAACCCCAATGTTATTGCCATTTTGAGTCTTTGATTTTTAGGAGTAACTAACACCACTCCGATGCCACACCCCTTACCTCCAGATGATCCATTGATAAATAACCTCCAACCATTAGTTCCCGTCCATGGATTGTCTGTATCGATAACATCTTCAGGCTCTTGCAGCATTGAGAATTCCTCTTCTTCCATTCCCCAACTAGCATCCTAAGATGGAAAATCTGCCAGAAAGTTGGCCAACACCTGACTTTTCTCTGAAACTCGGTTTTGATACTCTACTCCGAACTCGTTTATTAATACCGACCACTTAGACATCCTACCTGACTTAGCAGTTTTTGCTAGAGTTTGCTTTAACGGTAGATTCATCATCACTATCATATAATGTGCTTGAAAATATGGCTTTAGTCTCTGGGATGAAAATAAAAGTGCCAACGCATATTTCTCCAAAATGGAGTACTGAGTCTCCACCTCAAACATCGTTTTTCTATGAAAATACACCGGTCTTTCCAACCCATTTTCTACTTTCACAAGGACAGAACTTATAGCAAAATCTGATCCAGCCAAATAAAGGAGCAAACTTTCTCCCTCATCTGGTTTTGTAAGTGCTGGCATTTCTTGCAGATATTTCTCTAATTCAGAAAATGCTTCTTCACATTCCTCATTCCAACAGAATTTAACATTCTTTTTAAGCAATTTAAAAAGCGGCTTACATCGATCCGAAGTTCTGGAGATGAATCTATTGAGCACAGCTATTCTTCTCGTCAATCTTTGTATCTGCTTTTTGGTTGTAGGAGATGGCATTTGCTGAAGTGCTCATATTTGATCAGGATTAGCATCGATACCCCGCTTCGTAATGATGTACCCCAAAAACTTGCCCGAACTGACCCCGAAAGTACATTTTTCAGGATTAAGCTTCATATTAAACTCTCGCAAAATTTTGAATACGGTGTCGAGGTCCTTTACATGATCTACAACTTTCATGGACTTGATGACCATATCATCTATATAGAACTCAACAACTCGTTTGATGAGTTTTTTAAACATCTTCTCTACTAGTTTTTGATAAGTGGCTCCTGCATTCTTCAACCCAGATGACATTCTGATAAAATAGTATATCCCTCCATTTACGACGAACGCCGTTTTTAGCTGGTCCACAATAGCCATTAGAATCTGAAAATAACTCGAATACCCATCACAAAAACTGATCAACTCAAAACCAGCAGTTCGATCAACCAAGTCATTATTCCTAGGCATGGGATAATGATCCTTTAGACATTTTTTATTTACATCGATAAAGTCGACTCAAATTCAAACTCTGCCATCTTTCTTCGGTACTACCATGATGTTTGCTACCCATTGAGAATGTTCTACCTCTCTGATTATATATGCCATTTTTTAACATCTTCTGTATCTCGACTTACACCACTTCTTCATACATCGGTCTCACCTTCCGATAGTTTTGGTGCACATGAATTGCATTTTCTTCCATATTCTGCTTGTGTGAACACACATATGGATTGATACCTGTGAGGTCTGACATCGACCATGCAAAAACATCCTGATTCTCTTTCAAAAATACCATCAACTCATTTCTTATGTTTTCCTCCATCTCTGTACCAATGAACGTATGACACTCACTTTCTCTTTGTACTAATATTAACTTTCTCCACCATTTCTATGGTCTTTCTTTCCCATAGGGATTCTTCATTTTGCTTGAGCTCTTGAGTGAACTTTACCTACTCATGTATCTGCACATTGGTGTCGACAGGCAAAGCTTGCTGTAACTGCTAGTTAGAATTTTCCAAGACGCCCCCAGTGTCTTGGCTTTTCCCTTTCATCATTCCCTTTACTGTGACAAAATTACATTTTTCTAATTCGGACTGATCGCCCCTAATTTCATGAAATCCATATACAGTTGGGAATCGGATGACTTTATAGAATGTGCTAGGCACAGCCCGCATTTTGTGTATCCACTTCCTTCCCAATATGGCATTGTGATCAGAATGGTGCTTGATGACCACGAATGTCGTCATCACTGTTTGAGGCCCAGCTCGAACTGGCAATTTTATATCTCCAGCGGACTTGGTACAAGTTCCATTAATACCATATAAACTGAACTTCAGTGGCTTTAAATGAGACTCATCGAGACCAATTCCTTTGAATGCTCTCCAAAATAAAATATTAACTGAACTACCGCAGTCTACTAATATCTTCTGTACATTATAGCCCGCAATATGCAAAGTGATTAACAAAGTATTGTCATGTGGTAACATTACCTTGGATATATCCTCTGGTACAAACATAATTGCCCCAGGAAGGAATGCTAGCCGACACTAGCTGCTGATTCACCGAACTTGGCTCGACATTGACCTACAACACCTCTTTCACAGTCAATATCTTTCTTATCTTATCTCGAAGGATTTTTTTTTCTGGGGAGTTTCTCCTTTGTTAATCATGTTTATTACCCCCAGTGGCTTCTCCCGTATAGTCGACGTTTCTTTAGGTCTAGCATCAGCCCGAAATTCTCTCAGTTTTCCATCCTTCATGAGCCTGTCAATCTCTTTTACCAGCTGCAGACACCTATTAGTTTCCTGGTTCTCCACCTTATGAAATTGACAGTAAGGTCTACTTTTTATCTCTGTGAGAGTATATTTCGTCCAGATCACGAATTCTTCTTTCGCTATCCTCCTCAATATATCTTCTGGCGTAGAATTGAGAGCTATGAAATTACTAGGATCTAATTCCTCATTCAGTGTTTTCTCAAACTTTCTTCTTTGCTGCGACTGATTATCTCTATTTGCGTACTGCTCCTGAGGTCTTTTATGATCTGACCTCGAAGAATCTCGACTTTCATATCGATCAGTACTATCTTTATCTCTTCTTCCTGCATTAGTGACTTACAACAATGCTTGAGCGATTGCCGTCTTTAATCCTTCCTCGATGCTGATATCTCTATCAGCTTTATCATACAATTCCTGCAGAGTTTTAGCCTCTTTTCTTAACAAATGCTTGTGCATAAAAGATCATGGTATTACACCTGCTTGAAAAGCTATGACAGCTGTCATTTCTTATTCATCCAACCTTTCTACCGACTGGGTTTTGGCCTTGAACCTTGCCAAGAAATCTTTCAATGACTCCTTCTTTGCTTGCTTTAATTGAAATAAGGCCAACACCTGCTTTGGCTTCACCCTTTGGTGACCGTAATTAGTGAGGAACCTTTCTTCAATTTCACGAAAGCATGAAATGGATCCTTCTGGAATCGTGCAAAACCATTTTAGTGTTTTTCCTTTCAAGCTTGATGAAAACGATCGATATAGTACAAAATCCCAATACTCGATACCCTGATATATCGAGAATTGATGTCGATAACTAAAAAGATGGTCCATGGGATCAGTGGCCCCCTCATACTGACTAAATTTTGGATTCTTGAACTTTGGAGGTAAAACAGCCCTTTCTATCTGTTGATCTGCCACATTGTCTGCCAGCTTTCGTATCGATGCTGGGACCTTTTCCAATAACTGATCTCCTAACTGCTTCTGCATCATTTCTTGCACCATTTCCTTCGTGATTGGTACTTTAACTTCTTCTTCTTGCACCACTTTTGGTGTCGTTCTCGCTACAGATTGTACCTCTTCAGGATGGCTTCTTCTCACCTCCTCGAGGTGACTTTTTCGTACCACTGGTGTACCCAAACTTGACTCATCGTCATCCTTCTCATACATAGCATCTTCAGCACGCTTATCCTTTTCTTCCCTTACCGCTTTATTTTCAGCCATTAACATCTGATTTTGTTTTTCTAATTTAGCTATCCTTCTCAATAAATCTTTCAGAGATACTTCTTCCTCTTGTATCTCCTCCACTACTTCCACCAGTCTACTAATTGACCGTCTAGTTCTTTGATCTGCATTCTTAGATGCTACTTGCGATGTGCTTGCTTCATCAACCATTAATGATTTACTTGTTGTTGCTCGTTTGGGAGGCATCTTGACAAGAAACCAAATATTTCTTTAAACCAATTCACTATTCATTGATCCTATCGAAACTCTTTCAACCTTCTTAACAATAGATTCAAAACTCCAAAGAAAACAAGAAAGGAGTGTTCTTTCTTAATCTTTGAACCACAGACGGTGCCAATGTAGTTTGCAAAGAAGTTACACTAAGATCAGCACTCAAGAATCTAAACAAGAAATAATAACAAAGATCAAAATGAAATGTCTTTTTATTGATTGATAACAATGGTTACAAGTTTTCTCTCTTTCTCTGCTCTGGTTTTCTTGGTTTTCTTTTCTAATCAATTCCGAATGAATCTTTCTTCCTCCTTCTAGTCTTTATATAGTGTTGTGATAATAGCTTTATCTAGTCATTAAATGCCACATGTCCATTCTCTTCTCCTTCCTCCTTTTCCCGCCTTAGACCTGCAACATACAAATTATAGAGCGAAATATCGACAGTCACATTGATATTTCTTATTAACAACGATATTTGAGCTAAAATATTGGGGTGACGATACTTGCCCACGACAATAACCTCATGAGAGTTTTCTAGAGGTGGTACTCACAAATTTCATTTATACTACAACGACTAAGAAATAAAAGTAATTGTTCCCTAATTTTATCTCAGAATCTATACATCTCACTAGTATTTAAACAATGATGATCATTCTAAAACTTAAACTAATACATGCATAATAATCAAATCATCTTAAGATAAACAACTATACAATGAACTATGATATGAAATGCAATGGCAGGTCTGTTTCTTAAACTTTTGGGTAGCGTGCCTAAGTAGGTTCTCACAAGGAATGTGTCAAAACATATAACACTTTGATTTTTCCACTCAAGTTTGTTAACTCCAGTGTGCAGTAGGCACACGTTTCCTCACAATCTCAATGACAATCCAAGAAAGTCGAGGTCGATCAAACCCATCTACCACTTACTATCACACCAACCTATTCCTAATTAAGCTAGAGGTCTTTAATTTGTTAGGTGATATGGGGCGTAGGTGTTGGTTAAAGAAGGAAGAAAATGGATATTCAAAAAGACAAGTCTGAGAAAATAGGGTCTTCATATTATGTAACTTAGAGAAAACCTTGTTCTTTTGCTTCTACACTTTTTACTCCATACTTAGCCCTTATTTTGGCTTTTGACTCATTTTGATTATATTTTTGGAGTTCTAACTTTTATTTTTCTTTTCTTTTGGAAGCTTTCTTTTCTTTTCTTTTTCTTTTGAAGCAACTAACTAATTTTTGTTTACACAGGTTTTTCTCTTCTCTTTTCTTCACTCATCCTATTTCTCAGACTTATCCAGATAGGTAGGCTGGTTTTTTATTTTTTATTTTGTTTTATTTGGTAAAAAGATTTGTGGCTTGTGAAAAGGCTAATGAAAGGCTCAGTGGGGCGACTAGCAGATAATAAATTTCATATAGGTGTGAATTTCTAGCTATATCGATCCAAAGAGGGCCTAAATTCTCACTTAGGATATTGTGTGGTGATCAAGCAAGTCGATGTGTGATTTTTCTACTAGGATTTGACTTCTCCCTTGTGTCATCACTCAGATATTAATTCATATGGGCTTTTTGGCTAGATGCTCACAAGATATGTATTAAGTACAATAACCTAGGTCTTAGAAAAATAATGCCAAGTACAATCATAGATGCTCATGCAAGTTGTTCATGAAAAGATGTAATGACTATTACTTACATATTATTCTAAGTTTCAAAAATTAAATCCTAATTCAAGTACTACGTGATATTTCTAAACTAATATCATCATGGAGAAAGGAACAATACCATTATCACTAAGTGTCTAGTATAAACAATATTTATGATTTTTAATATTTATAAAGAAAAGTGCGTAATTTACATCCCAAAAGTGCCTAATTTTTGCAAATATTTATATCCCACCCCCAAACAATCGAACTCTTTGTCTTCAAAGTGTAAAGAGATAAGGAAAGAATTTACCATAAAAATGTGGCAAAAATTGGCAGTACCTGTAGTAGAAATATTGTCAAGATGATATGATAATATGAAGCATAATTAAATTGTTCCATACTAACTAACACAAACTCTATTGGAGTAGACATGACAGGCAAAGGGTGGCAAAAAGTTTTGAAATGAAAGACCAAAATACGCCACCCCCAAACAAAATTGGAAAACTTTTTTTAAGTTTGAAAATTTTTGTTTGGCCTATACTCCAGAAAGGTGGTATTGTACAAAAACTTGGGTATTTTAAAGTCAGATTCCCTAGACTTACTAATACATGTTTATGTTTTTAATTTTTTAAAATTTTATATGTTTGATTTTTTGGAAAAAAACAAAATTATGGAGAAGAAATAAAAATGAAACTCACTCCATAGAGAAACACTACACAAACAAAGAGAAAAAAAATGCAAGAGATGAATGTGTGAGTTACATGAAACGTGGACTAAGGATCCGACACTTACAACCACGCACTCCAAAAGGAGGGTGGGGGTGCGATTACCTTAATGATGTACTCTCATAACATAAGATTGGAATGGATTACACCAAAAAATAAAATGAGTCTTTTATAGTCAGATACTCAAGACTTATTTAATATGTACATGCCGCGTACCATATATCAACAACCAAAAAAGTTGTGGGTCTTTCCATAAATAATTAACATAGAATGCACCACCAAATAGAATCAAGCACCAAGACTTTCTACGATGCAACTTAGTTGAATGAGAGGGTTTCCAAGTGAATGATCGTGAGAAAATGAATGGTTATGGAAAATACTTGGAATGTGGATAAGTGTTGGGAGAAAAGGGTAGGAAGAATGATTGGATTTTATGAGGGATTAGCTCAGGTGGATGGTGGTCAGATGGTGCTCTAGGCAGTTTTTGAGAGGGTGGATCTTCACAAGCTCTTAGAAACTCATAGAATTCTTCATCTAGCTTGGTCGCATCCACATAATTATGGTATTTATCTGCATCTTTAAGAAAGTCATCAATCTCGTCCAAGGAGTCGAAATTGTGATCTTTGTCTTCTTCCATAAGAGGAGTATCTACTAGTGTGGGGATGAAAACGTAGGCCACACTAATGTGAGATACAAAACTCTCAATGGACTTCACTTCTCCTTCTACAGGCAAACCTAGTTGTCCCTGCTTAAGTCTAAACATGTTAACCTCCACAAAAAGATTTCCAAAAGAAAGAGTCATTGAGCCATTCTGACAATTGATTTGGGCATTGGCGGTTGCCAAGAAAGGACGCCCTAAGATGATGGGAATAGAATCATGAGCTGTTTCTGTGTTGAGAATAATGAAGTCAACTGGATAGTAAAAATCCTGAACTTTAACGAGAATATTTTCAATAACACCTTCGGGGTACTTAATAGAACGATCGGCTAACTACAAAGTTATTTTGGTCGGTTGAAGTTTTGTTAGACCTAGTTATTTATATAAATAAAAAAAGTAAGTTAACACTCAACCCCAGGTCTAATAAAGCAGTTGTTATGAAAGTATCACCTAAGGTGCATTATACAATGGGACGACCAGGGTCCTTGTACTTAACGATTCCATTATGATCAGATAAGGAAGGATACTGTTCAGTTAAGAAGGTTTCGTTGGGTATGTTGGTTTTCCTCTTCTTGGTGCACAACTCTTTTAGAATCTTAGCGTGTCTAGGTAGACTTTTTATAGTATCTAGAAAAGGTAGGTTTATAGTCAGATTTTTAAACACTTCCTTAATATCATCAAAATTCTTGTCCTTTTTAGACACAATTAGTCTCTAAGGATACGGTGGTTTATCTCTATATTTAGCATAAGGGTCAAAAGTATTATTAGTCTTAGCTTTATCTAGCCATTTTCCATCTAGGTGTCCAAAGTTAAAACCTCTACAGATGTAGTATCATTAGTTTCTATGGCAGTATTTGGTATGGTTTCATTTTCAGCTTCTGTTTGCGGGTGATCTTCAGGCATAGTTACTTTGTTATCAACTACTCTCCCTGAACGAAGGGTAGTGACTGCCTGTAGGTCCCTTGGGGTTATATTACCATTATACTAAATACTATTTATTTCAAAGGCAGTGTTTGTTGACTTAGGATTAGGCACTGCTTGACCTGGAAACACGCCTGTTTGGTTATTATTTTGGTTAGGAGACATGTCAATAACCTTTTGGCACAAAGACGGCATCATTTGCATCATTTATTACATCCTCTTAGAGTTTTGATCATGCTGATCTTTCATCAAGTTGGAGTTTTGTTGCATAATTTTATTTTGTTTTTCTAACAAGGTAACTACTGCTTCGTCTGTAGATGGTTGAATTGGAATTAAGGCTTGTTGAGCGTTCATGTCTTGATATTGATAGTTCTGGGTTATGGGCACTAAACCTCTATTCTGGTCACCTAAGTTTCCTTGTCCTTGAGGTTGAAGTTTGATGGTTGTGGTGGTGGTTGTGCATAGACAAGAGGACAATAGAAGTCGGAATGCTTAAGACTAAAATAGACATTACAACGAGTAGAGTTAATGTTCATGACTGGAGTGGGTTGTTGTTGAACAGAGAGGGCATCTACCTTTGTAGTGAGGGCATCGATAAGAGTTTTAAGCTCGGGATCAGGTTTAACCTCAAAAGAAGAAGGAGTGGAGTGGGAAGAGTCGTTACCTCCCCAATTGTTATTTCTCTTAGATTGATCTTCTAAGAATTTATAAGCCTCCAAAGCTCCTTTACTAAGAAAACTACCCCCAGTCATGATATCTAGAACCTCCTTATGATGATGTGAAAGCCCCTTGAAAAAGGCACGAACAAGCGTGTCTTTCACAAGGTTATGATGCAGACATTCTATGAGAAGATTAGTGAAATGGTTAAGGCCTCTGAAAAGGATTCATGAGGGTTCTGGTGGAAGAAATAAATCTTTTGAAGCATTTCATCAGTCTTCAGTGGTAGGTAAAACTGTTCCATGAATAATTGAACAAGTTTAGCCCATGAGTCCACAGAGTTTGGCGTTTGGGTAGTTAACCAAGATGCCGCCTTATCGACTAGGGTGAATGGAAACACCCTAAGTTTAACTTGATCCGGACTTATGCTAGGATGATGGAATGTAGTGAGAACTTGTTCTATCCTACGCATATGTTGATAAGGCTTCTCGTGGTCTAAACCATGGAAAACTGGTAACAAGTTAAATATATTTGGGGGAATTTGAAAATCTCCCACTAAGTCTACAAGAATGATGCACGACTTAGGCCCATCGTTTAGGGGTTTATAAAAATTAGAGAGAGGAGTCTCTGGTTCTTTAGCCATTGATGCAGGTGTAGTGTGTGAAATTCTAGATAGGCGTGTGGTATTGCATCTACGAAAAACAAGCCCGATTATACTAGAATTAAACTCCTCTGATAGAATAAACGAGGAGTGAAAGAAGGTGAACCTGAATGCCTCCTTCCTACGCTTATGAATAACGTCTTTAACACGAATCTCAGTGTCATGTAGAAGTTTGGAACACTGAACCAACAAATATTTCAAACTAAAATATGACCTGTAACTAACCTGGAAATCGAGCTTACTTCAGAGGGGCGCAGGTGCGCTCCGAAATAGAGTAAACAGGGGCGCGGGCGCGCTCCAAGTACTGTTTCATTTTTTTATTTTTTATTTTTTTTTGGCTTCCAGGCACGGGCGCGCTCAGAAATAAAGTAATCAGGGGTGCGTGCACCCTCCAAAAAATTTGAAATGTTTACAATAGTTTGCTAAGATGTCTAGTAAGTAGCCAGTAAAATTTCAGAACAATCCGAGTTATAAAGTCCTTCTACTGCCCTGCAAAGTTTGTGAAACAGTGTTCGGACATAATACAAATAACTAAATGGTTAACCAATCAAAACAGAGCCAAAAATCACCAAACGTTTACTGGAGACTTCTGACAAATCATGCGTGTTGCTGTAAAACATTTAGAGCAATTGGAGTTCTAAAAATCCTCCTTATCGGCTGTTGTTTCAGAAATTAAGTGATGCAAAACTGTAGAAACACATTGGAAACAATCCACTAGTTAAGTGGTCAAAGCAAATAAAAAACTCTTCAAATCTTTATGGAAAACTCCTGACTTATGATAGATACTCCTGTACAAATCTTAGAATTTTTGGAATTGCCTAAGTAACCTTAGTCGTCAGTGTTTCCCGAAACTTAAGGTGTGAAAGCTGAAATACAACAGTGCAAATATGGTAATAGTTAACTAGGAAAAATCTAAAACATTCCAGTAAATCAACAACACCTAATAGATTATGCATGAAAAATTTCAGAATTTTTGAAAATTTAAAAATACCTTTACTACAGTATTCGTCACTGTGAGTCCGCAGTCTTAAGGTAGCGCGGGAGCGCTCTTAGTTTAAAACAGTGAATATCAAGCTTGAACAGTAACGAAAATATGAGAAACAAGAATAAAAAATTAAAAGGGTGGGTGGGCAGAGAATGGGGGATTGCCCCTTGGATTCAAGCAATTGAATTCTTGTCTTGAATTAGTTTAAGATTGCAGCGACGCCATTTGATAACCCGTAAAAACTCTACTAGATTTCTCTAACCAATTCTTACGTTATCAATAATTTATTTTCTACTCTCACATATATATTCATGCAATATATAGAGTATGGAATTGTTCCACTCTTAACTCTTTAGACTTAACGAATTCAACTAATCAAACATAATGAAACAATAGTGAGAGCAATAATCATGGATGTGAATTTATACTACGAGATAATACTATCAATTGATCTTATACAAATATTAACTAAAATAATTATTTATAGATGAATCAAATATGGAGAAAACTAGAGAGAGATTGAAATTCACTTTTAATTTCTTAACATGCTAGCATAGATTTGTATAGAAAACCCTAGTCTAGATATTCTCACATAAGGTTAAAATATAAATACTAAACCTTTAATGATCCCTAATTACTTTATACTATCTCTAGTCATAAACTAATTAGCATGAGAGAAAGTTTGGTCCCATTCTCATGGAAAACTCACTATTTTCTAGTTTAGGTTAAACTCTTCTTATCTCTAAGTCAAGAAAAACATAAACTTAAAACCCTAAACAACAAATCTATACTAACAAATCAAGTCCTCTCAAAGCTTCATTCAAACTCCCACTAATGGGAGTTTAGCTTTGATTCATGGGACTATCATGAACAAAAGAATGAAAAGAAGACATAATAAAAAGAGAAGCAATTGAATTGAATAATAATAATAACTTGAAGGTATTTTAATGGAGGTTTTATGGAGGCTACAATTATAAACCCTAATTACTTAAACTATACTAAACTAAAGAAAAGGGAGAGAGAGAGTTAAATTATTCTAACTAATGGGAAGGAGAGAGGAATAGAGTTTTTTCTTAATCCTCTTTATATAAGAGAGGGTTAGGTTTACAATTTCATGAATGGGCTTTGGAGCTGTGTTTTGGGCCACTAAATCAAGCCCAAAACATAAATACTTATGTCTAAAAAGGGTTTTCTAGTTAGAATTTACTGCAAGACCCTTTTTGTCCACTTTTACTACTCTGATTAGATTGATGTCTAGACCATTACAAAGCTCTTTCCGAGCCAGTCGTTTTGACATATAATAGGTCCAATTCCGAGGTCTAAGTCCAAAGATACGGCCTACATAAATTATATTGACTTTTCTTTTCTTTTTCTACCCGCATTGACTTTGACTTTTCAGCTTTAACTAGACTTTAAAAAAGCTTTTTCTCCTTGAAACTTCGGCTTTAATCATATAATTTCTCTAGCATGCAATTTAACTCTTTTTTCTGGCAAAAGTGACGTATTTCTTCACATAATTGATTCCAAGACTTGAAATACACAAAAACATACTAACTCTTATTTATTATAAACATAATTAGCCTAGATGTAATATTATTAAGGGGTTAAAACTACAGCTTTGGGCTCTTATAGCCTAGGTCATACCAAGAGGCTTTGTCATCACTTGCTTGAAAGCAATGGTTAGATGTTATGCAAGATGAGATACGTTCCATGAAAAAGAACCAAGTTTGGGAACTTATTGATCTTCCTCATGGACACAAAATTATTAAGAACAAGTGGGTTTTGAAAGTTAAGCAAACTACAGATGGAACTATTGATAAGTATAGAGCCCGATTGGTAATGAAATGTTTTACCCAAATAGAGGGTATAAACTACGAGGAGACTTCCTCGCCAGTGCTGAGATTTACCTCAATTCACTTTATTTTAGCACTTGTCACACATTTTGACTTGGAACTCTATCAGATGGATGTTAAAATGAAGTGAATTGAGGTAGAAGGACAAGAGTGCAAAGTATGCAAGCTCAAAAAATTTATCCATGGATTAAAGCAGTCATCCAGACAATGGTACCTTAAGTTTCATCAAGTCATTACTTTGTATGGGCTTGAGATGATTGAGGAAGATCATTGTGTGTATGCCAAATGATCTAATAGGAGTTTTCTTGTACTGTCATTATATATTGACAACATTTTGTTGGTTGGAAATGATAAGGATCAGAGTTGATCATTGCCACTCAGAAGTGGTTGTCCTCAAATTTCGATATGAAGGACATAGTATCATTTTCCTCTTATCTAACACAAAGTTTTTCTTTGTTCACCATCAACATTTATTCTTCCATGTCTTTCTTAAATTTCATCTTTTCTTGTTACATATTTTTCTTCAATTGAATTGAAGTTTTCTATTTTTTACGCTCATCTTTAATTTTTTGCGACTTTCAGTAAAAAAAGAAATGAACACATCAAGATTTTTAGCAGTAAAGGCAACATTAGCTTCGATATACTAGAAGTCACTTTTTTATTTTTCTTGATTTCCTTGCTTTGCTTTCTTCCAACTGACCTCTCTATATATGGAGCCTTTGGTACTACTAATGTCGTACTTAGAATAAAGTAAAGGTGTTGATTTAGTAGGTGGAAAACAGGCCGTTGAAGGGCTTTTTAGACTATTAACTAACAAGTCAAGGCTAATGAAGGACTAACCAGCACATTACCTAGTTAAATTACGAATATGCCAATTGACTATGTAATTACCAGTTCTGAATTTCAAACTTCAAACTAACACGTGTTAAGATCCTATCAACTTAATCAACAGCTAGTGTGCTCTACTCTATGGGACATGTGTCATCATCATAGAAGATAAAATCAACGATCATAAAGTAGATTTAATTTCATGTTGGACACATGTCATCATCGTAGGAGATAAAATTGATGGTTGATATTAGTCAAGCAGACAACGTCCTATAAAAAAGATGGAGTATGGCGCCGATCATTTTTAGCTGGAAAAATAGCTCTGCAAGTCTACAACCCTTATTAAGAGAGTTGGTCGATCGATTTTCCAGTTTGGGTTTGTTTAAAAGCTTTAGTTTTTCTTCATTCTCAAGTGTTCGCTACTAATTTATCAAGTGTTTGAAGGTGTGGAGTGTCTGATTGTGATATAGTGCCGAAATCAGATGACTTACAAGCTTGTTCATTCTCAAATCCGAATGTAAGGTAATAAGAGTCCAACATTTTAGTTTTAAACAGTATGTAAACTTGATTGTGAGTTAAAAAGTCATACTCCAGTAAAGAAAATGTTATAAATATGTTTTTTTAAGAAGATAACCTAGGTTTTTAAGGATTCATTTGTGAGTTTTTTAACTTTTTATTACCAATTTTGATATGATTAATGTTTGAGAAGTTATGTATGAAAAAATATCATGAGAAAACATAGACTTATCTATTTTCATGGAAGTCGATGCATGTCTCAATATATGTTTTTGCTGTTGTTAGTTATTTATATATGTTTTAATATTTCTATATCCATTGATAGTATGTTATAATATTTTTGACACATCGAAATAGCCATTGACGAAAAAACCTTATTGGTTCACTATAACCTTCAAGGGTATGTCGTACTCAATATTTAACTACAATGGTGGGAAAGCCATATCGATGAGGAATGTCGGTGGTTATGATGGATTTCATAGAAGATTTAGAGGGGAATTACCTTAGTGATTCAGATAATAAAATGTTCGAGTTGTTTTATCTACATCGTGGTTGGAAGGTATATTGTAAGTTGGATGTTATGATCTTCTAGCGATGTGGGGATTATTAAAGAAAGATACATTTGGGCTTTTCCATGTTTTTTTGGAGTTTGATAGGGAGCTTAATGATGATATAGTGGAGGTCCATAACTTTGTTGCTGATGATATTGTAGTGCCTACACCTGAGTTACAATAAAGGCCACCTAGGAAAGGTAAAGACAAAGTGGAAGTTGCAAAGAAAAATTCATCTAAGAATGATAAAAGAAAGACAAAAGTAGTTTGGATATATGAAAGTGACGATGATGACTTTCATGGTGAGGACTTTCAGGGTGATTTGTATATAGTGGTTATTGTGAACCTCCCGATGATGATTTAGGTTATGACTTGGCTGCACTAGTCTTGCTCAATCAGTTGTTAAACCACCTGCTGCATTAGTATTTGACCCACCTGTTGTACCAGAAATTCACTTACATGATATACAACCATATGATATGATAAACATCCAAAATTGTAGTTTAAACCCTTTAATAACATTTCATTTAGGGCAATTATGTTTATAATAAAGTGAATTTATCACTATTTACTTGTTTTTGGTATTTCAGGCCAAGACCCAAATTTTCCATTTCGACCAATATATCGACCCCCCCCCGGAAAAACCGAAATATATCGGTCTATATCGATATATCGGGATACATCAGTGATTTCAATTTTTTAGTGAAAAAATAAAAATATTGATATATATATCGAAAATATCTTCAATATATATTAGAAATATCAGTCAATAGTAAACAAATCGGTCAAAAAGTCCAGCCAAGTCAAACAATATATATTGGATATATCAGTCTGAAAATATGTCAATAGATCTAATTGATATTTCAGATTATTTCCATATCGGGTACCTTAAAAACCGAAATATATCGGCAAAATATTGATATTTTAACCGATATTTTGGGCCTTGTTTAACGGTTTTGGAGTTGAATAAGTGTTGAAATGATGTCAATTGTGCATAAAAATAAGCTAAATTGATTGCTTGGTGAAAACCATGAAGAAAGGCCAAGATCTATGAAAATAAAGCCAAAGTCAAAGAAGTCGAGCGAAAGTCAACTCAAATGGAAAATTGTTGAAACATCAATAGAACTTCAAACGGGCATTATCTTTGAACTCAGAGCTCTAATTGAGGCCTATTCTATATAAAAATAACCAACTCAAAAATATCTTTTTAACCGTCTAGTCCTTGACCCATTTGGAGTAGTACAAGTCGACGAAAAATATGCAATAGTAAAACACTACAGATTTAGATTTTGATTATTGGGCCTTAGTAAAATATTTTAGCCCATGAGCTCAAACTATAATGGAATTTCGATCAAGCTATGTAAAACCCTACTTGTTCTATATATAAGTAGTGGTTAACTTCATCTCTAAGTATATATTGTATTATCCAACTTTAGTTTAGTTTTTAGGGTTAGAAAATTAGGGTTTTATAGCTATGCATCATTATTCCACCATTAATAAAGCTTCCACCTTTCTTCTTCCATATAGCATAATGCCTTCTTTTAATAATATTTTTGTGGTTATTCCAATGACATTAGGCTAATCCTCCCATAGAGGGAATGACTATGAAGCTTAATGAGGAACAAATTGTTAAAGTAGAATTATTCATTGTGTGTTTTAGTAGGTTTAATTTCTTATGCAGGTTTAGAGATAAACTGTATATTGAATTGAACCAAGGATTATTATGATTAGAATAGAAATGTTTAGATTTAATTATCTTACATGCTAGTAATAATAACTATAGGTATGTAGGCTGTTGATATGAATGATAAAGTTCAAGGCTTTAGGTTGGAACATTGCGGAAAAATCTAAGAGTGATTATGAAGCCTAATGAGGAATAAATTCTTAAAGTAGAATTATTCATTGTGTGTTTTAATAGGTTTAGTTTCTGATGCAAATTTAGAGATAAACTGTATATTGAATTAAACCAAGGATTATTATGATTAGAATAGAAATGTTTAGATTTAATTATCTTAAATGCTAGTAATAATAACTATAAGTATGTAGGTTGTTGATATGAATAATAAAGTTCGAGGCTTTAGGTTGGAACATTGCGAGAAAATCTAAAGAAAATTACTTTTCAATGAATAATTTGATATTTGGCATGAAATAAATCATTCGGTGGATTATCATTCTCTCTACTTTATTTTCTTTTCTTTTTATCCTCATATCATATTTTAATTGCTTAGTTAAATTAGATTAAGAATATAATCGTATCTTTAGTATAATTGTAGAATAGAAATATTTCAAATAATTATTAATCTCACCATTGTTTCTCTTGATTTAATTAGTTGAATTCTATTTAGTCTTGGTAGTTTAAGAGTGAATTCGAACCTTTACTAGATCTATATTACTTTATAGTATAGAGAGAAAGAGATAGAGTAGAGTATTGATTTAAATACGTGTTTGTTAGATTAGCTAAGTATTAGTGTGTATTTATTAATATTTAGTTTATTAAATTTGTGTTTATCATGATACATTGGATGAAATTGAAGGATATGAGAATGAGGAGTATTTAAGTCACCACGCATCTGATGAAGAAAATAATGACATGCCAAATGAGTTTGGAGTGTTTATTAATAAAACTGATGACGTTTATGATTATATCGTGCATCTCTTTTCATTCAATGTTTGTTTCTTATATTTTGTTTTGATTCAATGTCCTATATTACCCATATTTTATGCCTAACTTAACTTTTAGATGAAACAAAATGTAAATGCAAACTGAAATTGAATATATACATGAAATTGATACCAAACTACAACATTGAAACTACAATATTCTAAAAAAAAAACCCTTCAATATTGAAACCACCCTCCGCTTTCACCACAACTTTAGCCTCAAACCCCTTACAAAAGTTATCTATGGTTGACTTCAATGATCATTTTACCCTTCTCCTTCTGTTTGCTCCTTCATTCGATCTTCTTGTCCTTCATCTTCAAACATCAACTTCCTTGCATCCTTCCTTGCTGTCATTGCCACTGCATCCTTAAACCATTCAAAGAAATTACAAGTTCGACACTTTTGAAACATGCTATGGTGACAACACAACTCTCTTTGAACAACACCTTCAGCAAGGTATTTTGATAAGGCATTGATCAATCTAGTGTTCCAACAAACTACAACAAAAACAACCTTTGTTTTTAGTCGATTTTGTTTCACTTAACTTTGCCTGAAACATAGTTAAAATATCATAACTTTAGTAAATAATTAATATATACCCCACAAAACCCAAAAACAAAATAACCTACATTGCCATAACTTCGACTTGAAGAACTCCCAACAAGCCCACCTCCCATTGTTATTGTGACTTCTCACGACAAGATTGTTATTGTGGCTTCTCTCTTCAATTTATAGATGCCTCAATTGTAAACGGCTAGTTTTCGACATAAATTGTTCATGTCATAGATTTTATACATGAATAATATCAACTGCCGATTTTATCTCTTATGATGATGACACATATCCAACAGATATATACTTTATGGTCATTGATTTTATCTCCTACGATGATGACACGTGTCCCATCTAGTTGAGCACGCTAGCCGTTGATTGAGTTGATAGGATCTTGACACATGTCAGTTTGAAGTTTGAAATTCAAAACTAGTCATTGTACAGTCAAGTGGCATATTCATAATTCAATTGGAAGAAAAAAAAAATTAAACAATATCATGTACTATATAGAGAGCATAAAAAGAGAATGAAATTAAAATCGTCAACCAAAATTCTTTGTAAAATCTTACAATTTTCTCTTGTCCCCACCCACTTAGAAGATTTTCTTGAATCTTTCTTAATATGCCATAGTATTAGTTTATTAACAGTAAAAACAAATATCCCAACGTTGTGATACTCATTTCCACTTATGTTAGGTCATTACACCTACATTATGATAAAATTTGACCATAACCCGCTCCCAAAATTATTGCCACGTTTAGTCGCTCTCAACAATAGGATCTTCTCCAATTTCTACTTTGTTGCTCATGCTTTACTAAGAGCAACATCTTCTACATTAGTCCAACTTGCCTTGATGTTTTAGTGCCATTACAAATTGAGTGATTTGTTCTTGAATGTGTTTGTAGTTTGTTTTGAGAGTTGAATGTGTATAATGAAGTAGGAAATATATAAGGGTGGATTTGTGATCTTTTTTACTGTTTTTTTTTTTTTGTTGTAGTACGCACCAGGTAGAGTGGCACGCAGGCTGTTGGAAAAGTAAAAAAAAGTCAAGCACCAAGAGCAGTTGGTTGTTTGTGACAAGGCCCAAAATATCGCCGATATATCTCGTTTTTTTGGTACACCGATATGGAAATATTCGATATATCTCAACCGAATATTGAATCCTTTTTTTCCCGATATATATCGCAATTTTTGATATAAATCTTTATATCGCTGATATATTCGATATTTACGATATATATCGTTTGATTTTTTTACCAATATTTAATATAAATATTTTCGATATATCCGATATATATCGGCGAGATATCCTATATATAGCCGATATTTGAATAATGCAATTGAAATTTAATTAGGTGCAAAGTGTGGTGTGATGTGAGTTTATATTCTCTAAAGAGTGACGTGACATTATTTTCGGTGCAAAAGCACAAAAGCATTTGTTGAGTACTCAGTACTGAAGGTGCATGTGACTTGGAATCTTGGTGAGTGAAAAAGTCTATTGACTTGATGAGTGCATGTGCCTAGCTAGCTATCTAATATGCTACTTATATTCTGACTCACGACTTATAATATCACGACTTATAATATGCTTTTATACTACTTATAGTCTTATACTACCCCATATTTAAGAAATTCTACTCCATTCTTTTCGTTATGGTCTAGACTCCAGTGAGTTTTCCTTCCTTGGTCGAACTCTTAACTCATATTAAGTTATTAACTATACTATTTATCCGAAAGTCGAAACTCAAGTAAAGAAGTCATCACTTCATGCGCTTTCACCCTCGTTCATTCTCTGTCTTTAAGTCTTGGTTTGAGGACAATCGTATCTCCTACATTCCATGTAGCAGCAATCAATGTTTGACGACAATCGGCACAACTCAGCGCATCTTCTTCTTATAGTTTTTTAGACTTTAGTGAGTTTTCCTTCACCAATTTATGTACTTAATTATTTGTTAACAACTTAACATTGATGTTATAATATCTTGTTTTTCTTAGAGTATGTTCACTGTCTATTAGATATGTTGTTTCTTTTTGGAATGTATTCATTTTGTACTTTCACTAATTTTATACTGTCTTTCTTTATTCGTAATATTGTAGTGTTTTATATTTACTCTATTCGTAATATTGTTTTTCCTTTTTTCTAGCTGTCTTATACACTATGCATAAATGTCAGTTGGGAATCCATTAAATGTATATTGTTTCTGCACAAGACCTATTGGAAACATGGGATTTGTTTACCTGCATTTGCATGGGCATGCGTTGGACTTCCAGCTGTTTGGGTTTTATAGGCACTCCTACTTTAGAGTATCAGTTTCTCATGTGGGTAATATAAGGCTTGTGCTTGGTCTTTGGTCTATGAATGAAATTTTACCCAACAAGCTAGTCTATTTCACATTTGTAGTTTATAGTTTATATCGAGGTCTCATCCTCTTGAAAGGTATATGTTGCATACTTACAATTTTGTCGGATAAGGAATTGAGCCGATTCTTGTTTTTTCTAAAAAAAAATATATCCCACTACACCTCCACCTAAGAGATTGAGTGATTCATAAATGTAGTTATGTATATAAATATATATCAGATACCACATGTTAAGTTATTATTAGTCAAGTAATACTTTACTATAAGTTATTATGTACTATCAAAATGCACGTGCTCTGCACATGAACGATACACAAAACTTATTGAAGAGAATATGAACATAATTATCAAGAGGAGAGTTAAGCTGCTCCATATTTAACCATAGTGTCTTCTGTGAAATTTTCATAGCTCGTGTCTTTTTGCATCTCAACGCCCAAAGTTTGTATAGCTAGGGAGTGGATTCATATTCAATCCATATTTTAAGAGATCCTTGCTCCGCACATGAATAACAAATGAAAGAAGCATGTAAACCATATCCTCAGTTTCTGAAATTCTTTTATGAACTTATGTAAGTGTACTTATGTTCATAGCAGCCTCTGAAATTGGCTCTATAAGCAAAATAGAAAATAATAAAAAAAAATATTTTTTGAAAATGCAACAGTGATATTTCTTTCGATAGTATTTAGATCCCATTGTATATCAATATAAATGTGTTCAACTTTCAATGCAAAACCAAAGAAATAGTTACATATGCTATTTCATCCCTGGGACATCCCATATGAGTGATGCAATATATGACATTCGAACACCCACTCAGTTAATCACATATATAAAGCATCCCTTCTACATTTCTTTTTGCATAAAAGTAGCACATCATCAAGTTGAACGCCAATCATGCATAACATAATTATCATAAACTACAGTTCATTATATACACTTATCTTCCTTTATATAAAGCATTGTTAAGTATGTAAAATCTCATTATAAGTTCAACGGTAAAGAATCAGATAAGCTAATTAAATGGTGAGTCATCTTAAACATGCTAACTCACTGGATGTAGCATTGGACATAAAACATAACCGAGTGATCTATATAGGACATATTGATGACATGTGGAGTCATAGGTAGCAAAGGGGTCGTATGCAGAGTAGCGAAAAGGAGACATGATGCAGCGGATCAGGTCCGCGGTAACCTAACTGCCGAGAACTGCCATATAGGGAGTGGGACAGGTGGAGAGCTGAGGAGCGCGAGATGGAGTGGAGATGAACGAACTTGATGAAAAGAGAAGCTATGAAAAAAGAGACAGTATATAAAGATAGAGGGGGAAAAAGAGAAAGAGGAGGAGATAAGGAAATCCATTAGGTTGTAATATTTTGAGTATACATTTTGGCGCCGTCTGTAGGGAGAGCGAAATAAAATGGCCACCATAACAAAAAAGGGAGTAGGAAGACCTAGGAAAGAAACTGTTTGAGAGGTAGTAGAGGAGGTTGTGAGCGAAGAAAGAGAGGTGGGTGGAGAGGAAGAGATATCTGATGTGGCGGCAGACGCCACCAGACTTATGTAAGAAGAAATAGTTAGGTTGAGGAACGAGAACGCCGAGTTGAGAAAGGAAAGAGAAACCGCACAGGAGGACATGGAACGTGGGGATCATCGGGGCAGTGAGATGGAAGGGGAAAATGAGGAATACCAGCCCCGGGGAGTAGATCCAGTAGAGGGCATCACACTGGAGGTAGTACAGGCGATGATTGAGAAAGATAGGGAAGTGAACCGTGCGGCTGAAAAAGTGAACCAAAGTGCCGCTCAAAAAGAAGTTGCTAACCTCAATAAGAATCCACTGGCGGATTTGATCTAGAATTCGGAGGTGCCTAAGAGATTCAGTCAACCAAGATTTGAAAGGTATGATGGAAAGGGCGACCCAACTGATCATTTGCATCACTTTAGACAATAGATGCCATTGTGGCAGGAAAGTAAGTATGATGGACTGCACTGCATGAGTCCATGAGTCGGTGTCCAAAATAGAAATCACCACTCTGCATGCTCTGTACCCAAAGGTAGAAAAATATATTCGGTACGAAGATATAATGCAAAGAAATGCGAGGGAACAAAAGAGATCTGGGAAGGCAGTGCAGGCGGTGGATAAGGATGATCGAAAAGATAAGGGCAAGAGAGAAGAGAGAGAAGGGGGATCCTACAAAGGGGAAATCGTGGACCCAAAAGAACTGGAGATCGGAATAGGAGAGATATTCGCGAAAGAAAGCCATACCGTGAGATAGAACAGACACCTCTTAACAGGCCATTAGAGGAAATCTTGCCACTCATCAAGGGATTGCAGCATTATGAAGGACCGCGGAATACACCTGGAGAGATAGAGGGGAAACCTTTTTGTGCCTATCATCAAATTAGGAACCATGCCACTAACGAGTGTTATGCTTTGAAGTGGCTGGTGGAAAGAATGATTGTGAAGGGGATGCTCAGAGAATTTGTCGTGGAGGTTCATCATGCGGAGAGAGTGCAGGCTCCGGCTAGGATCTTGGGAACAATAAATGTCATTTATAGTGGAGAGACACTCGGAAGAAATGCCCACCGAGACAAGATAAGAAAGACAGCGAGCTTACAGCAGGTAAATGAGGTGGCAAGCACGCTGCGGTTAGTGTTGGGAACCGCGATGGGTGAAGGAAACATAATGTTCACACCGAAAGACTTGGAATTAGTGATTTTGCCGCATGAGAATGCTTTGGTGATTACCATAGCAATGGGTAATTATCTAGTGAAGCGGGTGTTGATAGACTGTGGAAGTTCGGTAGATCTATTATTTAAAGGGGCCATGGAAGAGATGAACATAGATAGAGATCAGTTAAAGACTCCTCAGACTAATTTGTATGGCTTCAATAGTAGCATGACAGAGCCTATGGGGGAGTTAACATTACCAGTAATAGTAGGTCCGACGACGGTATTCACCAGGTTTATGGTGCACCTGGTAGATACTAGGTCCCAATATAATGCCATTCTGAGGAGAAGATGGATTCATGAAATGAAGGCCATTCCGTCGACCTATTATCAGATGAACCGCTTCCCCGGGAAGAGGGGGATGTACAAAATAAGGGGGGATCAAGTAGCCGCGCAGAATATACATCAGGTGACGGTAAAAAATATGGTCCACGGAACAGGAGGGGAAAAGTCAACATGCGAGAAAGGAGAAGCATAGCAATTATAAGAGGCAGACTCGACTGAAGGATACGAGCCTCCTCAGGGACCGAAAACTTTGGATGAGATTAAGATCGTGAACCTGGGGGTGGGAGAGGAAGAGAAGTTTACTTCGGTCAGGTCGGACTTGCTAGAGGAATGGAAAATCAAGCTGGTACAATTATTGACAGAGAATGCTGATATATTTGCATGGGCGGTTGAAGATATCATAAGGATAGATCCAGAGTTTGCTTGTCATCACTTGCATATGAAGGAAGATGTGAAGCCTGTAAGACAAAAGATGAGAAGCGTAAGACCCAAATACGCGGAGGGGATTCGCGAGGAGGTTATAGGGCTTAAGGGCGCGGGGATAATCAGGGATGTGGAATGTACGGAATGGTTGTCCAACGTTGTCGCTATTCCAAAAAAAAATGGCAAGGTCAGAATGTGTGTTGACTTTACAGACGTGAATAAAGAGTGCCCAAAAGACTGTTATCCTATGCCGCGAGTGGATGAGTTAGTGGATAGAACTGCTGGTTTCAAGGTGTTTTCTTTCATGGATGCGTCCATGGGATATAACCAAGTCGCGATGTTCGGCCCAGATCAGGAGAAGACAACCTTCATGGTGGAAGGAGGTACTTACTGTTATACAAGAATGCCTTTTGGTTTAAAGAATGCGGGGGCTACATTTCAGCGGTTAGGGGAAAAAATGTTTGAAGACAAGATTAGGAAGGGCATGGAAATATATATTGATGATATGGTGGAAAAAAGCATGTCAGAGGAGGAACACTTGAGGGGTCTCCAAGAAACTTTTCACATACTCCGGAGGCATAGGCTGAAACTCAACCCCGAGAAATGCACATTCGGGGTAACTTCAGGAAAGTTCTTGGGTTACATAGTCACGTACCATGGAATAGAGGCGAATCATGAGCAGATCAGATCATTGGTTGAGATGTCGTCCCCTCAGAATGTGAAAGAGGTGCAATGGTTGGCAGGAAGAGTCGCGGCATTGAACAGATTTATATCTAAATCATCGGACAAATGCAGACCATTGTATTGGTTGCTGAGGAAAACGCCAGATTTCCGATGGACCACTAAGTGTGAAGAAGCCTTTCAGGAGTTGAAGGTTTAGTTAGGACAAGCACCTTTACTATCGTGACCGGATCAGGGAGAGAAATTGTATCTTTATTTGGGGGTTTCATAGTACGCGATAGGCTCAGTCCTAGTGCGTGTTGTAGAAAAAGTAGAGAAGCCAGTTTACTTTCAGAGACGCGATACAGTAGAATTGAGAAGTATGTCTTGGCGTTGATATTCTCTGCATTGAAGTTGAAGCCCTATTTCGAGACTCACTCAGTGGTGGTGATAACATATCTGCCCCTCAAGCAAGCGTTGAAGGCAGAAAAGTCAGGCAGAATGCTAAAATGGGCAGTGATGCTTAGTTGTTACGAAATCCAATATCAGATTAGAACGGCGGAAAAAGCGCAAGCCATGGCGGAGTTCCTAGCATAATTTCCGGTCGAGGATCCCACTTGGGGAGAGGAAATGGTCATGGACCAGGAGGGAGAATCTAAATGTTATCCCTTGGATCCTTGGGATATGCGCAATGGATGGAGAGTATTTGCGGATGGATCAGCTACAGATACCGGGAATGGAATTGGCGTTGTTTTGGTGACTCCTGAGAACACAAGGCTGGAGTTGTCAATGAAACTGGGATTCGCGACTTCTAATAATGAGTCTAAATATGAAGCAGTGATAGTAGGTTTAGATTTGGCACAAGATCTGGGAGTAAGCGAGTTATCGATGTTCTCTAACTCTAACTTGGTTATTTGTCAGATGAGTAGGGGGTTTGTGGCGCGTTGCCCAAGGATGGCTCGATATCTAGAGGTTCTACAACGAAAAGCCAACAAGTTCAAAAAGATTCAGTTCGCCCATTTGGGCCGCGGTGAAAACAGACATGCTGATGCTTTAGCATATGTGGCTGCTGTGTTTCCAGGAACAGAGGGTCGTTCTATTGAAGTGAGGGTGTTGAGCAGGCCAAGTACATCAGAAAAAGAGAGCGTATGGCTCACCATTAAGAGGGAGGCAGGTTGGATGACGCCCATAAAAACTTTTCTGATGGGAGTAGAGATAGAGAATAAAAAGGAGAGACGAAGGATGGAGCAAGTAAGTCAGAGATACGTTCTGTTAGATGGGGATTTATATAGGAAGAGTTTCAGTGGGCCACTGTTGAGATGCATAGGGCCACAGTAGGTGCAAGAAGTCTTAGCCGAGGTACATGAAGGTGATTGTGGAAGTCACTCAGCTGGACGAACAACAGCCCATAGATTGATATCTCAGGGGTATTTTTGGCCCCATATGAAGAGGGATGCGACAGAGTATGCAACAACTTGTGAGAAATGCCAGAGGTTTGCACAACTCATACATTCCCCAGCTGAGCCGCTGCATAATGTGTTTAGTCCGTGGCCATTCACCATGTGGGCACTGGATATAGTGGGGCCCTTGCCCATGGCAAGTGGCAAAAGAAGATTTATGCTGGCCGCCACTGATTATTTCACCAAGTGGGTGGAGGGAGTGGCACTACAGCAAGTCAAAGAAGAGAATGTGAAGAAGTTCCTTTGGGAGAACATCATATGCATATTCGGATTGCCGTATACAATCATTGCAGATAATGGAACACAATTTATTAGGGGAAAGGTGCGCCAATTCCTTCAAGCCTACAAAGTGAAACAAGGGTTCTCAGCGTCATACAATCCGGAGGGGAATGGTCAAGCGGAAGCATCAAACAAAATCATCATGGACAATTTAAAGAGAAATTTGGAGGACAGAAAGGGAGCGTGGGCTGATGAATTGAATCATGTTTTATGGGCTTATCATACCACACCGCGAACCTCCACGAATGAATCACCATTCGCAATGGCATATAGATTAGAGGCTGTCATACCTATGGAAATGATAGAGAAAACGACAAGAACCAGGGCTGTGGAAATGGGACTAAATGAGAAGATATTAGCCATTGAGTTGAATGTCATTGAGGAAAAAAGAGATATAGCTTGCATGCGACTGGAGGAGTACCATCGAAGGCTACAGAGACAGTATGATAGACGAGTAAAGCCGCGTGCATTCATGATTGGGGATTTGGTGCTGTGAAGGGTTACCCCAGCCACTAAGAAGGAGAATGACGGCAAACTAGGACCCAACTAGGAAGGATTGTATGTCGTGACAGAGAAGGGAACTTCTGGGACCTACAAGATTGAGACGCCAGCAGGGGCAACGATTGAGAAACAATGGAATATCAGAATGTTGAAGAAATTCCATGAAAGAAGCAGTGTTTAGCTTTCCAGTGGGACAAGAAAAGTTTTTATATATATAGAGCGATCAGAAAATGTATTGTGTTTCGAATTCTAAGTTAATGAAATAAAGAATGCATTTCTTTCACACATAGCATGAATACTGGTTGATCAAAGACAGCAGGAGGGATGAGCCCTTCGCGGACGCAATGTCCAAAACAAACTAGGGCCAAAATGAGCTGCCCCCATCAGGCTTAACATCCGTTCCAAGACAGCGGGGGGGATCCCTTCACGGACTGCACGTCCGAATCAAACTGGGGGCAAAATGAGTTGCCCCATCAAGCTTCACAGCCTTCCAAAGACAATGGGGGATTTTCGATCTAAACGTCCGAATCAACACGGGGGCAAAATGAGTTGCCCTTATCAGGCTTCACAGCCGTCCAAAGAGAGCGAGGGGCGGGGGGGACGAGCCCTTCGCGGACGCGCGTCCGAATCAATCTGGGGGCAAAATGAGCTGCCTTACATTAGGCTTCACAGCCGTTCAAAGACAACGGGGGGGATGAGCCCTTCGCGGACTACACGTCCGAATCAAACTAGGGGCAAAATGAGCTGCCCCATCAAGCTTCACAGCCTTCCAAAGACAGCAGGGGGGAGGAGCCCTTCGCGGACGAAATGTCCGAATCAAACTGGGGGCAAAATGAAGCTGCCCCCATCAGGCTTCACAGCCTTTCCAAGACAGCGGGGGGGATGATCCCTTCGCAGACTACACGTCTGAATCAAACTGGGGGTAAAATGAGTTGCCCCATCAGGCTTCACAGCCTTCCAAAGACAGCAGGGGGGGGAGGAACCCTTCGCGGATGAAACATCCGAATCAACACGGGGGCAAAATGAGTTGCCCTTATCAGGCTTCACAGCCATCCAAAGATAGCGGGGGGGACGAGACCTTCGCAGACTACACGTCCGAATCAAACTGGGGTCAAAATAAGCTGACCCCATCAGGCTTCACAGCTGATCAAAGACAGTGGGGGGATGAGCCTTCGCGGACTAAATGTCTAAATCAACTATGAAGCAAAATTAGGTGAGACAGAAACAAACTCCAACGCTAAAGATGGATATCAAAAATACATTCAATGGGAATTAGGTTTGCTAACAAAGAACTCTGGAATGCAAAACAATTGACATTAAAAACCTGCTGGGGATACCCAGAAAACCAGGCAAAAGATATAATACAAAAAGTGCAATAAGTCAAAGTATATGGATTACAAAAACACAAGTTTCACTTAGACAAAGACATAAATTCCAATGAGTTACTGCTGCCCTTCGGTAGCAACCTTCTGAGTGGACGCCAAATCCCCTTCACCAGAGGAAGGAGGATCGTTATCCAAGTCAATGGGAGAGGCAACCACACTGGATGTGGGTAGAGGCATCACTTGAGTAGCAGCATCAGTTGGGGAGGTGATCGGAGAGGGAGCGAACATGGGAGCAGAGGTTGGAATATCCGCTACTGGAGGGGGAACGGGAAGAAGACGACCAGACGCAGCAAGTTCTTCGAGCTGTTGTTTAAGTTCACAGCTAATCTTCTTCTCAGCTAGACTACGAAAACGTTCCGCAGCCTCCTTCACGGCCTTGTCTACAGTGGCTTGAGTGGCTATCTTACCCGCCGCTTTTTGGCCCTCAAGTTTGGATGTCACACCGGCCACATAGTCGCGATGCTTGTCTTCAGCCAGCTGGAGCGCCTTTTGAGCCTTCACGGCTATATTCGAAGATCATCACGATCCTTCTCCAACTTGGCATATTTAGCCTTCCAGCCATCAGGGCCTTCAATCTCTTGCTTCATGGTCTCCAGCAATTCCAGCGTGTTGGTTAAGCCGCGCACCACATAGTCAATGTCCAAACTCAGCTGAAAAGAATGATTGGTTACCAAACTATCCAAATGAAAAGATAGGATACAAGGGGAAAAATTTAAACCTTTTCCCAGCCGTGGTAGATGGATGCTCTATGCGAAGCGAACGTGCCAGAGTCTCTATATGCTTGATCTTTGGGAAGATGTGAGCTGAAGAAAAGAGAGGCCGCAACAGCGGTGTTATCTAAGGCCGAGTCGCGAATTGTTATATCCCGATCCCTGGCCCTGAATTGAGGGCGCCATATGTCAATGGCACCAGAGGGCAAAGGCCCAGATGGGTAAGGGTCTTTACCACGACAGCACGCAGGAGCAATAGGCTGCGACTATACAGACACTGTTTCAGTGAAAGCTGGAGCAGCAGTCCTAGCCTTTTTGGCTGGGGGACTCTTGGCCGCAACTTCGGTGGGCTCCTCCCCATCCGAGTCACTTTCCCAAAGTTTGAGCTTATTAGTGGCCATGGCAGCTTTAGTTACAATGGATGAGGGTTGAGCAAAGTCATCTTCCTAATCCGCCACGGCAGAGTAGGAAGAGGGGGCGGTATTAGGAGTAGCGGTATGAGATTAGGCGGCAGCTCGTTGGGCAACGACTTTGGAGTGGTATATCTTGTTGGTGTACTTGAAGGACTTGTAGGCCTTTCTTTTAGGGCGAGGGGAGGATTTGGGAAGTCTTTCTTTGGGTGGTGTTGGGCGGTAGAGCAGACCTTGATATTTACCAATGCTTTTCAAGAAAGGATCAAGGAGAAGAGGGTTGCCCTTTTCTGGATCTATGCCAAGAACTTCACACTGGGCACTTCCCAAATCACGGAGTCTTTGGAAAGTTGCTGATGAGACGCCGGTGTAAATTTTAGATCGCGAATCAGGGCTCCAACCGTCCGCGTCAAAAAGACAAGTTAAAAGCAAGTTAGGAAAGGGCACTGTGAACCAAAAGATGTTACGTACCACTAGTAAGGAAACTGAGATGCCTTAGAGAAACTTCAGATGAAAGATCCGCGGATAGAAAACTACCGGACACATATAACGGATAATAATGCCACACTTTGTCAGAGGTAGTAATGTGGAGGACAAAAGACTTCTTCTGCGAACGTGTACAGAAAGATTGGTATCGTACACTACCAAATTTGGTGCTTTTCTTTATATAATAATGAGCTATTATATCGCAGAGTTGGATTTTGGGTGAATTGGTTTCGTTGTAGTGATTCGCGGCATATAGGATGCGCCAAAAGTTACCAATGCCTTGGCATGGGGGGATGTTGAAATGGTTACATACCTCGACATCCAGAGGAGTTAAGGGAAACCGCAAGCCTGCGGCTATCTGACCTACGGTAGTGATGAGATAACCGGGCCGCAGTTTGACTAGATGTGGAAAATGGGTGACGCCAGGCACATGCTCAAGGATCACATTGGCTAGGATGTCGTAAGCAGCTTTAACTGCATCTAAGTTGGGTCTAAAGGGTATGAAGGAGGGGAGGAAGAGTGACTTTCCTTCCCCGTGGAAGGTTCTGCGACAGGGCTAGAAGTGTCAGAAGCCGTTGACTCAGATCGTTCCGCGGTATGACCGCTAGATCTAGAGGTGGAGGACGCCGATCCATCGAATCGAGTACCTAAGGTACTCATCGATTCGGATTCCAACATGATAGAATCAAACAAATTGGAGATCCCCAACTGAGTTAACAAGGGGGAAAATAAACCATGAAGGGAAAGGAAGGAACAGTAACGCGAATAAGAATAATCGGGTACAAATGACAGGAACAAAGGGGATGAAGACAAACCTGAGGTAATAAGCAGCAAAGAGCAACGAAAACGAAGAACAGTGAGGAAAACTCGAACCTTGAGCGACCAAAGATCCACCGAAAACAAAGAACAGTGAGAAGGATTGAGCAGAGTGAGAAAAGTGAGAGGGTTTAGATGCAAAAGTGGGGCTTTGAAGAAAGAGAGATGTTTAAGCGGGATACTAAGCGACAGGGGTAAAAACATAATTTCAGAAGAAAAAAGGACCAGGGGAAAAAGGACACGTGGGTCCTCGAAAATCGAAAAGGCAGGTTCGATGTCGTGCGCCGAAAAGACAGGTTCCATGCACGTGCGCCTTGGACACATGGATGTAATGATGGCGCACGTGCAAAGGAGGTATGTGCCACAGATGGAATATTTTGAGGGGGAGGTTTGGGTGGATTCTCGGAACCATAGACTGTCCGCGGACCATAAATGATACCGCGGAATGTCAACGGGACCGAGAAGGGCATCTGTATAGGACATATTGATGACATGTGGAGTCATAGGTAGCAAAGGGGTCGTACGCAGAGTAGCGAAGAGGAGACATAATGCAGCGGATCAGGTCTGCGGTAACCTAACTACTGAGAACTGCCATATAGGGAGTGGGACAGGTGGAGAGCTGAGGAGCACGAGATGAAGTGGAGATGAACGAACCTGATGAAAAGAGAAGTTAGGAAAAAAAGAGATAGTATATAAAGATAGAGGGGGAAAAAGAGAAAGAGGAGGAGATAAGGAAATCCATTAGGTTGTAATATTTTGAGTATACATGATCCTTCTCCAAGAAGGTGATACTCACTGAAACTGCTTGTAGTTGATTGTAGCTCTGCGACAGTGTAAGTTTTAGCAGACACTGTGTTTCTGGCTCTCCTTGTAGAACTTATTCTTTTTTTAATAAAGTTAACAATTGTGCAATGGTGAACAGAGGGTGGACTCCTTGGAGGAAGCATGGGAGGAGACATATTAGGCAAGCTCCGAAATATCGTATGGAATGTGAAAGCATAATCTGTCATAAACCGAAGAAGGTCAAATAGCCCTTGTCGAGAACACAACTATTATTTACAAAAGACAAACATATCATATAAAATTTTCTTTTCAAACAAATTGGGGTTATAACAGAAGGAAGTCCGCTCATAATTCTATTTTAAGTAGAAAAGATGGCATAGAACAATATGAACAGAGTATCAATCGTCAATTGCTTCCCCACTTACAGTAAATCAGGAAAGAAATTATTCTCTTACAATTTCACTCGCGCATTGACAAACGCAAAAATAAATATTAGTATGTAATAACATGAACAATTGATTTCAATGTGCAAAAACAACTAAGTGTCGTGCAAAGAAACTTATCCGAAATCATTCCCAAGAGCTATATAAAATTTAGACAAAACCCAGTATTAGATATGAATGGCCTTGTCGTAAGTGGCCATTGTAGCTTCTTTCAAGGGTTCACTCATTGTTGGATGTGCATGGCATGTCCTAGCAAAGTATCCTAAACTTGAAGCTCCATCTTGCATGGCCAAGACTACCTCTCATGAATGAGCTCCCCAGCATTAGGAGACATGATGTGGACCCCCAATATCTTGTCAGACTCTTTCTCAACAATTATTTTCACCAACCCTTTTGCATCATCAATAGCTTTGGCCCTACTATTTGCCAGGAAAGGGAACTTGCCCACACTGTACTCAACGCCAAGAGTCTTCACCTGTTCCTCAGTCTTTCCAACAGATGCCACCTCAAGGTGAGTGTATACAACCCAGGTACCATGTCATAATCAACATGACCCTCCTTTCCTGCTATAAACTCCACACAAGTAACACCATCTTTTTCTGCCTTGTGAGCTAGCATGGGACCAGAAATGTCATCACCAATAGCATGTACACCGGTTTGTGGCAAAGCGCTCATTCACCGGGATACGACTAACATTATCGGTGTTTACACCAATCTTGTCAAGATCAAGCCCGGCTGTGAATGGAGTCCTTCCAGCTGAGATAAAAACAACATCAACTTCTAGTATAGTCTGCTCACCACCAGCTGATGGTTCTAAAGTCAGCTTGACACTTCACCAGAGGAGTCTACTCCAACTACTTTAGTGTTTAGCATGAAATTCATATTTTGCTTCTCAAGGGTACTCTGAAATTGCTTACAAATTTCGCTGTCCATAGTTAGGACAAGGTCTGGCCCAAACTCAACAATAGTTACCTCTGATCCAAGCCATCCCCACACTAGACCCATCTCCAAGCGAATGTAACATAATTTGTATGAGATCAAGATCTGTTATGAGCCCATATTGCTTCCCCTTTCTCTTTCTCGATTCCGCTGGTTTTGTTGTTGTTGTTGCCGCACATCACAATCACTTACGAAACTCAAACATGGGTGGTCCTCGTGCGCATCCATATCTCAATGGTTGCAAATGGAAAATATGTTGGCTTCAGACACCACTTTTCCAAGATAGCATAAGATATGATATCTAGGGAATTATTCAGAAAAATCCAACAATAAAAAAGATATATGAAACCAGCACAAACAACATAAATTTATAAATTTATAAAACAAAAAAAAATATATAATAGTCTACACTTGAATAGAAGACACAAATAAGTTAAACATACCTTCAAGCACCTTAGGCTTATAAGCAAACAGAATTATATATATAGCTGCTAATGCTCCAGACAATTAAAATAACATCATCATATTTGGTCAGGCACTAAAGTAATATTTAAATTACAGAGAAGTTGCAGAATGTAGTTATAGTATAGGTTGAAGTGCATGCTGACAAATTTGTTATCCAAATTAATCAAATTCGATGCATGAAAAGTTAGTAAATACGAAAGTGTATTTAATTTGACTGAAGAGAGCAACATAATCAAAAGCAGGTCGAAAATATCCCAATAGACAAATTTTATTCGAATAATACCGGTTTCGAGAAAGAGGAGACGTTCAAGAGTGAAACCATCTCACCTAAATTTCAAACTTGACAAAAATAAACTTATCCTTATAGCAATGCACACAACTTGAAAGATCGACAGAGTGCTTCTGAACCGTTTTGAATGCAAACAACAAAGGACAACAGGTTGAAAAACTTGTGGAAACATACAAAAGGCTCCATACCCCTTTTCTAATGGGAAAAGTTGGTTTTCGATGTTGTAGAAACATTTGCTATGACGGCTGCTTCACTTATGTAACAGTAATTTAGTCATTTCATGTGTTAGATAAAAGTACTTTTCTAATGGTATATATAGCATACCAACTTCATTTTAGATCAAAGAGCAGAGAAAATGGGGAGACCACAACTTCTGCCATTGCTCCCAATCAGTATACCATTAAGCACATATAGTTATGTTATTTCATCCCTATCTAATGTAGAGTCTCAAAATATGGTGCTAAATTTAAAAACATGCCTGATTTTGATATGAAATATTCTTCTAGAGATGATCAAACAACCAATTGGGCATTCAGAGTATATGTAGAATCATAAAAAAGTAAATTAAAGTACATATAAACAATAAAACCAAATACCAAGGTGGATTAATGGCCTTAAAAATATGAAGATTATATGCCTTTTACTTACCTACAACGCCTTTGGCACCCTTGCAAATAAATCACACCATCGAACTCCTTGATCACTATATACGGAGTAGTATTTATTCTGGAAGATTCATATGCCGCTGAGGAGCTATTGACCCTGTAAATGGAAGGCATTGAGATTCAATGCATTCTCGTGAAACACTTTTATAAAAAGGCTCACAATATTGAGAACAAAACAGATATGAAAATAAAGATCGGTTAAACAAATATATGAATAATCAAAGCTACAATCTAACCTGCCGACATAGAAATCCAACAAATGTAGATTTCAACATATAAAAAGAAAATGACAAACGGTGAATGGTTCCCAACTAATAAACCGAAATAAAGATAATAGACAACAAAGTCTTCATCAATTACCTAAGCTATGGGATCAAAACGGTTTTAAACCAAGTCGGTGCTTATAAACCCATGAGTAAAACTCATTTGCTCTCCTTCAATCACTGACTAGAGATGGAAAACTCATGCTAATCTAACCCTTATAGGATTTCAAACAGGAACTATTTCTGAGAAACAGTATATGATTGCACATTAATATACGCTTGGAGACAGGGTACTGTCAAACACACATATTCATGAATGAAGTGACTAATTGATTTCACATGTGTGGACGAAGACTTACCAAAAGCGAGAAGAACTCATCTAATTCATGCAACAGTCAATCATTTCTTCCACCCAATAGAGAATCCTTCTAACTCGTAAGCACGAATTTAGTAAATGCTCGCATAGATACCATCAAGAAACTTCCTTATATCCTTGTTCTACATGGCATTTATGTTTCATCAAAGCAATCCAGACCTCAATTTCAGTGTTTAGAAAAAAAAACACTACAAAAAAAAACACATAATCAAGCAACTGTAACTTAAAATGAGCAAGTAACACACACATAACTTCATCCGAAACAAATATGAAATCTATGAGAACATATTAAATGGGATAAGACGTGCTTCAACTTAAATAACGTACAGTAAGACAACAAAGTATATAGTCCTCCAATTCATGCCAATGAAACATTAAAACTTTACCGAGTCCATTGAGAAAAAAGATAAAAATAATCTTAAAGTTAGTGGTTTAGTAACTATGCAAAGGTTTATAATGGACGTTTAGAATTTTTTTCTCCTTGATAATGTGCTTTTTAAGCTAACACTATAAACTCATTCCCAATTCACAAGGTCCTAAAGTCACAAATTAGTTGAATGTCACATTGTATATCCTCTGTTGGGTAGGTTGTGTTAGACCCGATAGTATTTTTGTAAGCATTCTAAGTTGTGTGGTTGTTGACTGTTGTACTACGTACTATATAACAGAGAGATACGTCATTCAAATGCAATGAACACAACTAATGCACTATGCTTAGGGATGATACATAAAGCAAATAATAATATAACACTATCAGAATGCACACTTGATCATGCATTATCTTATCTATCATACGTTGTTCAACAGCGATTAATGCGCACATTAAGAACGAACCAACCTTTGGATATCAAGAAATTCAGTAAAATCTCATTCATACTTAATCAAATTCGAAGGATGACACCCACTGACCAAAACATGCAAAAACCAAATTTCACAAAATTCAAAAGTCATTAACACTAAACTGATGAATATGGAATTGGTACAAACAGGACACTCGAGCAATTCATGAACGCCAGTACGTAGCATGAGGAATAGTTGTTGTTGGTGTTGAAGCAGTTTTAAGATGTTGTGAAAAAAAAAAAAAAAAAAAAAAAAAAAAAAAAAAAAAAAAAAAAAAAAAAACTGATGGTTGCAACGATGAGATAAAGATGGAAAGAAAACTTTGTTGGTTAATTTCGAGACTTTTCAGTTTTCGGCAAAGCAGCACACCTATTAGAAATACTTTTTATTCTAATAGTAAAGAAAGCCTTGGAGAAGAATGATCTTGACCAAGTGAAGAGAGGGTTTAATGATTTAATGGTGTTGCAAACATTGAGAGTGAATGAGGGGAGATTTGAGAGAGAGAGAAAAACGTCTGGTTTTCTAGCAATTAAATTCAGTATAAATGGTAATAAATTTGCAATTAATGTGAAAGCTAAGTCGCGAACAATTGAATAGTGGTGTGTAGTTGATTTCTGACTTGAATTTACACATACATCCTTAAGTTACTATGTAATCTTAAGGGTATAAATGGTAGTAAATTTTGAAATAATGAAATAATCCTTCTTAAAGGCATTGAATAATTTGTTTGAATATTTTATCAAGGGTATTTAGTGGTAGAAAAAAGTCTGGTCCAATTTAAATGTCCATGTTAATTATGGTGTACTCTACTAATTGAGATTATTACAAGATTAGTTAACCTTATATATACTTATATAGAGGTACTTAGTAATATTAACTCTTGTGATACTTCTTAACATTCTCTAATAATAAAGTGCTAATTAGATTTTATATGTATATATATATATATATATATATATATATATATATATATATATTAAGACCTCTGCTATTATCGTTGTGAATAATGTACCAACTTTTATTAAGAGTTAAAGATCAAGTTGTAAACCTGTAATATGAAAATTAAAGAGTGAAAGCCTAAGTCAAACAACTAGATTTCAATCACACACTTCAATTATGGAGAGTTCATTTTACCAAACCTTTACCTTCGCAGAACACCCTGATATTGATGGCAAAAAGTGCATGGAAACCAATGTTGACATTTCCTTGGTACCTAATTTCAAGGAAATATTTAACTTTTAACTATATAACATGTCCTTTTTAATTTCAAGACACTATATCACATGTCCTTTTAACTTTTTAAGAGAAAGCCTGTCAATACTATATGACTTTCAAAACCATATAATTTTAACAATCTAAATGATCCCACTACATTAGGACCCTTTCGATGTTGCAAAAAATTCACTACTTTGGAATTAGTATTAGACGTGTTTTAGTGTTCAAGTTCTACTTTTATGTCGTACATTCTTTTTTAAATGTATGTCTTACATTTTGATTAATTAGTTATATTTGTCTACGTACAATATTTCAACGTGTTCGGAAAAACTGTTTCGTAGTTACATATTTGTCTAAGAGAAAAATGGTTAGGAAACCGGATATTGGTTGGTCTCATGGCGTACCGTTGGATAACAACAAGGCAAAGTTTAAATGTAATTACTGCCAACTAGAATTTCATAGTGGTGGGGTCAGTCGCCTAAAACAGCACTTATCTAGGGTTGGTAACCAAGTGACAGGGTGTAAGGAAGTCCCTGGACATGTAAGAATCGCAATGCGAGATCTACTACAGGATGGCACAAATAAAACACTTAAAAGACGGCAGCGTGAAACTTGAGTCGAGGAGACAATGTGCGTGAATTTGGACGATGATTCCAATAATTCTAATGCAGAAGAAGAAGCAAGAGCATACGAAGGGAGGGGTGAGGAGTTTCAGGGCATGCAACATGCACGAAGAAACTCTGTAGCTGACTAATGGGAAGAAAGACAACTAGAAAGGGAAGGAGAACATGCAATAAATTTTTGGCATCGTACTACTTTTGTGTCAGGAAGTGGCTCTGGATCAAGCAACAAAGGAAAGGGATTCATGGGTTTCCGGAGGTCCAAAACCATGACACAACAAACAATTGATCCATACACTATTAGACAGCTAGGACACGACCAACCTAGTGTCAAAGACGTGGGTAAAATGAAGACATCTAGGCAGAAGTTGGGTAGACAGATCAGTTCATAGTTCAATTTTGTCGGAGTACCTCCACATGCATTAACAACAAACTACTAGATTTCATCTATTGATTTCATCACGGAATGTCCTACTAGAGTGAAAGGACCAATTGATGAAGAGGTACTGGGAAAATATTTAAAGATGGAAAATGATGATATCGACAAACTCGAAATGGAAGTGGCAGAAAAGTATCCAACTTATGGATGCACCATCATGTGTAATGGTTGGTCTAGGACAAGAAAGATATCCCTAGTTAACTTTATGGTCTATTGTGACGGGGAAACAATTTTCAAGAAGTCTTTTGATATCACCATTGAGCCAAAAGATCACAAAACCGTATTTAAGTTAATGAAAGAGGTTGTTGATGAGATAGGTGCACCAAATGTGGTGCATATAGTAAGTGATCAAGGTTCTGCCTACAAAAAGGCTGGAAAATTGCTGATGAAGACACCAAGATATAATTTATTTTGGACACCGTGTGCTTGTCATTGCATAGACTTGATGTTAAAAGATATTGCCAAGTATCATTGGGTGGTGGGGTGTATTAGCAAAGCTCATGCAGTTACAAAGTTCATTTACAATGTATCCAGGGTCTTAGCATTAATGAGGGAGACATGTGGTGGTGAAATAGTTAGATCTGCAGCAACTAGATTCACCACAAACTACTTGTCTCTCAAAGGTTTCCAGCAGAAAAAGATATTGCTTAGGCAGATGTTCATGGATCAAAGATATCTCGACACCCCATCAGCTAATTCTCTAGAGGGTATGATGGCTGTGGAGCAAGTCGCTCAAGAGCATTTCTGGAATGATGTTAACTATGTTGTACAAATTCTTGAACCTTTGTACAGATGCCTAAGATTGTTGGATGGTGACAAGAAGCCAACAATGTCATATGTACAGCAAGCCTTTGAAATAATGAAGCAGAAGATCTCTGAAATCCCTAGATGTGGTTGGGTCTTTGATATTATTGACAAAAGATGGACAAAACAATTACTGCATGTGCTACACACAGCTGGTGAGTTTACTTTATTTAGTTTGAGTTAATTAAATTATTTCTATTTCAAATATTCCTAAAAGTTATGTTTATTAGCAATGTATCTGAACCCAGAGTACCAATACACATTGAAGCTCGGATTCTCCGATCCCTACAAACAAGCAGTTATAAAAGTAGTAAAAGTGTTATTTAGTGTTGCATCAGGTAAAAATAAGAATATTGATATTCTCAAGTTAGAATTTGAATTTTACATTTATGCTGGGTCACTAACACTTTGGTCTATTAGATGATGTTGTTTCAGGATCATGTTGGAGAATTTGGTACACCTGCAGCGCAGGCTAGAATAGCAATTTCACACCCTGGTAAATGAAATATTTTTGGCATACTCTCAATCACTCAAATGCATTGTCTATAGATAATTAATATGTGTTTTTTTTTGTTTAAATAATGCAGCTGAATGGTGGGAGTTGTATGGTGGTGATACAGAAGAGCTAAGGGAGTTGGCGATCAAAATCTTTTCTCAAACAACTTCATCATCTAGGTGTGAGCGCAATTAGAGCACATTCGGCCTAATTCACACGAAACTTAGGAACCATTGGCGCGCCAAAATTGATGATGTTGGTGAAGGTCGTCCACTACAACTTACGTTTGAAGCAAAAATGTGCGCAAAATATAGATAATGATCAAATTATTGACCTCACCCAAGTATTTATGGATAGTGTACAAGTTGATCCATTGGCTGACTGGACTATTGATAAAAATCTTTTAGCGCCTGTGTTGGATACAGAATCAGGTAGGCCTGACCCAGATGTTGAAGATATGGTCGACAGAGTAATAAGAGAAAATGGCGATGTGCCTAGTTTCAGTTTGGGCCCCAAATTTGACACACCTCTCCAAACACAAGATAATTTGTCCGAGAACATCTCTGGTGATGACGAGACACAAGAACCTGATACTAATAATGATGATGATAATGATGATGATAGTGGTGGTGGAGGTAATTTTAACGTTCAATTGCATGACTCAACTAATGAGGAAACTCCATTGGACCCACAAGTATATGAGGTTGCACCCAGAAACAATAGTGATAGAGGAGTTCTTAATGACAATTCCCAAAGAATGTATGAGCCAGGGCGTGGAAGTGTTGGTCAAAGAAGACAACGAGAACACATTATACGAGATGATGTTGATATTGATTCGGTTTCTTCTAATTTTGAAGCAATGAGTATGAGTTTAGGGACACATGACCATGACAATGAGAGGGTATAAGGTAGTGGTTGGGGATACAACCAGTCAAGAGATAATGATTCTTCTAGTAGCATGATCAGTCACCCTGCGAGTAGTGCGTCATATGGTTCTTCATATGGATATTGGATGGGGGTTGATCAACAACCTTATGGCGCACCACAACCTGAACCATCATATAGACAACTTTATCCAAGTTATGAATATGTTGGAACTGCACCTGGATTTGTTGCATTGCGCCTAATGTATACTTACACCAACACTCCTCGAATTGGAATCATGTTAGAATTTCCAACACAAAAATATGAGTGGCATGTTCGACAATTTCTCAACGGTGGGTATAACTCTGTATATACTTGGGTAGGGTATTGTGAAGTAGTTAGGATTCAAGAAAAGGGTATGCAAGTTGAGTAGCCTCGTCACTCGTTTATGTATTGATGTAACTTATTTATCCTATTTTGTAATTTGAGAGTTTGAGTACATTAGATTATGACATTATGGTTAATTATTTGTCAATATTTTTTTATGGTTTTCTTGATAAATAAAGGTTGCTATTATGTCCTCTGATATATCTGATATTTTTGATATATTCGAAATTTTCGATATTTTAGATAGTTTGGACTGGTCACAAAAAAAATGGATATTTCCAATATTTATGATATATATGATATATCTCGATTTTTGGGTACACGAGATATTGACCGAATTCGATATTTTAGGCCTTGGTTTGTCAACAAGTTTGACACCACCTAAAGTTGGTTTTTTCGGTTTTCTTTGACAAATTTGCTACTAAGAGCAGTTGGTTGCCACCAGGAGTCTAATTAATATTTGGGTAATTGCTTGATTTGGCCATGATAAATACATATTGTTCTCCAACCGGCCACGTCTTGTAATTTTGACCAATTCAACACGTTTTTTACCCTTTTACCCTTCTTTACAACACTTTCTTTCCTCCTGCCACACTCTCTCAGTCTCTCTCCTCTGCAACACACTCTCTCCTTGCGTACTTCTGATGTTGACATGCACAATAATATTTATCTATTAGATTCTCTTAGTGATTAATGACCGTTAGATTCAACCCAACAAAAATGAAAACCTAGTAGTCATTTAAACCAGTAGAATTACCTATTGTGGTAATGAGGGAGGAGCAATTTCTTGCTCTACTATCAGCAACTGTTTCGTAGTTTTTGTTGTACGGACATGAAACAATGTTGACCTCGATTTTTGTGCCAAACTATAAAAGTTTTTACAAACCTCCAAAGCTTCCAGTTTTTTTACTTCATCTTCTTGATTATCCTTTCCTTCGTGGTTTTGGTAAGGTTTTTCATGGAGGACAAGAACACAAATCTTGATCATGGATTTTTCTAAGGTTCATCTTCTTGATTATCCTCTCCTTCTACGGTTCTCATTGTTTATTGATATGTCTTAAACTTTGGTTTGTTGTCTTCAGTGTTGGTTTGTTTCTAGGTCGTCTTGGGTTTATTTTTACATAGTAGTGTATAAAGTTTTTTGAGGTTTTCATAGTTATGTTTACTATTTCCATGTTGATTTTGTTCTAGTTGCATGGAGTTTTGGAAGTATGTAATAGGTGAGGTGAAATTGAGAGTGCTTGATGTGTATATTTCCTTAGAAGGATTCATGTGTCTTGTGGAAGGTTTGTCCAAGCGCATAAAATTGAGTTTTTGTGTGATGTACTTGATAAACAAGTCCCTTTCTAGATCGATGAAAAAATTTACTACTTGAATATGATTCAAAAGCATAAGAAGATAATTGTGCAGTCATTATGGTGAGCTTGGATTATCTTTTCAGCCGCGGTTCCGCCAGGTTTTAGCAATGAAGACTGTGTGGATGCCACCATCAACTACACTTACATATATCATCAGCAACTTGGGTTTCTTTGGAAATCCCACTTCCACTTCACAGATCACCTTATGGAGTTTTGGAAGTATGTAACAAGTGAGGTGAAATTAAGAGTGTTTGATGTGTATATTTCCTTAGAAGGATTCATGTGTCTTATGGAAGGTTTGTCTAAGCGCATGAAATTGAGTTTTTGTGTGATGTACTTGATGAACAAGTCCCTTTCTAGATCGATGAAAAAATTGACTACTTGAATATGATTCAAAAGCAGAAGAAGACAACTGTGCAGTCATTATGGTGAGCTTGGATTGCCTTTTCAGTTGCGGTTCCGCCAGCTTTTAAACAAGAACATAATTAAGACTATCAAGTTGACTTTAATCTACACCCATAACTTATGTACAAAATAGTATTATCTAATAACAAGTTAAACAAAAGTTAACTTTGATAAGTTTATCCAATATCAAGTAAAGCAAAAGTGTAGCATTTAATAACGTATACTGAAGTTGAGAAGTAGTAACTAGCATCTCAATGCCATATTTCACCATTGTTCCCACCCAACTCAGTCACAAGCTTGTCCATTGTTCAATATTTAAAAAGTTTTCTTATACAAATAGCCAAAATGTTTCAAAGTCCTACCCTTTGTAAAATGACCAGAATTAGAAGTTGGTGATGGTTAGTACCTAAGAATATGTTTGTATGTAGATAAACTGGTGAGATGAAGAATCTAGTTTGGGTGGGAAAGATCTTTGCCACGTGTTAGGAATGATACAATAGCATTAATTATTCGCCGAACAGTTGAAGAAATGATGGTTTTTTAACCTTTAACTGGCACGTGTTTGTAGTAATATGTGTGTGCTATAAGGACTGTTCAATGTTCATTTTCGGACAAAAAAATTGCCCAAATTGAAACCCTTGAATCCCTAATTTTCCGACCATTTCCAATCTTTCAAAAATGAGAAAGCTAATTTAACTGTTCGTATGTCACTCGATAAAATGCATAAATTGTTCAAGACATTCACTACTGAAGAGAAGGAAGATTTTGAGAAGTCTTGCTTCGGGATGTTTTTAAGCATTAACAAGAGAATGCACACCACTACTATGCTAGTGTATACTGTATTGGGACACCAAGTGGGTAAACTTTGCTACCGAATCGGTAAGAAGGATTTGGTGTTTAAAAAAAGTGATGTTGCTCTTATAATGGGTCTTAGTGTGAAGCCGGTTTCTAATTCATTCTACACGACAGACGTGAAAATCCCATCCCAATTTCGGGCAAGGTTTTTTAAAGGAACCACGGTTTCTGAAACAAAAATATTGGAAGCTAGAAACTTGGCAAAATCAAGTGTTGGTGAAGAAAGTCAGAATGATGTGTTTAGGCTGAATAGGTTGTATATACTGTTGCAGGTTATGCTTCCAGGATCTACTAGGATGGTTGATGGGAGGTATATTGATCTATCCGAGAATTTAAATGCATTTGACAGCTTTCCTTGGGGCACACCTCTGTTTGAAATGTTGGAAGATTCTTTGAAAGACATGTCTAATCTAGTGAGTGTCGGAAAGGATTCTTTCGTAGTTTATGGTTGTTTAATTTGTTTTGTTATTTGGGTATATCTTCACATCCCATCTCTTAGGGCTCGAAGACAAGTTGATGGTAGGTTCCCAAGAATACTAGATTGGGTAGACTTTCCTTCAAGAAACATACATCTAGATACTTATAAGAAAAAGATTCAGCCTCTTAAGGGGGAGGCAGTGGTGTTGGAAAGTCTAGATCTGTCTGAAGGAGAACTGAATAAAGAAGTGATAAAGGATGCTTTGGCACAACAACCCATGCAAAGTGGTGCAACAGTTTCAGGGAAATACAATAATGAGGAACTGTTTCAAAGACAGGCAAAAGTAATTAAAGGCTTTGTAAGTAACTTGTTTTCTTTACTATATTCAATAATGTTGCATGTTGAATCCCAGAATGATAATATATGGGTAGCCAGTTTTTGATATTTGAAGTTCTCATATAATCTTATAATGTTATAGAAGTTGTAATATGATATGGGTACCCTATTATATAGTTTTGAATTGGAATTGCAAATGTTGTTATATGAAACACTGATAATGTGTTGTTATGGAACTGCATGTTTCAGTATTTTTTCATATATGAAGTAGTAATATGTTACGGTACCATGATTGATATATTGTTGACCAATATATGTCAGCAACAATGTATCTGTTGTGGTTTACAAATAGTGAAATGGGATCTTAATTATAATCTTTGTTATGTGCTCTGATTAATCTAAAACAGGTTACTAAGGAGGTTAGGAATGTTGGGGATATACTCCAGAGTGAAATAAGGACTGGCATGGAAACAATAATTTAAGAGATTGTTCATGGTGGGTTGAAAGGTGGTATAGAAAGTTCAGAGGTTGAGGTTGTGAAAGGGGGGCCTAGAACAAGGGGTAGAACAAGGAGTAGAAGTTTAAAGGTTGAGGTTATGAAAGGAGCTAGATCTAGAAGCCCAAAGAAGCCAATCAATGTAGGTGCTGATGTTATACTGAAAACACCAACAAGGTCTTCCCATAAAAAGATTCACTCATAACCTAAGAAAGGGAGTTCATCTGCTTCTAAGAAAGTTACCTTTGAGGTTTCTCCTAATTCCTCATATCAAAGAAAAAGGGCATTGGACAAGGATCAAAGCTTTGAAGTTCTGGGAGATACTTCAATACCTGCTCAGTATGAAATAAAGAAAAGGAAAGTGGTCAAAGTTTGTGGTACCCGAGTTCATCCATCAAAAGCAAGCAAAGTTGAGGCTATAAAGGATAGTGAGAGGCAAAACTTGAAGAAAAAATATCAAATCAGTTAGAGAACAAGGGAACGGGAGATGAAGCTTAAGGAAGCAAAGACACCCAAACAGAGAAGAAAGTTGATCCAAGTTGAGTCAGATGAAGATGAAGATGTTGAACAACAACAAAGAGGGCAAAATGATTTGGAGGCAGTTGCTACAAGTGCTTTGCAACAGATTAGTGCGGTCATACCAAAGGGGACATACCAAGAACATATTGTGGAGCTAGAGGAGGACCTGGTGAGGGTACAGACTGTTATAGTACCTTATGCTGAATCTGCAATGCTTGACCATGTACCCTTTTACTATCCTTTGGCTTATGTTTTAGTCCTTCTTCTTGGTGATCTTGATGAGGAAGCAGTCCTGAATAGAGAAATGGAAAAAATTAGTTTTGCTTCACTATTGGTTGGAAGTGCAGAGCTCCTTGACATAACCGAATTGCCAACCCTATCACTATCAGAAAGAGCAAACACTGAAGATGTTATGGCATCTGTAGATGATGATCAGAACAGTGTGGGTCAGCATGATGCTATTGATTTGGAAGAACTTGATGTGGTACTCATTTGCACTCAAATGGAGATGGAAATGGATAAGAAAACTGAAGAGAGTGGCCGTAGAAGAAGGAGGCCGGAGGGAAAAAAAACCTAGGAAAAGAAAGTACTAGTTTATAGGAAGAGAAAATGGGAAAGAAATGTGACTCATTAATCAAGGTTGCTCTATCATCAACCTTTTACAAGAAAACAACTACCACAGGTGAGGTAAATGTTGTCAATTATTACTGGAAAAAGTTCAGTAGGAAGAAGGATCAACAGAGCTCTCCAGATATGAGAGTTTTTGGGTACGATCAAGTCATTTCAGTGTATAATTTTCATTCGTTATATGGAAGACAGTGGGTGGATGGTGAGATAATGAATATACCATTAGTAATTGGCTCTACAACTATCAGCAGCTTGGTATTAATGTGTAAAGTAAACTACTACAGAAAGTTAATTGTTACTAATTACTATATGATTCTTTTCTAGGTTCTCATCTCATATGTCAAGCTATTGATAAGGTGGTATAAGCAGCACTGTAAGGAACATGCCATTCCAAAAGAGGAAGTGTATACTGTTGTGGAGGATGTTTACTTTGTTATGAGTTCTCTATACTTTAATATCAAGTTTCTGTTGAAGCTTACTCACTATTCTTACTTAAGTTTGATAAGCTTTATCATCACTTTGTGGATGCAGAAATTCATCATAAGAGAGTATGGGATATTCAAGAAAAAACTAGAAGACCCAAGTTTTCGAGCTGCAAGCCCAGAGGAGAGAGTGGGTAATGGTTTGTACCATACAGATGAAATTGTTAAAGAGTATTTGGACCCCTTTGAAGGAAGGATTATAAATCAACCGCACCCAGTACAGGGTAAGAGAGTAATTGTACCTCTTCAAGTTCATGGTAGTTACTGGATTCTTGATGTCTTTAACTTTAAAGAGATGAAAGTGTGCACCTGTGATTCTCTTGGTGGAAACCAAATATCTGATTAACAACTAGCTTTGGAGAGAATGATTCCTTATGTGCTCAGGTGTGTTGATCCAAGCTCCAATGTTGATTTGAACACATCATGGGCTAATGAATTTGTTAGTGTCACACAACAACCAGATTCCAACAGTTGTGGGTTATATTGGCTTGCCTTTATTGATAGTCTTCTTAGAGGTGTTCTTGAGAGGGTAAACCATATTGACATGCAACCATTTAGAATGCGGCTGAAGATTGGAATGGATATTATATCCTGTGGATTTAATCAAGATGAAGTGGCTAAGCAGAGAGGACCAATGACACCCTTCAGTGTGAACAAGAGGAGAATGGTGCTGAGAACCAAGTGGCCAAGGTTGTAGCTGCTACTAAGAAAGAGGCACTAAAGCAAGTTGACATTGGTATTAAGTTACAGAGTGAAGCAAATTCAGCTGGAATTGACCAAGAGCCCAAGGATGCTGAAGCAGCTACTGAGAACCAATGCCAACAGAGTCAAGCAGATGCAACTGGAAGTGACTAAGTGAACAAGGAAGCTGAAGCTGCTACTGAGAACCAATGTCAACAGAGTAAAGCAGATGTAGCTGGAAGTGACCAAGTGAACAAGGATGCTGAAGCTGCTACTGAGAACCAATGCCAATAAAGTTACGCAGATGCAACTGGAAGTGACAAAGTGAACAAAGATGTTGAAGTTGCTACTGAGAACAAACTCCACATTGACCAAGATGAAGAGGGTCATCATGATGCAGTTGGAAGTCAGGTACAGCTGAAGGATGCAGAAAACAATAAAGATAAGGATGGGAACACTACTGAAAATGGTGAAGATGGGTCTGCTGGCTAGCAGGAGAACATAGCTAAAGACAAGAACTAGGGAGACATTTGTTATTATTATGTCCAGAACTAGGGGAACATAGCTAGAAGATGTCTGCTATTATTTTGGAACTTATGTGTCTCATTTTGCAGTGCTTTATTTTGATAAACGTAATATTTTGATGTCAATGGTTTGTTTTGATAACGTCTCTCATTTTCAAATTACAATCCTAAATGTTTCAATTGTGGCGTTAATTTTATAGTATTTGATTTCTTTGCTACCTTACATATTGATAACTTCAATAGACAAAACACCTACCACTTTATAAACAACAAAATACCATTACAATGATTCCCAAATAACTTACATAGTCACTGAAAGACCAATGAAAATCCAAATAATATTACAAGCGTAGTTGCTGACAGTACTTCTATATGTAGCTGATGGTTGACTCAAATGAACTCTTCGTTGGTAAAATCAGCCGAAACCCCAGCTGAAAAGTCAATCCAAGCAGCATCATCTGTCGTAGTAGGGCAGATTGCTATGTTGTGTCCAAGGGAACCACAACGGCTGCACCTTCTCCTTTGCACTGGCACAGCCTCCCCTTTAGAACATTTCCTTTTCTTTTGGGGCCTGCCAGGCATTACCTCATCTGTGGGAGGACGAACCATGATGTTGTAACTTCCCCAATGCCATTGTTCTTTGCCCTTCAACGGTGTCCAGTTCTCTCGATAGGTATCCATCATCGTTTCCTTTGAGTAGCATGGCAGGCAGAAGTCATACACACAGAACCGACCATTGTCAATAGCCTTCATCACATGGGTGCAAGGAATACCAACTTGTTGAAAAAAACTACATGTACAACATTTATTTAGTAGGTCAACTGTACGCCCTAAGCTTGTAACTGAGTATACGTACTCACTAGCCCTTATTGTAGTGAACAGTCGACTAACATAATGAGAGGAAATGATTACATCCTAAGCTGATTTCATTAGCTTTGTCTTCAGCTTCGAAGCCATGACCCGATAGTCATAAAAGTGCCTCATAATGTTCATTCGAATACCATTTAGAAGAGATGTAATTGGCATAGCTCGCTCAGGCATAATCATCTTATTCCAACTCTTGATATGATTTGTATAACAAATTCCATACCTTCTCATTTCAGCATAGGCAAATGACCACTGTTCCTTAGGAATTTTTATTATTTTTGTGTAACCTTTACTATCACTACACCAAATGTGACACATGATTCTCACAAAGTCAGCTATATTATAAGTTTTTGTTGTGGCCTTAACTCTCCCTTTGGTGTCTTCTTTGCTGATATTGTTATAGATATGTTGTGCATAAAAGCAATGGTACGTATTTGGAAGGATTTTTGGCACGGCCTAGAGAATGCTTGTATGTCTATCTGATAATAGAACAAATTTATCTGTAGGACCAACTACAACATCTTTGAGTTTCTGAAGAAACCAATCCCAATGTTCATTGTTCTCTTTTGGGACTACACCAACTGCAATTGGAAAGTAATGACTATCTCCATCAACAGAAAGAGCAGTTAGGATGACAGACTTGTATCTACCCTTCATAAAAGTTCAATCGATCATAATCAATGGACGAAGACACCTTCTGTAGGCAAGAACAATTACGCCATAGCTCAGAAACAAACGCCAAACCTCATTGCTCGCAAACTGTCTGTTATTATATCGATTAATGGCAATCTGGATCAATTTTCTTCAGTTCTTTAAAATAAATTGGCAGCATCTAGTATGATTGACTGAAGCTTCCCTATATATACATCGAAACAAAAATAGACCGGCTGAGGTTACATATGCCTAACAGTTACTTATTTAGTTTATGACAGTTACACGTCATTTAATTTTCCTAGCGCTATGACAGATACAAGTCAGTTACAAGTTAATCGAAAAGATGATACATGTTCTTCATAGTATACTCTAAAGAATAATTTGGTGTACAAATAGATATTCTTCATAGTATACCTTAAAAAAAAATTGTACTAAGATTTTACATATCGCTACTAGTTCTCCTCATAGTTGCTGATAGTTACAATAGTACTCTGACCTTTTCTAACGCAATTTCTATGGACCTCCATGCAACTTTATATGTCACATCAGTTAGTTGTGTCTGTTTCACCTCCAACTGCAGTTTCTTTGCAGTCAGTTCTTCATTGTCCCTAAGCTTGGACATAACAATTTATGAAACCCACTTTGCGTCTGCTTGTGAATTTTTTGAAACAACCTTATCTTGTGCACAAGTGTGTGCATCTCTAAAAGTTATAACAACCCACATATCAGACCCAGTTGCAGGTTTTGCATACAAATGAAATGGACAGTTAGTTGCCTTACACTTCATTACCAACTTTTGGGAGATAGTATTACAACGACGAAAATCAAACATGTGTGCAATTGCATAAGATTTCATGTCTTTCACGAGATCATCTCTAGTGGCGTACTGCTGACCTACTTTAGGGGGTACAAACTTCAACCCCTCATTACAAGGATTTACAACCTCACTTTGGTTCGTAGTGGTTTTTGGACTATGAGAACCACACAAAGGATCATATCTTTGACATAGGTTTTCGGAATTCAGATCTTTAGCACCAAAAACCATAGCATCAACCATTCCCTCCAATTCAAAATCAATCTCACCTTTCCCATCGCCATCATTCACAACTGTCATAGGTGTGTCCCCCGACAAATACTCTTGACTTCGGTTCAGAGTTGACCATATATCTTCATCATCACGATCATATTCTTCAACTTGATCATCATCTTCATCATCATCATGGTCAACTACTACAACTTTACCCGCAACAGCATCTTCATATTCATTTTGAAATTCAACATCCTCATTACTTCGAGAACGGCTGATTATGTTTTCTTGAGGAATGTCAGCTATATCAACTAAATCATTTAGTATTTGAACTTCATCATCATCTTCATTTTGAAATTCAACCTCCTCATTACTTCGAGGACTAACAATTATGTATTCTTCAGGAATGTTAGCTATATCTCCATATGGATTTTGCGAATCAAACTCTTCATAGTCGGGTTGATCAGCATCTTCAACACCAGTGGGATCATCTTCTGAATTGCAATATCTCAACCATTAGTGCTCCGACTATCAGCAACTCAAACTATATTATCACTTGTAATATTTATACTGCTCACCTTCAATGACAATTGCAAGAGGTATCTTTTCGTCTTTTGATTTGCAACTACCAACTGCACTTGAGCTTCCCTTTGGGAACAAATCTAAAACGATTACTAAATGTCAGTAATTTAACAGGGATATATCAATAACTAAAGCATTTACAAGCGTACAACATGTTCGCCATCCCTCACTTGTCATGACCTTTTCGAACGTCTCCAAGCTGCATGGGACCTTTTCAACGACGTTTTCATTTTCCACATCTTGCAATTGACGAGTCGCAGTTGAAGGTTATTCTAGCAGACTGTCTGGGGAACACATCGTTTATAACCGTCAGCAACCATACCATGTACTAGAAATAAGCATAACTAAAATAAAATTAGTAGTTTACCTATTGGTTCGTCCACAAGTTTAAATTGATTGAAAGAATATTTCTATCGAGCTAGCACTTTTTCTTTCAAAAGAGATTGTTTTCTAGGAGAATCAGTCATTGGAATTTCTTCATTGAGTTTCTTCTTCATACAATGTTCTCCACCACTTGATCCAGGACATGCACTCTTTAGTAGAGAAAGTTTAAACATCTCACTACAAATCTTATTTCTTCTTCATACTAGGAACTCCAGAACTTGATCCAGGATATATACTCTTTGGCAGAGAAGGTTTAAACAGCTCACTACAAACTTGTTTCTTCTTCATACTAGGAACTCCATAACTTGATCAATGACTTGCACTTCTAACCATTTCTTGTTTAAATAGCTCACTACCAACCGGTTTATTCTTCACTCTAGGTTGTCCACCACATTTTCCAGGAGTAACACTATCTTCTTTAAATAGCTCAGTACGAAGTTTTTTTTGTTCTTCACACTAAGTTGTCCAGGACTTGATCTTCTAACTTGTCCTGCTCCCAAACCACTGGTGTGATGATGATTGCTTCATTGATAACCCAAACTTTCATTGCTTTCGTTGGAGTCTTCTTCTGCTTCTTAATCATGTTCAAGTAGTCGGTTTCTTCATCAATTCTACAAGGGGACTTGTTCATCAAATACCTAACAGAAAAACCCAATCTCATGCGCGATGACACAACTTCAACAAGACACATGAATCCATCAAAGGGAGTATCCACATCAAACACTCTCAATTTCACCTTACCCCCCCCCCCCCCCCTAGATACTTCATCACACCATACTTGTTAGATTTCATCTCGCCATCATAATAAATAAGCATTTCGAATGAACCTGTAAAAATACAAAGTTAGCACAATAAAAAGTAGGACCTAGCCTTTTAATGAAATGACAATAAAGTTCTTTCATTTATTGTTCTACATTTATGACATTGTATAAATATCATAACTATGACAACAAAATCAACATGGAAATGGGAAACAACCATGAAAACCTTATAAAAAAACACTCACACTTCTACGTAAAACCACAAAGAAGCAAACTGAAACATAAACCTACGTAGAAGCAAACCAACACTAAGAGCATTTTTAGGAGTGATACCAAAAAAACCACCAAAATTTTTAACCAAACCAAACACCAAACCAAAAAAACACCAACCATTTTTAGGAGCAACATCAAATTTTCAACATCAAATGACGCAGTTTTGGATAAACCACACCATATAGCCCACGCGGTTTTCGCAAAACCACGCCAATGAAGCCCATCTGACAGGCCCAAGCCCACGCGGTTTTCCAAAAACCGCACGGTTTTCCAGAAACCGCGTGCTATAACCATTTAACCGTCTTGATCATGCGAGGTTCTCTTCATTTTTCATGTTCCCTCTAATCCTAAACTCATCTCCTTAAGCCAAAAAAAAAAAAAAAAAAACTACCAAAACTCTTGATGATTTTTCAATGGATCATTCGTCTTCTTATGATTCATCTTCTGATTCTTCATCAAGCTCGAGCTCTAGCTCTTCAAATGATAACACTGTAATTAAAACTCATAAATTAGTGACTATTGCTCTACCTTTGGTTCGACATTGTATGAGTTTATTGCGTCAGCAAGAAGCGGAGTCTTCTTATAAACCACATGGTGGTTCGAAGAAAGGAAGAAAATGCAAGAATCGTCAGTACGAGGCAACATTGGCTCGTGTAAATGCTAACTACTTTGGCGCAAATCCTATATTTCGTGACCACGACTTTCGACGCCGATTTCGTATGGGTCAGTCATTATTTACTCGTATTTTCAATCATCTTAACCATAATGTACCTTATTTTCAACAAAAAGTTAATAGTGTGGGTAAGTTTGGGATTAACCCAAAAATCAAAGTAATTGCTGCTATACGAATGCTTGCTTATGGGTTCTCAGCTGATCTAGTAGATGACATGTCACATGTTGCTGAGCCAACTGTTCATGAATGCATGCGCTATTTCTGTGATGAAATTATTAGAATTTTTGGAGGTGAATACTTGCTTAAACCAAATGTTGTAGATATTCAGCATTTTCTTGAAGAATCTGAGGAACGCAGATGGCCTAGAATGCTCGGAAGCATTGATTGCATGCACTGGCAATGGAAGAATTGCCCATCCGCGTGGCAAGAGTCTCACACTGGCCATGTGCATAAACCAACAATGATTTTGGAGGCGGTTACTTCTTGTGACACTTGGACTTGGCATGCTTTTTTTGGAATGGCGGGTTCTCACAATGATCTTAATGTGCTTGACCGCTCACCAATATTTGATGATATAATCAATGATAAAGTTATTCCTTGTAACTACACTGTGAATGACCATCATTATGATATGGGCTATTACTTGGCTGACGGTATTTATTCTAATTATGCCACCTTGATTCAAACGATTGCTAAACCGACTATTGCACAAGACAAATATTTTGCAAAGAAGCAAGAAGCTGCTAGAAAAGACATAGAGTGGGCGTTTGGTATATTGAAGTCGCGTTGGGCTATTTTAACCAATCCGTGCAGGTTATGGTATTTGGAGACCATGGCTACTGTTATGAGAGCTTGCATCATTTTACACAATAAGATTATAAAAGATGAACGCGAAACGGATATCCTGCAGTATATTCCTGAGTATGAAGTGCCATATAGAGAAGGTGCATCTGAAGATCAACGCCACTTTGTTCTATCTCGTTGGGCATCTAGCGTCGAGAGGGTTCGTTCAAAAGTTGTTCATGATAGATTGAAGAATGACTTGGTCGAGCATTTGTGGAGTAGGCGTGGGCAGCGTGGTCAGACTTGATTTCTATTTTTATTTGCACTTTGTGTTTATTTATCGTTTCAATTTCTATGTATTTGTGTTCCAAGTTTATTTCTATGTATTTGTGGTTTTATGAAAGGATTTGTGTGTATGAGAATTTTGAAAATACAAAGTAGACTCTGCTGATTTTTTTTTAGAATGATAAAAAGTATCAAATTAAAAAAAAAAAATTAATTAAAGTACATTCTAATTAAAATCAAAATACAAACTCAAATTAAAGTACGTCATAAATTAAAAGACAAATTAAAAGACATACAAACTCAAATTTAGACGATGCAATACTTTGACTACTGTCAGTGATATTGCCAAGTTTATTCTTCATTTTTTGTAAAAATTTTGCCCTTTTGAGTTGCCAAATTTCGTGCTCATTTTCGGGTAATCCTTCTAATTTCATTCCTAGTATTTTCGCATCATTTTCATCTTCTCGAACTCAGAGCGCATCTTTCTTCAATTGAAGTTTTTCTTTTTGGATTTAATGCTTCCAATTCAACGTACTTTTATTCAATTGAAGTTTTTCGAATTCCATCTCATCTTTCTTCATAGCCTTCTTTGGTGGTTTTAGAAAGTTCCACCAGAAAATCATCAAGTTTCTTAGCAGATTTCTCCACTTTAGAATCACCTTATTCTTTCTCTTTTTGCCTTTTTCTCTTTTTTTCTTTCTTTCCAACAGGCCTATCTTCAAGCCCATCAACTTGGTGTGGATCATAATCCATTGGTTGAGTTGTCGCAGTTGATATTAGAACTGATGAACCTCCTTCCCCACTGTTTGACTTCGACTTTTTGGTGGGTCGCAAATCATTTCTCAACTGTGGCCTCTTCCATTTGGGTAAGTCTTTCACCATATTATAGCATTGCATCCACTTCCAAACCCCATTATGCATCCCATATGCACTTATTGCTTCCTCAACCTACCAATTAAGAAAAAACTAAATTAGAATTGAAAAATGTATTTGTGAATCAAAACAACAAATAAAAAGTAAATACTTACAATCATATTGTCATTATAGCCACTTGGAGGAGATGCTTGAATCTTAGAAAGAATAGCATGAAACTTGTTGATATTAGCTTGAATGAGAGTCCAAAGGTGTTTCATGCCCGTCAAGTCGCGTTCGGTCATTCTTCTTAAATTTGCATGAAATGCATTTAGAATCTTACTCCAAAAATCGTTTGACTTTTGTCAATTTCCTACTACACCATCTTGACTAACTTGTAGCCAACTATTAGTGAGAGCAACATCTTCTTCTTGTATCCATGAAGGCCCTCTAGATTTTGCTTTTGGTTCTTCACTAGCCATTGTTGTTTTAAGAATAGAGAGTAGAGAGTAGAGAAAAAAAGTGACTGTAAAACTATTGTGTAAGTGTTTTAATTTATAGTGTTAGAAATAAGATATAGCCGTTTTTTGGCCGTTTCTTTATTGATAGCACGCGGTATTGGAAAAACCGCGCGGTGTTGTCAAAACCGCGCCATAGAAGCCCAATTAGTAGCCCAAGCCCATGCGGTGTTGGAAAAATCGTGCGGTTTTGCCAAAACCGCGTAAGAGATTTGATACAACACCAAAACTGGAACCAAATTTTGGCCGATTTGATGTTTGGTTTGGTATTTTCATCAACATGTGACTCTCTTGAAGATGAAAAAATACCAAATTGTTAGAATTTTGGTGTTTGATACTAGGAAAGTGTCTCTCCTAAAGATACTCTAAAGACAACTAAACAAACATCAAAATTGACCATTATCGAGGTTTGTGTTGTTTTCATCCATCAAAATTCTTAGAAAAATCGAAAAGGAGAAGACAAAGTAGAGGAACAAAAGAGAAGAATCCGGAGAAAAAAATAGCTTTGGAGCTTTGTAAAAAAAATTTGAGGTTGGCACAAAAAACGAGGTAAATATTGTCTCGTCTTTGAATTATAAAAACAACGAAAAAGTTGTTGATAGTAGATCCAAAAGTTGCTGCTTCCTGATTCCCACAATAGCTAAAGTCCGTTTTCATTTTTGCTTGGTTGAAATCCAACAGTCATTTATCACTAATACGTATCACTAAGAGAATCTAACGGATAAATATTACTGTGCATATCACATCAGAAGTACGCAAAGAGAGAGAGTGTGGCAGGAGGAAAAAGAGTATTGTAAAGAAGGGCAAAAGGGTAAAAAATCCGTTGAATTGGTCAAAAGAACAATATGTATTTATCATGGCCGAATCAAACAATTACCCTTAATATTTTCTGGCTTTGACTATGGTTGAAGTCCTTGTGTTATAACCCTGGTTTGACTGATTTTAGTTAGGTTTGTAGTCAAATCGACGGTCTATAGTAACGCTGCTATTTACATAACATTGCTACCAGTTGTATCAGACAAAGAAATCGATTAACCAAAAGCCTTTTCTTGATTTCTCCTCTGTTAAAAGACGTTAAAAATTGCTCAGTTCTCATAAATTATTATTATTATTATTAAATTAAGCAGAGAAGAAGAATGTCACTAACGAATGTGAAAATGTCTGAAGAAGTGTGGTTCACATGTGTCACTCACGCATTGTCTACTGAAACTGAAGAGATCATGGGTCTTCTTCTTGGTGATATCCAGGTTCCTGCCTTCTTTTTTTTTTTTTTTTTTTTCTATATATATCATCTCAATTTCTAGCATGAATTTTTGCAAAGTTGGGTTTTTTACATGCATGGGCAAGTCAATTTACTGCTGAAATAATAAATATTTGTTCTTTTGTGAATATATAAGAACAATATGGAAATGTTTAATACTTGGGCAAATATGAGTGTGACTAATATTTAGTTCATCATGAAAAAGGAAAATCAGTACTAATGAAACGTCCCTTTTTTAAAATGGACGTTCGAGAACCAAAAAGCTAATAACATTTTCACTGAATTAGGAAACACCCAATAAACATTTGACAAATAAATAAAATTGTTTCAAACCCTCCAAGAAAAGGGACAATATTGTCCCTAGATAAAGTTAATTATTGAAAATGAATTGACTTAATGGTTGAAAAAATGAAATTGACAATATTGACTTCATATTTTGACTGGATTTTATATTGGGTGCTTCTTAAGTTATGCGCTTTGACTCTCCCGTTCCTGAAGATCTGCACTCTAGTTAGGGTTGGTCTTCAAGCTGAGCAACTCGCACTCAGGTCGTTTTGGGCTTAACGCGAACTTGCTCGTGTAATATTTAACATAATTTAAAGCTCATTTCAATTACTGCTTGAGTAGCTCAGGTTTTACATAGCTATGCTAGCATTCAGTTTAATTGTTATACTAGCGTGTTGGATTGTAATAGCTTATTAAATAGTGAATTGTAGTAGTTTTATGTAATTGTTAGATGTTGGTTAATTGTGTTTTTTCCGGGTTGTAAATTGAGGTCCATTGGTCGTCTGGAACCGGATAACACCAACTGCATTCGCATGTCTCACTGATTATATGCAGTGTGGTTTGTGGTGATGTGGTACGCCACTAATATCAGTATCTTTTCTGGCCACTAGTTTCTTTTCCAATTGTTTGACATTGTTTCTTCTCGTTTTATTCTGACTTTAGCTCCAAACATTTTGTAAGTTCAAAATTGTAAGGCACTTAAGTCAGAATCAAATGCGAAATATAGATTGAGTTCAAAATTTCTCTCAAATTGATCGAGTCTCGGTTATAGAATTGTTAATCAAGCAACCTTTGATAAAACACACATCTTTCATTTGTAAGGAAAAACTGTATGTCATGATACATCTATGTTGGATCCATTTCTACAAAAAAATTGGATGCAACTTGTATGTGTCATCCACTTTGTACTTGAAGAACCAGAAAGCAAGACGAAGACAGAAGAATAAATATTTTGTAAAAAACTGGATGATAATATCCATTTTGCGTCCATTTTCTATAGATAAAAATAGATGCAATAAGCGTGTATCACCCAGTTCGTAGAAACAGAACTTGATCCAACATGCATGCATCATCCACTTTGTACTTGTAGAAGAGAAGTGTATAAAGCAAGCAAGAATAAGCGAACCAGAAAGCAATAATAAAAATTGAAAACAAAGATCTATCGACCCGTAGATAAACACATTGTTTTATATATTAATTTTGTTTATTATTCTTTAATAGTGTTAAGTAAAGTAATGATTTCTAAAATATGCGTGTAAGTAAGTTGATCTTTAGTGGCCAACCAGTTCTTGCTCATTCATATGAGCCCTACCGAGTTGATTTCTCCGATGTTTGTTATGTACCTTTGTTTGTACATTTTGATTACTTTGAGTTGATTTCTTCAATATTTGAGGATTTACTAAGGTTTACTTGTTTTGGTTGATGGTATAACCTTCAGCAATCAAATAATGGGACTGCCACTGCCCTAATTTGGGGAGCATCACCTCAGACACGGTCTGATCGTCGCAAGGACCGAGTTGAGACCAATCCCGAGCAGTTGGCCGCAGCAACAGCCCAAGCTGAGATATCCTTACAAAAACTGTTATTATATGCCCAAAAGCATTATTTGTCCATTCACTTTATTATTTCTATGTAACAAAAAAATTTGAATGTCGATGGAGAGTCCTGGTATTTTTTTTTTCTTAATTTATTCTAACAGAATGACACAGACAACTGGAAAAAGAACAAGGGTGATTGGCTGGTATCATTCACATCCACACATAACAGTTCTTCCATCCCATGTTGGTAAGTAATGGCTTATGAGTATTAATTAGTTTTGTCTTTCATCTAATCTCGTTACTTTTAATTCTTTACTTCCTGTTTGAAAAGCTTGTGCTTTTCGGACGCATTGACCTTCGAGAGAAGTGACAAACAAGGTTGAGATGAGTGGAGAGGCCCAATGAATTATTTACTTTATTATGAGGATTTATACATTTATATTATGGTATCTGAGTGGGCTTTTCTATTCTCTAGCCCAAAGGGCTCATGTACTCCACATCACCCATGTAAAAAATTGTCTAAGCGTTTGGCTCAAGATACGCCACATGTGATGCGGCATGTTGGGATTTGTGATCCCCTTGCATGAGAATAAATAATTCCTAGGGCAGCTTCAGTTGCTGTTTTGAGTCAGATGTTTAAATCTAATGTGGTATCAAAGTAGGTTATGTACTTTACACCACACATTAAAAAAAATCTCCATGTGTTTGGCTCAGGATACGCCACACGGAGGGGGGGTGTTGGTGTTGGGAGTATAAATCTGAGCACGCTCGCTCACATGTGGTGTATCTTAAGCCAAACACGTGGACAATTTTTTAAATGGGTAGTGTGGAGTACAAGGGCCCTTTGGGCTAGAGCAATAGTTTGCTATGATACCACAACATTAAATTTGTACATCAGACTCAAAACCAATTGGCAGCAAGTGGAGCTGTCCCAGGATTTATGTATTTTAATGCATGGCTTTAGATACCCAATGTGAGATTATTAATCTCAATAGTTACTACTCGGGACTCACATGATTCTTACCAGACATGATCAATTAAAATCTTATTTTACTGCTTGTTTGGAAAGCTTGTGTTTTTCGGACGCATTGACCTTTGAGAGAAGTGACAAACAAGGTTGAGATGAGTGGTGAGGTCCAATGAAATATTTACTTTATTGCGAGGATTTATACAACATATTATGGTATCTGAGTAGGCAATTCTATTCCCTGGCCCAAAGGGCGCATGTACTCCACATCACCCATTTAAAAAATGGTGTACGCGTTTGGCTCATCATACGCCACATGTGACGTGGCATGTTGGGATTTGTAATCCCATTGCATGAGAATAAATAAACCCTAGGGCACCTCCACTCTCTGTTTTGAGTCAGATGTTTAAATCTAATGTGGTATCAAAGTAGACTTTACACTACCCATTTAAAAAATTGTCCACTTGTTTGGCTTAGGATACACCACACTGAGGGGGCGTGTTGGTGTTGGGAGTATTAATCTGAGCATGCTCCCTCACATGTGGCATATCTTAAGCCAAATACGTGGACACATTTTTTAAATGGGTAGTGTGGAGTACAAGGCCCCTTTGGGCTAGAGAAATAGTTTGCTCTGAACACAACATTGAATTTGGACATTAGACTCAAAACCAATTGGCAGCAAGTGGAGCTGCCCCAGGATTTATGCATTTTAATGCAAGGCTTTAGATACCCAATGTGAAATTATTGATCTCTATAGTTACCACTCGGGACTCACATGATTCATACCAGACATGATCAATTAAAATCTTATTTTACTAATTAATTAAGACACTAATATGTCCTGATTCTTGATGGATGCCACCTAGTACATCTACTAGCAATCATTGTCTGAAGAGCAAATTAATTATCAATACTGTCTACCTAAGCTACAGTGCTTTTAAAATTAACGATGTTTGATCATAATGTGATTCATTTTGATTTTATTTTGTTGAAATTTGGCTTTGAAAATTGTATTAGATCCCGTCAAATGGGAATTTCGAGTATAATTACTGTTAGCTGGGCAAGTCTAGAAAGCCCTTATATTAAAAGCTCATTTGCAATAGAGGTGATCCTTTATTCCTTTAATGCTTTCGTGTCAATGTATAGGCCCTTTATAAGTTGGATTAAAGTGAGCCTTTTTCTTGCATTTAAACTGATATCTAGCTTAGTTTGCTTTTAGGTTCACTATGGCTATGGGATTTTAAGGATGCCTTGGATGCCTTCTCGGTGAAATTGTTTTATGAAGTTTTGGCCAAGGAGTACACGTCGGTAGTGCTTGAGGAGAATGAATTATATCCTATATAACCCGATTTGGAAGAACACTATCCTATTTAGAGTGTTTTTTATTTTGTTGGGGTGCTTATTTGGGTAGGATCCAAACTATTGATAACTTGAATCGAAAAGGCATGAATATTGGTAACGTGTACTCACTTTGCAAGGTTGTGGAGGAAGATGTTGATCACCTCCTCCTTAATTGTCCATTCTCTTTTGTGGTTTGGACAAATTCTCTCATCTTTAAATATTGATTGGTACCACCATCTAATGTTAAAGAGGCTTTGGGAAAGAATATAGTTTTGGGTTCACTATCTAACAAAGCCGCATGGTTAGCGGATCACTTACCAAATGCTATTGTGTGGACACAATGAAAAGAAATAAATGTTAGGGTCTTTGAATACAGGGAAAAGGAGGTGCCTAAGTTGGTTGCAGAAGTGAAGGAGGTTCTCTTCAATTGGGCATGTGGTTCTTCATTGTTTAGGGGTGTAAGTTTTGTTGACTTTATTTGCACTTGGGATGGGCTTGTGAGATGAGCGAGCTATTGTAAATTGGGGTGTAGGGGAGTTTGAGTGAGGTCAAGTAGCTTCTTGCTACTTGGACCTCAAAACATTGATTCTCTATATTTGTTTTTATTTAGACAAAGTGAATTTTAGCGATCAAAAAAAAAAAAAGGTTTGCTTTTAGGTTCCTCCTACTGTTTCGTTTGACTAATCTTGCTTAGGATTTGCGTTTAGGTCAATCGGTCAATCCTATTGTTTTTTCTGACTAATCTTGCTTAGGATGTGCTCTTAGGGTCTTCCTATAGTTGCTTACTCAGTTGCTGCTTTGTCGGCCTGAAATTGATGTCTATTCTGCAGATGTGCGGACGCAGGCCATGTATCAACTTCTTGAGTCTGGTTTCATTGGACTGATATTTTCCTGTTTCAGTGAAGACGCTTTCAAGGTCGCTATTAAACTTAATGTCCTTTGGTAGTCATTATATTATCTAGACATCTTGTTTGCAGTATTTTTGGTACTATTCAGGTTGGAAGAATCCAGGTCACTGCTTTCCAGTCCTCGGATGGAAGACAGAAGCACATGGCAGGAACCGTTTCTGTGTTGCCATTGAGTAGTAGTTCAATAATTGAAGTTGAATCATCAATTAGTTCATCAGAAAATCTATTATCAACATCTGGATCTGGACGGAAAGATAGCCTTGAACAGGATACAGGTGATTCAAGAACTACTTCTGGATCTGTTAAGGTACATTTCAACCTGTGCTGGTGTTTATTGCTAGTTCCGATTTTCGTCTTTGATATTCTGGTATTCGACCATGGTGTTATGTCCCTTGGACCTATGAATCTATGATTGCCAGTGTCATATAAATTGAGTGACTGACGCCATTGCATTTCAATTGCTACATTTTTTTTTTTTTTATCTCTTCCGCTAATGGGCCAATTATTTTTATTTCACTAAGATTTTATTTGGCTGTTTTTTAATTTTTAATTTTATCTCTTTCTTAAAATTTTAGAACTAGGTGATCGCGTGTACCTATGGACTAAGGGACTGCTTTATATCTTTCATTCAGGCATTACATGAATTTAGTTTGTGTATTATATGGTTATAGTATTTTTTTTTTTAATGATTTTATAGACTAACTGATCGAATTTTAATATTCATTGTGAAGAACCCTAGTAAACTTTTGTCACCAATCAAGAAACTGTTGTGCACAATGGTCCTCTTCCTTTTCTCATTCCCTCTCTCCTATTTTTAAAGAACATATATGTGAGGACTGAGGAATAGATGAAACCACTCCTATTTCACCTCTTGCTATGCAGAGACTAGAGAATAAGTGACATCCTCTTTCAATATATTTCTCTCTAGTGGGTTTTGACTTTTTGACTTTCCACTTCTGCTTTATTCTTTCATTTTAGCTTTGGCATTAGCTAAGTGACTTCTGTAATAAGAATACTTTTATTATTGTTATTATTTATCAGACAAGTATTTATTTGTTCTTATTTTTTGCAACTGGCAAGGGCGGCGGAAGATCTTCAGATCTGGAAGGGCTTTTTGCTCATGCTGATGTAAACTATCTAAGCAGAGATGGTGCAGGAGAAAACTTCGAAAGTGGTAGCTTGCAAAGTTCTGTCATTGACATAAATCCTATAGATATGACAGAAAGTATGCAGGAGGCAATGCATCGTTCAAATTTGGAAATAAGGTATCAGTTATCGTGATGTAGCTTATTCCTTCTTCCCTTAAGCTCCTATTATTTCATCTAAATCAGTATAGTTGCACAACTGGGCTATTTATATTGTAACATGAATTACCTCAGAGAAAGTCTTGTTTATATATGTTATATTACTAGATCTGTTTATTTCCTGGCAGAATTGCCATCTAATATTTGCAGCCATATACAGGCTGCAAAATATTGATCGTAGTTCACCTCCAAAGTGGAAAGTTTTTCTAGTTGATCCTTGTACTAAGATATAACAGATCGTCATAATGCGCTTTAATGGCACATGTAACCCAAATTTCCAACCGAGGCTGCTTAATATTTGGTCTGAATCTGTTCTTCCTCTAGTTCAGGGTTACTCGTCTTACATACACATCTAAAGTAGCCAAACTGGTATGTCAACCATATTTTGACATGGTAAATGAGACATGCTTATATAGCTACTTTAGATGGATTGGGGGCTGGAATCTCTGAAAAACTACCATTTTTTTTTGCTTCTGCTAGCCCTATGATGACTTCCCAAACATAGATAACCTATGTCTTCATCAGTCTTTTTTTGCGTTTCAAAGAGGCTTTTGGCAAGATATAAACGTCACTTCTAGATGTTAGGATTACGCAATGCAAGGGCATGCTGCTAATAAAAAGGTAATAGGGAACTCTCCAGGCTGGTATCGACTATCAACTTTGGTGAGGAGGTAGTGGAAGGGAGTTCTAGGAGAGGGGGAAGAAACCAAGTTGTTATCCATGGGGCTCCATGGGGCATAAAATCATTTTGTGGAACGTTAGGGGGCTGGGTAGCAATAAGAAAAGATCTGTTGTTAAAGAAGTCATTAAGAAGGAGAATCCTGTAGTTGTGCTGCTCCAAGGGACTAAGTTAGATTGTTTTGATCTTAAGGTCACCTGAGATATTTGGGGCATTAATGAGATGGAGTGGATAGACATTCCGGCAGTTGAGTCAGTTGGAGGGATCTGTATTATTTGGGAGAGAGAGGGTTGAGGCAGTGGACCATCTCATTGGGCCCTCCTCCGTGTCCATTTCTTTTATCTTTGATGGTAAGGTGGTAAGGAAACCTAGAAGATTGATGACGTTTATGCTTTTAGTAGAGGGGGTTCTTGGTGTGTTTGTTCGGGGAGAATTTCAATGTGGTTGGGTTTTCCCACGAGCGGCTACAATCAGTAGGAGATTTGACGATCTTATTATGAGATGTGAGTTGTTGGATTTGCCTCTTATCGGGGTAAATTCACGTGGTTGGATAGAAAGGTTGACCCGATCTTGTTTCGTTTGAATCGGTTTCTTGTGAGTACGGAGTGGGAGGAGAGCTGGCCTTCTCTTGCCCAATCGGTTGTTATTAGCGCGGCTTCTGATCATCACCCTATCTTGTTAACTAGCCAGGTTGAGAGGAGACGCCTTACTCCTTTTGTTTTGAGAACATGTGTCTAAAGGGCAACCAGTTTCTGGAGAATGTGAAAGAGTGGTGAAATTGTGAAACTGATGAAAAATAAAATTAAGGAGTGGAACAAGAATGTTTTTGGGTGTGGACGAGAAAAAGGAGAAACTTTTACAAGATATTAGGAAAGCCGATCTCAAAGAGGAAGAAGGAAACCTCGAGTTGGATGAGGGGATCCAACGCCAAGATTGGAGGGTGGATTTTGAGAGGGTGGTTTATTTGGAGGAGATGTCGAGGAGGCAAAAGGCTAATGTCAAAGATATCAGGGAGGGTCACTTTAATACTAAAATTTTTCATCAAAGAGCAAGGGCTAGAAATAGAGAGAATATATTAGAGAGTTTAAGGATTGATGGTAATGTTATTTGGGGAGAGGATCGCTTGAGAGAGGAGGCGATTTCCTTTACTCTAGGCTTTATACCGAGCCCGTAGGCAGTGTTATCAAAGTCGTACGATTGTCGACTTGAATCGTATGACTCGAGTCGATTCGTAATAAAAAAGATCAGAATCGTACCAACAAATCGTTAATGACAGGAATCGTTACAAAATCGGGATTCAAATCGCAAAATCGTAGGAATCGGAAATAATAACAATTCCTTCGATTAAAAAAAACAGCAACAGGTACAAATCAAGAACAGAGGAAAAAAGAAAAGAAAAAAGATAAAGAAATCAAAGAACTTACAGGTAAGTTTTCTACTACTTCTTCTTCTACTACTTCTACTTCTACTTCTACTTCTTCTTCTTCTAATTCTACTTCTACAGGTAAGTTTTTTTTTTTTCGATAACTCTCCTCCTCAATCTTTTTTCTTTTGTTTTGACAAAGCCATGAAGGGTTTTATTGGTTATATCACTTATATGGACCTGGTTAGGTCCAACCCAACCTAATAAGACCTGGGTCAGGTCCATATAATTTTAGTCCATATTCTATTCCGAAAATTAGACCAATTTCAACGAAATTTTAGCCTTTTTTCAGAAATTTCAACCATTGTCTCCATAGTTAAGAAATTTCGAAAATTAGAGTATTATTAGTGTGGAATGGAGATTTGGGGATTTCTCTTAGGGTTTTTACTTTCTTATACTCCAAAGCTTTCAACATTTCTCTTAAGGTGAAGTTCAAAGTTTCTTTTCCTACTATATTTCTTTACTACTTTAATTTTCTATTTGAACATGACTAAGAAAAAGAAAGAAACCCAAGATGATGTTACATGGAAACATTGCACTAAGGTGGGTGATGGGAAAAAGGCAAAGCTTAAGTGTACCTATTGTGAGAAAGAGTACTCCGGAGGTGTTTTTAGAATTAAACATCATTTAGCTTGTACTCATGAAAATGTTGTTGCATGTGCTAAAGTTGAAAGTGGTGTAAAAGAGTTTTTCTTTAAGTTGTTAGAGGAAAATAAGATGAAAAAGCAATTGTTAGGTGATGAGTATGATGGTGGAAATGAAGAAGGGGGTGCAGAACTTGTAGGTGAGAAAAGAAAACTTGCTTTAGATGCTTTTGCTCAAAGGTTTCAACCATTAAAAAAGAAATCAAGTGGTACTACAACTACCTTGAATTCTATTTGGAAGAAGCAAGATAGAGATGATCTTTGTGTGGATGTAGCTAGGATGTTGTATGCTAATGTTCTTCCATTCCATTTGGTCAAGAATCACTATTTTATCAAGATGTTGCAAAATGTTGCTAAGTTTGGGAATGGATTTAAGCCACCTAGTTACCATGAGGTGAAGACGACATTCTTAGTGAGAGAAGTGAATAGAATTAAAGTGGACTTGATGGGAAAGTACAAGAAAGAATGGAATCTAAAAGGGTGTACCATTATGTTGGATGGGTGGACCGATGGAAAGAATCGATCAATCACAAACTTTCTTGTCAATAGTCCCAAAGGGACCTTCTTTCTCAAGTCCATTGACACCTCGGATGAGACTCATAGTGGGGATTATCTTTTTGTTATTGAAGAAATTGGAGAAGAGAATGTTGTACAAGTGGTAACTGATGGTGCTTCGGCTTATGTTAGTGTGGGTGCAATGTTGATGGAAAAGAGGAAGACAATATTTTGGAACTCATGTGCCGCCCATTACTTGAACTTAATACTTCAAGATATTGGTGAGTTGACTACACATGTTAATACTATCTCAAAAGCAAGGAAAATAACGGTGTTCATATATAGGCATGGATGGGTTCTAAACAAGATGAGGAAGTGTACAAAAGGAAGAGAGTTGCTTAGACCCGGAGTTACAAGGTTTGCAACTAATTACTTGACTTTGAGAAGCATCCATACTTGCAAGAAGGGATTAAAACAATTGTTTACATGTCAAGAATGGCAAGATAGTCTTCTTTCCAAGAAAGGTTCTCTTGGGTATGATGTCCAACAAATAGTTCTAGTGGATGCTCATTTTTGGGATGCCATCAAGTATTGCCTCAAGTGTGTGCTTCCTTTAGTAAAAATATTGAGACTAGTTGATGGGGATGCCAAGCCGGCCATGGGTTACATTTATGAGGCAATGGACAAAGCAAGAGAAAAGATTTTGAGCAACTTCAAGGGAGATGTCATGATGTTTTGGAAATTGTTCTAAAGAGGTGGAACTATCAATTGCATAGGCCTCTCCATGCGGCGGCATATTATCTTAATCCAACGTAAGTTAACTACATAACTTATATTTGTTTTAATGCACAAGGTAATGTTTTTTCTTATGTTAACACTTATTTGGATTTTGTTGCATACTTTTTTTTTTTAGATTTCATTATTCACCTACCTTTCTAGCCGACCATGAAGTTAAAAAAGGTCTCATCCAATGCATTGAAATTATGTGCCCAACACCTCAAATGAGATTGAAGGTAGATAGGCAACTTGAGAAGTTTCACAATGCGGAAGACTTGTTTGGTAGTGCCATGGCTATTCAATTGAGGGATAAGAAGCAACCGACATTGTGGTGGGACACTTATGGAGGGAGTTGTCCGGAACTTCAAACTTTAGCCATTCGCATTTTGAGTTGTACTTGTAGTGCCACCGGTTGTGAAAGAAATTGGAGTGTCTTTGATCATGTAAGTGAGAGCCAAACTGATTGAGTGTTTCAATAGACATTTAGCTATCTTTTAGTCTCTATGTCTCATAATGGTTTTGTATATTTTTAGGTTCATTCGAAGAAGAGAAATCGATTGGAGCAACAAAGACTTAGTAACTTGGTGTATGTAAAGTACAATCTTCAATTGGAAGCTAGGCAAGAGACAAGAGTTGAGAATGGAGACTCTTATGATCCAATCTCTTTGGAAGATATGGAATCGGATGATGAATGGATCACGAAAAAGGAAACACCGTGTCTTCCCACCGATAATTCATGGATGGATGTGCATGAATGCTTTGAGGTTGGGGAAAGTTCAAAGAAGAAAAAGAGAGGTAAAAAAGTGTAAAATTTCCTATTTAAGTCTTTTTTATAATGTTCTTTTAAGTAATTAAACATTTCCAATTTTTTTATAGGGCCGAGAGATTTAAGGTTGAAAGATAAAGGAAAGGAGAAAGTCCAAGAAGTTGAAAAAGAGAAAGAAGACACAAGTGAAGAAGATGATGATGATGATGATGGAGTCGAAAGCGAGGAGGATGTGTCTAGCATGGATGATGATTGAAGAATATATAAATTGGGAATTGATGATTAGTGTCTTTTAGAATTTTGAGTGTGTTATGAGTTATGACTTATGGTTATTTAAGTCTAACTTAGTAGTATGTTTTTGTAGTTTTAAAAAGAAAATACTCTTATGTCTATGGTAGAGATTGTCTTCTCAAACTCTTGTTTTGTTGTTTTTTGTGAGACTTGGTGATAAAACTTACTATATCATTGAGAAGAAATAATTGAAAAAATCTTTGAAGAATCTAATTTATTACAATGATATATTCATTTAGCTTCAATAGCATTACAACACTAGTTTCAATAACACATAAATTCTCTTTGTTGAAATAAACTATTTTTGTTGTTGATGATTTGATGGAATGGTCTCTATGTGCCTATATCCATTGTGAATGATGGAAGAACTATTCTGACTCTTCAAGTGCTGTGCAAATAAGAAAAAACAAGTGATTAGTAGTTTTCTTATGGTATATTTATATATGTAAAAAATTTACAACCCATATATATAATATGGCTTGAATCTTACGATTTACGACTCGATACGATTTACGATTCGGTAAAAATAGAAAACGATTCCCGTTTCGATTCAGGAGTTGACAACATTGCCCGTAGGCAGACACCCACTTGTAGATGATCTCTCCCTTCCAAGCATTTCTAGAGAGGAGAGTGCGGGGACATCGAAAGAGAGTTTGAAGGAGGTTTGGAGGGCGATTGTCAATGTAGGGAATGATAAGTCTCCGGGCATTGAGTATTTTCAGAAGTTTTGGGATATCGTGAGAGATGACGATATGGAGACCATTTGGGAGTTTTTGGAGACATCTTTCCTTTTGAATAGCACGAATAACACATTTAACAAGTTAATCCCTAAAATGAGAGGAGCCGAGGACATTAGCGATTTGTCTCCTATCAGTTTGGTTAGTAGTGTGTATAAGATCATATCCAAGAATGCTTCAAGATGCTTTCGATGAGATTGAAAGGGGTGATTTCTAACCTCATTGTGAAAGAGCAAGGGTCTTTTGTAAGTGGTTGTCAAATCCTGGATGGCGGTGTTAGTTACCAATGAGGCGATTGAGGATAGGAATGTTAGTGGGATACCAGGTCTAGTTTGCAAAATTGATCTTAGTAAAGCTTATGACCATGTTAGTTAGGAGTTTTTGGACTGTGATGAGACGTATTAGGTTTAGTTGGAAGTGGCAGAAATGGATTAGGAGATGTATCTCGTCGTGTTTTTTCTCGATCATTATTAATGGGTCACTTGCAGGGTCTTTAGGAGCTCTAGAGGAATCAGACAGGGTGACCCCTTATCTCCACCTCTTTTTTTGTTAGTGGTGGAGGTTTTGAGCAAAATGATTAATAGAGCTAATGAGCTCGACTTTATTGAGGGATTTAGGGTGGGACAGGATCGAGTTCTCGTCTCTCATATGCAATATGCAATTGACATTGTGGTATTCGAGGGATTCTTTGAGGTGATATAGGGGTTTAGGGTGAATATGGCAAAGAGTAAAGTGTTTGGGGTGGTTAACACGAGCGATGTTTGATAGGATGGCTGGAGCCATTGGGTGCTTTGTAGGATCTTTTCCCTCGAGGTATCTTGGGCTTCCTTTTGGTGCTCCATACAGGTCTACTACTATGTGGGAACCTATAGGGCAGAACCTCCGTCAGAAACTTGAAGGGTGGTATGGGAGTTACCTTTCGAGAGGGGCGAGAGTGATTCTGATTAAGAGTTATCTTTCGAGCCTTCCGGTTCATGTTATGTCCCTTTTTAGAATGCTACAAAGCGTGGTCAAAAGGGTTGAAAGGATCATTATGAATTTTTTATGGGATGATCAGGAGGAGAATCATAGGTATCATTTTGTTAACTGGAAGATTGTCTGTATGTCGAAAAAGAACGGGGGCCAAGGTTTGCAGAGGATTCATGAGTTTAATTGTGCCCTAATGGGCAAATGACTTTGGAGATTTGGGGAAGAAAGTGAGAGGCTTTGGAGGCGATTTTGTGAGACCAATCTAGGGTGGTAAGAGCAGGCGGAATTTGGGTCCTTACGTGTGTGGGGCTTAGAAAAGTATTCAGAGAGGTCTCGTGAAGTTTCAGAGAGAAATCTTATACGTCTTAGGTGATGGGGGTAGAATTAGATTTTGGGAGGATAGATGGGTAGCAGAGAGACCGTTATTATAGTTTTTCACTTTATGCCGTCTCAGTTTTTAAAATTTGCCCCATTTGTGATTTAATGCGTCTAAATAATGGTAATCTTGGGTGGGATTTGGAGATTCATGTTCAGTTGACAGATCGGGATATTGCAATCCTCACGCTTATGTTGGAGGCGATTCCTTCTATAAGAGTATGAGACCAGATAGGAATTGTCGGCACTGGACTATAGAAAAGAATGGGAAATTCTCAGCCCAGTCTTGCTACTTTTCTTCGTGTTCTCACCTACCGGCTAACTCCCGAAGAGGCATGATTCCAGACTTTCCTAGTACTTTTATCTAGTCAGCAAAGATTCATTGTTTCGTTTTTTTTTTTTTTTCATTTGGTGTGCGACCCATAATAAGATTTTGACCATAGACAAACCTAATTAGGAGAAATAAATTAATCATTAACTTTTGTCCTTTGTGTATGGCGTCAGTGAGTTACTTTGTGGGCCACTCTAGGGTGTATTGGGCTGTTTTTCGGTCAGTGAAAGATCTGTTGAGCTCTTGGGTGCTTAGGGTCCATTCCCCAATGGGATGCAGATTGTGGAGCATCTTACCTTTTGCTATCATGTGGGTTTTGTGGCTGGAAAAGAACACGAGACACTTTGATGGATGTGCGACGACTATGACACATGTGATTGTGCCATAGTTTTGGGAGGAGTGGACAGATACATCGTTCGGGGACTTTGTGTTCAGATGGGGTTCCTTACTTGGTCTTGCATGATTGCATCTCTTTGTTTTAGCTCTCATAGTTGTAGTTTTTTCTAGTATCGATAATGTATTTGCCTTTCTCTTTGTTGTATCTGAGTGGGATATCTCATCCTACGATGTTTGATTTTATTATTATATATATACACACATCACATTTCACCGATAAAAAAGAAAGGGGTTGATGAGACCAATGAGGGTGCTGCTTAAATTCCTGTGCACAAATGGTCAATTGTTTCTCCAGATGTGAAGAAGGAAAATCTGAATTCTGTAACAGATTCCTCGGGAGATACCCAGGAAGACTGCAACACTGACTGAGCATATTCAGATTTTGCGCCCAACTCTTTAATAAGATTTTCAGTACTAATTTAAACAAGTGTCCACACAAGGTGAATGCTGTATGGGTTGCGAGAAGCACTGGTACAACTGGTAATGTTCAAGGAGGATTAGCTACTTCAGCAAGGAGCAATGGAAGGGAGGAAATGGTTACTCTAAATGTAGCAGATGAAGATATATCAGGAACAGCTGACCAGCTGTTATTACAGCACTTGCACCATTGACCAGAAGTCAGAAGCCATCTCAGGTTGCAAGAGCATATACTTCAGAACCTAGAGGACAGGCATATCAGGCTCATACTTGTCAGAGTTCACCAGGAAGGAGTAGAGGGAGATTAAGAAGTACTGGGAAGAATATATAACTTCATATTTAAGGGAATCAACTAAGCCGCAAAAGCTAAGGAAGTGAATAAATTAAGACTAGGAAATAAACCCTGCATACTTGGGTTGCTGGAAACCAAGGTCTGGTTGAATAATTTTGATTTTATAAGGTCTTTGTGCTGTCCTTATTGGGAGCTTTTGAGCAACTATAATGAGGATCCCCCAGGCAGAATTTAGTTATGCTGGGACCCTGGGATTGTGTCAGTGAATGTTATGTTGACTAGCGTTTTTGTAACACCTCATTTCCTTAGCAATCTCACATGTCTCTCTTCAGGAATAGTGCTCATCCTCACTGACCGGCTGAACTCATTTGGGTTGCTTACTTACCCCCTTGTTGGGGGATCAAGCCGCACCGTAGTTCTCTTCACCTGTTTTCCTCCCCTCCTCTTCTCTCACTCCTTCTCTTTCTCTTTTATCTCTCCACCTTTTCATCCTAGCCCTCTATTTCTCTTTAGGTTTACTTTATGGGACATAGTATGGTCTTGGGCCTATTCTCTTGGCCCAATACATACTATGGTCTTGGGTCTGTCTCTTGGCCCAATACATACATGATCCATCTATGAATGACTGCTACAGTTTTAATCTCTACTGAAATGATTGGAAGTAATCAGTGCATTCTAGAAAGCCTGCAGATTTCTCCAATTGTGTGAACACTATTGGATTGGTTGATTTGCAATATTAAGGTAGTTGTTTTACTTGGTTAAATAATTCGTAAGGTAGTTTCAGAAATTGTCCTAAGATGGATGTTTATTGAATTTGCACTGGATTCTACTTTCCCTGCAATTGAGGCAAAATTTTCACTTAATGGGGTGTCTGACAAAACACTAGTGGTTCTATCTTGGTTCAATATGCTAAGAGTGCATATCCTTTTAGGTCCTGCAATGCATGGACCCTGCATTCAAGCTTACAGTTGAGGAAGCTTGGGAAAAACAAGTTATGGGAAACCCTTTTATGGTCTTAACTCTTAAACTGAAGAAGTTAAAATGTATCCTAAATTTTTCTCAAAATAAAATTCCTCGACATAAAGAAGAGGACTGAAACTGCTAGGATAAAGATGTTTGATACTCAGAAGCTTTTACAAGCCAACCAAAGAGATAACAACTTGGTACTGCAGGAAGGACAAGCTTGATCTGAGTATACTGCACTGATGAAGATGTAGTATGAAGATATAAAATATCTTGCGGTGAATGCAATATTCTATGTATTAATGGTATCTTGCGGTGTAACTCTAGGAAGGTTGAAGTTGTACCAGTCTCTCGAGCAACTAAAATTATGTGAGATGAGAAACCACCTTGGTACTATCAGAATATTTGTGGTGCAATACTAGGCTTAGTTCCTAGTTTTGTTAGTGTTAGATTTAACCATGTATATAGAGAGACAAATGAAGCTGTTGACCACCTGGCAGCTCTATCTAGAGAGAATGAGTCTTTGTCTTTTGTGTTTCCTCTGTGCCCTAAGCTAAATGCTATTTTAGAGGATGACAAGAATGGGAAAATCTATGTTAGAAATCAATACAGGTAGGGTTCTGCCTAACCCTAAAAATGGTTAAAAATGAAAAGATTTCCGTTGCTGCTTTCTTTAGCTTAGGGTGCAACATTTAACCTCATCTACCCCAAAACAAACACTGAACTGGAAATTTATCATTATTTTAATTGCTGTAATTTGCAGTCATCCTTGCAATTTTTCAAATATAATCATACAGTTCTTCATAGCTGCAATCCCTTACCCTAATATAATCAATCTTTGATTGTTATGATTATTATTTTCTGCTAAGGTAAATAAAATGATTGCTATAATTGAAGTGTCGCTGAGAATACACTCCCTGTTTCATACTTTCGTTAGATATTTGTGAAACATGGGTTGCTGAGAATCTAAAGCTGACACCTCAATTTTTTCTTCTTATGGTTGACAGTGGCGCAGAGTATGTGCGGAAGGAAATTCCTCTTCAAGTTTTACCGAGCTTGTCACTCCTAAAGCTTGATTTGCCTTTGAGGTCATTTACAGAATTGCAACATGTACTATTTGAGGAGGAACGAGAAGCATATAACCAGGCCATCTTACAGAATATGCGGTACTAAGAACCAATAACACTTGGCATATCTTTAGTATTTTCCGTCTTATTTTGCAATAATAACCATCATTGCTCTGGATTTTCAAATAATAACCGTCGTTGCTATGAATTTTCCTATATCTAGTGATGAGAAAGTACATCCTCTGGCGTTCATCCATCACACATCAACATACCAGGCTTCTATGTGCAAATTAATGGAGTATTGGTTAGATGAATGCCCTCATCATCTTTCATTTTTGAGAATACAAGTTGAAAATGGGAATTCTGACTTCTCATTTTTTCTTTTTACCACATCTGCAGTCTAAGCCCTGCTATAAGTGCACTCCAAGGCCGTTTGAAAGAAAACGAAATCAGGGTATGTTTTTTGTTTTTTACTTTATGTCAAGTATTTACTTTTTTGTTCTCACTTTTGTTGTCTTTTATCAAAATGGACTGATAACATCTGGAAAAAACAGTTAGCTATGTTGACGGATGAAGCCAAGAAATTTGAAGCACTTAGAGGAAATGAGTCAAGTATGGTGTCTCCCCGAAGCTCTCCTACTTATGGGCCCAGAGGCGGTGCAGCTTTAAGTCAAAAGGACTTATATCCTGCAGCAGATTCAAGTGGTGTAAGAAGTCCTGGGACGGGTAGTCGGAGAAGAGCATCTTGAACTGTACAATTCACTAATTGTGTTTCTGAATCATTGTATTGTAGTTGATTGTTTTATACCTACTTTTCCTTCTTTTTTATTCTTTCTTTTTTTCTTCCTTCGGCAGAGTGCAATTTTGAGATTGCATCATATCAAGATATATGATATTAGATCTTTCCTTTTGACTTTGTTGTACTCATTAGTTCATTAAGTCATTGCTAACAATATAGATAGGGCTAAGATAATCTACTTGCGATCTTGTTATTAGTGTCTCTGGATAAGAAAACCACTACGTGTAGATTTAGCAACCAGACAGCCATATCTGATTAGTCCCGATGGATCTTTGTGATCTTTTTTTGGTACTTTAAAATGAGATAAAAGAGAATATTCATCGAAGTCAAGTTTATATAGAGATGGTTGCATTCATGAAAGAACTTTTATAGGAATATACATAGATATAATAAAGTAATAAGAAAATACATACAAACAAATAAACTAAGGGCTGATTTTTGGTAGACATGACCTACCTAATCATGGTTAATTGGATGTGCCAAGCCTTGTCAAATGAGGGTTAAAATTTTAAACCGTCTTAGATAAATTTCAAACTTGAACACAACTTTTAGCAAAGTAAGACATGTTCAAATGAGCTGATTTTTTTTTGGAGATGATTTCCATGCTATGGAGATCATATTCCCAGTAAATCAGCCCTTAGTTCATTGTGTAGGTAGGTATGTCAATATAGTACTAGTTTTCGAACCCGTCCTACGAACGGGTGCCGTTATATTAAATTATTCTAAAAAATATTAACAATTATACATAGCTATGAAATATATATGATAATTATATTAATCATTCATTCAAATTTCTTGCACTACTCTCAATAAAAAAGAAAACGCCAAACCTTGATAAAATCTATTGACTTCTTTTAGCTGTTAGGTTTAACAATTGAAGTTTGATTGAAGTTTTATGAGAATGCTCAATGTGGCGAAAATGATATTGAAACTACTTGAATAGTAAGACACTCTCAATCATAATAAAATAATTATGATAAACATTATTTAAAATGCAAAATTATACTTGTTGAGACATTATATTCCCCCTACAAAATAATACAATTATGTTTCGAGGTTAGTTCAATGCATTTGCATCAAATTTTCGATTTTCTGTTAATTATTCATTGAGGTTAGTTCAATGTAGTTATTGCATCTAGTTTCTGATTTCCCATAAATTATTCTTTGAGGTTAGTTCAATGCAGTTACATCAAGTTTTCGATTTCCCGTTAATTATTCTTTGAGGTTAATTCAGTGCAGTTGCATTAAGTTTATGATTTCTCGTTAGTTATTCATTAAGGTTAATTTAGTGCAGTTGCATCCAGTTTTCGATGTTTATTTAATAAGTTTTTGATATTACTTCATTGCATTTCCATCCAAGTTCCAATTTCTCATTAATTACTCTTTCAGATTAGTTCAATACATCTGCATCCAGTTTCTGATTTCTAGTTAATTATTTTTGGAGATTAGTTCGATGTTCAATGCATTTGTATTTAGTTTCAAATTTTTGGTTATTTATGCTTTGAAGTTAGTTCGACCAGTTACACTCGATTTCTGATTTCTAGTTAACTATTCTTTGAGATTATTTCAACGCATTTGTATCAAGTTTCTGATTTCCCGTTAAATATTCCTCAAGATATTGCATCCAATTTCTGATTTACCATTAGTTAATCTTTGATTTTAGTTTTATGCAATTGCATCCAGTTTCTAATTTTCTGTTAATTATTCTTTGAGGTTAGCTCAATGTAGTTGCATCCAATTTTCGATTTCTAGTTAATTGTTTTTTGAGGTTAGTTCAATGTCAAGTTTTCGATTTCCCGTTAATTATTTTTTGAGGTTAGTTCAATGTAGTTGCATCAAATTTATGCTTTCTTGTTAATTATTCATTGAGATTAGTTCAATGTAGTTGCATCTATTTTTCGATGTTTCGTTAATTAGTCTTTGAGATTAGTTTATTGCATTTGCATAAAGTTTCTGACTTCCCATTAATAACTCTTTGAGGTTAGTTCAATATATATGCATCAACCATAAAAAAAAAAAAAAAAAAAAAAAATAATATATATATATATATATATATATATATATATATATATATTTTTTTTTTTTTTTTTTTTGATTATTTATGCTTTGAGGTTAGTTCGATGCAATTACATCCGATTTCTGATTTTTTGTTAATTATTATTTAAGGTTATTTCAATACATTTGCATCTAGTTTCTGATTTTCCACCAATTATTCTATGAGGTTAGTTCAACGCAGTTGCATTCGGTTTTTTTATTTTCTATTAATTATTTTTTTAGATTAGTTAAATGCATTTGCATCCAGTTTTCGATTTCCCATTAATTGTTATTTGAAGTTTGTTTGATGTATTTACATACTGTTTCCAATTTCCGATTAAATATTTTTCAAGGATTTGCATCCAATTTTTAATTTATCGTTAGTTATTTTCTGACGTTAGTTTAATGCAGTTACATCCAGTTTCTGATTTTTAGTTAATTACTTTTTGAGTATGGTTTATTGTATTTACATAAAGTTTCCGATTTCCTTTTAATTACTCTTTGAGCTCAGTTCAATGTATTTGAATCCAGTTTCTGATTTTCTTTTAATTATCCAATGTAGTGTGTAATATCAACTTCAAACAGGGCATAAAAATAAATTATGTTTGATTTACTATGTGGGATCGTCAAAAATTATCTAGTTCCCGATTTCTAGTTAATTATTCTTTAAATTATATATGACTCACTATGTGGGATCTTCAAAGATTATCTACGAACGTGTGATGTTATATTAATTATTCTGAAAAATATTTGCAACTATATATGCAGAACTATTATATATGAATATTATATTGATCACTCATCCAAATTTCTTATAACGTGAAAACCCCACTATCCATTAAAAAAAAAGAACTCACCCTTGATAAAACCCTTCAACTTCATTTTGTTGTTTAATAATGGAAGTTTGATTAAAGTTTTGTGAGATTGTCTAATAAGGCGAAGTTCATATTGAAGCTACTTGAATAGGAAGGCGTTCCCAATTATACGAAAATAGATAAGATAAACACTATTTTAAATGCAAAACTATACTTATCGAAACATTCCTATAACATATAACACAACTATGTTTTGATGTTAGTTTAATGCTTCCTCCAATTGGTGATCAAATTAAGGTCAACATAGATGGGGCTTCTAGAGGGAACCAGGTCCAGCTAGGTTGGGTGGATCCTTTAGAAATGTTTATGGTGATTTTGTCTTACTCTTGAGCAAGGGTATCGGAATTGCAGACAACTATACAGCCGAGTGCATGGTTATATTGGAGAGTGTGGAGCTTGCCCTTTCAAAATGATGAAGCAATCTCTGGGTGGAATCATATTTGGCAGCAACTGTCACAACTTTTAACTCATAGGGCATCCCTTGGCAACTCCTATGTAGATAGAAAATTTGCACGACGAAGGTGCAAAGTTTGAAAGTGTAGCACAACTGGAGAGAGGCTAACCTAGTCGCAGACCAGGCGACAAAATTTGGATATTTCTTAGCTGAGAATGAGGCCTTTGTATCAAATGGCAGACTCCCATGGTTATATGAATGGGAGGTTCCATATGGTTGCTATTTTAGAATATCTTGAACCTACATCGTATAGCATGTAAGTTCTACCACTCCTGTACAATTCTTTTATTTCGTTTCTTTCCTTAATTCAATTTACACTTACTGAGAAAAAAATATGTTAGTTTAATGCATTTGCATCCAGTTTCTGATTTTTAATTCCATTATTTATTTTTTGATAATAGTTCAATACAATTGCATTTAGTTTTCGATTTTCCGTTATTTATTTTTTGAGGTTAGTTCAATGCATTTGCATCAAATTTCCTATTAATTGTTCTTTGAGGTCAGTTCAATGCATTTGTATCTAATTTTCGATTTCCCGTTAATTATTCTTTGAGATTATTTTAATGCATTTGCATCCAATTTTTGATTTCTCGTTTATTATTCGATAAGGTTGTATTTGCATTTAGTTTCTGATTTCCCATTAATTATTGTTTGAGGTTAGTTCAATAAATTTGCATCTAGTTTTCGATTTTTCGTTAATAATTTCTTGAGGTTAGTTCAATGCATTTGCATATAGTTTATTTTTTGAGATTAGTTCAATGCAGTTGCATCCGGTTTCCGATTTCCCATTAATTATTATTTAAAATTAGTTCTACGCATTTTCATCTTGTTCCCAATTTATAGTTAATTTTTCTTTGATGTTAGTTCAATGCAGTTGTATCAAGTTTCCGATTTCCCTTTAATTTAATCATTGAGGGTTAGTTCAATGCATTTCCAACCAGTTTTCGATTTCTCGACAATTATTTTTTTTATGTTAATTCGATATATTTGCATCAAAGTTTTGATTTTCTGTTAATTATTCTTTGAGGTTAGTTTAATGCAGTTGTATCCATAGTCCGATTTCCCATTAATTACTTTTTAAGATTAGTTTAATGTTTGCATTTGCATCAAGTTTCCGATTTTCCGTTAAATATTATTTGAGGTTAGTTCGATGCATTTGCATTCAGTTTTCTGTTTCACATTAATTGTTCTTTGAGCTTAGTTTCATGTAGTATTATATATATTTTAAAATATTTGTCATTATTGGTTTGCCATTATTTTTATTTTTATTTTTTATACATGTAAGCTTGCATTAAAATGAATGCAAAATTTTCTATTATATGTTTTGTGATGTTATTTTTTATATAATTTAATTTTCCACTGTAATTTGTTTTGTTTTGATATATATATATATATATATATATATATATATATATATATATATATATATATATATATATATATATAAAAAATTAGAAATTATATTATAATGTTGAATTTTTTTTTATAAATTCAGAAATTTGTCGTAATTACTATGGTTTTTGAAATCCTTAACGATGACTAAATGTCTAAATCCCAAAGTGGATGATGCATTAAATCTATCCAACTTTATTTGTTTAGGCCCATATAGACATATAGTGCAAACAATACAATTTTATTTGTTGTCCGCTTAGTTTTGAATGTACACTGTTACTTATTTTATGATTAGTTGACTTTTATTTTTCCTTTTTGTCCCAGTCATATGTGTGGTTAAACTTTGTTATGTTAAACTTCACCTAAGATTAGTGTAGAAACTATTCTTCGTAGCGTAAGGGTTTTAGGAAAATCGTTTTCGGTGGAAATTATTGCTTTTAGCAATTTAGTTTTTTGTCTCATATTTTTTCATAATTAGCTATAGTGTTTAGGAAAAGTTGGAGAATCTATGAAAATCTAGATAGGATTGTTTACTTCTTTATATCATATTTTTTTTACTAATTAGTAATAGAGTTTAGAAAAAATTGTTTCATATTAGTCTCCTACTTTTTAGTAATTAGTCAAAGAGTTTTACAAATATTGAAGACTCTGTCAATGTTCAAAAAATAGAGCCAAGAGGGTACAGCTATAATATATATCTAAATATGTCATTTCTATATGTCGACCTAGCCTGCCTTATATACATGGCATTTCTAATTGTGAAGTCATTACGTATGCTATGTTGGGCTCTATGATAAACTCCATTAAACAATCCAGAAAGTAAATCATCAAAGTATTCAAACCATGGTCTAGTCTCCTTGTTTACTTACTTCATGTCCCTTTTTTTGAGCTCTCGTAAGTGTTAGTGATGTAGATCTAATTGGAGGAAGTAGTGATTAATGAGATAGACACATTAAATAACAAATATCCTAGTTCTTTAAAAGTCTCGTTTTTAATCTATGTTCATCAGCATAAAATCAACTAAAATTGTTTTCTTTATTGCAACAGACTCTTTTATAGACTTGGTTGTTTTTCTATTCAAGACATCACCAAAATTGAAACTCCTAAATAAACCCTAAACTCTAATTAAACTCGGGCCATTGCCACACTTTATTAGGCCCTAAATAAAATAACCAAAAGAGCATCACGTCCATCGATGTGCAACATCATTCTGTTTAGCTAAGAAAAAATAATTAGTCCTCAAGTTTAAGACCGTCAAGGACTGCAACAGTAGACCATGGCACTGACCACACCATTTTCTCGAGGTTGCAAAGAACTTGACCACAAGTTTTATCCTTGTAGGGGATTATAGGAGCTTACAGGAATATCACACAATGTGTTATTAAGACCTGAACTTGAAAGCATACGTGCATCATAGTGCTCAACTAAAACCATCCCATAATGAATCTACATACACATGTAGGATAAATAATCTTTAGAGCACCAAAAGAAGGCTTCAAAGATGGAATTCTAAAACTAAAAATTGATCGAGTATTTTCTTCTTCCCAAGGAACGATTTACTCTCCGATACCATTTTTGATGTAGATTTAATTAGCGAAAGCAGCGATGAATGAGATCTACACATGCAATAACAAGAACCCTAGTTCTTCAAATAAAACCCTAAATGTCCCTCTTCTAAATCTTTATTCATTAACATTATATCAATATTTTTGGACTATGTAATGAGACGTATGGGGTTTGGTTGGAAGTGGTGGAAATGGATTAGGAGATGTATCTCTTTGTGTTCCTTCTCGATCCTTATTAATGGGTCGCCTGCTTGTTTCTTTAGGAGTTCTAGAGGCATTAGACAGGGTGACCCTTTTTTTGTTAGTAGTGGAGGTTTTGGGTAGAATGATTAGTAGAGCTAATGAGCTCGATTTTATTGAGGGTTTTAGGGTGGGACAGGACAAAGTTCTCGTCTCTCATTTGCAATATGCAGATGACATTGTGGTGTTCTTGCGTAGGGACCTCTCACAACTTAGATTCCTTCGTGGGATTCTTTGTTGTTTTGAGGTGATCTTAGGGTTTAGGGTATGGCAAAGAGTAAAGTGTATGGGGTGGTTGACACGAGCGATGTTGATAGGATGGTTGTAGCCATTGGGTGCTCTGCGGGATCTCTGCCCTCGAGGTATCTTGGGCTTTCTCTTGGTGCTCAATACAGGTCTGCTACTATGTGGGAACTTGTGGAGCAGAACCTTCGTTAGAAACTTGAAAGGTGGCATGAGCGGTATCTTTTGAGAGGAGCGAGAGTTATTTTGATTGAGAGTTCTCTTTCGAGCCTTCCAGTTTATGTTATGTCCCTTTTTAGGATGCCAAAAGCGTGGTCAAAAGAGTTGAACGGATCATTAGGAATTTTTTATGGGATGACAATGAGGAGAATCATAGGTATCATCTTGTTAACTGGAAAATTGTTCGTATGTTGAAAAAGAACGGTGGTCTGGGTTTGCAGAGGATTCGTGAGTTTAATTCTGCCCTTATGGGAAGATGGCTTTGGAGATTTGGGGAAGAAAGTGAGGTTTTGGAGGCGTGAGGTAAAATCCATATTTGGTGAGACCAATCTAGGCTGGTGTGGGGCTTGGAAGAGTATTCAGAGAGGTCTCGTAGAGTTTCAGAGAGATATCACTTACGTCTTAGGTGACGAGGGTAGAATTAGATTTTGGGAGGATAGATGGGTAGCAGAGATACCGTTATTCTTGTTTTTCCTGAGACTTTATGCCATCTTAGTTTTTAAAAATCGCCCTGTTTGTGATTTTATGCGTCTAACTAACGGTAATCTTGGGTGGGATTTGGGGATTCATGTTCACTTGACTTATTGGGATATTGCGAGCATTTCCACCCTCGCGCTTATGTTGGAGGCGATTCCTGCTGTGAGACCGGATAGGGATCGTCGACATTGGACTATAGAAAAGAATGGAAAATTCTCAGCCAAGTCTTTCTACTTCTCTTTGTGTTCTCTTCTACCGGCTAACACCCGAGGAGTCATGATTCCAGACTTTCCTAGTTCTTTTATTTGGTGAGCAAAATTCCCTTGTTTTGTTTCTTTCTTCATTTGGTTGCGACCCATAATAAGATTTTGACCATAAAAAATCTCATTAGGAGAAAGAAAATAATCATTAACTTTTGTCCCTTGGGTATGGCGGATGGGGAGTCAGTGAGTCATACTCTCATTCATTGTCATTTTTCTTGGGAAATATGGAGTTACTTTGTGGGCCACTCTGAGGTGTATTGGGTTGTTCCTCAGTCAGTGAAAATTCTATTGAGCTCTTGGGTGCTTAGTGTCCATTCCTCAAAGGGATGCAGAGTGTGGAGCATCTTACCTTTTGCTATCACGTGGGCTTTGTGGCTGAAAAGAATAGGAGATACTTTGATAGATGTGCAATGACTATGGCACAAATGATTGTAGCAATCAAGGGATTCGTCTTTCTCTGGTCCAAGTTTTGGGAGGAGTGGACAGATACATCTTTTGGGGATATCTGTATATATATATTATAGCTCTCCCCTCATCAATTGAGGGAGAGTTTTGAGAGTGTCCACATGGCCAAAGCTAATTACGATAAATCAGGAGAAAAAAACTGTCGCACGAAATTAAAACGAAAACCCCGTAACCTCTCTAAAACCCCAAAACCTCTTACTTTGCTCACTCATTCACTTTTGAAATCAAGAATATTTCTTAACTTTCAAATTATGAAAAACCCAAACATAGATTTAGACAAAATACATATCCAGCTTGAAGCTTCAATCAACATTCTCGCTTCCGCTCACAAACATAATTTTTGGGTAGCCCGATAAGAAAGTTGCTTTGAGAATTGCACAATAGGGGGATGAACAAATTGAGTAAGTCTCTCTTCTGTCTCTTTCCGCGAACCCTACCCTCTTCAATTCACGGAGCCAACTCCAATTACCCACCCCTATTTATTCAAAGTAAAAAAAAAAATGAAGGGTTTGGACGTTTTAGATTTCCTCCCCATCAATTGCTAATTGGAACGATCTGAGTCCATAACGGATTGTTGATCTCCTTCAACAACCGAATTTCTAATAAGAGGTTCTTAGTTCACTTAAGATAAAGAGTTGGTGTGCGCCAAAAGAGAAGTCAAAACAGGATCCTGTTTTGTTGAGAGAATTACTAGATTCTAATATATATAAGGGTCTCTTTCTAAGAGGCAGCTTCCCGCTCTAATCTGTTGTTTGCACTCTCATCGTAATTCCTTATTTCACCTTCCAGTGGGATCTAAGAAACTGTCATTTCACGACAGGCAAGCAAGGAAGAAATCCACTTTGTAAGGGGAACCCGAAAGCTGCTAGGTTAGGCTCACCGCCTCTCAAGCGCCCCAGCATTTAGACCGACATCCCCAGACTGCAGTTAAGGCATTTCTTCGACTTGACTGGGGAAGACTTGAAAGAATGGCTTCCTCATCGACGATCGGGACTGCACACTCTCCCACACACAGAGGGGGAAAGAACGGATTCCAATAACGAAAAAAGAAAGGACAGAATCCACTCACCTAGAGGTCAAAAGGTTAGAATACTCCAATAACAAACAAACACCAATATTGCCTAAGTTATTTACCTTTAAGTAAATAAAACAGAGTAGAGTGGGTTGCTATGATAAGGTTAGAATTTTGCCTTTTTTTTTTTTTAATTATTATTATAATTCTCAAGTATTTACGTTTAAGTGTGTAGTGTGTACCGATGGCTTTTGTGAAATTATCCGCCCGTAGTATGAGTACTTAGTGTTCTTATATTCGAAGATCACAACCTTTTCTTTGTGAAAATTTTGAATGCCATGATTGAAAAGTTTGAAACAAATCATCGGTGGTGTTAATACTTCTATACTTGAAGAAACCTCAATCATGATGTAAACCTGAATCGTGTTTTCAACTTTTAAGTGAGCTATGATTCTTATTACAACAATGAGTATCTCTTATCTATTCTATATCAGCATGTAATTGTATAATTATCATTAATATTTGACTAATTAGAAGTCCTTTACCACACCTAGCTTCCCAAAATTCTCAATGAGATCGATCTTAGACAAGATATTTATGTGAGGGAGTTCAAGCTGTAACATGATTGATAATGAGAGACGCAATGTGCTAACATATTTCCCAGGGTCACTACACAGATGGGAATCAACCAAGAGTATTGCAAACCGCATAAAAGAAAAAAGGAACCCTATGAATCTATTAATAACACCGACAATGCAAAGATATATAATGTCGTTACATAATTCGTCACAGAAACTCAATTGAAAAACAAAAGTAAAAGCTACTTAAAGTGCACAAAAACGTACCCTAAGATTTAATTTCTTTATGAGTTTCATGATAACATTTTTGGCATTTGACTGCAAAAATTAGAATACAATTAGAAACGCAGTCAGGTTGTCAGATAAACATAATTTAGATATTTATCGATAATTAAATTTTGGAGACGAAAACAAAATATATTAGAACAACATCAATGATCATCCATACAATATACAAGACCTAGATGGACACAAAAAAAAACATTACGGCATTTCCTCTTATGCATTACAAAACAGAAGCTCTAAAATTCTAAATCATGGTCTTATAGAAAAGTATCAGCAGATGTATCTCACAAAATATTCTGTTTCTTGGATCACAAGAATCTAGCAACAGCTGAACAAGGTAAGCCAACTTAAAAGCTAGCTCTATTTGTATGTTTATTTATCTGATTTTCAACTTTTAGGATCTTCGTGAACTCTTAAGTTAGATCTTCAATTTATATTTTTCAAGTGTTGGGTTTTCTTTGTAAGCGAGAAACTCCAAGGTGTTCTGAATTGAGTCGAGTTATGCGTCAACACCTCATACTTTGAATATTTTTCAATCTGATTTGACAGAGGTATATTGCTCGAACACACTAGGCCCAGACTTCTTTGCATGCATTCATCTCTATAAATTCTAAAGAGACTCTTAAGTTTCTCAAACCGGTATCCATTCAGCTTCCCAAAATTCTCAATGAGATCGATCTTAGACAAGATATTTATGTGAGGGAGTTCAAGCTGTAACATGATTGATAATGAGAGACGCAATGTGCTAACATATTTCCCAGGGTCACTACACAGATGGGAATCAACCAAGAGTATTGCAGTCAGCTGCATAAAAGAAAAAAGGAACCCTATGAATCTATTAATAACACTGACAATGCAAAGATATAATGTCAGGTTACATAATTCGTCACAAAAACTCAATTGAAAAACAAAAGTAAAAGCTACTTAAAGTGCACAAAAACGTACCCTAAGATTTAATTTCTTTATGAGTTTCATGATAACATTTTTGGCATTTGACTACAAAAATTAGAATACCATTAGAAACGCAGTCAGGTTGTCAGATAAACATAATTTAGATATTTATCGATAATTAAATTTTGGAGATGAAAACAAAATATATTAGAACAACATCAATGATCATCCATACAATATACAAGACCTAGATGGACACAAAAAAAAAACATTGCGGCATTTCCTCTTATGCATTACAAAACAGAAGCTCTAAAATTCTAAATCATGGTCTTATAGAAAAGTATCAGCAGATGTATCTCACAAAATATTCTGTTTCTTGGATCACAAGAATCTAGCAACAGCTGAACAAGGTAAGCCAACTTAAAAGCTAGCTCTATTTGTATGTTTATTTATCTGATTTTCAACTTTTAGGATCTTCGTGAACTCTTAAGTTAGATCTTCAATTTATAGTTTTCAAGTCTTGGGTTTTCTTTGTGTTTGTGAAACTCCAAGGTGTTCTCAATTGAGTCGAAGTTATCGTCAACACCTCATACTTTGAATATTGTTCAATCTGATTTGACAGAGGTATATTGCTCGAACACACTAGGCCCAGACTTCTTTGCATGCATTCATCTCTATAAATTCTAAAGAGACTCTTAAGTTTCTCAAACCGGTATCCATTCAGCTTCCCAAAATTCTCAATGAGATCGATCTTAGACAAGATATTTATGTGAGGGAGTTCAAGCTGTAACATGATTGATAATGAGAGACGCAATGTGCTAACATATTTCCCAGGGTCACTACACGATGGGAATCAACCAAGAGTATTGCAGTCCACCGCATAAAAGAAAAAAGGAACCCTATGAATCTATTAATAACACTGACAATGCAAAGATATAATGTCAGGTTACATAATTCGTCACAGAAACTCAATTGAAAAACAAAAGTAAAAGCTACTTAAAGTGCACAAAAATGTACCCTAAGATTTAATTTCTTTATGAGTTTCATGATAACATTTTTGGCATTTGACTGCAAAAATTAGAATACAATTAGAAACGCTTGTCGGGGTTGTCGATAAACATAATTTAGATATTTATCGATAATTAAATTTTGGAGACGAAAACAAAATATATTAGAACAACATCAATGATCATCCATACAATATACAAGACCTAGATGGACACAAAAAAAACATTACGGCATTTCCTCTTATGCATTACAAAACAGAAGCTCTAAAATTCTAAATCATGGTCTTATAGAAAAGTATCAGCAGATGTATCTCACAAAATATTCTGTTTCTTGGATCACAAGAATCTAGCAACAGCTGAACAAGGTAAGCCAACTTAAAAGCTAGCTCTATTTGTATGTTTATTTATCTGATTTTCAACTTTTAGGATCTTCGTGAACTCTTAAGTTAGATCTTCAATTTATAGTTTTCAAGTCTTTGGGTTTTCTTTGTAGAAACTCCAAGGTGTTCTGAATTGAGTCGAAGTTATCGTCCAACACCTCATACTTTGAATATTTTTCAATCTGATTTGACAGAGGTATATTGCTTGAACACACTAGGCCCGGACTTCTTTGCATGCATTCATCTCTATAAATTCTAAAGAGACTCTTAAGTTTCTCAAACCGGTATCCGCTCGAGAAAGATTAAACTGTTTAAGTGAGCTCAAAATTATAAGCATGAGGGAGTGAGGGACGAAATTGGTTGGAGTTTCTCTTAGCCTGTTCTGTTCTGAGAGTTGAATGGACTCTAAAGCTTAATGGTGTGGAGTATGAGTACATAGAAGAAGATCTAAGCAACAAGATTCCCCGCTTATCGGGCCACAATCCAATCTATAAGAAGGTCCCAATCTTGGTTTAGAACCAATTCGGCTTCCTTATTTCACCATGTGTTTTTCTTTCCACCATACATGTCATCCCCTGTTACCTTTACAGGTTGATTAGTTTCGGTGGTCTAATTACCACAAGCACAGTCTTGGCAGCGCAACCATAATCCATCTATGAAATTCAATGTTCCGAAAAGAGTAAGTTTGTTTGCTTCAGTAACCATTCTCTTCTTTCGCCTTAGTATCCTCTGTTTCTTTTTCTTTTTCCTCAATGTCATAGATATCATACTCCAAGAAGTTTGTTATGGCAGCTATCATTGTAGATTTACCTGTTCCCAGAGGTCCATAGTATCCTCTATTTCTTTTTCTTCTTCCTCAATGTCATAGATATCATACTCCAAGAAGTTTGCTATGGAATCTATCATTGTAGATTTACCTGTTCCCAGAGGTCCACAGAGAAGATACCCCCGCTTCCATGCCTTGCCAATTTCTGCATAGTAGTCTTTCGCCAAACATTGTAAAATCGTCAATAATTAAATTTTTTCTTCTCTGCATCCATCGCCAATGTTTGGAATGTTCTTCCTTCCAATTTTTATTTCTTCTTCTAGCTCTTCCTCCAGCTCTTCTTGAGGCTTGCCAAACCACCTGCCTTGCAAGAGTCGCAGTTATAGCACAATGTCTCTTGGTCATTATTCCACCTTTGGCAATCATATGCATATAAGTAGGGGGACGGGCGAGTGGTGACTACTGATGATTAAATTAGCATGAAATTGGCCTAAAAAACCTTATTCCTCTACTGTTCGTCTGTTCCTCTAGACAATAAAGCCTACATATCTAACAAGTAATAATCAGTAATTCAGAAAATGTATATCTATTTTCTCAGAAAGTTCATTAGTCTTGGGACTCACCGATATATAAGTTTTATCAAACTTAAGTACGAAACTCTGAATACTTTCTTTGATTGCAGCTATACTCATTTGTAGTACTAGATAGATAAAATATCCTGTTTTCCATAAGGTTCTAACGGAAGGTATAACATCACCTAAACATATCATGATATCAACAACTCCCCTCCTCCAGAACAAGATGTATAGAAACCTTAACGTTTTACAGTTCAAAAGTTCATTAGTCTTGAACTTACCAAGGCGCAGTGACCACACTATCAAACTTAAGTAGAAAACTCTGAATACTTTCTTTGATTGCAGCTAAAGTCATTTGTAGTTCAGCTACAACAAAGTGAAACTATGATTGTGGCATGTTCCTCACACATTCTAATAAAAATATAAAACTCGTGTTTTTATTTAAGATTCCATCCAAAGTCTATGTATTTTTCATGTTCAAACAATGAAATGAACGAAAATAAAAAAGCCGTAAAAATAATCATCTATCACTGCTGTGTTGGTACCTGCTGTGTTGGCGTAAGAGAAGAGGGATTTGAATTTAGACTCTCTCAAGTCATTGGAGCAGATTGATATGACGTCCTGTACGATAAATTTACAACCCCAAGATATGAGACCCTTTGTAAATATGATATAAATATTTTGTATCATATGAGATACAACCGGTACAGAACCAGAGCTTCTGTATGTTTCCTTATATTGTTAGGAGTCGCTGTTTGTTAACACCTACATTGAGAGCTCAAGTTCTAAACTCAACATTTTAATGACTGTTTTCTCTTTAAAAGTAGAAGGCTTTTATTGCCAATAAGTAATTCGACCATACAACTGATAAAGAGCACTTCATTTCACAAGCATTTATACACATATATCCAACGGCTTTAGTCTTAACACACGTAAGCCACAAAGGCCCAAGAGCATTCCCTGTGGTTCCAAGAACAGTTGATTCAGAGGAAAGAGAGGTGATAACCTATGTTATTCATTTGTGTCAAGTTTTTAGTGCTGGCATTATGATTGTTTTGGGGTAAACATTTGTGGTTTGAAACATCGGTTCCACTTGGTATGAAAGCAAACTAAGCAAAATGTTTACTTAAGAATAGATAAGTCACAGATGTGGTTAGCGGGCTTTGACCATGTCTTGATAGGTGGTTTCACAACCATAATGATTCACTATCAAAGATGATGCTAACCCAACTGCAAAAATTATGTACTAGCTTTCTACTAGAATGTCACCCAAGAAGGTGTTGAAGATGGTTTAAAGGGTCTTTCATCTGGTGGTGTACCACCAAAGTTTGTGATCATTGATGATGGATGGCAATCAGTTGGTCCAGACGCAGAAGAAAATAAAAAAGCCAATAAATCCGAACCGTTGCTTAGGTTGACCGGGGTCGAAGAAAATGATAAGTTTAAGAAGAAGGAAAATCCTACTATGGGGACTAAGAGTATAGTGGATGTAGCAAAGGTGAAATATGGACTGAAATACGTCTATGTGTGGCATGCAATTATCGGTTACTCGGGTGGGATACAACCAGGTTTGGAGGAATATGAGTCATCAATGAAATTTCCAACGGTGTCAAAGGGACTTACATCAAGTGTGAGCGTCAAATGAGAAACAAGATGATGTATGTTAGGCTCACTTCTAGAACAATAATCATGCTATTAATAGCTGAGTTATTAGCTAGGAGCAATTTTAGAGGATTGTTCGTAAACAAAAAAAAACTGTCTTCCTTTTAAGCGTTGCTAGAGAATTGTCGTCTTGGCTGGAGGACCTTAATGGAACTTTAAACATTACCACTAAGATTAAGGTGCTTTGGCACACTGCGTTCATACATTTTATAGTTCAATTATGGAAGGATAGAATAAGGAGGTTCACTGATCCCACAAGATGAAGGTTGCATTACAATTTTGTTGTGTCAACTCATTGGATTGATCTTTGATTCTTTGTCCATGCTTGAATACATGGATGAAATTATAGCTCTCCCCTCATCAATTGAGGGAGAGTTTTGAGAGTGTCCACGGGGCAAAACTAATTCACGATAAAATAGGGAGAGACTTTTTTTTTTTTTGTTCCCGAATCTAACCCTAAACTCTAAAATACATAATTCTCCTAATTCTAATAATTTAAAGAAACAAAAAGAAAAGCGTGAAAAGCAAGAGAGAGAGACAATATGGGTGGTTGGGCTATAGCGGTGCATGGTGGCGCAGGGGTCGACCCAAATCTCCCAACACACCGCCAAGAAGAAGCCAAAAAAATCATGCCGAAACAGTCTCAAAGTTAATTGGTACATCTTCTCCTCATCTCAAATCCAAGTTGTATTTTTTATATTCCTCCTCTCAATCCAAGTTCCAAAACCCCAAAACTTTCGCCTTTTAATTCTTTGATTGCTGGCTACTCGAGGATGCATGAAGCAAAAAGAAATTGATATTGAGAAGGTCGCCAAGATGCCGTGGCTTCGTGAACAAGGGTTCTTGGTTAGTGCATTTCAACTTATCTTTAGTTCTCTATCTCTGAGATTATAGTCTAGAAATTGGCATTCATTGTAGGCTTATCTGTGATATCAAACAAGTGAGGCGCGCAACTTGACCTTCCGGGATGGAAAAGATATCCTTTTAGGTCGTTTTTTGACTCAAATTTATTGCAATTATGATATCCTAATTCTTTCCACTTAATTTATTGGATTGGGTTTTTTTTATTGAAATTTAACGATTTTAAATCTAATAATATGCATGAATATGCTTACAAGATTATTTTGGAAACGGAGAAACACACAAACGAATTATTTTTTATATGCTTACAGGGAAATCAGACCATACTGATTAGTTACCCATACTGATTTCTCTCTCGGCCTTTTATTCCGATGAAGAGGGGCAGCCTCCAAATCACTAACATGTCATCAATGGGGCTCAAACGATCTTTGCGGTCCTCAAGGTATACTTTTTGTCCCATTTTCTTTTTTGATTCATTAGAAATTTGGTAATTTTCTTATTTGTTTTTCTTTACTAAAATTGTTTTTCTTAATGAAATTATTTGAATTGGTTTTTATGCCCAATAGATGCTATGTGTTCATCTTTCTTCTCCAATGAAACCAACGGATATCCAAGATGGAGGTTTGATTGATTGCTTGCTTAAGTGGAAGAACAAATGGATAACGGTAAGTTCTTCTAATTTATTCACGTTACCTTTGATTGCTTTACCATGCTTATTTCTTGCAATGCCGTTATTGAATTTTTTAAATACATCTCTTAAACTTAATTTTTGATCACGTCTCTAATTGGTCAGACAATTAATGTGGTTGGATAAGTGCTTTTGGATGGTAAAACAGATTTTTCCCTTACAATGGTTGTAAGCTTAGTTTGTTTCATGTTCTATAGAAAGTCGGGCTTAATTTACGAACTAAATCCATATCATTGCCATTACCTGGCCTAGAAAACCATTTAGAAAATTAAATTGCTTGAATTGCAATTAAACTAAGAAGAAAGTAAATAAATAAAATTGCTTTTGGTCAGATGCCTATTCATATAAATGAAAATAATATGTATTTAATGAATGTTGAATTGGCTAAAACGTTCTAGGGCCTAAGGGTTCACACGCACCTTATATTAACACATCATTCACATGTGCGAGCTTTGTAACCTTGCACTTATTAGATTCGGTTAAAGATTATACGAACGCACAAAAATTAAATGTTGGTTGCTTGAATATTACTTTAGAAACACGTCAAAGAATTACGAATGGTACTAGCGTGGCATACTGCAACTATCAATCTACGAAGTCTCATTAACAATAACTATTACTTGGATCCAAGATATGTTATTATGTTTGATACATCCTTTGATCTCAAGCTCTCACATACAAGTATTTGGTTGAGTGGGTGACTAAAGATGCTCAATACAATATTTTTTTTTTAGCTGGGATGATTACAGAGTTGCAAGTACTAATTTCTACACATATTTTGATTTTTACCCAAGACTCTACTAAGGAAAAATATAAACAAAATGTTTCAGGGTACAGTTGAGGCTTCTGACTACTGACACATTGTAATTGGTATGAGTCCAGTAGCTTACGTATATTTCAAAACCTGTCATTGTACTGCATCCTGATTGTGTGTAGTCTTGTGCCTGGTGGTGACATTCATATATGATATGCAGATATACATAAGTGGAAAATGACGAAATTTATGATGAAGCAACCACGCATGACAGTATGATTTGGGAGTGATTCACTCTACAAGAATAAAATTGAAATCCTAACAAGGATGAACCATGCAAGTACAAGCTCCTGTACGGGGCTAATACTCCAGAGAAGGCACAATAAAATTAAAACAGAACTGTATGTTCATTGACCAGTGCCTTTTCATGTGTCGTGATAGTGTACGCAGTCAACAATGAAGCTGCAAACAAACTCTTTTTATCTTTTTTTTCGGTGAACTGCAAACAAACTCGAGTCTTGATGCAGCATAATAGGATTTGTGCATATTACCATTTGTTCAAAGAATCTTGCTCTCCCCTCATCAATTGAGGGAGAGTTTTGAGAGTGTCCACGTGGGCAAAACTAATTACGATAAAATAGGGAGAGCTAAAAAAATTCATCTACCTTTTTTTGTGCCGGAATCTAACCCCAACAAAAACCCCAAACTCTCACAAAGTCAAAAAAAAATAAAAAAACTAAAAAAATTATGATAAATCAGGAGGAAAAAATTCTCTCACGAACTAATCTCTCTCCCCTCTCTCTTCTCTACCACCAACCTAAATCGCAAAAATCCTTGCTCGAAAGTCGAATAAGTCCCTCGAATTGATGATCTCTCTCCTCTCTTCTCACTACATCCTTTCTTTACAACTAAATACCTAAGTCTCTCATTTGATCTCGAGGCGCCAGGGATCGACCGATCTATTCTCTTGATTTTTGTTTGACAGATTTGAGGTTAGTTCTTTCTTCCCCTTTTCATTATCCTCGAAATCTTCAAAGGTCTTCTCTCTGCATTATTCGAAGCTTTGTTGTCGGTGCAACAAGAAGCCTTCTTTGTGTCACCGGGGAAGCTATCCCTTTACCGGGCAGCTTTGGTGGAAATTGTTGCGGGGTTGTTTGACTTTAAAAGGAAATCACGGTCATCGGTTCCAACACCCGATGATCGAAAGCAAAGAAAGACATCCAAATGGTTGGCGCATCAAGACAACTTTGTAATACCTGATGAAGACGAGCCCCCATCTATAGAAGCTAAAACTCCAACCCCAAAAAGACATGTGTTCATGGCGCGGGATCTGAAAAGACCCACCATGTCCGACAAAGTCGTGCTCCTTGCAATGGTTGGGATGGGGATTCTCGAAACAACAACAACAAAACTACAGTAGACTACTAGAGTATCGGCAACATTATTCATCCAAATCCACAAACATTCTGTGTAAAATGCTTTGCGAAGTCGCGCCTTCATGAGAATAAGGTGCACATGAATTCTATCCCAATGCACTTAGGAGAAAGTATCGGTATGTTTCTTTAAGTAGTAACCTGACAGTCATTATTTAAGCATTCATCCATTTTAGCGATGAACAAGTTTACGTCACTGTTACTACTCATGATTATAAGTAATATTGGTCTCTCTCTCTCTCTCTCACACACACACACACACACACACACACACACACATGGTTTCCAAGTTCACTGGTCTTGCATAGGTCATAAGTCATAGGTATTGACTTTTCGCGATGCACTTGGGTAATTAGTTTAACAAGGACCATTGTGTTTTAGCAGGATGAGTTTGATGTTGGGTTTGACAACGTAATTTAGAGGCAAGTTGCTCTTAATGCACACTTCTTTTCTAATATGTATATCTTATTATATGGGGTATTATGTCTGTATAGAATATATGGTATTGATACTTTCAGAATTGTAATTGCAAAATAGTGAGTGGGGAAACCTATTTTAGACTAGGTAGGACTTATAATTGAGATATTCCATGCTCATGCTCAAACTAAATAAGCAAAGTTACAAGTAATTTTAGTAGTTTTTTGAGGAAAATATGCCAGTTTTAATTTTAGTCTCTATTGTTCTTTGTTTCTTATAATTTCTTTTCTATTATGTTAGTCAGAGTTAGCAGCGCTAATGTACAGGAGGAGTAGACTTATCTGGAGAATATGAAGTTGAGTAGACTTATCTGGAGAAGCTGAAGTTGTTAGTGCCCTAGGGTGGGTTCAAAACCATTATAAAGTTTGAGTGCATTAGTGTGATTTATTATTGAAAAAATAAATTGCATTAGTGTGATCATAGAAAGAAATAATTTAATACCTTTTACATGTCAAGCTGATACCCTTTTGTACAATTCATTGATTTGAGTCCGCTTCGCATTTTCTGAACTTATTTCATATTGTTATGATTCTCTGAACAATTTCTTATTTAAATGATTATCATTATAGGAGAGGAAGCAGAGGTCGTGGTTTTATCAGTGGTGCTGGAGAAACTGAACTCCAGCTTCAACAACGAAGGTGTGCAACATGCTTTTATTTGAGCGATTAATCCTATAAGCTCCAGCAGCTTGATGGGCATATGCCTTCCTATGTATGCTGCCAACGTGAATGAACTAAGATATTGATGGTGAAATACTTAAAAGGTGTGCTTTTTTATATATTTATATTTATTTTGTTCTTTCCTTTGGGTTTCTTGATTTCTTCTATAGTTTCCTGTAGGTCTTTCTATTGTTAATCCACTAAGAGTGTTTCAACATATCTTCGATTGTTTTCATGTTTCATCAGCTACTAACACCTTACACAATTCTACGAAAGAGAGGACATTGTACTATTGATAGAGCTATATATGTCCCTTTGACATAAGCATCTTAGTGGACTCGCTGTTGGTGAGATTTTGATTTTGATTTTTAATTTTTTTTTTATAATGAGGATGTTTGTATTGGAATTGGTATTGGTAGAACTATCAATAATTAGTTTTAATAGTGTGGTGGTTTTGGGGATGCCACGACATCTCTGGTGGGGTTGCTTTCAATACAAGTTTGTCTGGGTAAATGAGATTAAGCATGTTCATACTCATTTGCACGTAGTTGTGAGCTGTAACATAGAGTCTTTCCCTTCTATTTAGCTCCAAAGGGGTCTAGCTCTCCGTAAAGGTTCATTCTTCAAACATTCACAATGTCTGAGTTTCACCATTCAAACATAGTGTAGTTGGTAATGTAGTATATTTATCAATACTTGAGAAATTAATTGGTTTTGAAAAGTTCTTTAATAATCTTTGGTAGTTTGATTTATTTAATGTAATATGGGTTACTCTTTAAATCTATCATGAATTTCCACAATGTACAAAGCTTCATGGTTCCATATACGATGGCATGTGTAGTTTGTTTTGTCTTCTTATGTGGCTGTGCTCGGAGTTAGTTGTTTATTATTTAAGTTCTCAAGTTCATGTAATTAGTTTGTTTATTAGGAGTACTAGTTGCAGGAAACGTGGGGATCAAACCAAAGCAATCTCATATTGGCATGGATAAAGAAGCAAGTAAACCTAATACCAGTACTCCTCAAGCCCTTCTTAGTAAGTACTCATACTCTCTTCTATTATTTTTTTTGTCGAAAAGATTGTGTTAGAATTATATTTTGAGTTTAGGAAATCTTCAAATCAGTTTTCTTGCTAACTGCTAGATATATGCTAATTTATTCTACAGAGTGGTTACTGAATTTTGAGCAGCGGGGAGCAGAGATATTCAATAACAATGCCTTAAGACTTCGTGCTAATTAAGTCAGTATTTGATGAGTCTAAAGGGGACTTTGAGCAAGTGGTTACTGAATTTTGAGCAGCGGGGAGCAGATAATATATAAATACAGACAAGGTAAAACTTCTACCTGCATTGCAGGGGATAATCATTTTGTTGACTTTAGTTGACTTAACAACTTTCTGTGCTTCTTGAAGGTCCTTCGTTCATTTCTCCTCCGAAGATTAAAGTCTGATGTTGAGAAAGGGTTACCCCCTAAAAAGGAAACAATACTTAAGGTAGGGATGTCCCAATTGCAGAAGTAGTTTTACCGAGCTTTGTTGCAGAAGGATCTTGAGGTTGTTAATAATGGTGGAGAGCGTAAACATTTTATGAATATAGCTATGCAGATTCGTAAATGTTGTAACCATCCATATCTATTCCAAGGCGCTGAGCCTGGCCCTCCTTATACTACTGGAGACCATCTTATTACCAGTGCAGGTATATCTTATTTCTGTAATGCTTCTGGATTTATTGGGATTTAATGATCAATCAACTTACTTCCAATTTATTCCCCCTCCCTCCCTCCACCAAAGGGAAAATGGTTCTTTTGGATAAGCTACTTCCAAAGCTGAAAGAACGAGATTCGAGGGTCCTAATATTTTCCCAGGTCAGTATTTGTCCCATGCTCTGTGGTGTTTTACTTTTCTCAAAATAGTTCTCATTCATGGTGTAGTGATTTCCTTTTAAAATTTGGCCTTTTGGCACATTTACTTTGTAATTAGATAACTAGACTGCTGAACATTTTGGAAGACTATTCAGTGTTACGTGGGTACAAGTACTATCGAATTGATGGGAATACTGGTGGAGAAGACCGTGATGCTTCCATTGAATCCTTCAACAGTTGCACATATGATGAAGTTCACAGCTAATGATGATAGAAGAAAACGCAAAGAAAACAGAAAGAGTGGAGACATAGAGATGCGAAATCAGATTTGTTGTTCGAGAGACAACGGACAGTTAAGAATAAGGCCGCTGAGTACACCGACTCTGCTGCCCAAAAGGCGAAAGAAGCAAAGGACACAACTGCACAAAAGGCAGGGGATGAGTACACCGGGGTCATTGGCGTTTACAACTGCCAAGGCACAGCATGGAGCAATGTAGAGAAGAAGAATATGTTCCATGAAACCCAAACTGAGGCCTTTACAGTCTTTGAGGGGCGTAGACGCTCACCTCATTTCTGGTTTGCAATCGAAACCGATTGGAAAGGGGGCCGAAACGATTGGATTTTGTAATGTTAAGGTTTTGGTGTTTAATGGGACCAGGGGTTCTCTAGATTGTTACATTGCATCGGAATTTTAGTGGAGGAAATTGTTGGGTGGGAGTTTGGAAGGAATTGGTGGCTTCGCAATAAATTGTCACAATTGCTCCAAATTGTTTTTGTAGAAGGATTTAGTGCAAGGGTGGATTTCACCGCTTTTTTTAATGTTAAATTACTATTTGATTGCTGCGGCTTTGTTGTTGCCTTGATTATGAAACGTTTTGTTCGCTCGAATCATTCACAAAATCACACTCTAAACTGTCTGGATAATTGGTTAACCATCTTTGATCCCAAACCATGTTAAACAAACAAATTGCATTGGATATATATGTACGTTATTTTGATAATCATAATCAAGTAACTAAACTAAGTAAACCTGCCGTTCTTTTTACAAAACAAATGAAACAAGATGCACAAACATAATCGGAATATACGTGTAATACAATACAATCATCTATAGTTGACAATGGAGGATATTAATATGGATATGGATATGGATTAGTTAATAGATATGGATATGAATTAGTTAATAGATATGGATACGAATTAGTTAATCGATCAACAACAAATTCTTATGCTATACAACCTGCTGTCATATTAAAATCTATATAAAGACATCAATATTCATGAAGCATTCAACAAAACCTATTGAAACCATACCCAATATAGAGAAAGAAATCCTAAGAAAACACATCAATATTCACGAAGCACACACCATCATCCTTCTAATGCAAGTGTGTTTTTTTTCCCCGAAGGTTTTTTTCTCGATACACTATCTTTCAAAGGACTCCAAATTCTTTCCAATCGGGTTAGTATTTTTTTACTGTTAGTACATATTTTTTGTACATAAAAAATACAAACACACTTAATCAAAGTTACTTTTGCAATCATGCAAATTTCCCCATAGATTTCCGCTTTCTTACGTTTTTCCTCTCTTTCTCTTTCTTCTTCTTCTAAAATAAAAAACTCTTTCTCTCTTGACGGTTTCAAAACTCCTTTATTTTTTTTTCACAATCGTTACAATATATATATCTAAATAAGGTATGTTCTGATGATTTAGATACTTTAATATCTTCTTCTAAACCAATTAGACACCAACTTTCACCCATTTGCCACCACGAAGCGTTATTTCCCGTTGGGTGGATCCCTCTTCCCTAAAGTAACTTGATAAAAAAAACTGGATACCTCCATTAGTTCCCATGATGCTTTGCTACTTGATGATGAATCAAGAACTACCTTATATGAAGGACTTGATATAGCGGTTGCTGCTAAAGCGCCAACAGGCTCACCAGGAGGATAAAATATACTGCCATCATCCCTGAGTCTACTTCGTATTTAAACTGGATTATGGAAACACTACACACATTAGTCACAGTCCCAAGTCCTAACATAGCACAGAACATCTCAAAGAACAGTCATTAAGATTTGAATAAGGTTCACGGTTCAGCTAATCCTATAGACGAATGAACAAGAACTTCTTTGAGTAAATAGAATGTACCAAATCTTCATAAAGGGGTTTAGACTTCAGACTATGGAAAGGAATGCCTTTTGATCAATCTTAATAACTCAGAAAGGTATTCAACTCCATTAGCAGCAAACTTGCCAAGGAAGAGTGAGGTAATATAATGTCCTCAATGAAATTCTTCCGAGTAAACTTCCCTCAATCAGCAAGTGGAATAGATGCTCTATAGCTGTAAAACTACAGTTTGAGCCCAGAAAGCTTAGCTATGAAAGGGTAACTTGCTAGCACCGGTATAGTCAAAATAAGTAAGTAACACTACCACGTGCACAAGAAATATCACTAAATTCACATATTTGTTTGATTCTCTACTTTAACTGACTCATTTTTCTTTCCAGGGCTTCCAAAGATATTCTCGTTCTACATGATTTCAGTTGAGGAGAATTTATCCAAAGAGAAAGCGATGGACACCAACAACAATCCAACTTGAAAAACTACATCAAGTATTTGATCAATTCAATGGAAGTCCAAATAAAGAGATAATTAACAATTTGAAAGTGAACTAAATCAACACGGTAATGTTTGAGAAAAAACATAGTTACTTGGTTTCAACATGCGTGCTAAGTTGAAAAGAAAAGCACCCATTAATGCAGAGAAAGATTCGGATGAAATTCAAGTAGAGATTCAAATTTCTCCAAAGAAGACCAAGCCTAATAATATGGAAGAAACTTCTGGTGACATTGTTTCCTTCACAAGAAAGTATGTCTTAACTTACAACGATTCTGACAAGTACTTTATATATTCATGATACTAATGTTACTCTTAAATTGCAGGTCAACATCAAGTATCAGTTAGAAAAACAACAACTACAAAGTCTACCCCAGTCAAAAGAAAACAAAAGAGGAAAACACAGAAGAGAAGTTATAAATCTAATCGTCTTAGTAGAATGAAACATTTTGGTAAATATTTTCTTCTTATGTATTCAATTTATTGTTCTTATAGCACCAAATACTTTATTAAATGACATATTATTATTTTTTAAATAAGTATCTATGCCCGAACAAGTCAAGAAGAAGCTAAAATAAATAGAGCTAAAGCGAAAAGAGATCTTTGAATTTGAAGAGCATTGGAAACGATAATTATATTGACGATGAAAGTGATGATGATTACCTATCACAAATGAGTGGATCATATTCCGACATTGAAGTGGACAATGAAACTGAAGTTTCCATTTCATGTGGAATAGATGTCTCACATAAAAGTAATTTTCTTATAGCAATGTTTTATATTCTTATTATAATTAAATTCTTTAATTTTTATTAACTTTTTGCCTTGCAGGAAGTTGTTTTGAGCCTTTGGATTTTGGATGTCCAACATCCATATGTTCTCATCTAGGAGCTATTGTGCGGTAATACGAAGAAAGGAATGATAGGAGCAAAAAACCTATTAATCCTAAATTCTCCATATGTTGTCAGAATGGAAAGGTTCAATTGCCTCTTCTAAAAGATACTCCAGAATTTTTGAAGAATCTTTTGGATTGCAATGGAGGGTCAAAATCGTTAAATTACATGGAAAACATCAGCATTTACAACTCAATGTTCGCGTTCACATCTACTGGTGGACAAGTTCAGAGCTCAGTTAATGATGGAAAGGCACCCTTTGTTTATAAAATAAAAGGGCAAAATCACCACAAAATTGGAACATTGCTTCCAGCTGAAGGAGTACGTCCAAGGTTTGCACAGTTGTACATACATGATACTGAAAATGAAGTCACCCACAGGTTGAACTCTCTTAGTAAGAAAATTGTTAAGAGAAATCCAAAATATGCTTTAGATTCTAGCATTGTTCAAGGATTGATAAATATGTTGAATGTTACCAACGAACTCACCAAGACTTATAGAATGGCAAGGGATAGATTTAAAGAATGTCATGTGGCCGACGTCAGCATACAATTGATTAATAGAAGACAAAAAGATGGAAGACTTTATAATTTGCCATCATCAAAAGAGATAGCTGGTCTAATCGTTGGCAATGGTGATGAATTTAACGAGCACATAGATGTTATTGTGGACAAAAAAGGATTTGGCTTGAAGAGAATCAACGAATTGCTTCCAAGTTTCATGGCAATGCAGTATCCACTTTTGTTCCCCCATGCTGAAGATGGATACAGACTTGACATTCCATATAGAAACAATGCAGTAGTTGGAAAAAGAAAAAATATTAGCATGAGAGAATACTATGCTTTTAGATTACAACTCGAGGCCTTGATAATGAAGGCCGACTATAGTTAGGTGGGAAAAAATTGAGACAACAACTTTGTGTAGATTCTTATACAAACCGTGAACAAAATAGAATGGATTGGGTTCAAATAATCAACAAACGATTCGGGCAGAATTGTATCAAGGATTAGTAGATGCAGTTGTTGTTGGTGACACGAGGCCCCGCATCAGTAAGCAAACGGTTAGTTCTTCCTTCATCTTTCACAGGTGGTCCACGGTACATGGTACAAAACTATCAAGATGCCATTGCAATATGCAGGCACACAGGTTCCCCAGATCTCTTCATTACTTTTACATGCAACCCTAAATGGCCAGAAATCCAGAGATGTATTGACATGATAGCTCCTGGTTATAAACCAGAAGACTTTCCCGATATTGTTGCAAGAGTTTTTGAGATGAAATTGCACGAACTGATGACTGATTTACAAAAGCGCAAGAAATTTGGGAAGGCTTGGGCAGGTAACCTATATACTATACTTTTTTAATTAATTTAAAAATTCATAATATTTTATGAAAATATTAATAAATACGGGTTTTGTTAATGTTTTGCAACATTATACACTATTGAATTCCAAAAGAGAGGTTTACCGCACACTCACATTTTACTTTTTCTGGACAACGCCTCGAAGCCTACTACTCCTTCACTAATCAACAAGCTCATATCAGCAGAGTTACCTGACCCAATTGGTGACAAAATTGCTTATGATTCAGTGCTAGAATTCATGATACATGGGCCATGTGGAATAGAAAACTTAGATTCCCCTTGCATGAATGAGAAAAAGTGTACTAAGTTCTATCCAAGACCGTTTAGTGAAGAAACAACTATTGACGACAATGACTTCACAGTTTACAGGAGGCGAAATAACAATCGAAAGGGAATGAAGAAGAATATAGAAGTTGATAATAGATGGGTTGTTCCACACAATGTTGATTTGATAGTTAAGTACCAAGCTCATATTAATGTGGAACACTGCAATAAGGGAAGATCAATCAAATACCTTTTCAAATACATTAACAAGGGAAGGGACAGGGCTACTGCAATTATTGTTGAAAACATGGTTACAGACAAAGATAGTACTCATCAAATAGTAAAGGACGTTGATGAAGTTGCAAATTTCTTAGACTGCCGATTCTTATCTGCTTCTGAAGCGGTTTGGAGACTATTGAAATTTGATATTCAGTACAGAAGACCAGGCGTTGAAAGGTTACCATTCCATCTTGAAGGTGAGCATTTGGTTTATTATAGTGAGAGAGATGATGCAAGAGATGTATTAAATAGGAAATCTTCATCAAAAACCAAGTTCACAGAGTGGTTTAAAGCAAATATTGAGTATCCAGAATTAGCTATGGGTCTTACGTATGTCGATTTTCCTACTCAATTCGTATGGGATAAGAAGGAAAGGAAGTGGAAACCAAGAAAAAATGGGAAGAAAATTGGACGTGTCTACTATGCACATCCTACTTCGGAGAGATTTTATCTGCGGTACATTCTTTGAATATCGTCAAAGGTCCTTTGTCTTATGAAGATATTAAAATCTGTTAATGGAAAAGTTTATCCAACTTTCGAGCAAAGATGTCGTATATTTTATTACATATTCCATATTAACTTTTTTTTTATATTGTTTTCTTGCCTAAAATCTGTCGCATATACTTTTAGAAGTTCAAACTGATTCATATGTACTGATTCAAAACCTCTCCAGTCTATGTTCATGTTTTAAAAAACAGCACACAACTCGCACACAACATTTTGTTACTGGCTTTTAGTAACCTATTTGCCTGCACATTTTTGGAATTTCAAATATAAGTAAAGTCATAACAGAAAACGGGTTTCGTGTATATTTGAAATCTGCAAATATACACAAAACTTTGGCGTACACTTTGACAAAGTCTGCAATCTTCTTTCAGTCTCCTTTCTATTAGTTGAATTGTTAAAGGATACAACGGTGGACAACAAGCATAATAAAAAAGAAATTCGAGTTCATTTGATTAGGTGTATGTGCATTCATATTTGCATATTCCTCGATAAAGATTAGAGAACAACTAACAAAACTGGATTAAATAACTCAATGTATATTGATAAGATATATGAAATAAGTCAAAAATACAATGTCGGTTCTTGGATAGCAAACAATATGACAATTATTGTAGTTGGCGAAGGTTCCCAAAATTTGCCATTATGAAATATCTTGGCACCCTCGATGCATTCGATTAGTCTCTCCTTGGCTATAGACTTAGCATATTCCCTCGATAAAGATTAGAGAACAACTAACAAAACTGGATTAAATAACTCAATGTATATTGATAAGATATATGAAATAAGTCAAAAATACAATGTCGGTTCTTGGATAGCAAACAATATGACAATTATTGTAGTTGGCGAAGGTTCCCGACCTTGCCATTATGAAATCTTGGCACCCTCGATGAAGCGATTCGATTAGTCTCTCCTTCGCTATAAACTTACATGCCAAAACCTCACCAAACTTATCGGAGATAATACCAAACTGCCCCCATCAATTGATCTCCCAATTAAGATCCAAAATTGTCTCAACAAGATTTGCGAGCTAATAAAAGAGAGAGAACTCCCAGTTGAGTCACCACTTGAAAGTACAATGAGAAATCCAAATAAATGTTCTATGTCCAAGTCTGACATATTTTGCATGATAAAAGCTCCTAATGCCCAGTCTAATGGGATGTCTCCCACCTAATTCGTGAAACCAATCCTGCAAAACAGTTATTCCAATTAAAAGACCATTAAATGCAATGAATATTTGAATACATTAGAAGAAAAATAATAATAAGAAGACAATAGAAACTCATCAACTCCATCATCTTTCTTTTCAATGAAGAATCAGAAACATCTCCGAGCAACAAATTCACGCCAAGCCTCAAGAATGAAGTGAACATACCTTAAATGATTGACAAACTCACTAACAATGAGCAACAAATTCACTAACAGGTTCATCCATATGATCCAGATCTTCGTCATCATAGATATCTCGATTATATCGTGCATTCTAATATAACCTATTTGCTGCAAGCATTTTTGAATTTCAAATATAAGTAAAGTCATAACTTTTTTTGTTTTAAACCTTTGGTGAATGTATTTTTATTTCTTTAACAATTTGCTGCACTTTTTGAATTTCAATGTTTATATGCAACCGGATGACGAAGTATTTTTATTTCTTTACAAGACATTTTGCTTTATCCGTGACATTTGCTAGTGGTGTTTTGTATAATAGAAGCGTGAATTTAAGGTTCAGATGATGCTTCACCTCTGCAGTTCTTAACTATCTCACTTCCGAATGTACTACTGCTGAAACTAACATTCTAATATATGTTGAAAATCAAGGACTCTGCTGAATGTATTACTAAAATTAAGATAAGAGGAGAGTTTACACGTTATCGAGAATTCATTTATATGTAAAAACATTTCATCAGAAAAAGATATTGAAACAAAAAAAAATAGTATGTATTAATCATAAAACCTTAGCTCATTTATGATGGTTTACTATTAAAATGCAATTCATATTGTTACATTATTATTCTAATTTTTCATTTTTATATCAAGGCACATGGATTACTTGAGGACGACAGTGAATGGGATGACGCTATGGAGGAAGCAAGTCATTGGCAAGTTCCAAAATCTTTGAGACAATTGTTCGTCACATTGATTTTGTTTTGTGGGGTGACATATCCTGAAAAACTTTGGGAGAAACATCAAAAGCACCTCGGAGAAGATATTTTGTTTCGATATAGAAAGAAGAACAATAATGAGAATCTCCAACTCATCAAGAACAGTTATTAAAATGAGACTCTCTCGTGAGATTGAACAAATTATGGCTGAAAAGGATTATCTCTCACAAACATTCCTGATTTCCCGAAATTTAATATGTCTTCAAGGATCTCCACAGATAATGATTGATTCTTTGAAGAATTAGACTACAACCGCAATGAGTTGTGAAAAGAATATGAGATTCTTAACAACGGAATGAATGCTAATCAACGTGAGGTATTCAACTCTGTTAATGATGCAGTTCAATCTCAATCAGGAGGTGTTTTATTAGGTAATGGGATCGCGGAGGAACTGGCAAAACATATCTTTACAAAACAATTATATCTAAACTTGATTCGAAGGAAAGATTGTTCTTGCGATTGCGTCTTCGATAGTCTAGCTCTCCTACTTCCGTGGAAGGATTTGCTCACTCTAGGTTTAAAATTGTTATTCCGACCGATGAAAACACCAATTGTGACATCTCTCAAGGGACATTATTACACAACCTTATCAGACGGGCTGATCTAATAGTGTGGGACGAAGCACCAATGACTCATAGACATGGATTTGAAGCGAAGAAACCGTACCTTTGGAGGATCTTTTTAAATCACAAGGCAAAGAATTTGGTGGTAAAACATTCCTAATGGGAGGAGATTTCAACGAGATATTACCGGTCATTCCAAGAGGCACAAGAACTAATGTTGTTGATGCTTCTATCAACAAGTCAAAATTATGGAAAAACTACAAAGTCTTTCACTTAATTGAGAACATCTTGTTGAAGAATGGAAATATAGAATCAACTACAACAAAGTCTATTGAAGAGTTTACCAAATGGGTTTTAGACCTTGGAGAATGAAATCTTCCTACTTCTAGAATGAGTGACGAGGTGGAATCAACTTGGATCAAAATTCCAGAAGACCTGCTTATTCGGATAGTGATAATCCAGTAGAAGATATTGTGTCATGCATATATCCGGATTTGGTCAACAAATATACAGATATTCAATATCTTAAAGAAAGAAGCATTCTAGCCCCGAGGAACGAAATAGTTGATGAAATTAACTCCACAATAATTTCAGAACTCCCAACAGAACTAAAGAGATACTTAAGTGCAGACTCACTAAGTCCAATTCAAGGTAAAAGTGCTGAACAAGATGTTTTATACCCGACAGAATTCTTAAACACTCTAGAATTTTCCGGCATACCGAACCACAAACTGGATTTAAAAGTTGGTGTTCCGATCATGTTAATGAGAAACCTTAATCGAGTCGAGGATCGTGCAATGGGACTAGGATGATCGTCACAAAAATTGGCTTCCAAAGTGATATATCATGGATATTATTACGAGGAACAGTAGGAGATCCAGTCTTTATTCCAAGAATAGTTTTGTCCCCAAGCGATACGAAAATGGCCATTTGAATTCAAAGGAAGCAATTCCCTATTAAAGTTTGTTTCGCTATGACCATAAACAAAAGCCAGGGACAAACATTCGAAAAAGTTGGAATATATTTGCCAACGCCAGTTTTCACTCATGGCCAGTTATATGTTGCAGTTTCAAGAACAAGCTCACGAGAGGGACTGAAGTTTTTAATCAGAAGGAATGGGGACGAGCCTGAAGGACATACACAAAACATTGTCTATAAAGAAGTTTTCAATTCAATCTGAATATTATTACACTCAAAGGTATTTTCTTAAAACAAATGATTATTATATTTTTTATATTTTAGACACTGATTTTATTTTTTTTACATTGTTTAATAGGAAAATCTCCTTTCAACGGAATATATCCAGATATCCTAATGCAGCCTATCCTTTACTGTCAGGCTCTGAACACTGACACATGAGACAAATTGGTAAACCACCGTCCTTATACGTACTGCCTGATAAGCTGCTACACTTTCATCATCATCATCAGATTAACTTCGTTAATATGTAGTCTGTAGCTCAACTTCCTTAATGCTCATATCATCAGATTAGATGGGAGCTAATATAAAATCTCCAAACTTGATTTTCTATAACACTGCTAACATGTTTAGTGCTTTCTATGACACGAAACAATGTCCCTGCTACTGAAATCAGCAGTAACTTTTAATTAGAGCAATAAAAAAAATGCTTAAAAGTTCTGAAACCTCAAATGCATACAATTGAACTTGAAATATAATAAAGGGGGCATGATTAAGATCAATGATAAATGGTTATCTTTATAGGCACTAGGGCATAGATACAAAAGAATGGCATTTTAATTCCTACAAAATAATGGATATGAAAAGTTAGTTCAACAGCTTATAGCTCCTCAGGGATGCTCTGGAGCATAGGCTTCCAAGAACTGCGACACCCCTTATTTGCATACCTTCGTTATGTCATTGACAATCAAATAGTGTAAAATGCATGAGAATCAAAGAGCATGGTATCAAAAAGAAGTTGATACCTTCTTGGTAAGTTCTTTCCTCACCAATCTCAACCAGATGAGCAGTTAGTTCCATCGTACTACCACTCTTGACATCTTCGGATGATTTCATGTACTTTATTTCGAGAATAGTCCCATCATCGCTTAACAAAGTAACCTGATTGATTAAGATGTTAGTGAGAAGATGGGAAAAGGTGTCTTCGTTTGCTTCACTTATCTACTTAGTCGTAACTAAGCAACCGTAGTCGATGAGAGCATGTCAACAAAGGATCTCAAACAACTAATTTCATGGTCTCCCCCAATACATCTGGTACTATGGATTGACATAGTTTTCAAAAATATGGTGCTTTGGTGTCAAAACATCCTAAAAGTTAGGAAAAGAGAAGAAGTTGCATAATACAATGTGGTATTTCAAATATATTGATGGTCGAAGGAAGGCGGGGAAAGATCTTAAGTTAAACATAGTCATAAGAACCAAGCTGTCATCACATTGCTATACATATTAGTTTTTTATTTTTGAAAATTGAAACTGAGATTTTTGTTAAGAAAGAGAAGTCCACTATGGATCTATCTAATTTCTTGCAGTGGCCTTATCACGGTGTCACTAATTAAGTAAGTCGCATGATAAAACTGATACCAGAGTATCTTGAGCAGCGAGTATTTTGACCACAGAGTGTTGATGACCTAAACTCATGTTGTATTTTTGTAGTGTCTAGAGTATAGATTATCACACTTTACATACAAGCGAAAGGGGGATGCTAGGACTGATACATTCAAGAAAATTAAAGTGTTGGAAACCAATGCTACGAGCATATCCGACAAACAAGAAAAGAAAGAACATTGGTTGCAAAGGGTATCGAGGCGCAGGGGTGGCCACAAAGAAGGATTCGCTCCAATGCCTTTCCACCCAAAGAGCAGCTTTAGAGAGGCAACCTGGAGCAAAGTTGGAGAGGTTACTACCATGCAGAAAGGATGATACCAATACTCCGGTATTGGAAACTTACCTCTTCAAGTTCATACTTGTTTTGAGCCCCGAAGTTTTTCATTGGTGGAAATCCTGAAAAGGGACCCTTGAAAGGTGACCAATCTACTTTCATGGATAACACCCACATAGCAAGATGCTTATCGGGGGTGAGGCTTTCTGTTTTCCTATTTACTATTGTTATGCATGTATTTAGTTCTATCTTTCTTTGTCCTTCTGATTTTTTCGTTTCTCATCGCGGGTTATTGGAGCGATCGCAGAGCTTAACAACGCGTTGTTGTAAGGTCCCCCCTGCATGCTCGGATGGAAAAACTGCACTCTTCCCCTCGAAAGTAAGCTTGAAAATGATCTAACTTCGCACTCATTTGGAGCTCCAGGCAACTAGTATGAGCACTCACAAACAGGTGGAGAAGATTCCTAATCGGACTCACTACCTTAACGCATCACATTCGTTAGAGAGACGATATAAAAAGAATTTGAAGGCATAGGCTCCTATCTCTAGTTTTTTTTTTTTTTTTTTTTTTTTGATGTACAAGCTTCATTAATGGTAGGAGGAGTAAACATATTAGATTCGAGCATCGAGAAAAACCCCATTTTTCGAGACGTGGTTGTGGATATTTTCTATATTCATGCTCATGAACTTCGAAATTACAATCAAATGATATTTTTCTGTTTTGACTTTAATTATGATTGTTTAAAGTGACTTTAAACCAAGGTTCTACTCTTTGGAAGCTCGCCGCCAACATCCATATAACAATCTTAAACTTCTAGCGGTTCCAACTTTGCTCCAAATTATTTGTCTATTTAAGGAGTTGGAACATATCGCTTATTTGTATCAAGTTGAACTTCAGAAAATCAAGAATTGGAACTCTTAAAAACATAGAAATATGTCCTGAAAAGGGACCCTTGAAAGCTGACCAATCTACTTTCATGGATAACACCCACATAGCGAGATGCTTATCAGGGGTGAGGCTTTCTGTTTTCCTATTTACTATTGTTATGCATGTATTTAGTTCTATCTTTCTTTGTCCTTCTGATTTTTTTTCGTTTCTCATCGCAGGTTATTGGAGCGACTGCAGAGCTTAACAACCGTGTTGTAAGGTCCGGTCCTCGTGATGCTCGAGATGGAAAAACTGCACTTTCCCCTCGAGTAAGCTTGAAAACGATCTAACTTCGCACTCATTTGGAGCTCCGGGCAACCAAGATGAGCACTCACAAACAAAAGGAGAAGATTCCTAATCGGACTCACTACCTTAACGCATTACAGTTAAGTCGCCGAGAGAGATAAAATTTTGGAAGGCATAGGCTCCTATCTCTAGCTGAGTTTTTTTCTGATGTACAAGCTTCATTAATGGTAGGAGGAGTAAACATATTAGATTCGAGCATCGAGAAAAACCCCATTCTCAGAGACGTGGTTGTGGATATTTTCTGTATTCATGCTCATGAACTCGGGCAATTACAGTCAGCAATATTTTCTGTTTTGACTTTAATTATGATTGTTTAAAGTGACTTTAAACCAAGGTTCTACTCTTTGGAAGCTCGCTCGCCAACATCCATATAACAATCTTAAACTTCTAGCAGTTCCAACTTTGCTCCAGCTATTTGTCTATTTAAGGAGTTGGAACATATCACTTATTTGTATCAAGTTGAACTTCAGAAAATCAAGAATTGGAACTCTTAAAAACATAGAAATATACTTGCATTAGGAACAAAGATACTTGCATTAGGTCAAAATGAGTTTTCAGCTCCCTTACCTCAGAATCTTAGCGACTGAAATAACTCGAGCACCTCGATCTCCATAACAACAATATAATCGGAGAATAGCAGAGTTCCTCTACCAAATGTCTAACCTTCAAGTTCTTAATCTTAAAAATAATTCTCTTGAAGGCCGAATCCTAAAGACGCCAAGGTGGAACCATATACAAGGGTCGAGCATCAATAGATGCAGGAGGACAATGCATCAAGCCGGAATGGTAATGGCCTGCCAACAAGAGGAGGCCAAGTGTCCTAAGTTTAAAAACACTGAAGAGCACCTAGAGTTTGAGCTGTTCTAGCGAATCTCTGTACAAGTTTAAATTGTTGTTAACTCACTTAGATTTGCACTAAATACGGGCCAAACTTGGATTGGTCCGCCATTTACCATACTAAAATTAATTCTATTTTTTATACTTATCCGATTCTAATTTAGAGAAGTATTCCTTAATTCAACTTCTACCTACGTTCAGTTTCAAATTTTGATAAGTATTGCCTAATTAAACTTATACATACGGTACAACTCCAAAACAGGTACACTTCTAAAACTAGAACAACACCTTCGGAACTTATAAATACAACACAACCGATTAATATAATTTACAGAAAACTATAGAGCTACTACAGAGAAAAGGTACACATGACAATAATTTCTTTTTCAATCTTATTAGATTTTTTAATAGTATTAGTAAACCTGTTGTTATTTTAATCCATGAACTCAAAGATAAATAATACATCTATCCATGCATACATAGCAAAATGGTTGTATATTCATCATAATTGTGATAACAATTGTAATTCTAATAGCTAGATATACTGTAACAGAACATTATGACTGGAAAATTCAATTTTTTCGATTCTTTTTCAATCTTATTAGATTTTTTAATAGTATTAGTAAAAACTTGTTGTTATTTTAATCCATGAACTCAAAGATAAATAATACATCTGTCCATGCATACATAGCAAAAAACGGTTGTATATTCATTATAATTGTGATAACAATTGTAATTCTAATAGCCGATATATCGTAAATGTAAACATTATGACCGAAAATTCAATTTTTTTTGATGAGGTAAACGACAAAAACGGGCAGTTGGAAGGTTCGAAAGCACGATAAAGCGAGAATGTGGGAAGCTGTTAATCTACAGGACAAGACACAATCATATGGTCTACACATGCTGCTACTTGACGAAAAGGTAGAACAGACTCAAAAATTACTTCTTTTATATCAAAATAATTTTTGAATTTTAATCCACTTATATTACATTGTGCAGTCAAATCAAATTCATGCAAAGATTTCACCAGGAATCCAACACATGTTTGAAAAGAAACTGATAGAAGGAGACATATTTGTAATTGATAAATTTGAAGTCAAAGAAACAACCGGAAGATATCGTCCAGTAAGATCTAAGTACATTATTTCTTTCACAAAAGATACTATAGTATCTCCTTCGAAAAAATTGGGACGACATTCAACGATATAATTTTTCGTTAGAGAATTTGAAGATCTTATGAAAGCAAAGGATATCTCAGTTTTTTATACCAAAGGTGAGTTCTTTATACATACTATATTGTTTATTATAACTAATTTCTAACAATGTCTACAAATCAGATTTCATAGGAAAACTTATCAGAGTCGGGCCAAAGAAACCTCAAGGATTTAGGGAAATCACAATACAAAACGAAAGGTAAACAAAATCTACATAAATTATTTTTTAACTTAATTTCTTACACAAACTAACTATGTAAATACGTGTCGGGGAAGTGAGCTTACTATAGCTTTATGGGGTGACAACTCCGATAGACTGGCAAATATCAGCAATCAAGAAGAAGATATGATGCTCATCATCACATCATTATACCTGAAAATGATTGGAAGTAAGTACAATTCTTAATCATCGGGTTATATAGAACTAAAAACATATATAATGGAAGTAAGTACAAATCTAATGTTTTGAATTTTCATATTTTACAGAGGAATACAAACTTTGTTTAACATCTGCAACAAAGTTGTACTTGAATTTGGAACATTTTGGCCACGTCGACCAGATGAGAAACAGGTGATATCGTTAACAAAAGCATTACTATTCCTCACAAAAGCATTAACAAATATGACTTATCCCTAATTTGTTTTTCGTAGATATCAAATTAGAAATACAAAAGTTCAAATTGAACAAGCAGTGACAGACGAGCCTACTTCAATGAAGGAACTAATGAATCAAGACAGAGTCTCAATTTTGGAGCTAATTTCACTAGGAAAAGAAACACACAATCAGGTATACCAAGTAAATGCCTAAATAATACCGTGATGAAATTAATAAAAACTGGACTAATAAACATATTTTTTGCAGGGTAAGCAATTCACTTGCAGGGCAAAGTTTGTCAAGATATTTGGAAACCAGTGGAGCTACAAATCATGCGAGAATTGCACTTATAAGCATGTTGACAAAGGATCGGAAACTTTTTGCACTAATTGTGAAACAACATACAAGACTCCACAAGACAGGTAAAGGAATCACTAATAAATACTACATCTTCGGTTTTATAATTCATTACTAATTCCAACTTTAAAACATCAACAGGTACCTACTTAAACTATGCGTACAAGATGAGAGGGGAGATCAAACAGCTTTTGTCGTCTTTGGTAAAAAGGCGCAGAAAATAGTCGAGTTTCCTATCCAAAAAATAATGGAGCTGACTTCTGAGGCAAGTACATGACTAAATACGAAAAATTATTTTATAGAATGATACAAAGTTCGTAATTGAACCGTACCTACATTTATTTTGTCAAAAAGCAGGGAAAAACTACTGAAGAAATTAAAGAAAAGCTTGAAAAGAATGCGGGGAAGGAGTATATTTTCAAAGTTAAAATTTGAATGAGTATAGTATAAAAGAAAAGTTCCCTTCATTCAAATAAGTTCGGATATATTAGAAGACGATGAAGACTACTGTTGAAGAAAATCGTCCCATCAAAAAACCCCGTAAAGATTCAGAAACAGAGGAAAATGAATACAACAAAGAGATCAAAGGATGAAAAATATCTCCTTAGGATGGAAGATTACTAGGAATTCTATTAGGATTTATTCATATTTCATCAACAACATCTGTACTTTGAGATACATTAATGATGTTTAGGTTTTAAACTATTTTAGGTATTTAGTAGTGTCTTTGGATTAATTTACTTTAATTCATTAATTCAATCTGAAATTTCTGAGTTCAATTTGAAATCTTTATGATAATTTATTTGTCCAAGTTTGTGTACACAAGTCCTACATCTTGCAATTGCTGCATGCTATGAAGTTGTGTCATGGGAAATTCTTAACATGATTTTCTGGAAAAGGTTCCAATAAAGTTTCTGTTGTTACTTTGTGTTGCATTAAGGATTCATTAACAGCTAACCATTTTGGTACCTCAAAAGGGAGGTGCTCCTTATGATGCTACGGACGGTATCCCGGTGCAATGACGGGTAAACTCAGATAGGATAGGATTGTGCGTGTCGGGCCCTTCGGGTGTCATATTTTTTTTTGGGCGAGTTCCCTGTACCATATCCCCCTAAGCTACGCGGTCGTAATATTGTGTTACGTTCCACAGCTGTTACGCCCGAAAAAAAAGGTTCCACACACGAACTCCCCGCTTCAAGGCGTGGTGGCGGGACCGCTAGGGGATTGGCTCGAGGGTGTAGATAGGGTCAAATCTGCGGGGTCATGCAAATACATAGGCCCCCTTCCTTCTCGCCGAAAGTGGTTTAGAAGGCGCTTTCCGATCTACGGTCCCTCGGAGGCGAAGGGTTAGGCAGGTAGTACGGCTCCTCGACTTCCAGCTATGTGTCGCGGCGGAGGCTTATGTAACTAATGTGCCAAAGACTTGACGCTTACTCAAGCCCGTGTTTTAGGAAAAACCTATTATATATAAATGTTTCCCCAAGATTCCTGGCTTTCAAGGTATAGAAATACCTTCGTAAGAATGATCTCATAGAGTACCTCTTTTGAGCTCTCTATTGCCCATTTCTCCTTAGAGAAATCTGTTGTTTTAGGACTCTGACGATAGATGTAGCATTTCAGGATGGGGCCAGCCCAAGCACTACCTAGCTTATTCAAGTGGCAACCCTCATTTGAGCGCCAGTAAGCTATTTTCTGAATTCAGTCATTCAACTGTCCCACATCCCGAGAGAGTAAGGGCGATCCCTACTGCTCCCATTTCAGGCGTTTCATTGACTATACTCATTACTTGCTTTATCCCCAGCTTCACCGACTATAGCCAATTAGAGTTCTGTTCCCTTTCACGCTTCTTGAGGATGCTCAAAATCTAGCTTCCAATGCTTGAAGTAGGAGTGGCATGTTTAAATGCATACTGTGCTTCAAACAAGAATACTAGGAAAAGCATAAATTCTCCCCTGCGATGTTTCCTCCCTAAAGGCTTTATCCGTTCCCACCAAATTCTTGCGGCTTTCTTCCGAAGCGACCAAGGAGCGTAGCTAACGGTTACCGACCCCATCAAGGCCGCAAAGCCTTTATTAGTATGGGGCAACCATCTGGTCGAAGGTTTCTTGCTCATCAAGATAGCATTCCAGTTGTTCGAGAACAGATTATGGTAGACCTCACGGTTACCTACTCTAGGAGTCCCGTTCGTGATCGTTCAATCCGAATCGTTCCACTGTAGGAATCCCGAATTCCGATAAACAAGTTCTTTGTTGATTCTGAAATTGGGACTAGATCTGTTAATAGGATTAGTAGAATCGTCTTCTCAAACAAGTTAAAACCTGAAGATACTCGGGTAGAGGCTATCTGAGGAACAAAGGATGCAAGCAGAGCAAAAAGATTAGTGAACTTAGAAGGCAAGAAGCCATGTGGAAAGATGAAGAAGACCATCGAAAAGCCGAAGAAGAAAAAAAAAGACAAAAAGACCGAGATGGTGGGCGAGTATTTTGATGCCAAGCCAAGTAGAACTGATCGTAGGGTTGCCGTGAAGGAACGAACCAAAAAATAGGTGGTCCGTGGTTGAGCTTGGAAACTATGGCGCAGAATACGCCCCACAAAGTAAACGCCGTAGGGGAGAAGCATGGGAGGTACTATTTTTTAATTTTTACCCTACATTTATTGATAGGCCTATATAGTTTCTCTTAGTATGTAAACATTTGTATATATATATTATTTACAGCCCAACTACTCACATTTGAACATGAGTGCATACATTCCTTGCCTTTCTTATACTAAGGAATCCAGTTTTAACTATAGAATGATAGTAGACTTTTTGTTATTATTTATTAATTTTTCTAAAATGTTTTGATTGGTTTTTATTAGTGATGTTGTATTTGATCAAGTGCTATTAACTAATGGGTTTATTCTCTATTTTTTAGTTTGAATCATCAGTATGAGTCGGACTCTACTAATGAATGTCTCCAACCAATAATTCATTTATTCTTCTAACGATCCATTGTATTTTTTGTTTGTTTTGGTAAAAAATAATTTTACGCGTTTTGATGCTAGCAATTTTTTTTTCCCTATTGAAACAACAATATAAAGTTAGTTCATGGGCAAGGTTGTAGGATCAAATTCACGACTGCAAGGATCCTTCTATTTGTTTATTTTGTTCAGTACCATCTATCTGCAATCTCTTTTTTTCTGCTTTAGGGTCTAAAGTCGACTGGTTTGATTTGTTGTTAGTGACTGCTTTTACAATGGTCCATGTTTGGTGTATGATAGGAAGATAGTTATATGATAGCCAAGATATAGTATTTTGTATTCCATTATTTGTAGCACATAGGTTGTGTGACTCATCTAATTCCATTTCCAGTTCACGTTTGGTATAACTTAAATTATTACTTCATTTTGTTTCAATTATGTAGCCTTAGTAACATGTTAGCCTTTTATTTGTGGAGAACCCATCGTTTTATATGTGGAGAATACACCCCGTGTATTCAATTAGTGTCATTGACAATGAGGTAAACTGATTGATGAATCCAATTATATATATTGTGAAGTTGTGATTAATATGAAATAGAAGCCATGTACCCTATTAGTTTTTAAACATTATGAGTCTCCCTTATATAATTTATCAAAGGGCTAGATTGTCAGGCCATGTCAAAGGTTCCAGCTATTATGCTGCTTAATGATTTCAAAAGTATTTCTTACAGATAGAACTACGTGAACCATAGAAGGAATGATGGGGATTTGTCTTAGCAAGTAGCAGTCTCCTTTCGAGCTCTCTCAGGGTGTCCACGTCAGTTTTTTACTCACGACAATTTAGGATATATATATAAGTTAAACCCCAAGTCCCAATAAAAACCCACGGTTAAAAAAAGATGTTCCTTCTGCTTTCTCTAAACCCCCAACAAAAAAACCAAGGATGAAAAACTGAATAATTGATTTCTATCTCTCGCTAACACTATGCGTAGCTAGCACATCTTCTGCTATCTTCTTCCTTGATCTCCAACGTGAGTTTGGCAATTAAAATTGGTTTTTCTCTCATCGTCAATCTTTTTAAAGATTTTTTGGTTAAATCATATTTCAATATTAAATTGTTAGGTTTTGTTGTGATAAACTTGAGACATATCATACCAGTTTCAATGGGTCATATCCATTGCCTAATGAATGGGTCATATCATCACCATCAGAATTTATTCAGAGCCTTCAATGCCTTCAATATTCCCAATCTAACACGTACGAATTCTACTTATATGGGAATTAACATATTCAACCCACCATTTCAATCCTGTATGGCCAACATATACCTCAACTATTCAACCAAGTGATCACCAGGCCAACATCAGTTTCCTCTTTATATTCATGGAAATCTCTGGCAATTGAACACTACTAAGTTTCATTAATAATGATGAAAAGAGCTCCCAAAAATCACCTCGGCATGAAATATATGAACCTGATCCTCAAAATAGTAGACGTCCTGCAAAATATTATACAGCTTCACTGACGAACCCATATTTCCCTCCGAGTCAAGAGTTGCCATGGGCATGCACCCCTATTAATCCCTCGCCTTCTTCAACTCTTCTCTACCAATGTATTGCATCACTACACCGTCATGAAGGAAATATTTTCTCCATTGCAAAATGGCAGCTAAATCTAACTGGTTGCACATTTTTACAGAGACAACATTAAAACTTCTTAGGGAAATAACCTATTAAACTATTAGAAGACCTGGAAAAGTTAGGTGATACATGATTGTTACAATGAGAATAAAAGACCTATGTCAGATATATCATGTCAAGAATGATTGTGGTATGGAATAACTTTCCATTCAATTTTCCACATAAACATGTTAACAAACCAAGGCAAAAAGTTTGGAATAGATGATAAATTTTAATTTATTTTCTAGACAGAAGGATGATTACCACTTTTCATTATACATTTTCTGCATATCCAACATTGCCTATGTTGCATCCTCTAGCTTTCTAAGCTAAGGCAATAAAGATAACAAGTATGACTGCATTTTCTATGCCTAAAACTAAACGCAAAATACTGGGATGGATGGAGAACACTCATGTTAGAGCTCGGTGTATGATTTTTTTATTTTATCTTTTTTCCGTAGAAATCGAGAGAATGAGTATGATTGCTAAACAAGAAAAGAATGGAAAGGGGTATAAAGTATAAATCAGTGAATCACGAATAAGTCTGCAAGGGATTTTACTCTATCTCACTTTTATTTGATAAACTAGGCTTAAACGAAAACTCCCGGTTACCTTTGTTTTGTGCAATATGAACGTAGGTATCTTCGGACACATTGGATAAGTGTGAGTAACTCAACAAATTCAACCAACTCTAAGCAGTGTCCCGACATTCTTCTCACGCTAAAACATTGTGGAATCCTTAGATTTCTCATATGAAAAGGACAAAGGCACTCCAGGGACTAAGACTATACAAAGGTGGGGTTAGCTGAAAAAAAATACCAAATGAGTTTTCGACTATCTGGCTGTTAAACTTTTATTTGTTATTCACTGAAAAAATGTCAAACAAAGTCATGGATAATGGATTTCTCTTCACCGGACAAAACTATACTATGTTGAACACGCCCACAATATTGAAGAAGAACAGTTTTTAGACTACAGAACGCAAAGGAACATAAGAGTCGATCATCATACTTCGTCTTTTAGATGCCAAAAGCTTACTCTCAGATGAATCCCTGAGGTGTCACCGATGGCTTAACTGAAATTTCAAGTTAAAGTCATCCCCACCTTTATTTGATACTCTTGGTATCAACTTATATCGCACAAATGCTAGCAGAAAAAAGGGACAGAGGCTAGCAAAACGTTCTGGAAGGTTGAAAAGCATAACCAGGAAAGAAATAAATATAAAAAAAAAAAAGGGGGGACGCGTTTTAACTATATCCGTCTTCCATACTTTACTTTCAGAATTAAAATATACAACCAAAAAAAGACAAGGAACCTCAATGGCAATAAGTCAATAACTCTAAAACATTTAATTATCCTCCGTTGATCATATACTTTCACAGCTACAATCTACAATAGTGGTTTTTTCTCAAGTCCAAGTCGCAGGAATTGAATCTCGACTACTTATGCGAATCAAATACTACTTAAATGAAATCATGAACAATGTATATTCTCCCCGATGACCAATTTCAAAGGTCGATGAATCCGGGCGAGGAGCTTGGGGCGGCATTGGTGTATGTCACTATAGAGGATTTTCTCAAGTCCAAGTCGCAGAATTGAATCTTCGACCGCTTATGCGAATCAAATACTACTTAAATGAAATCATGACCAATGTATATTCTCCCCGACAGACCAATTTCGGTGCGCCGATGAATCCGGGCGAGGAGCTTGGGGCCGGCGATTGGTGTATGTCACTATAGAGGATTTTCTCAAGTCCAAGTCACGAGAATTCGAATCTTGTTGCTTATCTTGAATCCAATACTACTTAAATGAATCATGACCAATGTATATTCTCTCTCGACAGACCAATTTCAAATTTGCGTCGATGAATCCGCGAGAAGATATCGAAATCAATAATTTTCATCTCCCGGTTTCTCGAAGATGGAAGTAAGTTCTCTTCAAATTCCCATTAGCTCTCTTTACTCACTGAGATATTTGTTTCATATACTTTCCCATGTTCTCTGCAGTCTGGCAAGGGTTTACTAGGCTCTGAACTCAACTCACAAAGAACATCGTACCTATTTGTGGGCCCAATTTGTGGAGCTGGATCCTACTTCAAGAAGCATCTTGAGTTTGGATTCATTATTGTACTCGAACTTCACTGCCTGAGTAAGATATCCTGAACTAGCAAGGAAGTATACGGTCTAAAAGAATCCTATTTATACTTAACTTCCTAAACAAACATATCTAATAAGAATCTTATTAATACTAAACTTCTAATAACATAATAAAACCTAAACAAACCTAAACAAACCTATATATAAAAAAAAACCCACGATCCTCCTAACACAAAACAAAAAACAAAGGTAAACTTTCAGTTTTTTCTTTTAGTCTGATTTACATTAGTTTTACATATATAACTGAGTTTTTTTTCTTTTTTTCATTGCACGCAATAGAAGATATTCAATCAAGGCTTCAGAAAGAGTTAACAAAATCGATAAGGTAAACAATTTCTTTTCCAGTATTTCTCTTTTATGATTCAACTGATGATAATATTAAAGTTTAAACACATGAGATATTAGCGTTTTTTAATTCAAAATTATATTGAACTATATTGAACTTAAGACCTGTATTAGTGTAACAACCACTCACTATTAACTGTTCGGCAAGGGGGACGGATCTCCTGAGATTGATCCTTCACTCATGGACGGATTCGATACTCAAAGAAAGATGTTCCGGTATGTCACATGAGCCCCCCTCTTAAGGAAGTAAAGTTCCCAACGCCTATGAATATAAGCCAGGGAGGACCGCATTTGATGGGCTTAGTGCTCTTAGCTAGACTAGACTTCTGTAGTTCTTTCTAGGCCCATCGATGCAAACTTCTTAGTCATCTCTGGATTTCATGTTACCATGGGCGGGACCGATCACTACGCTTAGAGTATAGAAGCCACAGGGCTGAAAAGAGTAATCACTTTCTTTTTCAGCTATCCTTACCTAAAGGCACCGCCCGATAGGGTAAAATCGGACTTTATATTAGGAGTCTCGTAACCAAAGAAATTTAGAGGCATAATCAAGGGGCCTCCGATTCTATTATCCGGATTCAATCCGGAAGAAGGAGATACTATGAAGCTCATTAATTAGAGTTTTGATTCAAAAGTAAGCTTCTCAATATTGTGAAATCAGTGGGGACTGGGATAGACAAGTCTCGAGTTGAAGCTATTGAGTTAATCAATCCAACACGCGACAATTTTGATGAAATTATATGAAATATAAAAGCAGACCAAAGGAGAACATATCAACTTTCAAATCATCCATATGCTTAAAAATTAATTTCAAAGGGGAAAGGTGTGTGTGTGTATAAGGTACGGTATAGTATATATGTGTAAATAGAGTATAACAAAATGCATGTTTTTATATCAAAATTATGTAATGCTGGAACCAAGTTTAGTGGTATATATATACTTGCACTTATTCACTATAGCCCAATTTGACACACATTTGGTATCCTCCCACAAAGCCTACAGAACAGTAAAAGATCCATCAATAAAACAAAACCTAAAATTTACATGTTCTAAAAATACCAAATTACAATATGCCCTGACAATGGTGAGATCAGATATTTCGGATAATATAAACTAATGTAATTTTTAAAATGCAGCTCATGGAGTATGAAACCAAACACAAAATTTCACTCAAGACGGTTTGAGAGAAATTCTAATCAAGGAAAAAATTCAGGGAGAACCAGTTTACATATCAAAGATTGAAAACAACCGACACGCTTTCGGATGTCATAATAGATTTGCCGATAATGAGAGAAATCTTCAAAAATCCGAATTATCCTATAAGCCAATTATTTCCGAGGACGATCAAACTAAGAAAGTGGACTCGAGAAAATGCGGCTGCAGAAACGCTTATACGCTTTCTACAACAGATATACAAATTTGAGATTTTAGACGCCAACCACAAAGAAGTCATTACTAAACGCGTGAAGAGTCGCATGAAGCAAATACTAGAGAAAAAAACAACTTCATCAAGATATTGAAAACTTGAGAAAAGAAAATGCCTATTTGAAGTCAATAAATGAAGCATTGCTTATAGGAGGACCAAATTGGGATATGGACTACCTAAGCATCCCAAATAATTCATCGATTTGGATGAGGATTAACGTAGTGTTTTTCAAAGCTGAATTCTATATTGGATGAGGATTACCACGATGTTAGATCCATCAAATTTATGTTTTTTTTTTTTCAATTTGAATTATCTATAGTTCATCATAACTTAATGAAATATTTATTTTAGGACATATACTGAGAATCGCTCGTTGATTTTCTTTTGATAACATTAAGAACCTGTTTTTGGCTTGAATCCACCTAAGGTCGTCGTCTAAAACAAACCTTTTGCTCATCCCGTGTTAGCCTACCCCATATGTATAACCCCCTAAGTCGGTCTTTGCAATCATAGATACATAATTTCTTCATAAACCTAAGTCTTCCCTCGGTCTCCTTAGAAGCGGTCCCCTTATCCGCATTGCCTTAAACCTTCCGACCCTCACGACCACGGGTCTTGGGGGTATCTACAAACCGAATCAACCTCTTTCCCCTCTCTTCCACTTTCCTTTTCGAATTGCCTCGCCCATAGATGGGTGTAATATCAGCTTCAGTTACCTCCCCTTTACACACAGGGCACTCCCTATGATCACAGTGAATATGCAACCACCGATATAAACACGCCAGAACAAATGACCACATGAAGTAACAACCGGTTCCTTAGCCACATCCAAACACACATTGCAATCAAAATTCGCCATTCCATTCCCTTGCTCCTTTCCATCCTGTCCTAAATCCTCAACCACAACGCTTCTTCAAGGCTATCTTTTGGGGACACACCATCCATTTCATTCAACCCCTCGAAAACTATAGTACCACCACCACTACTGAACACTGGATCAAGCTGCAGATGAAAATGCCGCACTTTCGAGTCATACTCAACCCCATAAGGAACCCTAGACTTATACCTCCTAACCCTCGATCCTACGATTCGCCTCAATCAATCTCCTAAAACGAAACTCGGGTATTGAAGAAGGTCTCACTGCAAAGAGACATCATCAACCCCTCGATACGAACAAGTGACGGGACCACCAACCAACCCACCACCAATATTATCAATATTATTGACTTGATTAGTAGTAGTAGGTGAAACCGAAAAATACTGAACATGAGTATGATAACCCAAAACCAACGCTTTTTCAATCCAACCCAAAGATGAACAAGATCGAGAAATGTTAACCTCCCCCACCAAAAAAATCTCATTCATTCCTCACATTCAGCAGCAGCGAAGACTCGCACCACTAAACCCCAAACATCTCTCCAACCAAAAATCTCATTCACAGCAAAGACACTCAACCCACTAGACCCCAAACCACTCTTCCACCAAAAATCTCATTAACGGATAAAGTCAGCAGCAGAAAGACTCGCCGCCCTTCGACCCCAAACCACTCTCCCACCAAAAAATCTCATTGATCAAGCATAAAATGCAACGGCAAAGACTCGCCACACTCAAACCCAAACCATTCCCTAATGGCAACCCTTTCTCAAAGTGTTTCTAACAACAATAATGCAACTCTCTTTTCCAATCATTTGCATTTTGTTGACATAACATAATATACAAGTATATTACACAACCGCGACAATTCAACAAAAACATTCTAACAAGTGTACCACCAAATAACTCGAGGCCAAAAAAGAATGCTCAACATTACTCAATTATATACTTTTCTAGAACATACAATGCAAATTAAACACTAATTAAGAAATTATAATCAATAAAGCAAATTAATAATGCGAAAAAAGATACTAGCCTTGCAATCATTCTCAGGTGAAACCTTTCTTAAGTAGACTACATCGGAATCTCCCTTTCCTCGTGGAAGACATTATCGCCTATAAAATGTAGGGCGGGCTGTCCTGTTTCCCAAGAACACAAAATCTAACTCATCATGCTTTGAGTTTTGAGGTGATAGTTTGAACATCATTTCTCACATTTTGCAGAAATATAAGAAATTTGGAATACTTCCCAAGTGATTAAGTGAACAAGAACTTTTGGTGAACAGGAACCACTTACATAGTGTATTTGTCAATGAGGAGCTGAATCTCATTACCACCATTGAAGTACTTAATGTGATCAAAAGCCCATGTGGGCACATAGTTCCTGTTAAATGTAACATGAACAGCTTTCTTTAAAGCTGCACTCATTACTCCTGATGCTAAGAATAAAAACACCAGACACAAAATCCCCAGTGAAGAAGCAGCCATCTTTACTTCTTTTGGAAAAATAAAATGAGAGCTAATGTAACAAGAGGAATGGGGGGTCTATTGTGGCTGCGTTTGAGTGTCTAATAACAACTATAATCAATTTAGTTTGGAAGGAAGCTGCGTGGGAAAAAGAGGTACCAATTCAAATTTGAATTGATACAGTACCCGCTTAAAACATAAGTTATAATTTGTTGGGCCCAAGCCCAACAGTAATAGTAAAACAAAACTTAAAACACGAATCGCCATTCTTTGTCACCAACTGAAAACGAGAAAGGGGAAATATTAATATAGGCCTTTTAATAACTTTTTTTTTTAAAGCTGTAATTATGTGTTAAAATAAGGTTATTTAGTTTTAGGTCGTCCCAAATCCCAATAATATGGGTATTTGCATTGGACCCAAAGTTTTACGTTTCTTAGCTTTAGGTAACTCTATCGTTAGTTAACGATTCATTTACCAAGTTTGACCATCTATTGTGGTGTGTATGGTGTTATGCCCTTTCAAAATGCAACAACGACCCTCACACGTTTTGCACGTGCCCACACTATAAAATTCAAAATCCAAATTTTAAAATACCCGACACGTGTCATAATCCATGCTCCTGATAAAGTGGAGGTTGCAAAAAAGGAGAAGCCCACTGTTCCAAAATATCAAAATTTAAGACAAATACAAAACTAAAACCTACTTAAAATTGAACTTCCAATCACTTAGTAAAACATAATCTATTAACCTAAAAAAAAAAATTAACTACACATATCGAAAAACCAGGTAGCCTATTTTCTTCCTCTTCTCTATTATTTACAATTGTTTATTGACTTCATTTTATTATGTATATTGCAGATAATGGCGTATGAAAATTACGACTTATGTAAAAAAAAAAAAATGCTAAAGGAAATTCTAGAAGCGGACTTAACATTCAACAAGATCCAAATCTACAACACGTAATTAGAGAGCGGACGATTCAAAAGCACTGGACATTAAAGTTACCAAAAGACTTATTCTTTAACAGTGAAGACGCGTCATAGTTATAGAAATTGATGGAAGCCCAACATATTCTCAAGCAAAAGCAGAGGATTCAAAGCAGCTTTTTCAATGCAATACGCTTTATAAAGGATGAACGTGATATGGAAATTGAAGACTTCAATTTCAAAGAACTTATGAAGAAAAGAATAGAAGTTGAAGAGAAACAGAATCAACTCGACATCCTCAAAAATATTATGCTAGATTGTTTGGTTGATGATAAACACAACAAAGATAAAATATATTATCTCGAAGAAAAAATTAAAGGAATGAAAGGCATGAAGAGTTCCATAATAAAGAAAAGAAAACCATGAGGATTAGTACTTTAATACCAAAACTTTATTATGTTGGTCACATAGTATTTTTTTAATGGCCAAGGTTTAACGCTTCTTATTTATGAAAGTTTGTCACTATAGAGTCAGTTAATTTTTAGTTTAAATTTATAATATAAGCACGCTCACTTTTACAATTCTACTACTTCAAGTATATTGTGTTCGATATCAAAAAAAATATAAGTCATTTGTCACCTTTGGAGTAGGTATTCATATCATAGCATTGTTTCGTTTGCTGACCTTCTAAAAGAAGTGAGTAATTGTAAATAAGTGGATGCCCTGAACATTCAACAATATAAATACTAGAAAGTGTCTTCCAAATATTAATGAGATAGTGGCACAATCGATTATGAAAATGGTGAAACCTAATGTTATCCCTCAACAATCTCTCTCCTCATAATCATAAACGCACCACACATCACAGTGTGGAAATCTTCACACACTCTGAGGTTCGTACTAAATAGTCCAAATGATGTCTGTAAAAGATCATCCAATGCTTCCTTCATCTCTTTTGACTTTGGGTGCGTAATGTCACCAGCAAATAACTCATGTATAATCCCATCCTTTACTTCCATCAAGCTGCAACCAGGGTTCTTTTCTCTTTTTTCTCTAATCAGATTTCAAATGATCCGATTAGCAACAAAGAGTGCTCCCCACACTTCAATAGGTATCATCGCTACAAGGTTTAAGGCTTCTTCCAAGTGTCCAAAGACAACCAAGAAGATCTACCAAGAATACGTCAACAAAAACACCAATAAAATTAATATCTAGATTTTGGGCGATTCAGATTTTGGGCCTTTGCCTAGCCACATGACTCATTCGGACAAATCAAGACCCGTGGCCAAGATTCCCGCAATTGTTGTATACATTATCATTTGTGCAAGAAACACCTATATGGCCAGTCTTATAGCAGTTGTTGCAAACCTTGAGGTCAAAGAACGGAATCTCAAAATGTGACCAAATTTTACCGAAAGTATGGCATATCACCTCATTTTGTAAGTCAACGCCCATGTGGTCGCTCACAACAATTCCAAAGACAATGACTTGGTAGAACACTCACCGCAATGTGCCCGATAACAATGCCAAGCAAAGATAACATATCCATATTAAATTTTTTGGATGTAGATGGAGGAGGAAAACACAGGTACCTAAATCAAAATTATATTTTTGGATTAAGGTTTGTTTTGATATTTTACATTAGTACAAAACAACATGTAAAGTCGGGCTTAGGGGCTAAAAGTTTACAAGCAGAAAAAAATTAAACACAAATACAAATCAAAGGAATTAACAAATCAACATGTTTAATCGGTCTTAACTATCGTATGTCCGAAGAACCTATATATCGCCTTTCGTGGTTCTTCCGATTTCATCTAACCAAAGTGGGTAAGTATATTACAAAGAGGAGGTGAGTTAAAGAAATTCAGTCCCGCAACTAATGTTTCGAAGTTTAAAATCCTTCTTGAGTGTGTGTGTGTATAAAAAAATGTATAACTTGATAGTTCACTAAATTACTTTTAGATTACTTTTGCTTCGATAGCAAATATGACATGATAATTGTACTAGCAACTTTTTATGCATTGCATAGGTAGGTTCGATTCAAGACATAGAAATGCTCAAGTTTTGAAAAGTGTATGCCAAAGTTTCGTGTAGATTTGCTTTTGAAATTTGAAGTAATCAACAACTTAACAAAGGCATCAAATAGAATCTCGAGTCATTAATTATATATATGTACTATGTATATCACAAGAATGTATTATCTTACACGGACATTTCATAAAGTGTCTATCAACTTTGTAATCTATATATAAAAAAAATAGGCTAAACAATATTATAGTAGACAAAATGACATAAACCAATTTTAATCCAAAACATTAATATGTAGAAACCAACTTCTAATCAAAAACATTTTTTAATTTAGAGCAACACAAAGCAAACAATATATTATTGAAAGAGGTTAGATGCATTATTTATTCGACATAAGCTTCCAACCAACTCAATTTTTTAATTAACTTACTTGGACAAGCAAAATGCGTCGCTTATTCAGTCGAGTCTTCAATTTAGTTCGGATTTTATCCAATCATATCATATCGTTAATCAATTTCACCAATTCTAATAAATTTCACCATAACAAACAATTGTATGCAAATGCATTAAAGTAACTTCAAAGAATAATTCACGGAGAATCGGAAATTGGATACAAATGCATTGAAAATAAACCTCGAAGAATAATTAACGAGAAATCGGAAACTAAATAAACTTTGATGATCCCATAAAGTGAATCATGTATAATTTTTTTAATGTCATGTTTGTAAAGATACTACATAAGGATCAATAGAAGTTGGTGTGTAGGTATTACACACCATCTTAGATAATTAACGGAAAATAAAAAAACGGATGCAAATGCATTAAACTACCCTCAAATACTAACAGGGAAACGGAAACTTGATGCAAATGCATTGAGCTAATATCAAATAATAATTAACCGAAAATTGGAAACTAGATGCAACTGCATTGAACCAACCTCAAAGAATAAATAACGAAAAATCACGGGAAAGTAGATACGGAAACAAATTTATCGAACTAACCTCAAAGAATTATTAAAGAGAAATCGAGAAACTTGATGCAAATGTAACGAACTGACCTCAAAGAATAATTAATGGGAAATTAGAACATGAATGCAAATGCATTGACCTAAACACAATGAATAATTAACGCAAAATCAGAAACTGGATGCAAATACATGGAACTAACTTCAAAGAATAATAGCCTCAGAGAATAATTAATGGTAAATCAGAAACTGGATGCCAATACATCGAACTGATCTAAAAGAATAATTAACAAAAAATCGGAAACTGGATAAAAATACATCGAACTAACCTTAAAGAACAATTAATGGAAAATTAGAACCGGATGCAAATGCATCAAACTAACCTCAACAAATTATTAACGGAAATCAAACCGATGCAAATACATCGAACTAACCTCAAATAATAATTAACGAAAAATCAGAAATTGGATGTAACGACATCGAGCTAACCTCAAAAAACCATTAACTAACATGAAATCAGAAACTAGATACAAATGCATCGAACTAATCGCAAATACAACGAACTAACGAAAAATCGAAAATGGGATACAAATGCATTGAACTGACCTCATATAATAATTAATAGGAATCGAAAGCTCAAACAATATATTATTGAAAGAGGTTAGATGCATTATTTATTCGACAGAAGCTTCTAACCAACTCAATTTTTAAATTTAGTTACTTGGTCAAGCAAAATACGTTGCTTATTCAGCCAAGTCTTCAATTTAGTTCGGATTTTATCCAATCATATCGTTAATAAATTTCACCACAACAAACAACTGTATGCAAATGCATTGAACTAACTTCAAAGAATAATTCACGGAGAATCGGAAATTGGATACAAATGCATTAAGCTAATATCAAATAATAATTAACATAAAATCAGAAACTAGATGCAACTGCATTGAACCAACCTAAATCGGATATTGAAACAAATTTATCAAACTAACCTCAAAAAATTATTAAAGAGAAATCGAGAAATTTGATGCAAATGTAACGAACTAACCTAAAAAAATAATTAATGGGAAATTAGAACATGAATGCAAATGCATTGACCTAAACACAATGAATAATTAACGGGAAATCAGAAACTGGATGCAAATGCATGGAACTGACCTCAAAGAATAATTAACGAGAAATAGAAAAATGGATAAAAACATATTGAACTAGCCTCAAAGAATAATTAATGGTAAATCAGAAACTGGATGCTAATACATCGAACTAACCTCAAAGAATAATTAACGAAAAATCGGAAACTGGATAAAAATACATTGAACTAATCTCAAAGAACAATTAATGGAAAATTGGAAACTTGATACAAATGCATAGAACTAACCTCAACAAATTATTAACGGGAAATCGAAAACTGTATGCAAATACATCGAACTAACTTCAAATAATAATTAACGAAAAAAAATCAGAAATTGGATGTAATGACATCGAGCTAACCTCAAAGAATCATTAACTAACATAAAATCAGAAACTAGATGCATAATCGCAAATACAATGAACTAACGAAAAATTGAAAACGGGATACAAATGCATTAAACTGACCTCATAGAATAATTAATAGGAATCGAAAGCTGGATGCAACTACATCGAATTAAGCTCAAACAATAATTAAAATGAAATTAAAAATATGATGCATATGCATCAAATTAACGAGAAATTGGAAACTGGATACAAATGTAAGGAATTAATCTAAAAAATAATTAACAATAAATCAAAAATTGGTTGCAACTACATGGAACTAACCTCAAAGAATAATTACTAGAAAATTGGAAACTTGATGAAATTGCATTTAACTGACCTCAAAGAATAATTAACAATAAATCATAAAACTGGATGAAAATTTGTTGAACTAACCTCAAAGAATAAGTAACAGAAAATTAGATATAAATATATTAAATTAATCTCAAAGAATAATTAACTGGAAATTGGATGCAAATGCATTGAATTAACTTCAAAGAATAATTAATGGAAAATCGAAAATTGTATGCAAATGCATTGAATTAAGCTAAAAAAAAAAAAATTCGAAAACTGTATGTATAGACAAGTGTTTGAGCTGATAGACAACTACGAGTATATAGTTTGTCTTTTCGCTATCATAAGTAAAAGTTAATAGATAAATATAATATTAATATCTTTTTTTTACTCATACATTAAAGAAAAAATAAAAATATATGTTTTTTTTTCAAATCATAAGAAAAAAAAATATTTTCATATAACGGCACCCGTTCGTAGGATGGGTTCGAAAACTAGTATCAATGTAACTCACTCCATACTATACAAAGTAGTAAATAAGGAGGCCTCTTTAGTTCATTAACCTTTTTTTACATAACAATTTTATCTTTCCAAAGCAACTATGTATCTGTTAAAAGAAAAAAAGTTTCAATTTATTGATCTTTTGATAATTAGATTGACACTTCACATAAGTGACTTTGATAATTAAATCATTGCTTATAATATATTAATAAAATTGACACTTCACATAAGTTTGAACATACAGAGAAATTGACAATTTAACACCTAATTGTTTTACTCTTTCAGAAGAAGTCCCAAACCAAGCTGGTATCACCAGTAAAAATGAATATTAGCTACCCCCAAGGTTGGTTATAATTGTGTTCCTTCAATTTTGCTGCATTTTGTTAGTTAAATTAGTTAAGAGAAAAAGTATAGAGAAAATTGTTTTGAATAAATTCATTGTACAAGGATATTTATCCAACTGTGCGTATTGTTTGGAAGAAAACAATTTCTCTGTAGTTTTTATGAAAATTATAATGCTTTGGTTTGATAAGTGTAGAGAAACATTAACTTACGGTTGCTCCTGCTACAGTCATGTTATCGGAATTTGCTTGTTCACTGGTGGTGCAACTGGAAGGTAGAAGAGTGGTAGACGGAACATAAAATGAAAAAGTTCAGTAAAAGGCTCGAATGTTGCTCTTGTTATGTCGGGGCTAAAAAAAACGATAAAAAATAGCCAGATTGTTGGAGGTGTCCAAGCGATGGGCGTTTTTAAATGTAAGTTCCTGGTGAAGGGTAAATGCACTTCTGTGACCCTTCCTTCTGCCGGTTTTTAGCAACTAGGCCTGAAGGCATCAATGCCCTGGATAACCGAATAGAGAAGTTTTGCAACTGAATTTACAAGTGTAGAATCCCGTACTAATTACTATGTTTACCTTTCTTAGTTTCTTACAGAAAGATTTGATGCTACAAGCAAACAAAAAATTAAGTAAACCACAAAGGCACTGAAAAGGAGCTCCGGCATACACTTGTAACCATTACCAACTCAAGGAATTCTTTGACTGCTGTACTTTCGCACTATATGAGCTTTCTATCTCCTCCTGCAACATACCCGACTGTGGATTAGAAGGAAGGTACCAACCTCATTGTTACTATAATGAACTTTAAACCACACAGCCACCATTAACTTCTAAAAGTCCTCCATGTACTACAGAAAACGTAAATTTTGATCATTGAAAAGTTCAAGAGATAGCTCTTTGGATAAAGATGGATGAAGGAAAATGATACGAATTTTGTCCTTCAAAATTGGTACAAGGCATTGCAAATAGTTATCCTTTGATGTGGATAGGTTAACATTTTAATATCTAATCCCCGAATTTAGACCATTTTGGAGAATGGAAATCAAGAAGAAAAACAACAGTCAGTTGTCAGAACTTCATCTGGGTTCGAATCCTAGTGAAGCTTATTATGAAAAGCGAATCGATGGGGAAAATAACAGTCCCCATCTCACAAATAAAACACACCTGTGCGCATGAACGCACGCTTTTGGCTAATTTGATTCCCGTGTTTCTTTCAGTAATTGGAGAAACAGCTACAGAATAATATAGCAAAATTAACAAACACACACACATATATGTATGTAAAAAAAGGGAATGAGAAAGACCTTGCAAGATTTCAATAGAGGCTCCAAGAATGAGGATCTGAAAAACCTTATTGACTTGCCTAGAGAAGTTCTGTCCCATTCTGCAATCATTGAGATGTGTAAGAAGAATTCCATTACAGTTTATATAGCAAACCTCAACAATCATATGTTCACAAAGAGAAATCCATACTGTCTACAGTACACTGAGGAGTTTCAAGTATTATTTCAGGATTTGGGGGGGGGGGGGAAGGGATCGGATCTGTTGGGAAAGTGTTGAAGTAAACTAAAACATCATAATAGTTTCCCAACGACATTCACCCGACCCTGTCCACATGCAAGTAATGGTATATCTCCAAGTATTGAGTTGTGTCAATACAACTGTAAGTATTCTAATTGTCATTATCGCATGGTCTTTTCTTTTTTACCATATACTAAAGAACAGCATCCTGATTGAATGCTTGAGGCCTGATCTGGCAAGGGGGCACATTGTTAGTAAATTGCCTAATAGTCTTCCTAAGATTTTTTCAACACTACATTACAGGTTTGGAAGTTTTAGATCAACCAGAGATTTGGCAAAAACTATCAAAGTTTGTCAACGAATAGGTAAACAATAGTATAAAATAATGTTAGCACGAATGTACCATTTTCAATATCTTCGCTCAAACCTCCCATGTTAAGTTCTTCAAGCAGCTGCATAGTAACACCATGTCACAATCAGCAATTTCAAGAAATAGAACTTTATCACAAAAACATCACGGTTATTAACTAATACTAGCTGAACAATCGTAAAATTTTGAAGATAGTGAAGTCAAAAACTAAGAAGATACCAGAAGTCTTTACATTTCATAAAAAGAATACGATAGACTCTTTGTGAAAATGTTCGGGAGAGCTACAGAAAGAATAAAAAACATATCAATGAGTGCTTACCGTGGAAAGGGTTGGGACAGTCGTAGGATCAAACTCCTCACATTTGTTAGGATCAATGGGGACACAAACACGGCCTACAAAAAGAAAATGATTAGAAACGTACATATAAAAGTTACAAAAGAGCATAATATACTTGCATATGAAGAAAAAAGGCGATTAATAGTCATACAAGAAGAGTAAATGTTTCACCCAGTATTCTCAAATACCTTTATGGATCAACCTCTAGGAAGGTCCTTAGCCACCTCCTTTCTTTCCCCACAAAAAAGCTTTACTTTTGGAGTGTACATAGCTCTCCGAATCCAAACCACCCCGCCCCCCCCCCCACCCCCCCATTTTTTTTTTTAATAATTATTAATAAGATAGGGAGATCCCTTTTGTTAGTAAAGTTTCCAATTCCCCCTCTTCGTGTTCATCACCACCAACGTCATCATAGACCGGATCCCCTTGAGGATTTGAGGAAAAGCCTATTTCCCCATTCGTTACATAGAAGGAGATGCATAGACTACCTTTTTTACTTTGATGGGCAAGCCTGTTTTCAGTGAGATCAGTAACCTGGTAGTGCTGGTGGGGTACAAACCTGACCAGCATCTCAAAGATTAATGTAATATTTTGACCTAATTCTCTATAACTTCTAGTAACTTGCAATTCCAATATTGGATGCTGTGGAGGTTTTTACCTCAAAGTTTCTTCCCATACAAGTTTTCATCATATCAATTTTCACACCGACAATGCATCAAAACAGCACTAAATGACATTAAGGAACAAAACCTGCCTAATCTCACCTCACCCCTGAGTATCAACTTTCTTTTTTTGGTCATTTTACATCACTTTATGCATTTTCAAATCAAATGCTGCCATGTGGCAGCGTTCTTCCCGCAGAATGAGCATGTCCAAAAATTGCCAATAAAGACTTCATAGAAGTTTTTTTTATGTACAGTACACCACACATAAACAACTTTGTGCAGACTAGACGTCATAATTTATACATTTTTTTGGCAAAGTAGACTACTTTAGAAATTGTGGTCCAAATCCGTGGTTTTAAAAAAAAAGGAGACTGTGTATACACTTCAAAAATCATTGTCTAATTCAATGTAAACGTCTTAAATATCATCGAAAAGATGTCCTTATGGCAATATTGGTTTCGTACGTGTCCTTAACAATATTTGATAGCTCAAAATAAGGTCGATCCGGAAAAGGTACAGCCTAAACCTTGATAATTGATGTCTACACTGAGCCAAATCTCTCTTGAATTTTGCCTCAAGTCAATGAAAGCCGGATCTCAATAAAATGGAGACTATATGTAACCACTTGTCTCCGAGCCCACTCTCTATGCTTCAGTAGTTAAGTTTATTCGATTGTCCACCACTTTCTTGATTTCTTACTCACTAATATACCTTATCCGCTTAGAAGAACGTCACGCCGTGATGTTGTCCTTGTGGAAAAAATTCATAAACAGGGACCATTATGAAAGTTGCTAAATATAAGAGAAGCTCAAAGCTCAAAGTTGCTAGGGGGAGCGGCAGCAGTAGTGGTAGTAGTGGTAGTAGTGGTAGTGGTAGTAGTAGTAGTAGTAGTAGTAGTAGTAGTAGTAGTAGTAGTAGTAGTAGTAGTAGTAGTGGTAGTGGTAGTGGTAGTGGTAGTGGTAGTAGCAGTAGCAGTAGCAGTAGCAGTAGCAGTAGCAATAGTAGCAGTAGTTGCTGTTGTTGCTGCTGTTGCTGCTGCTGTTGCTGTAGTAGTAGTTGTTGTTGTTGTTGTTGTTGTCTTGGTAGATTTAGATTCCTTATGTGGCTCAAGAAGAGAACTGACCATCTTATTTCCGTGTTCACCTAGGTAATGTGTGTCCCTACAGTAGTACAATTATTATTCGTGATAAGTGATCAACACTATAAAGCAAATATGTTATTTCCCAATTTGCACCCTGTCAAGTTGAAAGCCAAAGTCTTTACCATTACCATATACCGATCTGAATTTTCCATTAAGTTGCCAAAGTGAAAACGATTAACATGTTGCTTTTCCACAAAATTCAAATAGAATCCATGACTGGCCAACTCACGTGTTTGTGCTTACAGTTGAATAGCTCATTTCAAGGTCACACATACACAGGAAAGTTTGGAACTCATATTAATAAAATACAATGTGGTCTGACCTGTTTTAGGGTGTACGCAGAATGGTGCTTTAAGAAGATGATTCATGTGTTTTGAAACCTAAAGGAAACCAAACCAAGTTTAGGAGAAGAATATAGTAGATACATAAGTACTGTGAAACATAAAGCGCCACACCTCCAGGTCAAGCCTTGGGTAGGTATACGAGAAAACAATCTCTTCGACACATCTACGAAGCCCATGCCCCTAGAATCAAATGGGAAATAGAAAATAGATTTTAGAAAAGTCAGTTCAAAACTCGAAAGAAATAAAAACACATTGACACCAAGATTATGTTTTATTTTGTAATATGTCAAATGTAGTAGTAGTAACACATCATGAAGGAACACGGAGATATCAGCAGATACAGGAATGAGATTCGACCTCGATAAATCATGTTTCAGCATATATGTAGATCGGTTAGTGTGGCAAATGCAATCTAGAAAAAAAAAAGTAAAAACAAAATTTTTAAAGGACAATTGCGTTTTAGAAAAAAGATGGAGTTTAATCCTAATTTTAATGGTCATTTTCACAGCATTCAAATTCCTCATAAAGGCATATAGATGGTCCAGAGGAAAAAGCACCACAACAGAGTGATCTTGAGCACCTAATAGTATATAGACTACTAAACTCTTAAGGGAAAACGGTAGCATACCAATCAAACAACAGAGTGAATGAGGACAACTATCCAACTATCAGGTACTTGTTTCAGAGACCTTTCTATGAATAGCCAAATGACAAGTTCGATACCCTAATATGGTAAGAAATGAGTGCATTGGGTCCTCTTTAAATTAGCTTTGTAGAACTGAGGCAACACGTATTCAGCAATATTCAGTCAACGAGTAATGATTTTTCTTTGATGGAAAGTCCCTGTGACAGTGTAGGTTCATACCTTCGTTTTTCCAGACTGCAATGAATGTTTCAGTTGCTGCCACCGAGAAACATTAATGTCTTCTCTGGAGATAGAGGACCGCCGGTTTTCCAACCATTTACCCCGAAGCTCAGCAGTAACAGCTGCCAAAATGTCAGTTTTTATCTAATGGAGGAGGAAAACACACTCCTTTGTCCTAACACAATCGTTGAGTTGCATACCATCATCAGGAATCAATTGTAGGATCTTTTCAAATCTCTCCTCAGTTGCAAGTAGCTTTTGGCCAGGAAGCAGTTTTTCTTCAAAGAAGCTATTTAAGACCTCCGTGTATGATCTTCTGCATAGCATAGATACGACTTGGTAAAAGTAGAGAACGAAATAAATAATAGTGACCAACTTAAGAAAAAAATAAAAATAGAGTAATACATACACTAGAAAAGGATGAAGTGCAGGACCGGTAAGAGAAACCTTTTTATGGCTATTTTCATTGCCCTGAAAAAACAAATCATCAAAAGAGTTAATAAATTGGGATACTTGGAAAGGACAATGACTATACAACAACGATGCGGCATTGTAGAACCTTATATACACGAAAGTACTCGGTAATTGCCGCTCTTTGTTCATTTGACAACCTGAATAAGACAGTAGCACAGGTTAAGCTAAAATTTGAAAATGTACATATACTTAAGTATGGAAAAATCTATCCCAGATAATTCTCAGATTACCTTCTTGCTCTACCGTCACAAACCCAGCAATGAACACCACGCCGACCGCTATACACCCAGAGTATATGATTAAAACCAAAGTCATCTGCATTGCAGGTTTAGAATAAGGATTTGTTATTGTTTTGTCCATTATCATTGCGAATCATAATGGACAGACAACCAAAAATAAAGTTTCTATATATATTTCTAATTAAATGGCACAAACTTTATATATATATATATAAAAAAAACATGTAGAGAATTTCATATAGAAGGCCAGGCACCACAACCTTAAAACTCTAAAATTGTAACCTCTGAGGACCCAAAAGTCAGATGTACAATCAATGCGGCAGGACATGTAAAAAGATCCTCTCTTTCTTCTGTTTTCTAGGAATATAAGAGTGTCATGGTTATACGGTCAAAAAAGAGAGGAGAGACAGTAGATATTGACTTCTCCAAAGGCCTCTTTGACACGGTTATGTCATTAGAAACCATAATCAGGTTGGACATTTACGCTGATCAAATTAGGCCAAATATTACGCCAGGAAAACGAATCCAATTTCAGACTTCCAGAAGCACATGTTTGCATGTTAAATGATTTTATTATAAAATGCTATCTACAATCAACACATTCATCAAGTTTAAGTAAACAACTTCACACCTCTAAGAGTTGTATCAATCACTTTAATAGCAATGGTCATCAGTGGCCAGCATTCTAAGCAAACATCAGCTCCAGAACAGCAATATCTTACATCATCATAATCTGACATATCCTGTATAGGCCATTTAAAATAAATTAAATGTATTTTACATGGAGATTCTGTTCACTTGTGCAAGAAACTGATAACTTACAATATCAAAAACCAACTCCCTCTCCACGGGAGTAAAAACATTATCACTGCCTTGTGCATAGGCGTGTCGTTTAGCAGGCTGCAAAAACACAACAGTCATATTAAAATATGAATAATAAAAAAAAAAAAAAAAGAGAAGAGTTAGAGAAAGCATACATCAACACTGTAAACAGGGCCAATATCAATTTTAAAAGGGCATTTGTTTTTAATAGAGCTCTCCAATTGCGCTGCACTATTAAACGACTGGAAACGGATATAAATATCGTTTTCTAGAGTATACGAAAACTCCCTCCGTCCAAAATAAGACTGATCACACGCTGGATGCTTCCCATCTACAATAATAATAATAAGAAAAACAAAAAAAAAAAAATTAAAACAAAATACATAATAAATAAATAAAAAAAAGTAAAAATACCATTTCCATATGACATCCATTTGAAGATTTCAGCATGTGGAAACAGCTTTCCTGGAAAGAAACAGTTGAGTTAGTTAGAGTTGATTAGAAATAGAGGTGTGTTGAGGATAGAAAAATATTACCATAGTAAAGTTTAAGATAACTGGGGTTAAATCCTTCGGGAAGAAGAACTCTTTGATTGACGTCCATATTATCTCCTCCTTTGTTACTAATTTCTTGGTGAGACTTTGACCAAGGGGCTGTCATGAGAAAGGAAATGGGCGGGAAAATGAAGAAAAGTAACGCGTTTGGCGGGAAGGATAGAACAATTATAGGGTCTTTTAGGTTTTGGTCCTCCTAACTAATCGGTATTTGGGGTTTGGTCTTTATTAGGCTTTGGTCCTCATAAGTCATCTTGACTAAACAGTGGTCCTCATAAGTCATCTTGACTAAACAGTCAACCAAATTATTAGACTTTTAGTCAAGATGATTTAGGAGGCCCAAAGCCTAATAAGTCGATTAGTGTGGATCCCTCCAAAACCTAAAAAATGATGAATTCTGCTTGAAAGTTGTTTCTTTCTTCACTTATTTTCGGCTAGATTACAAGAGAATGGGTGCATATAAGAAAACGTCCCTTACTCAGTGCAGCAGTGAGTTCTTGCATTGCTTACCTTAGTGATCACGGTGAATGCTGAACACCTATCACTTTTAAAATGGCATCTTAAAGTCTCATCCTGATTAACTTCATATGTGTTAGTTCCATAACTTATCGATCTGTTATATTTATGTCTCTCAATTGATCTATTCAGTTGTAGCAGTTATATATGTCTAAAGTTATATTAGGGAGAGTTCATTGATATGATTGGCTAGTCTACCTACTTAAATATTTATCGAAGGCATTACATGTCTACTTACATTAGGATGATTGTTTGGAAGTTAATGATTCAATCTAAATAGATTAATGATAAAATGATTTTTTTCAAAATTGAAACAATTTTACTAATAAGATCAAGGGTTTGTACTAGCTACAATAGATAGCACACATTAAGTTCTTATAAATGTGATAGGGAATAAAGGGGCGCACGCCCTTGGTAGTTTTGGGCCCTTGTTTCGGTCCATATTTTCGGGTATGTTTTAGCTAGGTCGTCTATATAAGGCTAAGTGTAGGGTTTTGAGAGTCACTTTTTTTTATTTAATTTATTTGATATACTCTTGGTTAAAGGTTGACTTTTATTGATTCCCGGTTAGAGATCGATTCTTTTAGATTGTTTGAGAGCTAATGCTTCGCCCATCCTACATCAGTTGGTATCAGAATCAGCTATGGACTGGATATGTATGATAAATAACGCATGGCCGAACTTTCTAGGCAGGTAGCATTGCTATCCCGCCAGGTTGTCGCCTTTACTCGGCAGCTTGACCAATCTTATGAGCGTCGGACACCAGCAATGGAAGCCACATTGAAGGTAAAAAGTTTTAAAACTTTGAACTTTGTTGATGTGGTTGAAAAAAATTCAATTTTTAATTTTGAAGTTGAGGAAAAATTGCATATTGTTGATTGGGATTTAATCCCTGTGTTTGATGAGGAGTCTGTTGACGAGAGGCTGTATTATCAAGTTGGTGATAAAAAGGAGTTTATCGATTGAGATTTACCACCAGTTTATGATGTTTATCCTGACGATGAAGAATTGTCTGTGTTTGTGTTTTGTGGATCCGAGTTTGTCTAATTTGGAGGAAAGATTTGGTTATGTTGGATTTGTTCGTTTGTTTGAAGGTTTCACAGATTTGTTCCTCGAAGACTTTGAAGAATTATTAATGGAGAAGAATCATTGTTTTCTTTTCAGAAGATATTTGTCTGTGTGTGTTGTTGTGACCACGAGTTATTTTCGTCAAGCTATGCAAGTTAGTCAATGTCGTGGCAAAGTTCGAGGACGACTTCCGTCTGCTATGTTGTTCATCTTCTATCTTTGCGTTAGTAACATTCGAGGACAAATGTCCTCCAAGACGGGGAGAATGATAGGGAATAAAGGGGCGCACACCCTTAGTAGTTGTGGGCCCTTGTTTCGGTCCATATTTTCGGGTATGTTTTAGGTCGCCCATATAAGGCTAAGTGTAGGGTTTTGAGAGTAACTTTTTGTTTATTCAATTTATTTGATCGACTCTTGGTTAAATGTTAACTTTTATTGATTCTCGGTTAGAGATCGATTCTCTTAGATTGTTTGAGAGCTAACGCTTAGCCCATCCTACATCAAAATGATAAACAGCTTCACTGTGAATCGTAGTTATTAACTTATTCATAGTACCAACTATCAAAACAAGTCTTTCCTACTACATGACACGCATTAGCACTAAGGTGGAGAGTAACAGAAGCAACTCATAGGATATGGGATTCAAAAGGATGCTAATAGCATCTCCCTTGGTGCACATATAGAAATTATAAAGGAAGTATCATGCAGATGTCATTTGATCGATGATTTTCTCCCTTCTCCATTTGAAGAAAGTGTGTAGCATTTTATCATGATCAGGTAGGTTTTCTTGAATGATTGGAACTTCCTTGAATTTTTTTATCCATGCATGCAAATGTTGAAACTGTTGGGGTAGGTTCCATAATCTTTGCTACTACTGCTTCCTCTACCACTCCAAACCAATGAGCTAAAAATCCCATGACCAAGTCTGCTAGGCCAATCTCATCACCTCTGAAAATTTTCTCCTCTCTAAGATTGTGTTCTTCTATGGTTCCCAGCACCTCCGAACATTATTTTGCTATTTTTTCTTGGGTAAAGGTATTTAAGTAGGCCTACGAGGTGAAAACTATTGCCTACGGTCAATAATCATGGGCGAATCAACAAGGGTTCATAACCGTGGCAAACAATACCGGGAACCCATGGCAAAAAGTCCATTTTCTTGTAGTGTCAGGACGATTCTGATTCCGGCTAGTAATATTGTGAGTAACCTAATTTATTGGGTTTTTTAGGTTTTGGTCCTCCTAAGTCATTTTGACTAACATGCTACAAACAAACAATCATTGATTGTTTGGTCAAGATGATTTAGGAGGATCAAAACCTAATAAGTCGATTAGTGAGGACCAAACCCCAAATACCTATTATTTAGGAGGACCAAAACCTAGAATACCCAAAATTATAAAAGAGTCCCATAAAAAAATAACTATAAAAAGAAAATAACAATAAAACTAATAAATATTAATACTTTTGGTGATTTATATTTTTTATTCGAAAAATATAGGTATCTTGAACTTCGCTTGTGTGAAAGTGCAAGTGTGATGTTCCCAACAATTGGGAGATCAGTGATGACACCAATTATCATAGTCAATATCCCAATCTGCACCAATGTCCCTTGCCAAGCTTAACAATACATTATAAGACACTTTTATAGGCACATCAACTTCAGTCATGCCAGTCCGAAGTGATCTTGGATCACGTATCGTCCCAGATGCTATCACTTTGTTAACACTCTTGAGGATGAAAGAGATATCATCGATTGGGATTGAAAAATCATATGGATTGGTAACAGGTAGTTTAACTTTCAAAGTGACTAAATGTCGATTTATGGATCATATGGATCTTACCAATTTTTTTGAAATGATTAGCTAGGTTATGTTAATGGTGGCCTTTAGTGGGCAATTTTTCAACTAAGGGTATTTTCGTCTTTTGGCAAAAAAAGAGATGGAAAAAGAAAAAACAAGAGAGAATGAGAGCGAGAATCCTAGAACACCTAACAGGGATTCAACACTAATGAGGAAGAAGAGAAACTAGACAACTAGTGCTTCATAATCAAAGTGGAGTAACTGGAAGAACAACTCACAGAAGCATGACCCTAAAACACATAACCGAGAATTTAGGATTTGAACCCGTGAAGTTAGGATTTGGAAAAGAGCATGCGGTGAAGAATGACACTATGAGGAGTGTTGTAAAGGTATACGATATAGAGTCCTCACAACAGATTGAACTTGTTTCAGAAAAAACGTAAGGATCAAGAAGAAGGAAAGGAACAACAAGGTAAGAAGAGTGTATTCTAATGCACTAAATAAGGGTCGAGTGTATTCTAATGGGGACCTTGAGTGGGTGATTGGGGGTCACTTAAGCGTATTCTAATTCCTAGTCCCAGTGCACCAATGCTTCCCGCAAATAGTAAAATTAAGTAGGTGAGAATTCTTATCTTTATCTTCCCTTTAGTTTTTTCCGAAACAGGTAAAGAAACTCATCCTCTTATTTTATCAACTGAGTAATCAATCAAGTTTAATCTCTCTGGTAAAATCCTCAAGTCTGAGTTCAGAGAGATAGAATTTACCTTTCCTTTCTGGTAAATCCTACGTTGAGGAAAGCAATCCTCCTCTGGTTATCTTCAAGTGTTGTACCCTTTTCGGTCAAATCCTCCACTGATAATAGTGTTAAGTTCGGAAAGTAACTAATGCTTAGTACCTCCTTCATCTTCTTGGTTACACTACTGGTAAAATCCTTCACTGTCTACAGTGGTTCGCTAGTGTAATCAAATCCTTCTTGTATTTGTTCGCATCCTGTCTTTTCCGCTCGTTTGTTCTTCCATTGGTTTCGGTTCCTATGGCTATGGTACCCTTTGGTTTTAGTAGAGACAGACACCAAGCTACTTTCCCAAGTGGGAATGGTGTTGAATCATCATGACAAGGTGAAAGTCAGAATAGAGTGGAAGCTGATACCACCAGAGAATCTTATGCTAACATGACAAAAGGCAGGATGAAGCAAATTGTTGATGTCTCAACTTTGCCTTTGCCATCCATGAAAGATGATAAGCCAGCTATTACGATCCCTCTAAGCTCGTTAGAAAGAGGTATAGAAGCATGTAAGTTCACTCTTATTGCTCGAGTGGATTCAAAAGTGCTGAATTTAGACTTTATCAGATCGGAAGTCAGCAATGTTTGGGGGCTGACAGGGAAGCTAAAGTTGTCACCTTTGGGAAAAGGATGTGGTTTTTAGACTGGATAATGAAGGAGACTTTAATAAAATCTTTTTTGGGGGACCTTGGCTTCTATAAAGACAACTGATAAGGTTTATGAGGTGGACACCGAATTTTAACATAGAGACTCACAGACAAACCTCTGGTTTTGTTTGGATCAAGTTTCCAAGACTACCATTTGAAAACTGGGAGGTGGACATTCTTATGAGTATGGGCAGAGGTTTTGGAAGCCCTATTCGTGTTGATATGAACTCGTTGGAACGCAATAATGGTTACTATGCTAGCGTACTTGTGGATGTTGATCTGTCCAAAGCTATACCAGATCAGATATATGTTGAAGTGCCGGAACGAGGTATAGAGTTTTGGCAAAAAGTTCAAATAGGATCTCTATCCAAGTTTTGTAACCAGTGCAAAATTGTCGAGCATCTAGTAGCAGAGTGTAGGCAGGCATCCAACACTAATGTACCAGCTACTATGCCCCAACAAGCAATACCCACAACACATCATCAAACTCAGGACAAAGGAAAGGAACTGATGACACAAGATGCTCAGGGACAAGAAAACAATGTCAGATTGTCTAAGAGCCAAAGATGAAGATTGAAGAGAAGGAATCAGGCCACAGAGTGGAGACCTATAAACTTTACAACTAACTCTAAAGCAACCATTGTTGTAGCTGGTAACTCTGAAGTTAGCAGGGGTTTAGTTACAAACATGCGACAACCAAGTGAAGAAGGATCATGTCCTTCTATAACAGTGCAGGCTCCTTCCATTTCTTGCCAGGTGGAAGAGGTAGTACAAAGAGCTCCAAAGCCCATGGAACCAAATATCTCTCCTCGCATTATGGACGTGCCTATTGAGGCAGAACAAAATGGAAGTAGTGACATTGTTGTATGGAATGCGCAGCTGCAGAATTTAGTTTTAGTCGAGGAGCAAGCTCATGACCATGAAATAAGCATGAATGCGATAATACAACAGGAAATGGCTATGGCTTTTAACATGGAGGCTAGCAGGTTCCAAGTGCTAACTGACTTTATTGAGGAGGAGGAAACATCGGATTTAGAGGAAGTGCAAGAGGAAATCCAGTTTTTTCATGACAAAGTGCTAGAGAAGGACGCTACTGAAGCTGAGGTAGCTACACCATTGATGCCCAATGGTGTTGTTACACGATCGGGTAAAATCTATAGTGCAACAAGTAAGCAATCCAGCAAAAAGCACCAAGAAGCAACATCCAAGACTCAAAGCAGTGGTAAAAAGGGAAGGGGCAAAACAAAGGGCTCCAAGAATAAAAATCATAGATGATTACATCAATGTGTTTTTGGAATGTCAGAGGTACTAATGACATTGAGAAAGCAAGGGAGATAAGTAAAGTAATAGTAAATAAAAAGCTTAGTGTTTTCTGCTTACTTAAGACCAAAGTTAGGCAAGACAAGTATGACTATATAAGAAATATTCGTTGCCCTCTGTGGGAACATACAAATAATTATGGTAAAGATCCAGGAGGCAGAATTTGGATTTGTTGGGATTCTTACTTGATAAGTTTGAGAATATACAGGACTCCGACCAGTTTATATATCCACTGTCAAGTTATTTTCAAGCCTACCAATATGAAGTCTTTTTGCTAATAGTGGTGTATGCTAGAAATTCTAAAGCTCTTAGACAAGCTCTCTAGCGGGATATAAAAGTTCTCCAAAGCTCAGTTATGCTCTCAGACAATAATAACAAGTCATAATTTAAAAGCTTTCAGACAATAATAACAAGTCATAATTTAATAACTAATTTAAACTTTATAAATCTAATTTTAACAATAGTCTAAGAATCAAAATGAAGACAACCTAATTTATGAATTTAAAACAACTAAAACTAAATAAGAATTTAATCAATAACTAAATTGAAATGAAAACTAATACTTTATTATAAAACTAATAGTGATTGTAAATAATAATCTACTTTGTTCTAACACTAATTAATTGAAGGTAAAAACTAGATCTAAAACAAGCTATTCTAACTAATTAATGGAGTCTAACCTAATTCTCTAATCTAGATCTAACTATCCTTAAGAGCTAAGTCTTCTCCATATAAATGGAGGAGACCATATCCACTTTTTCGTGCATGAGCTGAGGAGCCATGTTTTGGGCCGGAAAATCAAGCCCAAAACCCAATTTCTTCAGTCCACAGAGGCCATTTCAGTTAGATTTACTTCCACGGACTTTTCACCCACTTTTGCTTCTTTGATTGGGTCAAGTCTTGGAACATTAGAAAGCTCCTTCCGAGCCGGTTGTTTTGACATAAGGTAGGCCCAATTCTGAGGTCTGAGTCCAGAGATACGGCCTTCGGAAGTTCAACTGACTTTTGTGCGCTGTTTCTGCCCGCGGTGACTTTGACTTTTTAGCTTTGACCGAGCTTTAAAAAGGTTTTTTCTCCTTGAATTTTGGCCTTTAATCACAGAACTTCTTAGCAACCAACCCTTGCTCCTTTATCTCGCAAAAGGAGTGCATTTCTGTACATATTCGACTCCAATGCCTGAAATACATAAGAACACGATAACAGTACTAACTCTTACTTATTAATCACATAATTGGTCAAAAGCGATATTGTTAAAGAGGTTAAAGCTACAGTTTTGGGCTCTTATCAAACCACCCCCAAACAGCATTTTGCTTGTCCTCAAGCAAATATGAGAAATTAGAATAAATGATAAAAAATGGCGTTCTAACTAATCTCGTTTCGCCGAGTGCGATTGCATTGACCATATGCAACAAGGCCTTAAACCACTAGAAATTCCCTAATGGACGAGTTATAGCCTCGTGAGAGTTTCCCAGTGAAGGTACTCACAAACTTCATCTATACTACAACGACTAAGAAATAAAACTATTGTTTCCTTATTTATGTCTTAATGATCTATACGTCTCACTATTATTTAAACAAGAATGATCATTCTAAAACTTAAACTAATACATGCATAATAATCAAATCATCTTAAGATAAACAACTATACAATGAACTATGATATGAAATGCAATGGCAGGTCCGTTTCTGAAACTTTTGGGTAGCATGCCTAAGTAGGTTCTCACAAGGAATATGTCAAAACACATAACACTCTGATTTTTCCACTCAAGTTTGCTAACTCCAGTGTGCAGTGGGCACGGGTTTTCTCACAATCTCAATGACAATCCAAGAAAGCCGAGGTCGATCAAACATATCTACCACTTACTATCACACCAACCTATTCCTAATTGAGCTAGAGGTCTTTATTAGGTGATACGGGGCGTAGGTGTTGGTTAAAGAAGGAAGGAAATGGATATTCAAAAAGATAAGTCTGAGAAAGTAGGGTCTTCATATTATGTAAATAGATAAAACCTTATTCTTTTGCTTCTACACTTTGTTTCCATCCTTAGCCTTTTTATTTTGGCTTTTTGACTCCTTTTATTCTATTTTTGGAGTTTTTATTTTATTTTATTTTTCTTTTCTTTGGATGAAAACTTATTTTATTTTTATTTTTTTTTTTTTCTGAAGCAACTGACTAATTTTTGTTTACATTTCTCTTCTCTTTTCTTCACTCATCCCATTTCTCAAACTTATCCAGATAGGTAGGCTGATTTTATTTTTTCTTTTGTTTTATTGGGTAAAGGATTTGTGGTTTGTGAAAATGCTAATGAGAAACTCAGTGGGGGTGACTAACGGATAATAAATTTCATATAGGTGTGAATTTTTGGCTATATCAATCCAAAGAGGGCCTAAATTCTCGCTTAGGATATGGTATGGTGATCAAGCAAGTGGATGTGTGATTTCTCTATTCGGAATTTACTTCTCTCTTGTGTCATCACTCAGATATTTCACTCTTATGCGGCTTTTAGGCTAGATGCTCACATGATATGTATTAAGTACTCTAACTTAGGTCTCAGAAAAATACTGCCAAGTACAATCAAAGATGCTCATGCAAGATGTTCGTGAAAAGATGCAATGACTATTACCTACGTATTAATCTATGTTTCAAAAATTAAATCATAATTTAAGTACTACGTGAGATTTCTAGACTAATATCATCATGGAGAAGGGAACAATACCATTATCACTAAGTGCCTAGTATAAACAATATTTATGATTTTATTTATTTATTTTTATTTTATATAAAGAAAAGTGCGTAATTTACATCCTAAAAGTGCCTAATTTTTGCAAATGTTTCTATCCACCCCCAAACAATCAAATGCTTTGTCCTCAAAGTGTAAAGAGATAAGGAAAGAATTTACCATAGAAACGTGGCAAAAATTGGCAGTACCTGTAACAGAAATATTGTAAAAATAATATGATAACATGAAGCACAATTAAATTGTTACGTACGAACTAACACAAACTCTTCTAGAGTAAACATGACAAGCAAAGGGTGGCAAAAAGATTTGAAATGAAATACCAAAATACACCACCCCCAAACAAAATTGGAAAACTCTTTTTAAGTTTGAAAATTTTTGTTTGGCCTATACTCCAGAAAGTTGGTATTGTACAAAAACTCGGGTCTTTTAAAGTCATATTCCCTAGACATAATGTGATATATATGTATTAACATGTAGTTTCCCATATATCAATAATCTAAATAATTGTGGATCTTTCCATAAATAGTTAACATAGAATGCACCATCAAACATAATTAAACACCAAGATTTCCTATGACATGGCTTAGTAGAATGAGAGTGAATTCTGATGGATCTAGAACCTAATCGAGCATAAAGTTTCTTCTTTTTCTTTGAACGAAAATGTGTCCAAGTGACTGATCGTGAGAAAATGGATGGTTGTGGAAGATACTTAGAATGTGGATAAGTGTTAGAAGAAAAGGGTGGGAAGAATGATTGGATTCTGTGAGGGATTAGCTCAGGTGGATGGTGGTAGGGTGGTGCTCTAGGTAGTGCTTGAGAGGGTGGATCTTCACAGGCTCTTAAAAACTCGTCGAATTCCTCATCTAGGTTGTTCGCATCCATATAATTATGGTATTCATCTCCATCTTTGAGGAATTCATCTATCTCGTCTATTATGCGGTTTACTCCATCTCTTGTAGTGTCGGAAGGCAGGGTGGAAAATTCTTTCTCCAGTTCAGTTACGTTCAAGGAATCAAAATTATGATCTTTGTCTTTTTCCATAAGAGGGGTATCTACTAGTGTAGGGACGAGATCGACGGAAGCACCAATGTGATGTACCAAACTCTCAATAGACTTAACTTCACCTTCTATAGGAAAATCTAGTTGTCTCTGCTTTTGTCTAAACATGTTAACTTCCACAGAAAGATTCCTAAAAGAAAAAGTCATTGAGCATCCTGACAATTGATTTGGGCATTAGCAGTTGCCAAGAAAGGATGCCCTAAGATGATGGGAATATAATCATGAGCAACTTCTGTGTCAAGAATAACAAAGTCAGCTGGATAATAAAAATCCTGAACTTTAACGAGAATGTTTTCAACTACACCCTTGAGATACTTAATAGAACGATCGGCTAAATGCAAAGTCATTTTGGTTGGTTGAAGTTTTGTTAAACCTAGTTGTTTATATAAATAAAAAAGGAGTAAGTTAACACTTGCCCCCAGGTCTAATAAAGCAGTTATTATGAAGGTATCACCTAAGGTGCATTGTACGGTAGGACGACCAGGGTCCTTGTACTTAACAATTCCGTTATGTTCAGATAAAGAGGGATATTGTTTAGTTAAGAATGCTTTGTGGGGTATGTTGGTTTTCCTTTTCTTGGTGCACAACTCTTTTAGAAATTTAGTGTGTCCAGGTAGACTTTTTATAGCATCTAGAAAAGGTAGGTTTATAGTCAGATTTTTAAACACTTCCCTAATCTCATCAAAATTTTCGTCCTTTTTAGACATAACTAGTCTTTGGGGATATGGTGGTTTATCTATATATTTAGCAATATTATTAGTCTTTGCTTTATCTCTAGCTGTTTTCCATCTAGGTGTCCATATTGGAACCTTTACAGGTGTAGGGTTTTCAATTTCTATTATTGGGTCTTGTAAGGTTTTCCCTTTTGGTTGTGGTTTAACTGGTACTTCTACAGTTGTAGGGTCTTCAGTTTCTATTACAATTTTGGTATGGTTTCATTTTCAGCTTCGTTTTGGGGTGGTCTTCGTGCATAGTTACTTTGTTATCAACTACTTTTCCCCGAGCGGGGGTAGTGATTGCACTGTAGGTCCCCTTTGGTTTATATTACCATTACAAAGGAATACTTGCTTTATTTCAAAGGCGGTGTTTGTTGACTTAGGATTAGGCAATCGCTTGACCTGGAACACGCCCTGTTTGGTTATTATTTTGGTTAGGAGACATGTCAATAACCTTTTGGCACAAAGACTGCATCATTTGCATCATTTGTTTCATCATATTAGAGTTTTGATCATGCTGATCTTTCATCAAGTTGGAGTTTTATTGCATAATTTGATTTTGTTTTTCCAACAAGGTCACTACTAATTTGTTTGTAGATGGTTGAACTGGAATTAAGGCTTGTTGAGCGTTCATGTCTTGATGTTGATAGTTCTGGGTCATGGGCACTAAACCTCTATTCTGGTTACCTAAGTTCCCTTGTCCTTGATGTTGAGTTAACTGGTTAAAGTGTGATGGTTATGGTGGTGGTTGTGCATAGACAAGAGGACAATAGAAGTCGGAATGCTCAAGACTAAAACAGACATTACAACGAGTAGATTTAATGTTCATGACTGGAGTTGGTTGTTGTTGAACAGAGATGGCATCTACCTTTTTAGTGAGGGCATTGATAAGAGTTTTAAGCTCGGAATCTGGTTTAACCTCAAAAGAAGGAGTGGAGCGGGAAGAGTCATTACCTCCCCAATTGTTGTTCCTCTTAGATTGATCTTCTAAGAATGTATAAGCCTCCAAGGCTACTTTACTAAGAAAACTACCCCCAGTCATGATATCTAGAACCTCCTTATGACGATGTGAAAGCCCCTTGAAGAAAGCACGAACAAGCGTGTCTTTCGCAAGATTATGATGCGGGCATTCAATGAGAAGATCAGTGAAATGATTCTAGGCCTCTGAAAAGGATTCATGAGGATTCTGGCGGAAGAAATGAATCTTGTGAATCATTTCATCTGTCTTTAGTGGTGGGTAAAACTGTTCCATGAATAATTGAACAAGTTGAGCCTATGAGTCCACAGAGTTTGGCGTTTGGGTAGTTAACCAAGACGCCACCTTGTCGGCTAGGGTGAAAGGAAACACCCTAAGTTTAACTTGATCCGAACTTACGCTAGGATGATGGAATATAGTGAGAACTTGCTCTATCCTACGTATATGCTGGTAAGGTTTCTCGTGGTCTAAACCATGAAAAACCGGTAACAAGTTAAATATATTAGGGGGAATTCGAAAATCCCCCACTAGGTCTGCAAGAACGATGCACGACTTAGGACCATCGTTTAGGGCTTTATAAAAATCAGAGAGAGGAGTCTCTTGTTCTTTAGCCATTGATGCAGGTGTAGTGTATGAAATTCTAGATAGGCGTGTGGTATTTATGTCTACGAAAAACAAGCCTGATTATACTAGAATTAAAACTCCTCTGACATAAGAGGTAAAGAGTGAAAGAAGGAGTACATGAATGCCTCCTTACTACGCATTTGAATAGTATCTTGTATATGTGATCTCAGTATTTGTATGATGTTAGAAACACTGAATAACTTGAAGAAATGAAAATTTGGGCTGACCTGTGAAAATCGGGCTGCTCTAGAAGAGGGCGCGGGTCGCGCTCAGAAATGGCCTTGGTAGGGCGCGGGTTGCGCTCCTGTCTAACTCAAGTTCCAAGTGGTTGAGCGTGGGGTGCGCTTGGAAATAGGCTACCTAGGGTGTGGGTCGCACTCGTGCTTGACACATTGTCTAGGCGGTTGAGCGCAGGGCGCGCTTGTGCTTGACACAATGTCCAGGCGGTTGAGCGCGGGGCGCACTTGGAAATAGGCTATCTAGGGCGCGGGTCGCGATCCAAAAAATTTGAAATTTTTACAGTAGTTTGCTAAGATATCTATCAAGTAGCCTATAAAATTTCAGATCAATCCGAGCTATGAAAGTCCTTCTACTACCCTTCAAAGTTTGTGAAATAGTTTTCGGACACAATACAAACAACTGAATGGTTAACCAATCAAAACAGAGAAAAAATCACCAAAATTTTATTGGAGACTCCTGATAGATCATGGGTATTCCTGTAAAACTTTTAGAGTAATTGGAGTTCTACAAACCCTCCTTATTAGCTGTTCTTCCAGATATTAAGTGTTTGCAAAACTGCAGAAACACACTGAAAACACTCCACTAATTAGGAGGTCAAAACAAATCAAAAACTCGTCAAATTTTTACTGAAAACTCTTGACTTAGGATAGATACTCCTGTAAAAATTTTAGAATTTTAGAACTGCCTAAGTAACCTTACTCGTCTGTTTTTCAAGAATTTACGGTTTGAAAACTGAAATACAGCAATGTAAAGATAGTATTTTTTTCACAAGGTAAAACAATTAGGAAAATTCTGAAAATATTCCAGTAAATCAATAACACCTTAAATATTATACCTGAAAAGGTTCAGAATTTTCGGAAATTGAAAAATACCTTTACCACAGTATTCTTTCCTGTGATTTCCTAGACACAAGGGAGGGCGGGCGCACTCTGTGCTTAAAACAGTGAACAGTAACGAAAATATGAGAAAAAAGAAAGAAAAATGGAAAGGGTGGGTGGGTGGGGATTGCCCCTTGAATTCAAGCAATTGAATTCTTGTCTTGAACGAGATGAAGATGGCAGCGGCGCTATTTGATAACCCGTAAAAACTTAATTAGATTACTCTAACTTTATTCTTACGGTTTATCAATATTTTATTTCCTACTCTCACATATATATTCATGCAATATATAGAGTACGGAATCGTTCCACTCTTAAACTAGCAAGACATAAATGAATTCAATTAATCAAACACAAGAAACAATGGTGAGAGTAATGCGATGTGAAATTTCTATTCTAAACAACAACTACTCTAACAAGCAATCATCCTCACATGACTTCCTTAACCTCCTCTAATGGAGGTTTTAGCCTAATATCATTATACTATCATTCCCAACACAAGAACAATAATAACAAGTCATAATTTAATAACTAATTTAAACTTTATAAATCTAATTTTAACAATAGTCTAAGAATCAAAATGAAGACAACCTAATTTATGAATTTAAAACAACTAAAACTAAATAAGAATTTAATCAATAACTAAATTGAAATGAAAACTAATACTTTATTATAAAACTAATAGTGATTCTAAATAATAATCTACTTTGTTCTAACACTAATTAATTGAAGGTAAAAACTAGATCTAAAACAAGCTATTCTAACTAATTAATGGAGTCTAACCTAATTCTCTAATCTAGATCTAACTATCCTTAAGAGCTAAGTCTTCTCCATACAAATGGAGGAGACTAGATCCACTTTTTCATGCATGGGCTGAGGAGCCATGTTTTGGGCTGGAAAATCGAGCCCAAAACCCAATTTCTTCAGTCGACAGAGGTCTTTTCAGTTAGATTTTACTTCCACAGAATTTTCGCCCACTTTTGATCCTCTGATTGGTTTAAGTCTTAGACTATTGGAAAGCTCCTTCCGAGCCGGTCATTTTGACATAAGGTAGGCCCAATTCCGAGGTCTGAGTCCAAAGATACGGCCTTTGGAAGTTCTGCTGACTTTTGTGCGTTGTTTCTGCCCGCGTTGACTTTAACTTTTCAGCTTTAACCTGGCTTTAAAAAGGCTTTTTCTCCTTGAATCTCGGCCTTTAATCACAGAACTTCTTAGCAACCAACCCTTGCTCCTTTATCTCACAAAAGGGTGCATTTTTGCACATATTCGACTCCAATGCCTGAAATACATAATAACACGATAGTAGTACTAACTCTTACTTATTAATCACATAATTGGTCAAAAGCGATATTGTTAAAGGGGTTAAAACTACAGTTTTGGGCTCTTATCAATTATCAAAGGTAGAGTTCTTACCCCATGGGGTATCAGATCATTCACCAATCCTTCTCTTTCTGCATGATTATGAAAGGAAAGCTTTACCTTTTAGATTCAAGGATTATTGGGTAAAACAGGAGGAATTCCAAGGCATGTTGCAAGAGGTTTGGGAGGTACAATTGTTTTCAAATCCAATGTACGTCCTCATGCAGAAATTAAAACTTTTGAAGGCCAGAGTTAAACTGTGGGTTAGAGCTCAATTCTTCGATATTCATGGCAGAGTTGAGCAAGCTAGGGAAATGATGTATGATGTGCAAAGGCAATTGCAAGCCACTCCTTAGGATTTGGTGGTGGGGCAAAAGGAAAAGGAAGCTCTTCAAAAATATAATGACTTGGCAAGAATAGAAGCAGTTGAAATCAAGAGTAAACAAGATGATTTATGGGCTAGAGATGGAGACAAATGCATGGCATATTTCTTTAAATCATTAGAGGAAAAAAAAAGAAGCTAAGAATGTCATATGGTGCATACAGAATGCAGATGGGGGGATACTGTAACTGGGCAGGCTGAGGTTATACAATCGTTTGTGGGATACTATACAGAGATTCTGAGATCTGAGGCAGGAGAAATTTGTGGTATGGAGTTCTTCAACAGTCTTCAGGTTAAAGACATCATCTCACCTGCCATGAATCTTCTTCTAGACTCTGATATTACGCTTGCGGAAATTAAAGAAGCTCTTTTTGGGATGAAAGAGAATGCAGCTCCTGGGCCAGATGGTTTCACTCCGTTCTTTTTCAAGAGTTGTTGGGAAACAGTTGGTGGTGATTTTACATGTACTATCCTTAATGCATTTAAATTTTTTAGATTTCCTAGAGGTGTCAATGCTACCTTTATATGTCTCATCCCCAAAGTTAACAACCCCTCAAAGGTTAAAGACTTTAGACCTATAGCCTTGTGTAATACCATATATAAATGCATTTCTAAGGTTGTAGCGAACAGAATAAAGCTAGTCATTAATGACATTGTGCAGGTTAATCAATAAGCTTTTATTCCTGGCAGATCTATACAAGACAACATTTTGCTTTTACATGAACATCTTTGGGGGTATGATAGGAAGCATGGTACCCCTAGATGCTCAATCAAATTGGATATCAGGAAAGTGTATGATACAGTGAGCTGGGATGCAATCTTAGCTATGATCAAGGTTTTTCACTTTCCTCCTTCAATGGCTAAATGGATAGAGATGTGCATATTCTTTCTCAGTCATGATTAATGGTGTCCCAGAAGGTTATTTTGCAGGTAAGAGAGGTATACGGTAAGGAGACCCATTATCACCCTATATGTTTGTTCTAGTGATGGAAATTCTCAACTCGGTTATAATGCAGAACATCAACAACAAAGCCATCTCTCTTCATTCAAAATGTAACAAAGTGAGATTGTCACATTTAGCGTTTTCGGATGATGTCCTCTTGTTTTGTAAGGGTGATTATGCCTTTGTGAATGTTGTTAAAGAGTGCTTAAAAATTTTCAGAGAAGCTACGGGGTTGAATATCAACAAGCACAAAACATCTTTATTAGCCAGAGGGTTAAATTATCAAGATGCTCTAGCTTTGGTCAATATCTTGGGGGGTAGAACTTGTGAAACCTCCGGTGAGATACTTAGGCCTACCACTCATATCTGCCAGATTGGAAATAAGGGAGTGCCAACCTCTTGTCGAGAAGATCACTAAGAAGATTACAAACTGGAAATCAAAGTTACTATCTCATGCAGGTAGATTGCAGTTGATCAACTCAGTTTTTATTTCTTTCACACTTATTAGTCGAGAACCTTTATTCTCCCAGGAACTGTTCTTGAACAAGTGGAAAAGATATGTGCACAATTCCTGTGGACTGGTACAACCATGAAGAAAGGCCATCACCAAGCATGTTAGAGTACAGTCTGTCTCCCCAAGGATGAGGGTGGCTTGGGAGTTATGAATCTACAAAGGTGGAATATAGGAGCATATTGTGGATTAATTTTCAAACTGGTGACAAGAGAGGATACCATTTGGGTTGATTGGACTTGGAAGCAGCATATTAAGGAATTTTTTTTTTGGTCCATGAGTATACCAAAAGACTGCTTGTGGACTTGGAGGAATGTGTTGAACACTAGAGTGGTTGCAAAGAAGTTTATCAAATATTCGATAGCAAATGGGGAAAACACTTTCCTATGGCATGACATATGGTGTTCTCGATCTCCGTTGATCCAAGACGTAGAAGCTATGGCTGCTTGGAATTTTCCCCTAAACTCTAAAGTGAGTGTTCTCATGACTGATGGAAGATGGAATGATGAAGTACAAGGGATACAATCTCTTGCACTGAAGGGAAGTATAATGGCAGTGGAGATAAATCAACACCTTGACGCTGACTTCATAATCTGGACACCACATCAAAGTGGACTTTTTACCTCCAGTAGTGCTTATGCAGCTTTGTCTCCTGAACGAGAGAAGAAAAGATGGTGTGGGGACGATGGGTGATGCCACGACATTCCTTCACCACTTAGCAATTATTTTCGAATAGTATACCCACACAAGATAGGTTAGTCCGCAAGAAAATTCTCACTCAGTCGGCATGCTGTCTTTGTTCCTTCAGTAGGGAATTCTCTGCTCACCTATTCTTTGAGTGCCAATACTCTAAAGATTTCTTCTCAAGAGTAAAAGGACTGCTGGGCATCTATACAAACAATAGTAATGCAAATAGGGAATGAGAATCTTTGTTGAGATTGTGTAAAGTACCAGAAGTGGGTGAGATATATAAGGTATTCTTTTGTGTGTCAGCCAACTTTATATGGAAGGAGAGGAATGACAGGAAGTTTCGCCAAACTACTAAACCAGCGGAGGCAGTGTTTCACAAGTTGGTTCGTGACTTAAGGAACTATCTCCAAGTACTAAGATCGAATGTCAGAGACAATGATATAGTTAGAAACCTTTTCCTCAGGCTTAACATAACCACTCAGTTTAAGCAGCAAGTGGAATCTAATTGCTCTTGGGCTCCTCCTATGGGAAATAGAATCAAAGTGAATACTGACGGGGCCTTGAACAAAAATGGGCCTAGCCATGGGGGTGTGATGAGAGACAAAGATGGGCTAGTTGTTGTAGCTTTTATGGGGGGTGGAGGACATAGATCAGTGATATTCCAAGAACTAAAGGCGATAGATGCTTGCTTGGAGAGATGTTTGCTCGAAGGCTTTACGGAGGTTGAAGTGGATTCAGATTCCATGAGAGCTATTAATGCAATCAACAAGATAGAGAAACCTCCCTGGTATTGTAGAGATGTGGTGGCTGCAATGGAAAGGAAAAAGGTTAATTTTAGATACATAACCTTTTCACATGTCTTTAGGGAAGTGAATAGGGTAGCTGATTATCTTGCTGGCATGGACTAGTCCATAATCGAGAGCTGAATATTGTATATTTTGCTAATCCTTTATATTTTGCTTTACATAACATTGTAAATGAGGATGCAAGTGGAAAAATCTATGTAAGGATAAATTGATCTAATACAGGTGGGGGTCTGCCTAACCCTAGTTTATTTGGGAAAAAAAAACAAGGTAAGAAGAGCTTATGGGCTGATATTTTGGGTAGGAAATCAGTTGGGAAGCAGAGCCTTCAATATTACCAACCAGATAAGGTTGAAGGGAAAGCTGTTGTCCATTTCGATTCTAAGGAATATGGAGATGTACACAAGAAGTTTGAGCATTTGATTGTGGGAACCTTTGTTGGTCGAAAACTGGGTTTTTTCGTTTGTGAAGGATGTAGTCACAAGAACTTGAAAGGTGAAGAGTGGATTTGAGATGAGAACATATGGAAAGAACATGTACTCGTTTGAGTTTAGGAATGAAGAAGATTGAAATACTGTACTGGACATAGGATCATTCTATATAGCTAGCTAGCTCTTTGTTGTTAGACCATGGAAGTTATTTGTAGAAGCTGATGAAATAAAAACCATTCCTATATGGGTAATACTCAAAAGATTTCCAATGAAACTGTGGAACAAGAAGGGATTCAACAAAGTTGCAAGTGCTATTGGGGCACTATTCACTGATAAACCAACTGAAGAAATGACTAGAACTAGCTATGCAAGAATATGTGTGGAGGTGGATACAAAATGTGAATACCATAGGGACATCACATGTGTGTTAGATCATAAGAGAGCTTACAATGTGAAGGTGGAATATAATTGGAAGCCATTGCAATGCAAGCACTATGAAGTATTTGGGCACACTGACAACCTATGCCCAAAGAAACCAAGGAAGAACAAACCTATTGCTACTGTGTGGATAAAAAAGAAATAGCAGAACCATCAAAGTGGCAAAGGGGAAAAGGATAGGAAGTGTAGCTCAGTACAGAAGAAATATCAGAACAACGAGAGGCACACAAAGACTATGAGGAAAAGAATGAAGCCAACGAAGAAGGAGAATGGCAAACCCCTAAAAAGAAACACACTTGCAGACAAACGAAAGAAGGACAAGAAGGTATAACTAACCTTGTGGCAAAGGGGAAAGGCATAGAGGAACAAGGAGAAGAAGCAAGTACTGTTCAGAGTCAAGAAAAGGGCAGAAAGGAAACATGCAGAACTGTACAGAGCAAAGAAACAAGAGAAACAAGCACAAAAGAGATAGGAAATAACAGTAAAGAGGTAAGTGCAAAACAAAATATGGTCACTAAGATTCCTAGTTCTGTGACACCCAACACAGTGGTTGCGAAGTACGATCACTCTAATCCTAAAAGAAGAGTTAAATGATGATAAAGTTAGGGTGTTGGAATATTAGGGGATTAAACATGAAGTTCAAGCAGGCAGGCAGAAGTGAGGGAATTGATTAGAAAGAATAAATTAAGCCTTATGGGGTTAGTAGAAACTAAAGTGAAGTAAAAGAATGTGAACTTTGTTCTGAATAATGTTTGCCCTGGATGGGAAGTTATGCACAACTATGATTACAGTGATTTAGGAAGAATATGGGTTTGTTGGAATAACACAAAATGTGTAGTGAGTAATGTAAAGACTGAGATGCAGTGCATCACTATGAATGTTATTATACTAAGTGGAGAGACTTTTGTAGTAACAATGGTATATGGAAGCACATAAGGATGGACTAGAAGAGAGTTGTGGAATCAGATAATGGACATGTCATGTACTATATATACAAATACCTTGGATAGTACTTAGGGACTATAACTCGATACTAAATTTGCAAGAGAGAGTAAGAGGAGATCCTACCAGTAGGGCAGGGAATCAGGTCGGGTTTGACCCGAATCTAAATAGTTTGGGTTTGGGTCGATTTTCATATCCGTTTATTTATTTGGGTTGGATTCGGATTCAGGTCTGTCAGATTTGGGTTCAGGTTTAGATATATTTTTTGGGCTTTTTTGCATTTTTAGTGTTATCCGATCAGGTTGGTCAGGTTCGGGTCAGATTCGGATATAAGATTTCAGTTTTATTCGGGTTCGGGTTTGGATATTGTCAAACTATTCGGGTTCGGATTCGGATATAGCCATATCCGACTCGAACCCGACCCGTTCCCTGCCCTACCTTCCAGGCCACACCATTTCCAAGATTTACTTTTATGCACTAATACTGTTGGAATAGTGGATTTAAGGTATAAAGGAGATATGCTGACATTGAGTAATAAGCAAAATAACAGAAAGTGGCAGAAACTTGATAGAATAATGGTGAATATCGAGTGGCTGAATAAGTATCCAGATTCTGAGGCGTTCATAAGTCCTGGAGCTACTCCCGATCACTCAGCTATGGTGGTACAATCGAGCCAGCAAAACGGACAATGCAAAAGGTCCTTAAGATTTTTTAACTTCTGGATTTATGAAGAAGGATTCTTGGAAATGGTAAAGAAAGTGTGGCTAACACCAGTGGTTGGAAATTGATAAGAGCCCAAAACTGTAGTTTTAACCCCTTAACCATCATACTTTTAGACCAATTATGTGAGTAATAATTAAAAGTTAATACTGATTACGTGTTTTTATGCATTTCAGGCTTCAAAGTCCATTATGTACAGAAATGTGCCACTTTAGAGAGATAAAGGAGCAAAGGTCGGTTGCTAAGGAGTTCCGTGATTAAAGGCCAAGATTCAAGAAGACAAAGCCTTTGTAAAGCCCGGTCAAAAGCTGAAAAGTCGACGCGGGCAGAAACAGCACACAAAGTCAGCAGAACTTCCGAAGGCCGTATCTTTGGACTCAGACCTCAGCATTGGGCCTACCTTATGTCAAAACGACCGGCTCGGAAAGAGCTTTCCAATGGTCTAAGCCTTGACCCAATCAGAGGAGCAAAAGTGGACGAAAAGTCTGTTGAAGCCAAATCCAGCTGAAGAGCCCTTTTCGGATTGAAAGAATTGGGTTTTGGGCCAGATTTTCCGGCCCAAAACATGGCTCCAAGCCCATGCACGATTTTTGGATCTGAAAGTATAAAAACAAAAGTTTGACTCTTTGTTAATGGTAGATAGTTAGGTTAGAAAATAAATTAGGTTATGATAAGAAAAGTAGCCATTAAACCTTAGTTCTAGATCTAGTTTTAGATTAATTAATTAGTTTATTTCTTGAGTATTGAATCATCATTTTTATTGTTCATTAGATTAATAAGTAGTTGTTATTCATTCAATCATATCTTGTTCTTATTGTTCTATTAGATTTATAAAGTTAATTACTTATTCCATAATGACATGTTCTTATTATTGTTCTTGTGTTGGGAATGGTAGTATAGAAATTTCACATCAAATCATTACTCTCACCATTGTTCCTTTTGGGTTTGATTAGTTGAATTCAATTTAAGTCTAGACAGTTAAGAGTGGAACGAATCCTTACTCATTATATTGCATGATTATGTTTTGAGAGTAAGAAGAATTGATTTAAACGTAAGAACGGTAGGATTACGTATTAGTGTTGTTAACATTAATATTTAGGATTCTACTATTTTTACGGTTTATCAGAAATCCTATGTACACTTTCATGAAAAAGCTAAAACATGTTAAGGCAGACCTCATATAGTGGAACAAAACAAAGGTGGGCATTGTTAACAAAAGGGTAAAAGAAACAAGGAAAGAGCTAGAGGAGGCTACAAGCAGATCCAATGAATCGAGAGTTTATTCATAAGGAGAGGAGCACCATTAGAGCTTATGTCAAGGAATCAGTGACAGAAGAGTCTCTACATAGGCAGAAATCTAGAGACAATATAATTGTGCTGGGGGATAATAACACTAAGTATTTCTTTAACTCAATGAAGGCAAGGAGAGGAGTTAATAAAATCAGGTGTGTTAAGAATAGTATGAGGCAGATGCTTGATGATGTCAATGAGATTGGGGAAGAGTGTGTGAAATTCTACAAGGATTTGTATTGCCCGGAATAAGCTAGAGGAGTTGGACTTCTCCATGTACTTGAATATACAAATGTCGCAGATTGGATTAGGACAAGGACAGGAACTGATTAAGGAAATTACAAGGGATGAGATAACAGAATGCTTATCAGCCATAGACAGTGAGGAAGCTCCAGGGGGTGATGGGTTCACTTCATTATTCTTCAAAAGAACTTCTTCAGATCTGGTATGATGCTCCAAGAAGTTAATGCCACTTGCATCACACTAGTACCAAAGGTGAAGACACCAGCTTCTTTGAGTGATTATAGGCATATAGCTTGCTACAACGTGGTCTACAAGTGCATCATAAAGATACTCACAGGCAGAGAGAAGGCTTTTATACCACAGGTGGTTTCTCTGAACCACTCTGCATTCATAGCTAGTAGAAGTATTCAAGATAACATTTTGCTATCACATGAACTCTTGCATAACTACCATAGGGATTCTGGTCCCCCTAGATGTGCACCTAAGATTGATTTAAGGAAAGCATATGATTCCATTAGATGGGAGGCAGTAGAATTTGCATTAACAAGCATTGGGATACCTATGCAATTCATCAAATGGATACTAATATGCATTCAAACTCCAAAGTACTCTATTATGCTTAATGGAGCATCCTATGGGTATTTTAAATGCAGAAGAGAGATAAGACAAGGTGATCTTATGTCACCTTACTTGTTTGTGCTGGTTATGGAGTTGTTTTCCTAGATGCTGCTGAGGAAGGTACATTAGGGATTATTTACTCTTCATTACAAATGTTCCAACCCTATTATAACTCACCTATCATTTGCAGATGATCTCATAGCATTTAGGCATGGAGATGTTGAAACAGTGCAGAGTCTAAGGGATGTACTACAAAACCTTAAGCAGAGTACTAGACTAAGGGTTAACATAGAGAAGAACAATATATTCTTTGCAGAGATGGATAGAGTCACATGTGATCAGGTTTAAGGCATCATCCAGTTCTTAAAAGGTACTCTACCTGTTAAATACTTAGGCTAGGGTTGCCTCTGATAACCACTAAACTCACATCAAAGGATTCTGGACCACTGATGGAGAAGGTGAGTAACAGAATTCAGAGCTGGAAGGGTAAAACTCTATCTTATGCAGGCAGATTGCAGCTTATAAAGGCAGTACTTAATAATCTCAGTACATATTGGTTCTCATCATTTGTGCTACCTCAAAAGACAATTGATGACATCTGTGTGTACCCTACATCATATTTTCGGTCCAGAACGTACTCGGACTATGGACCAGGAGTGGGACCAGCGGCGGATTAGTCCAGAACGTACTCGGACCCTGGACCGGGAGTGGGACCAGCGGTGGATTAGTCGGGTGGCTGTCAAATAAACACTTTTGGATCTTCCAGACCTCTAATCTGTAAGAGTTCACAACAGGTCTAGGGCCCATCCGGGTGGCCCAAGTTCATGGATCCAATCCGTCCGGATAATTCTGATCCACTAACCCGATTCGCGGTGGCGAGAATCCTAGTGCAATCCGATAAGATCTTGCACAAGAATAGGATGAAATCTTGGGGAATGATCCTATTTTAGATAGGATTATACTAGGATTCATCAATGAAGACAATCTCGGAGAATCACTTTCTTGGCTGCCAAGGCAGGAGATTGTTATATATATAGAGGCTTCTGCAGCCTCCAGAACTACGTTTTAAGAGACTTGATCCCAGATTCTTCACTAGGTACGTAGGCAAAATACCTAATCCCACATCTTCCGAGCTTTCAGAAGCACCATTACATCGGGAGTGTCGGGTTAACTTTTTGCCCCGACATTCTTTGGCGTCGTCTGTGGGGATCAAACCCACGACCATGTGGTCTTCCATTGAAGCGTGATATCCTCGACCTTATTTTTCATACGTCCTTGTTACCATGACTGAACAAATTGCGATGAGTAACACAGAAGCTGCCAATCGGCATGTAGTGACTCGACAGAACATGGAGACTGTTCCAGGCACCACCACAGAGGTGGGGCAGTCGAGTCGTCGTAGATCTTTCTCTCAGAACGGAGGAAACAGACTGTCTGAAGCAGTTCCACACACTCTGGAGCCACTAGGAATTCGGGAATCTAATCCGTGTGTCCCTCGCCGCAACGTTGTGCGGAGCACAAGAGTTGCCAGAATACACGTCAGGGATGGTTCTGCTGAACCCACACGCAATGCTACTGCATGACGTCTTGGAAGGGGGTGGGGAGGCCGACATGGTAACCCACGCTCCTCCATTAGGAACCTGCAATACCAATCGGATCCAACTCTTATCTCTCTTTTGACAATAATAGTTATGGAAAATGAGAGTTTGAGAAATCAACTAGGCAAACGGCCTAGAGACCCTGAGGAGCACCAATCGGTCGAGTCCCCTTTGTCTGAACGTAGGCAAAGGCAAAGGGCCGAACCGGGACAGTGCGAAGATCCTAACAATGGCCAAAACCTTATTCACAATAATGGCCGCGTTAGAGATCCAAGCCAAATCCGGACAATCTTCTCTATCGTGCTGGTCCCCACTCATTCACAGTCAAACAATGTCTGGGATCATTTGGGCACAAATCCTCGGACACACCAGTCACAACAATCTGGAACGCCAACAGCTGCATTGAGTTCCAGTTCAGAAATGCCAGCATCCATGGAGGTGTCCAGATCAAGATATGAATCCCAGCGCACAAATCGGAATGAGAGTCCACTACCTGCTAACAGAGTGACAGGCAAAAGGCGGGGTAGAATCGAATGTCGGCTACGACCAAATCCCAATCGAATCTTAGCCCGCGATGAACGGATCTGGAGAGAATAGAATCAAGATGAAGATAGGTATGGGAATATGAATGAACAAAGGGTTAAGGAATTGATTAACCAAGTAGTGACCAGGCAAACCATCTAAGACGATCCACTCTTGGAAATAGCTGTGCGAGGTCCGAAATTTTCACCCTTTGTAAATGACATTAGGGACTGTGTTCATCCTGAGGCATTCAAACAGCTCCCTCTTCCGACTTACGATATGAGCACGTCACGAGTTACCAAGCGGCTATGACCTTATGGGAATTTCATGAGTCGTTAATATGTCATATTTTTCCAGCAACGTTGAAAGAATACGCACTATCCTGGTTCAACAAGTTGGCTCCGCGTTCAATTGATTCATTTACCAAGCTCAGTGATATGTTCGTTGAACGTTTTCAGTACAATATGAAGACGAAGAAGAGTCCAAGCACACTGTTCAATCTTGCTATGGAGAAAGGTGAAACAATTAAGAGTTTGGTACGACGGTTCAGGAAGCTTCACGCCAAAGTTCAGGATGTGAGTGATGCTTTTGCAATAAAGGCATTCATCAAGCGTTGTATTTCGACAGAGATGGACTTTACAACTCTCTTACTCGAAAGCCGCCTCCCACCCTCTCTGATTTATTCACTTGAGTGGAAGGGTACGTTTGAGTGGAAGATGATCAAAAGTCTCGACAGAGAAAGGATGGCGCCGATCCCGCTTCCAAGGACTCCACAAAGGATAAGCTTACTAATCAAGGTAACAAGAGGAGTACTCATAATAATACAAAGGCCCCAAATCTAGATGAAAAGGTATTCACCCCTTTGACTCTTGGCCTTGCAGACTTGTACGAAAAAATCAGAACTAAGAAAATGTTACTGCCAGCTCGGACGCTATCAGAAGATCCTACAGGTAGGCGGGATAAAAATAAAAAATGCAGATTTCACAATGATATTGGGCATGAAACAGATCACTGCAGAGCTTTAAAGAAAGAAGTTCAACACCTCGTTGACGATGGACAGCTTACTGAGTTTGTTCAAAACAAACCTCGGTCAGCCCATATCAACTTAGCTGAACACAACGTCGTCTCCCACCGTCAGCGCAAGATAGAAACACGCTTGAAACTTTGTCATATTCACAGTTTCAATTTTGACCAAGGTATAAATACTGAGACCTATGAAGGCCACGAGTTGAAGTTCACTGAGAACGACAAAAATGGTGTTTATTACCCTCATAATGACGCTGTTGTCATTACTGCATGGATAGGAATCTTTAGGGTGTAGAAGGTTCTTATCGACACAGGAAGCTCAGCTAGCGTGTTATTCACCAGGGCTTACTCCAAGATGAAACTATCAGAGGACCTGATCATAGAAGACCATAATCCAATCATTGGGTTCAACGGAGAACCAGCCCATGCTATTGGAAAGGTTCATCTCCCTGTCACAGTTGGGCATCAATCTATCGGGATAAATTTTCTTCTGGTGGATTGTGGTTCTTGTTATAATGCAATTTTTGGTAGGGATTAGATCCATGCCAATCATTCTGTTGTATCCACCTTCCACTAGGCATTGAAATTCCTAACGCCAACGGGAGTCTGTAAGGTCTGCAGTGACCAGATGATGTTTCATCAGTGTCACAATTTGGCACTGGAAAATACCAGGAAATCCGAAGTCCGGGGCAACACGATCCTCCAAGGTGATCATGCCAAATAGAAATTACAAAAACGTTGGGCTTATCAGGTACGAGAAGCCCAATGCTCTGTAGATGGTCCCTCGATCGATCAGTTGGAAGAAGTTCAGATCGGGGGCGAGAGCCACGAAACTACTTTCATCACTGTCGGTTTACCCCCAGCCGAAAAAAGAGCTCTGATTCACCTGTTATGGGATTATCAAGAAATATTTGCCTGGAATATCAACTAAATGTCCAGAATCGACATAGATGTTGCTTGCCATAGGCTCGATATTGACCCGAGATTCAAACCAGTTCGACAAAGGCCAAGGAGGATGGCTCCAGAACGAAAACTGAAGGTCAATGACGAGATTGGTAAATTGCTTAGAGCAGGGTTCATTAAGCCCGTCGAATACCCTACATGGGTATCTAATATTGTCGCGATTCCAAAGAAAAATGGGAAGCTCAGGGTTTGCATCGACTTTACCAACCTAAACAAAGCTTGACCCGTGCATCCATACCCATTTCCTCGCATCTCAGATCTAGTTGATGCAACCTCATGATTCGAGCGTCTGTCATTCATGGACGCTTCATCTGGTTATAACTAGATACCTCTACTGGAGAAAGACTAGGAGCACACGGCGTTCATCACGGACCAAGGCCTGTATTGTTTTACAGTCATGCCATTTGGTTTGAAAAATGCAGGCGCCACCTATCAGAAGATGATAAAACAATGTTTGCTGACATGATTGGGCGTATCATGGAAGTTTACATAGATGACATGGTAGCTAAATCCAAAGAAACACCCGACCACCTTCAGCATTTACAAGAGGTTTTCGGTAGGCTCGTAAGATACAAACTGAAGTTGAACCCTTTGTAATGTTCCTTTGGGTTAGCGTCTAGAAAGTTCTTAGGATTTCTAATGACTCGATGGGGTATTGAGGCAAACCCTGAATAGATTCGGGCCATTCTCGAAATGCCCCCACCATCGAATAAAAAAGAAATTCAACGGCTCGCTAGTCGTTTGGCAGCCCTAAATAGATTCATATCAAAGTATTCGGATCGATGCAAGTCATTCTTTCAAACATTGAAAGGTGCCTCAGTTTAGAACGAGGACTGTGATAGGGCTTTTAAAGAAATTAAAGCTTACTTGGAATCACCCCCGCCCCGTGGATCCATAAACCGCCAAGACATTGGAATTTATTTGGCAGCTTCTGAGATCGCAGTAAGTGCAGTATTGTTCGTGGAAAACCCGGAGGAGCGCCCAATATACTTCATTATCAAAATGTTAACTGGATCAGAGAGTAGATATTCTAAAATCGAGAAAATCGCGCTCGCACTGGTGCATGCAGCACGCAGGCTTAAGCAATATTTTTAGGGACGTATTATTAAAGTATATACAGAATATCCCTTTCAGAAAATTTCGGACGAGCCAAGAGTCGTCCGTCACCACTGATTGGTCTTGTTATCTAAGTGCTTACCACATCTTATATGAGCCTCGTATTATAGAAAAAAGTCATGCATTAGCTTCTCTGATGGCAGATTTCCCGGTTGAAGATATCACGATTTCTCCTGAGTTATTCGAAGAAGAACAGCTGCAAGATTTTCCCAACCACCAATCTGACTCCGTTGAAGAGAATGTCACCGGAGGCGAGGCATGGGTTGTGTATACCGATAGTTCTAGTAATAGGAAGGGGTCTGGGATCGGTTGTGTGATAGTCGCCCCAACTGGTAGCCGAATCGAACGGTCCATCCGACTTTGCTTTCCTGCTTCCAACAATGAAGCCAAATATGAAGCCACAATATTTGGAATGAGGGCGGCGCTCAAAATGGGGGCAAAGAAAATCAATATGGTAACGGATTCTAAGCTAGTCGTTTGTCAGTTTGGAGGGTCATATCAAGCACCAGATGAATGGATGGTGGCTTATTTAGATGTTATACGCGATCTCACTGCAAAGTTTGAGTGCATCTCAATTTCGCAAAGACCAAGGAATGATGTTTGGCAGGCTGATGCATTAGCCTATCTTTTAGCAGTAGTTGATTCAATTGAACTGCGAAATATCAGGGTAGAAGTCCAGTTAATGCCTAGCATCGACCTCCCATTGCCAGATATGGCTGACGTCTACGCTGCTGAATGTAAGGCATTCATACAGATTTACGCAGTCACAATGCACATCAAAGCGCGGGACGAGCACCAAGAGCATCCCATTCAGGATTCTTCTCACAGCCATGAGCACACTGACATCTCCCCCATGATTGATACTGACTTGGTAGCGGCGGAAGTTGAGGTTGTACAGGAGGAAGATTCTGCAGCTGATTCCGAAACGGATCTTGCTAACAATACTCATGAAGTACTAGACGATCAGTTTTCCAACATTGAGTCAATGGAACTTCTTCTTCCCGATTGGTGTCGAAATCTGGTTGAATTCTTACAGACTGGAGAACTCCCCGTAGACAAGGCTTTATCTGACAAAGTCAAACGGGATGCGTGGCAGTTTGTGTTGTTACCGTCCTCGGAAGGGGAATCCCGCCTTTATAGAAACCTATGGGTTCAGGCCCACTCCTTCGATGTCTTACTCCTGAACAGGGACAACAGATCTTAAAAGAAATTCCCGAAGGCATATGTGGAAATCATTCGGATGGTAGGAGTCTCGCTCACAAAGCTCTCATCCAAGGATATTGGTAGCCATATATGCAAAAGGATGGCAAACAATTTGTCCAGATCTGTGTACCATGCCAGAAACATGCTCAGATCGTTAGGCTTCCTATAAATGAGCTTCATCCCATACTTAGCCCTTGGCCATTTGCTAAGTGGGGACTCGACATTGTGGGTCCTTTACCTAAGGCACCAGGTAACGCCAGGTTTCTCTTGGTCGCAACTGATTCGACTACTTCACCAAGTGGGTTGAAGCTGTATCCTTGAGTCAGATTCAGTCTTCAGATGTCAAACGGTTCATCTGGCGTGATATTGTGTGCCGATTCGGCGTCTTAGCCGAAATGGTATCGGACAACGGACGACAGTTTGATTCTACTGAGATCCACATCTTCTGCAAATCCCTGAAGATACGGCATAACTTCTCTATGCCCTACTATCCCCAGGGAAATGGACAGGCGGAAGCATCGAACCGTGTTATTCTTGACACATTGAAGAAAAGGCTTGAATCAGCTAAAGGAAACTGGGCAAAACAATTACCGGGGGTGCTTTGGGCTTACAGGACTACCCCCCGTCGTTCAACAGGAATGTCACCCTTTCCATTGGCATATGGAACGGAAGCAGTACTCCCAACTGAAATAATCACTCTAATAGCACGCACACAAGCCATCTCCACAGAGACGAGAGTGTTGACATCTTGGCTCGTGACAAAGCCATGGTGGATGAGCTTAGAGATGAAGCCCTGCAGAATCTCATGACTTACCAGGACTCTATGAAGCCTTGCGGTGATAAAGAAGTTCTTGGCGCCGCGAGCATTCAAGCCAGGTGATTGGGTCTTACGTACAAGGCAAAGGAGCAATGAAGAACCCAACAGCAGGAAACTCGGTGAAAACTGGGAGGGCCCTTTTATCATTGAAAGGCTCGCATCCAAAGGTTCTTATTTTCTTAAGAACTTGACTGGCGATGTTCTAACCAAACCCTGGAACACGTCTCATTTGCGTGTGTTTCACAAGTAAATTACTTATCATTAGTTCCACGAATAAATTTCACATACATTGTACTTTCCTTCCATTGATCATCAATAAATTTCATTTCCATTTACGCTGCGTTTTAATTTCCAATTGGTAATTTAGTTTTACACTTATTAAACCCGGGTGGCGAAGGCCATCCTGCACTTCAGTTTCGGCTTGCATGGTGCAGTATGCCTACGCCTGGTATCATGGTTCGACAATGAAACCCAAGAACGATATTGTATCGTTTTTGGTCTGGGTGCAATTGTTTCGATTACATCAAGCGTATACCCTTGGTGGCGGAGTATGAACTACACTCAGATTTAAGCCCAACTAATGAGGCACTTCTTGGTTGTCTTTTGTTCTCCACAAGGATCGTCTGATGGAGAAAATTCACAATGGCACTACGCTTGTTATTCAAGTGACTTAGTTGCATTGACATAGTCGCGACAACGGTAGACCACCGTCTAAGAATTTCTAAGGATAGTTAGATATTACACATATCTTATTCGTGTTACGTACGCTTTCGAAGGTTTTATGCCGATATCTTCGAAGGTTCTATGAATCGACCAATTTTAATTCCAGGTGTGGATACGAAAATATTTTGGTATCACTCTGAGTGTCGACATATACTGGAAATGTGGCCCATCTAAACTGTCAGAGTGTCGATAAGATATTCTCGAAATCCGAGCTTTGTTTGGTATCCGAGTTTGGTCTCATCTTTTGTTTGAAAAAGAAAAAAAAAAAAAAAAGCCCCTCCAGCGATAGCCTAAGAAGCCCATGCGCTGGTAAAGCCCAAGTGCTTGGTACCATTTTTATCCCAACCGATTTTTCTTAAAAAACAAAAAAACAAAAAACAAACCAAGCGGCCCATCCAAGAGGCCCATCAGGTCTTATGTTGACCCTCCACCACCGGCGATCGACACTACCATCGGCGACCGGCACGGTGACCAACATTTTTTAGGCCGGTTCAGCATTTTGTCAACTATTTCAGGCATTTTTTTGGCCGGTTTAGGCGATTTTACAGCCAGTCCAGGCTATTTCCAGCCGGTTCAGGCGGTTTTCAGGCGGGCCAGTAGTTTTTCATGTCGGGTCAGCATTTTTCTCGCCGGTTCCGCATGTTTTCTTACCGGGTCCAAAGTTTTTAAGCCGGATAAGCTTCTTCCATGACCATATCACTCATTTCCACCCAATTATTACACATTTTTCAACACCCCACTAACTATTTTTACTTTTATCTTTTTACCTTGGTCTCTCCCTGTCACATTTTTTTCACTTAAACCCCCTTTTCACATTTCCTTAATTCTTCAACATACCATCTTCATCTTCATTTGCTCTTTTGTTGAAAAGGGGGCAATGTGTATACCCTACATCATATTTTCGGTCCAGAACGTACTCGGACCATGGACCGAGAGTGGGACCAGCGGCAGATTAGTCCAGAATGTACTTGGACCATGGATCGAGAGTGGGACCAGCGGTGGATTAGTTGGGTGGCTGTCAAATAAACACTTTTGGATCATCCGAACCTCTAATCCGTAAGAGTTCACAACAGGTCTAGGGCTCATCTGGGTGGCCCAAGTTCATGGATCCAATCCGTCCGGATGATTCTGATCTACTAACCCGATCCGAGGTGGCGAGAATCCTAGTGCAATGTGATAAGATCTTGCACAAGGATAGGATGAAATCTTGGGGAATGATCCTATTTTAGATAGAATTATACTAGGATTCATCAATGAAGGAAATCTCCGAGAATCACTTTCTTGGCCGCCAAGGCAGGAGATTGTTATATATACGGAGGTTTCTGCAGCCTCCAGAACTACGTTGTAAGAGACTTGATCCCGGATTTTTCACTGGGTACGCAGGCAACCAGAACGTTGGTGCAGTCTCTCTCCTTCCAAAATACCTAATCCCACATCTTTCGAGCTTTCGGAAGCACCATTACATCGGAAGTGTCGGGTTAACTTTTTGCCCCAACAACATCAATAAGTTATTAAGGAATTTTCTATGGAATGTGCCTGATGGTAATACCTCTCATGCATTGCTTGGGTGGGAGGATATGTGCTACCCATATGAAGAAGGAGGACTAGGCATTAGAAATATCAGCACCTTATATCATGCATCCAACCTTAAACACATATGGAACATCATAAGCAACAAAGAAACTCTGTGGGTAGAATGGGTGAAGAAGAACTTGATTAAGGATAGGAATTTTTGGCATTTGAAAATACCAAATGATTGTTCATGGGTGTGGAGAAATCTGTTGAAAGATAGGGTTCAAGCTGCATCTATAGCACTACATCAAATAGGGAATGGAACTGGTACGAAATTTTGGCTGGACCCATGGCATCCAGTAGGTATTCTTAAGAAATTCTTCCTGCAGACTTTAATTCATGATTCCACATGTAGAATGAATGCAACTGTTGCAAACTTGATAGAGGATAGGTAGTGGAATATACCTCACCGTATCAGTAGACATCTACTAGATATCATTATGCAAATGGAAGAAGTGGTGAGCTTGGGGAGAGAAGAAGATTGAGTGGTCTGGTCAGTTTCATTAAACGGAGACTTCAACCTCAAAGATACATATAACAGTTTGAGGAATACAAGACAAAGCAGTAAGTGGCATGGGATTGTTTGGTATTCAATCTGCATACCAAGACACTCTTTCATTACTTGGTTAACACTTCGGAGATGATTGAAAACGATGGATGTATTCGTGGAGAGGAAGGTGGTGAGAACTGATACATGTGTATTATGTTGGAGGGAGAGAGAAACAACAGTCCATTTATTTTTTCAATGTAACTACTCAATATACATATGGCAAAATCTAATTGCTAGTGCAGGCTACATCAAACAGAGGAAGCAGACGTGGCAAGAAGAAATTAAATAGAATGGGTTATCGAGAAAGCTACAGGAAAAGGGTGTGACAAAGATGCTTTGAGGCTGATATTCAATGGCTTCATATATGAAGTGTGGCACGAAAGAAACAGAAGGATATTCCAGAATAAACAAACAGCAACAACACACATCATTCAAACGGTTTTGACTGATGCAAAGACCAAACTCCGATCATGTAAGTATAAGATGAAGGAAGGGCCGCAAAAAAACTAGAATCGAGGAGATATGGAACATCGAAATAGTCCAAGAGGAATCATATAAAGTGGTGCAAATGGGAGAGAGATGACGCAGACATATATGTATACTGAATACTGATGGAACTCTTCAAGGAACACAAGGAGGATGGGCATCAACGATAAGAAACTACAATGGGGAGGTTCTGGCAGCAGCACATGGAAGGGCAGACCATAACAACATAGCGCTCATTGAATTACAAGGACTGATGCAAGGAATAAAGCTGGCTGCAGAGCACAACATCAAGAGAATTAAAGCACAAACGGACTCAAGCAATGTGGTTTCATTCATAAAAGCCAAGGAACAATACCCATGGCATGCAAAGAACACTATAGACGACATACAACACTATATAGGGAAACTAGATGTGTTCTCTATTGTACATGTTTACAGAGAGTTTAATAGGTTAGCAGATGCACTAGCTGCTAATATCCCTACTATTGCTTTTATTGAAATTGTACCTAGCTCATTCTATGAGGATGTAAAGAAAATTGTATATGAGGATGCTATAGGCAAGGAATATACAAGGATGTAATAAGATTTATGAAAAGGGGTAAGGGACCTCTCTAAAAACCCTATTTATCTACCAAAAAAAAAAATGTCGATTTATGCCTTTGAGTTCTACTTTTTTTATCTTTATTTTAGGCTTCTTGATGTTCTCATCGACAAAGTTTTTAGCGCCGTCATGGGAATGAGCCTGGACAACAAGTAAAATAGAATAAAACTGAAAATGATAACAAAGATCATCAATATTCTGAACGTCATCATTACTCTTTCAGATTGGGATTCTGGTTTTCAATATAAAGAAAAATATAGTCTTATCCTACCTTCCTATAAATTCTCCCTTAAACTTGGAATTAACCATATTGCAATAAGTTCTCCTTATAAATTTAGAAATGTGATTATCCAAAGTTAAACAGATAATAAGTGAATATATAGTCCCACAGTTTGAAATAAATAAATAGAAAATGGGTACGTAAAAAGGTCGTTTTAAAAAGGAGGGGGTATAAATACAAAGTCAGTCGTGGCGCGAAACAACAAAGCGAGGATGATTTGAACGATCGGTTAGAAAAGAAGGTTCGAGTGAAGTGCAATGAAGACGACACGATTGGTGATCTAAAGAAACTGGTGGCAGCACAGACGCGAACGAGAGCTAACAAGATTCGTATTCAGAAGTGGTCTAATGTTTTACAAAGATCATATTACGTTACAAGACTACGAGATTCATGACGGGCATGGGTCTTGAACTTTACTACAATTAGATAGCGAAAGGTGCGTTTGATTTTTATTTATTTATTACAATGGGTAATTTTACTTTACGATTTTTCTGATGTTTGTAGTCATTGAGTTTGTCTAAGAGCCTTGACTCTCAATTGCCATGGTAACAGTTTGTATTCTTGATTTGGTCTTATCTTTGTGTAATACAAGCTTTGTTGACAAGTGTCAACACCCAGCTTGGTCGACCAGAAAATGGCGCTTCCCACATTTGCTCATATATGTTACACAAATTAGATGTCGGTAAGAAGTGTGGCTAGAGCTGGAATGCTCTAGACTCACCCTAGTTTCTTGCCAGCACCTTTTACTGAATGGATAAACGTCCTTTCATTCAGCAGCACAAACTTGAAACCTGAAATTCTGTATTATTATTATTATTATTATTATTATTATTTTTATTTTTATTTATTTATTTTTTTTAAAACTTTAAGCTAGGGTTAGGCTGACCCTCACCTGTATACATCATCCAATTCTTACATAAATGGTGCCTCTTGCATCCTCCTCAATGAGATTATACAACTCTCTACATATTGGAGGACCAACATTCACGAAATTAAATCCATGGGCAATAGATAGGCCAGCCAGGTGGTCGGCAACTCTATTAGACTCCCTAAAAACATGTGTTAAGGTACAACTTAAGAACTGTGGCACTGTATCTATAATATGGTTGAGCACATCTTGACAGTTCCATGGCGGCTTGGCTAGCTTGTTACACATTTGTACTGCTTGCAGTGAGTCCGATGCCACATCCACTTTTACACAGCCTAGTTCCAAACATATACACAACCTAATCTCAATAGCCTTTAGTTCTTGAAAGAGTACTGATCTCTCTCCTCCACTACCAGAGAATGCTGTCAATAACTCACCCTTACTGTTACGGATTGCTCCCCCATGACCCGTACCATTTCCTACAACAGCCCCATCTGTGTTCAATTTGACTCTGTCCTGTTCAGGTGGATCCCAAGTGCAGATCTGTTGTGTCGCACTTTTAAAATTCACTTGGATCCCGAGATCCTGAGCTAGCCTTCGGGCATCGTCAGAGTCCTCCATTTCCGATACCTTCACCTGTATATATCTTCTCATCTTCCTCAGAATGCTTTTCAACACCACTGATGTTGGCATGCTATGATTAGAGAACCTTCATGCATTGCGCTCCTTCCAAATCCCATTAACTATTGCACATATGTAACTCTTATAGATTTCCACCACCTGGCTAGACCCTCTGGAAAGTTTCAAAAGTGAAGACCATTCTCTATTTGAGCTTCTGCAATCTGTTGCAATACCCAAGACTATCTTAATGCCATTGATCACCTCTCGAGAGAAGGAGCAGTAAAAAAAGAGATGATTTGAGAATTCCCGACTTTGCTGACACAGGCAACAAGATGAATGTGTTAGAATCTTTTTATGTACTAGCCTGTCTTGAGTGGAGAGACTGTTTGAGAATAATTGCCACGCAGTAAAGGAATGACTAGGTATCACCAGTCGGCCCCATACCAGGCGTTGCCATCTAACCTTACCCCCATGTCTTCTCAGAGCGTGGTACGCACTGGTCGTCGTGAATGACCCACTATGATGCGGTGTCCATACTACTCGATCTCTCTCTATGTGTCGATTAATTTTGGTGCTCAAAATATCTTCTCTAAGGTATATTGCTGCTGTAGATTCTCGACCATGTCATTCCAGCCTCCATTGGTCAATAGCTCCTTCACTGTAGCATTGAGGGGAAGCTTGATTTCAGCTACCGCTTGTGGATTATGTAAGAGAGGACTGTTGTTGCACCAAATGTCGTGCCATAAGAGAGTATCTTCACCATTTGAGATAGAATAACAGATTAGCTCTCTTGCTTCCTTTCTACACTTCAAGATGTTACGCCAAGACCAAGAACAATCTCTGGGAATCGGCATAGTCCACAAGAATTTATTCTCCAGTTGGTTTTTCCAAACCCAATTGACCCAGATACTACTCTCTTTACTTGCGATCTTGTACAACAGCCCACAATGAGCGCCCTTGTTCTATGTTGCCATATTCATCATCCCTAGACCACCCTCCTCCTTTGTTTTGCATATGGTGTTCAAGCTTTCTTGATGCACACAACTTTTGGAATCAGTTCCGCTCCATAGGAAATTGACACATATTTTCTCAATCTGTTCCAGAACAGCTAAAGGAAGTATGAATGTTCTGGCCCAAAAGATGTTTAGAGAGCTCAAGACCGCAAGGATCAACTATAGTCTGCCTGCATGAGATAGTAATTTAGCTTTCCAGTCCTTTATTTGGCCTGTGACCTTTTCAACCAAAGGTTGCCATTCTTTGATTCCAAGGCGAGCAGAAATGAGTGGGAGACCGAGATATCTTACTGGAGGTTTCACAAGTTCCAATCCTAGGATCTGGGCCAAGGCTCGTGCATCATCATGAATCATAGCTCTGGTCATGATAGTAGTCTTCTGAGGGTTGATGCTGAGTCCAGTAGCTTCACTGAATATCTGTAAACATTCCTTGAGGGCTTCTATAGAGGTTACTTCCCCTTTGCAGAATATGAGAACGTCATCAGCAAAGGCCAAATGCGTCAATAGGTTCCTCTTGCATTTAGAGTGGTATTGCATGTTTCTGGATTCAATGCTTTCCCTGATCACCATTCCTAAAATTTCCATGACTAGCACAAAAAGATACGGGGACATGGGGTCGCCCTGAAGCAAACCTCTTCCCCCAGCAAAAAACCTTTCTGGAGACCCATTCACCGAGACGAAGAAGTAAGTCAGACTAATACACATATGAATCCATCGTCGCATCTTCTGAGGGAATTCAAATTTCTCCAACAAAAGGAGGATCGTTTGCCAGCTAACCATATCATATGCCTTTCTGATATCCAGTTTAACTGAGCATCTGGGTGTGCTATGACGTCTATCATATCCTCTCAGCACTTCATGAGCCATGAGAATATTATCTTGAATAGATCTTCCTGGGATAAAAGCAGACTGGTTCTCATGTACAAGTTCAGATATCACCATTTGTATTCTATTGGTGATTACTTTTGATATGCACTTATATATCATGTTACACAGTGCTATTGGTCGAAACTGTTCCACTCTTGAAGGGTTACTCACCTTAGGGATAAGGCAAAGGAAGGTAGCATTGATACCCCTCGACATCTCGAAACATCTGAACACATTTTTAACAGCACTTATGACATCATCACCCACTGTCTCCCAATAAAATTTGAAGAAGAAAGGATTAAACCCATCCGGACGAGGCACTTTATTATTCTCCATGTCAAAGATAGCTTGCCTAATCTCTGTTCCCGTAACCTCTGCATCAAGTACCTCCCTCATGTTCGGCTCGATGACATTCCGGACTTTCAAATCCATGAAAAACTCTCTCTCTCTCTAATTGGCGGCACCTCAGTACCCATCATCTTTCTGAAATACTCAATAATGATTTCTGAAACATCTGCCTGACCCTAAACTGTAACCCCCTGATCATTTGCAATTGCCCAAATACCTTTCTTGGCAGCCTTTTCCTTCAATGAATTGAAGAAAAAACTGGTGCATCTATCACCATCTATCATCCATTTCTCCTCTGCTTTCTGTCTCATATTTTCCACTTCAGCTCGTGCAAGACTGATATACTTCTGCATTGCAGCCCTTTCCAGTGCTCCCAACATAGCATCATCAGACTTATTTTGAAACAACACTTGCGCATCCTGTATATTTTGCCTAGCAACAATTACTCTCTCATGTAAATTGGAGAAATTCCTTCTTGCCCATGGTCTAAGCCTTTCCTTTAATAACTTGAGTTTCTGCATCAGGATATACATCGGGTTATTGTAGATTTTAGTAGCCCATACTTCCTCTAGCATGGTCTTAAACTCAGCTTGATAAACCCAAAAGTTGCAGAATCTGAACGGTGTTGGCTTTCTTTTAAAATCATTCCATGTGATGAGAATAGGGGAGTGATCAGAAACACCTTGTGGTAGAAAATCAGCTATAGTTTGCGGGTATCGAGATAGCCACAGACTATTAACCAAACATCTATCAATCCTCGACATTATTCTGGCTGACCAGATAGATTTATTCCACCAAGTGTAAAAAAACCCAGTGGATTTGATATATGAGAGTCCCGTATTATGTATACTTAGACTAAAATCAGTCGCTTCATTCGGATGCATAGGATCTCCACCTAACCTTTCATTTGCGGACAAAATGTTATTGAAGTCACCTACTATGCACCATGGTATCTGGATCGATCTGTGGATACCCAGCAAATCCTTCCACAACACTAGCCTTTCCCGTGGAGCATTACTAGCATATATTACTGTAAGCAAGAACTCTTCTGGAGCTGGAAGATATGTAACTCTATAATGTATATACTGGTTTGACGCGTCTGTTCGATGAACTCGACTACTGATCGGATCCCAAAGATATCCGTGATCGTCCGTGAGTGACTCCTATCATAGTTATTAGTATGTTTCCATGTAGGGCAACATATTTGTCTTATGAGGTCATACTTGGCTTGCTTAACTTTCATTTGTAGCAGACCAAAGATACACAACTTCTTATTTTGTCTCACCTTGTTTATTTCCGCTGCTTTCAATAGGTCATTAGCTCCTCTCACATTCCAAATACAAATTGGACCTATCATTTAGAGGTTGGGGTTTTTGTTTTTTGAGCCCCTGGGGCGTCCCCTGCTCTTCTTTCCTTTGCTTTTCTTACCACTTGACTGATTCGTTTTTTGACCTTTACTCCTCGTCATCACACCAGCTTTTGGAGAAGCAGGTGGTTCCGATACAGACAGGGGGATAGTATTCATATCCTTGAAATAGATGGTTTCCTCCTCCGAAGACTCCTCATCAGACAAGTCCCCATTTCTGGTTGCAACAAGGAGATTATTGTATTCGTTCTGTTCAACTTCATAATGCATCAGTGGATCTGGATTTGTCTGCATTTCATCAGTCTGAGTGTTCTCAAAAGGAACTAAGGCTGCAAACATATTACTCTGGCATACGTCTGATTCACTATCGCTTTCATTTTCCTGCATCTTTGCCGATTTTTCTGGTACTTCTGCTGTTGTTGCTAAGACTATAGCCATCACTTCGTTCTCTACCATTTCTATTATTGTATTCATCTCTTCCTGTCCCACTGTTAGATCCTCTTCATTTATCATTGTTTCCTCTCTTTCATCCACTCTTGTTTCATTGTCTTCACCCATGGTGTTCTCTCGACTGTTCAAATCTACCCCAGCTACATTTAAACCTCCAGTTCTCAGATTCATGTCATTCATAGTGCCCTCAGTAGCACACTCCACAATATGCACACCTCTCTCTTCCCGATCTATCTCAGTTTGTGAGGTTGTGACTGGTACCTCATTGTGCTCTGTGTTCTCTGCCCCTGAGTTGTTTCTTATGCTACTGGTCACACTTGGAATCTCAGTTGTGTGCACCCTAGTTTCCACACGAGTATCAACCCTATGAATATTCCCTATACTACTACAGTCATTAGTCTTGTGTCCAAACCTTTTGCAATAGTCACACTTTTTTGGAACCCACCCATATTCTACAGAGATTTTCCTAACATCTTCCACACCCATATTTATTTCAAATGAGTCTGGCAACTCTACAGTAATTTCAACTAGGACACAAACCCTCGCATACAATAATCTCTTTCTTAATGTTGTGGCTTCATCCATCCTCTGTGGTTCTCCTATTCGGCTGGCTAGAAAACCCAACCCTTCTCCAGTCCATAGCACCTTAGGTACATTATATAGATTTAACCATATTGGTATAGCCTTAATATCATCCTTTCTCCTCTCAATATCCTGAGTCCATTGAGTAACTATGAAGCATTTCCCTGCCATGAATATCTGGGGATTTTCTAACACTTTCCTCTTATCTTCCTCATTAGAAAATTTAAAGTAAAATAGATCAGAATCAGCAACCATCTCATATACACCTTTTGTTTTCCATTTTTTCTTCAAGAACTCCTTCACCACCGGATATAGAAGCCTCTGTTCTAGAAAAAAACCCACAACATATTCTCTCCACTCATTGAGACCTTTCCACCTCAAATCCATCGGCACTTGTGTTACTCCCTCAATCATTTCAAGCTCAAACCTTTGGAGAGAGGTATCCGTTATAGAGACGTTTCCTCTCTGGAAGAGTGAGCTCCAATTCGACGACTGATTTCCTATGGTATTCATATTATTATTCTGCACCTGATTGTTAACCAAGGACGGCTCACATCCCTACTCGCGAGAAGCTGTGAGCGGAGGAAAACTCTGAAGATTATCTAGCTGAGAATCCATCTATAGAAGCTAGTTCAACTACGATAAAAAAGAGGTAAGGCGCTATCTTCCTCCTCTGAACTCACAATGTCAACACTAGAGGATTTACCAGAGGAGGCAACCACCAAGGGAGAGAAGCAAAAATTACCAACAGAGTAACTAAGCTTGGAAGCTAGAACCCTAGAAGCCCTCCTTAACAGAACTCACACTGTCGACAGTTGAGGATTTTACCTGAAAAGGAAAGGAACTAGAAAGCAAGAAGGATAAGAATAGCTCACCTAAACCAGTTTTAACTAAAAGCGGGAAGGAAAAAGGAGCACAGAAAACAGATGCATCTTAAGTTATAGCACTCCTGGTCGCCCAGCCCATGGTCCCATTTACAAAATTACAAAATTTGTTTAGTAGGAATATGCAGCAAAGATAAAGTCATTGTTTCCCATGAGTACACTGATTGGAATTCCTTTCCCATGCATTGTTAACCAAGAATTTATCTGTTTCTAAAGGACAGAGTTCTTTTACTTTTGGTATAAAGTGAAACATCAATAATTCTACACTGATACAGAAAAATTGACACGGTTGACCAACACAGTGACTGACACTGCAACATCAATGTTGCACTATGAAAAACTACCACCGCAACCTCAATATTGCATTGAAAAATAACACTGCAACATCAATGTTGCCTCGAGAAATACCACTGCAACATCAATGCATATGGCACCATAAAAACCACTGCAACATTAATGTTGCACTAAGAAATACAACTGCAACGTCAATGTTGCATCACGAAAACCATTGCAACATCAATGTTGCACTATGAAAAATCAATGGAATGAATGGTTTGTTATGAAAAAAAATATGAGAATGAAAAAAAAAGAGAATGGAAAGATGATATTGGAAATAGAATAAGTGTTTTGAGGAAGAGAAAAAAGATTTTTTTTTATAACAACCCTATTTTTTTAAATTAAATAAATAAATATTTATAGCATGTATTTTATTTTGTTTATTAATATTATTTGGACATGGGCCTATTATCTACAAAGTGGGCTAGTGGGCCTTAATAATATAATAATAATAATAATAATAAGATAAAGGAAGGAAGAGAAAAACGTGGGAGAGAAAGACGAGGGTTTGGTTACAACCGAACCCTCCCTTTTCGTTTTTTTTTTTTTGGGGGTTTTAAAAAGTATACGTGGGAGAAAGTGAAAAGGATGAGGGGAGGTGGGAGAGAGTACTGGTGAGAAAGAGAGAGAGAGAGAGTATTGGGTAGGAAGAAGGAGATAATGAAGAAGATCCTAATCGCGGATCCATCGATACGGATGATTATGAAGTCGACGACTTTCCCCGCCTTCCGATTCAATGTTGGGTGCTTCCAACCAGTGGCGGAGCCAGGAATTTGAGTGAGGGTGAGCCACCCAGACAACCAAACATACAAAATAATAATAATAACTAATTTCTTTTACCTAATAATTCAAACTTAACCCAACCAGAAAACAAGTATATTTTGAACATTAAATATCTTATAAAATGATACAATAGGAACATTGGATCAAGAGTCTCTAAAATGTAATGTCCAGAGAAGAAGGCAAGAGCCGGTAGAAAACAGTAGACAACTAGACAACGAAAAAATATTGAAGTGAACGGGTAAATGCCAACGCTAAGGTATGTAACCCTATGCAGAAACTTGAGACGGGGACTGGCAAGCAGAGCATTGTTGCAAAAGTAAAAGATCTCAATAGGAGCATTTTAACATTTTAAAACCCACCACTAAACAAATATATATATAATGAAAACACTAGTAGAACAAGATCACAGTGCAAATTCCATCTTGAACACCTACAAAAGCAGCTACCAAACGTTTCATTAACCAAGATCACATACGGAGTTTACCAGCTTCACTAACGAGTAACGAATCCATTTTCACAACCTTTGACCTAAAGTCATCATATCCACATAAAGACCTATTTACAGTCATTATTTTCTAACACCCTAGCATTGGTTGGAACATCTTCAATCTTCATAAGGAACACCAATATGATGGGATCTTGCATCTTCTATAAAAACTCATCTCTAAGTCCCTAACACAACCTTTATTGACTAAAAAAAAGTAAACTCCACCATTTAATTAAACACACCTCAAGTTTCAGTCGGCAGTCGCAATAATGACAGTCATAATTAACACTAGAACACATTGACTCCCCTCAAAAACTCCTAAATACAACCAGAAATAGACCTAGAATAGACAACTAACAAATTGCCCTTACAGTTGCAAACCTAAGTATTTAGTGAATTCACGACAAGAAATTAAGTAAGAGTTGTTATTAAATAATATGGTCTAGGAATCAGTACAAAAAGATAAAAAAGAGGACAAGAAATTAAATAATGTGAGTCTTACCTAGTTACTCCACAAAAAATCAAGAAGAGTATAAACATTTTAGTAGAATAATTGAGAAGGGAGTTAGGGAAGAGAAGTTGAGTGTTCTTTTGTTTGGGTTTCTGGTTAGACTGATACTATATTATTTTTTTCGAAAAGTTGAGGGTAAGCCAGGGTGTACCATGGGCCCCCTGGCTCCGCCACTGCTTCCAACTCACCTCCCTCCAGATCTCCTCTCATGTTCGCTCCTTAGCTTCCAGTGGCTCCCTTACAAAAGGTGATGCCCCACCCATTCAGCGAACCCAAATCTTTCTTCTCCCACCCATTTTCAATCACGTTTGAAGAGTCTATATTCTCCTTGACTGCTACCTGCTAAATACTGAAGAGTCCATATTCTCCTTAACTGCTACCTACTGAATATGCCTTGTATGAGGGGCAAACTCCTTGCTAGAATATCTTCTCCCACACTCCCACAGGTGATGACCTTATCGAGATTTCTAAGCTCAAAGAGTTATTGCACAAGAAGTTTGCCATCAAGGATCTGGGTATTATGAAGTACTTTCTTGGGATCGAAATTGCTTATTCAAAAAGGGTATATTTCTAAATCAAAGAAAATATGTGTTGGATATTTTGAGTGAAGCAGGAAAGCTGGGGGTAAAACCATCTGATTCTCCAACTGACAGTGGAGCCAAGTTGGATAACACCGTGATCTTCTTCTTACATTGACATTGGTCAAGATCGCCGATTAGTTGGTAAACTAATATATTGAACTATTACCCGACCAGATATTTCTTATGCAGTGAGCTTGGTTAGTCGTTTTATGCATGTTCCAAGGACTCCACATATGAATGCAGTTTCTAGAATACTGTAGTATCTGAAAGAGTCACCAGGCAGAGGTATTTGGATGCAAAAAAATAGGCATACATCTATTACTGCTTACACAGATACTGATTGGGCAAGATGTCAAGTTGATCGGAGGTCTACTTTCGATTATTGTACCTTTGTGGGAGGTAATTTAGCCACTTGGAAGAGAAAAAAACAGAATGTAGTGGCTCGTTCTAGTGCAGAAGCTGAGTACAGGGCTATGGCTTCCACCACCAGTGAAATCATATGGCTTCGCGCTCTTCTAAAGGATTTGTGTTTTGGGTTGCATCTGCCAACTACACTTTACTGTGATAATCAAGCTGCTATGCACACTGCTGCAAGTCCGGTGTTTTATGAGAGAACTAAGCATATCGAAATTGATTGTGACTTTGTGCGTGAAAAAGTACAGTCTAACATTGTCACTACCTCCTTTGTTCGAAGTGACCAACAGCTTGCAGACATTTTTACCAAGGGATTTCCAGCTTCCAAGTTCCATGATATTCTCTCCAAGTTGGGTTCGCTGGATATCTTCGCACTAACTTGAGGGGGAGTGTGGGAGAAGAAAGAGAAGGCGTGGGTCGCGCCTTGGGCAAGGCTAAGTCGAGCGTGGGTTGCATTGAAGCTACTGGAGGTCGACCAAAGGCAAGAGCACGGGTCACGCCTTGAGCAAGAATAATTGGAGCGCGGGGCGCGCCCTAGTCGATTTTGGCATATATTTGTCAGATTCGTATGTTTTCTATAAAGGAAAGTCTCCAATCCTTTTGGAAACTATAGACACGAATATGCACTCATGTTGTGTTATATAAACACCTCTGTAACACAAAAATCAAATAAATCAAGCAATATAAAACCTTTCTTCTCCCGTGGATGTAGGTTACCACATTGGTACCTCACTATAAATCATTATGTTTTGTCTCTTTAATTAGGTGTTTAATTCTACATGGTATTAGAGTAGAGCGCTTAATCTCTCTCTAAATCAATATAAATAAACACAATACACTATGTCAGATCCAAAACCAAACCCAAAGTATGCTGTTACAAAAGAGACTGATTCTAATCCTGGTTGGAAGCAGTCATCAGTTCTCTTGAATGGAACGAACTATATACCTTGGTCTAGGGTGGTTTCGCTATCGCTTGGTGGAAAGAAGAAATTAGGGTTCATTAATGGTGCAAAGGTGTGTTCTGCCATTGATGATGCCGAATATGAGAATTGGGTTTCCAATGATCAGCTTGTTCGATCTTGGTTACTCAATTCTATGGAGTATACTATTGTTGGGATTGTTACTTTCTCTGATTCTGCGAAGGAGATGTGGGATTCAATTGAAGATTTATACGAAAACCAAAATAATTCTGCCCGTGTGTTTGAACTTCAACTTGTAATCGGTGCTTTGCAACAAGGTGAGAAAACTTTTACAGAACACCTTGGGAATTTGAAGAAATTATAGGATGAGTTAAACATATATCGTCCACACACCACTGATGTGAAGACTCTATTGAAACGGGCTGAAGAGGATAAAATCTTCATAGTATTTCGTAGTCTTAAACCAGAATATGAAAATCTGGAAAACAACATTCTAATGGAAAACACTCTTCCATCACTTGCTGTTGTTTGTGCAACTATTCAGAGGGAGGAAACAAGGAAGAAAACCATGAACTCCGAGGTAAAATCCTCAATCTCTGAATCTACTGTATTACTTGCAGAAAACGATTTTAGAAAGAAGTCACAGGGATTTGAAAAGGGTAAGGGAAAAAGGGAACCGTATGTCTCACTGTGATCATTGTGGAAAGAACTGGCACACCAAGGATCATTGTTGGGAATTGTATCCACATCTTAAGAAGGAAAAGGAACTGCCCAAGAAAGAGCATGCTGCTGTTGCCAAGACATCAATGTCCAACTCAGATATTAGTAATCAGTTGAGTCAAATTCTCCAACAACTCACTAAGTCCATGTCTTCTAGCAAAGGTCAGTTTGCCTCAACTCATGTGTCAGGTAATTTACATGCCTATTTTACTGTGCTAGAAAATAATAACTCATGGATAATTGATTCAGGGGCTACTGATCATATGGCTAATTGCCCTGCCTCTGTCCATAATTTTGTGTCCAAAACTGAAAATCATAATATTTCCATAGCAAATGGTTCCACCGTTCCCATTCCAGGTAGTGGTCAAGTGAATTTTTTTGATCAAAAACTTAAGAGTGATGCTCTAGTTGTTCCTTCATTCCTTGTTCAACTTCTATCTATTGGAAAACTTACCAATTCTTTAAATTGTGATGTCATTTTTTCTCTTAACTCTGTCGTCTTTCAGGATCGAAAGTCGAAGAGGAGGATTGGTGAAGGAATTTATTCCAATGGACTCTATTTGTTGAAGTCGCATAAGAAGGCGTGTCAAGCTAGTGATTTACTTGAGAGTCGTATTTTGCATAAAAGACTTGGGCAGCCATCTAGTCATGTCCTGTCAAATTTGTTTCCACATGTTTCTTTAAACTATGATGATGTTTGTGATGTTTGTCAATTTTCTAAACAAACTCGTTTATCATTTCCAAACTCGAATTTTGTGTCAAATAAGTTGTTTGAGTTAATTCATTCTGATTTATGGGGATCTGCTCCTGTTAATTCTTATGATGGCTATAAGTATTTTGTGTTGTTCATTGATGATAAATCTTGTGCTACATGGTTATATTTATTGAAATCGAAAACTGAGGTTGTGATTGTATTCAAGGATTTTCATACTATGATTACTAACCAGTTTGGTGCTAATGTCAATATGTTTAGGTCTGACAATGGCACTGAGTTTTGTAAAGGTATGTTACCTGAGTATCTTCGTAGCCAGGGGATAATTCATCAAACTAGCTGTGTTGGCACACCTCAACAGAATGGCGTGGCTGAAAGAAAGAACAGACACCTTTTGGAGACCACTCGTGCTCTTATGTTGGGCATGAATGTTCCTATGCACTACTGGTCTCATGGCGTCTTAACTGCTGCCTATTTGATTAATCGTCTTCCCAGTCGGGTTCTTGGTTTTAAATCCCCATTGGAAGTGCTCAAAGCTAGGCCGCTAGATCTCTCTCATCTGCGAGTGTTTGGGTGTGTCTGTTATGTGCATCAACAAGCTATTCATCGAGATAAATTTGATGCTCGGGCTACTCGATGTGTGTTTGTTGGTTATTCTACCACAAAGAAAGGCTACATATGTTACAATCCTACGACAAGGAAACTGGTTGTCTCTCGTGATGTCCGATTTGTGGAATCTGAAGCTTTCTTTCACAATTTAGCAGAGCCTGGGAATCGGTCCCAGGGGGAGTGTTTGGCAGATTTGGCACCTCTCCCAGCTGTTATTACGGCTGATTTGGCACCTCTCCTAGCTTTTATTACGGCTGATTTTGCTCCTCTCCTAGCAGTTGGCGAAGGCATTGTTCCTGTCCCAATGGTTGGTGAAGGTATAGTTACTGCCACTGAAGAATTGGGTTCTACTGAAGCAAGGGCGCGCTCACAGACTGAGTATATTGAGGATGGGGCGCGCTCTGGTGCTTCTCTAGCTCCTCCAATTTCTAGACAATCTGAATGAGAGAGACGACCTCCAGTAACTCTCAAGGATTACTATAAATCTGATAGAAAACGACATCCTCTAGTGACTCACATGAATTTTTATTCTTTGCATGATGTTACATATCCTCTACAGGAGTATATAACGTATGCCAATATCACTTCATCTCATCATGTTTTCTTAAGTACAGTCGATGACGTGCAAGAACCCAAGAACTTTAGAGAAGCTAACTCTCGTCCAGTATGGAGAAAGGCGATGCAAGAAGAACTTCGTGCTCTAGACGAGAATAACACTTAGGATATTTGTATACTACCGTATGGAAATAAAATTGTTGATTGTCGGTGAGTGTTCATAAACAAGTTCAACAGTGATGGTTCCTTAGAGAGGTCTAAAGCTTGACTTGTTGTAAGGGGATTCACCCAAACTTATGGTCAGGACTACAAGGAGACTTTTGCACCAGTTGCAAAGATGAATACATTTAGAGTTCTTGTATCTCTAGCTGTGAATCAAGACTGGAAATTATTTCAGATGGATGTGAAAAATGCATTCTTACACTGAGATCTTAAAGAAGAAGTGTATATGAGCATTCCACCTGGACATCCGTAGGAGACTAAGGTCGGATTAGTATGCAAGTTAAAAAAGACTATCTATGGACTTAAACAATCTCCACGAGCGTGGTATGCCAAGCTCAGTTCTATTCTAGCTATGACCGACTTTAAGCGAAGTGATGCTGATCCTTCCTTATTTGTTAAATCTAGCAGGTCAGGCTTGGTTATTGTTCTTATTTATGTTGATGACATAGTTATCACAGGTGATGACCTTATCGAGATTTCTAAGCTCAAAGAGTTACTGCACAAGAAGTTTGCCATCAAGGATCTGGGTATTATGAAGTACTTTCTTGGGATCGAAATTGCTTATTCAAAAAAGGGTATATTTCTAAATCAAAGAAAGTATGTGTTGGATATTTTGAGTGAAGCAGGAAAGCTGGGGGTAAAACCATATGATTTTCCAACTGACAGTGGAGCCAAGTTGGATAACACTGGTGATCTTCTTACTGACATTGGTCAGTATCAGCGATTAGTTGGTAAACTAATATATTGAACTATTATCCGACTAGATATTTCTTATGCAGTGAGCTTGGTTAGTCGTTTTATGCATGCTCCAAGGACTCCACATATGAATGCAGTTTCTAGAATACTGCAGTATCTGAAAGGGTCACCAGGCAGAGGTATTTGGATGCGAAAAAATGGGCATACATCTATTACTGCTTACACAAATGCTGATTGGGCAGGATGTCCAGTTGATCGGAGGTCTACTTCCGATTATTGTACCTTTGTGGGAGGTAATTTAATCACTTGGAAGAGCAAGAAACAGAATGTAGTGGCTCGTTCTAGTGCAGAAGCTGAGTACAGGGCTATGGCTTCCACCACCAGTGAAATCATATAGCTTTGCGCTCTTCTGAAGGATTTGTGTTTTGGGTTGCATCTGCCAACTACACTTTAATGTGATAATCAAACTGCTATGCACATTGCTGCAAATCCGGTGTTTCATGAGAGAAATAAGCATATCGAAATTGACTGTGACTTTGTGCGTGAAAAAGTACAGTCTAACATTGTCACTACCTCCTTTGTTCGAAGTGACCAACAGCTTGCAGACATTTTTACCAATGGATTTCCAGCTTCTAAGTTCCATGATATTCTCTCCAAGTTGGGTTCGCTAGATATCTTCGCACCAACTTGAGGGGGAGTGTGGGAGAAGAAAGAGAAGGCGTGGGTCGCGCTGAAGGTACTGGAGGTCGACCAAAGGCAAGAGCACGGGTCGCGCCTTAAGCAAGACTAATTGGAGTCGGTTTTGGCAGAGATTTGTCAGATTCATATGTTTTCTATAAAGGAAAGTCTCCAATCATTTTGGAAACTATAGACACGAATATGCACTCATGTTGTGATATATAAACACCTCTGTAACACAAACACCAAATCAATCAAGCAATATAAAACCTTTCTTCTCCCGTGGACGTAGGTCACCGCATTGGCACCGAACCATTATAAATCATTGTGTTTTGTCTCTTTAATTAGGTGTTTAATTCTACAATTTACGAAGACAAGGGTAATATTATTTGTGAAAAAATGACTTAAATAGTAAACTCAGTTTAGGAAATAATTCTACTAATATCATAAATTTAGCTTTAAATCTATGACGAAACAAACATGTCGGATAGTGGACAGACTATTTTAGTATACATAGTTCGATTTTGATTATATTTTTCTTTGCTGATCTTAAAATCAAATTTTCTAATGATGCATCTTTAATGTACCTACTAGATGGTCTTGATAGAATGATAATCATTATAGAATGCAACACACTCTTTTACTTGGTCCCTAGTTATACTAATTACATCAAAAGTATGCCATTTAGAGATTGTATTAAATAAATTCCTGGATAGAGGGGGTGTACACAATATTTGTTTGGGAGGTACAATAATGCTCTAAACAAAATTATACCTACTGTACCTGGAATCATGAAGTGTAGCACATCTGTTCAGTGTTAATATTCTTAGGACAGAACATGATGAGTTGTCATTCTTAGATGTATATAGAAGACATATTTTTGTTTATCTACATTTTACTTGGGTTCATAAGATCGTTTTTGGAGAATCAAAAGTAGAGAAATGTTCATTTTTGAGTTTTTTGGTTTTAAAGGTTCATAGTGTATCTCTGGGAATGAAACTTTACGTATATGATTGTGGGAGTATTTGAAACTTATTGTATGTGATTCCATATAGTATAAATTGTTATTTTCTTTAAATGTACATATAAAGATATTGATATTTATTGGTTAAGAACTACGAATGTTTGATTCCAATCTTGAAATATTTGGATACGTAGGCAGCTTTAAGCAAAAGTGCAGCCACCATATTATATATTATATATTAGTTTTAGTGATAACTAAATGTATACAATGTTAGTATTATGATGGGTATTCCTTGAATGTGGCGGGAATGACCCAAGGTATTCATTGAATGTGTCATGAATGACCTGTTGGTGTTATGATGGGTATTCCTTGAATGTAGTGGGAATGACCTAAGGTATTGATAAGCACCCAAAACTGTAATATTAAACCCCACGAGAGATATTGCATTTTGGTCGATTATGTGTTTAATAATCATGTAATAATTATATTTTCGTACTTTTGCAGGTTTCCGCAATTAAAATGAATATAATGATAAAACATGCATCGGCACGGAATACTTGGAATATTTGAAGTTTCCCACTCAACCCCCGTGAAGCCCAACAAAGCCCCGACTAAAGCCAAAGTTTCCAAAAGAACAAAACCAAAGGTAAGCGGGTCCACATATAAAGAAGCGACAAACTTCCGCTCAAATTGGATAAATCTAGATGCCGACGTTGGCTAGTGAAGGCTGCCATAGCGACGATTCGACGAACTTTAACTCAAAGAAGCGACGAAAGTCGTAAAAACGCCAAAATCGACGCCGCCACTGGACACACTAAGTGGACCCACTCTGCGGGCCCAAAGGCATGATGAGTCAGTATAGGCAGGTGGCAAGTGATGGGTTCAATTTGGTGCCACCTTGCAAGAGGAAAGACACGTACCAATTCAATGTTTGAATTGAATTGGGCTAAAAGACGAAAACAAAACATAAAAGGACGAAAACTTAATAAGTAAAAGACAAAAGTTATAACAGATGAAAACAAAACTCTCAAAGTTTTGAACAAATCAATTAGCTAACGAACAAAACTCAATTAAGGCTTCACAAGACATCCGCCTATATATATGAGGGGGTCGCCTTCATTATTTCCCCTTCAGCATTTTCATACTTTAGCATCCGCTTAGCTTTAGTTCGTTTTCTTTCAGTACTTACATTCTGTCATTTTTTAATTCCAGCAGCTTAAAATACTGTAAGTTATTTTATCCTTAATAACAGTCATTTCTTTTCTAGTTTAATTCATGTCCTGCATTTATTTACTTAATGTATACAACAAGTTTTATTATTCCTTCTATGACCATGAGCTAATCCCCCCGGGGGGTTTATCTTTACTTCGTGTGAAAATCCGGATTGACTCTTTAATATTCTAGAATCACTACTTAGGATTTAGGCATAGATTAGACATCCGGTCCCAAAATAACCGAGAGGCGTACCAATTTGAGTATCGATGCTCCGAGATCAGTCTCGCGGCGCCAATCTAAAATGTCTCATGGCGACTCTGCAGTGTCGACATGACTCTCTAATTTGTCCAAATTGATGTGAAATCGAGCCGGAGCTGAAATAATATACCGTAGATGAGATATTAGTTAAACTCCTTATGCTAGTGCCATGCGGCCTAGAGATGTGGGCATCTTGTAGGGGATCAATACTCGGCCGCCTCCCAACACGAGAGGCTAATTAGAGATGTAGTGATGTGGTAGTAAACTATTGAAAAACGATTATTGCATGAGCATGATTAAGTCTCTCCCTGTTTCTCTATCTTTGTTTACCTACATCAAAATCACCGTAGTAATTTACATTAATTGCATTACCGTAAAATTAATTAAACCAACTAAAAAAAACCTAAAAATCCTACTCACCAAAAAGTTGTAATTCCAGGTTGTGAACCTTTTCCGAGCCCTAAGGTTTGGACGATCCCTTACTCGACCTATCCTACCAAACCCACGTGAGTAAGGTAACTTGACGAAAACGTACGACTATACGGACTTTGGACTTGGAACTTGGGTCTTTGGACTTCGGACTGTGGACCTCGGACTTAATTAATCAAGAAAACTAATAAACGTGAAATAAAATGCGTGTTAATCAGGTATTCATTGAATGTGCCATGAAGGACCTATTGGTGTTACGATGTGTATTCCTTGAATGTGGCGAGAATGACTCAAGGTATTCATTGAATATGCCATGAATGACCTATTGGTGTTACGATGTGTATTCCTTAAATGTGGCGGGAGTGACCCAAGATATTCATTGAATGTGCCATGAATGACCTGTTGGTGTTACGATGAGTATTCCTTAAATGTGGCAGGAATGACTTAAGGTATTCATTGAATGTGTCATGAATGACCTGTTGGTGTTATGATGGGTATTCCTTTAATGTGGCGGGAATGACCCAAAGTATTAATTGAATGTGCCATGAATGAACTGTTAGTATTATGATAAGTGGTATTCCTTGAATATGAGGGACAAATAAGGTTTTATCAATTAGCTTCAATGTCTTAAATAAGGTTTGATTATTAACGGAAATTTGACCGGCGGAGATAAATCATGTTATTGTGATGTATAACTCTGTTTTGCATGAGGGTAGGATTTGTAAAGCTTGTATGAAGGGGACGTAAATATCCTACCCTAAAACAACGTACTGACTTCAAGGTAAGGTGTATCAAATTCATATTTAATTAAGTTATCATATGTGTATTTAATAAGTGGAATGCAAGTGATATTTATATTGTGAGTTAATTTGGAAAATGGGGATGATGAGTACTGTTATATGAGTTTTTTGGAAATGTATATTGGGATTAAAATTTTACTTGGGAAGAAACTACATACCGTTTTGAGAAAACAGAACTAATTTGTCTTCCAAGTTGAAATGATTGTAATAGTGTTATTCGGGAATGAAGAGTTGTTACTTTTGTTTTCATTTGATTTCAGTTTTTATTGTGTTGGATAATAGGGTATTAGGTTTTGTTTCATCCCAGGTTTCCAGATGATTGAATATCATTATTTTAAGGGTGAACTAGTATTACCCCCCCACTAGATGAGCCATTTAGGATTTCCCCCCCCACTAGATGGGAAATTAGGGTCTCCCCCCTAAATACACACAAAATTTTTTTGGTCAACCCACTTTGACTTTTTTTTTGTGTGTATTTAGGGGGGAGACCCTAATTTCCCATCTAGTGGGGAAATCCTAATTGGCTCATCTAGTGTGGGTGGGGGGTAATACTAGTTAACCCTTGTTTTAAATATTGTCGGTGTGACAGTTTGACTCATATTTTTACCACTACAACATCGACGTTGCAACATGCCACGCCACTGTGTTGTGTCAGTGTAGTATTACTCGGTGGAACATACCTGTGGAAAGCCAATGAAGTATTTTTTAAAGTTTTCTTTCACACAAGGTACCAGTTGGCGTTGTCCAGCCGCTCAAAACTCAAAAGCCATGAAGAGTTCTTATCAATTACGCTATGATCTCATAAGTGAAGGGTTAAATATATTTTATTTTTCTGTCTTTTATTTTTAACTTATTTTTATTTTGTAATGTTTGCTAATTTGTTTTCCCTTCGTAGGGCCTTTCCTCGCCCTCCGTCACAAGATGTTGTAGTTGTCTGTTTAACTACTTGGAGCCTACTACGTCCTTTTTCTAAACGAATTCTTTTCTGATCTGGAACCTTAAGAGGCCCTAATTAAATTCTTTGACATACTTTATGGCTGAACAAAGTATGAAATTCTAACTAAATTCCAGTGTACCTTCTAAGTGGGAGTTTATAGTCTTCTCCTGACTATGTCTCAATACTAGAACTTTTGAGTGGACAGAATTGTGCGACAAGCAGTCCCCTTCAAAGTTATAAACTGAGAAGGAATATGATTGATATTCTCTCTTCCAATACAATACAAGCCTCTTCCAACTTACCTTAATGGTCCAGGAATTCTTACTCGTAGAAGTTTAGATGCATTGGTCAAAGTTCTTATGGGCTGGGGTTGTAACGTGCAAGTAGTCTATATGGTTCACTGAATGGACAATTAAAAAAAAAGGTACTCCTGTCAAACTTTCAGGAACCTGGGAGATCCTACCATCTGTATGTATATGGTCATTTTGTAGCTTTGTCTGTATCGGTAGACAAAAGGCAGGGTGCACTCTCTTTTACATCTTTTTTGGGAAACTTCACTCATCTCAGTTTTCCTCTTCCTTCTATGATTTTGGCCATCGCTTCTTGCACTTGCATTAGTAAAAACCACACAAGAATATTTATCATCTAGCGTATGAAACTTGATTATATTCTAAGGATTGGTGACGTTTGTGAACAGTAAAACATATTGTTTAACCTTTATTTAGTGTGCATGAATAATCGATTAGTTGTACTATATATATTAATTACTTGTGTGGAGTGGAGTTATTCCTCGTACCATCTAGATTTTTGTGAGCGGTATCGAAGGTTTTCATCTCTACGTCATGCTTCTGATTGTAGGAAAAAGGAAGCACTATTTTATTCCTCGTTTAGAAAATTAAGAAGTTGCATTATTTTGTAATATTTGTTACTGACTTACGAGTCGACTAGATGGTGATTACTTTGAGTGGTAGGATCGGTACTCAAAACACTAAACTAGCCCTTATGGTTGTGATTTTCTTTTACACTGAGTAGCTGAAAAGGAGGGTAGGGTCCTTTAGTCCTATGTACTGGGACTAGATCTAGGGAGTTTTCTCTTTGGGGCTTGATTGACTCATTTTGCAGTGTTTGTTTGCTTAGGCAATACTTTGGCTCTTCGTATTTGTTTTAGCTCATCTAAACATCTTATACTTTTTCGTAGAGGTGTGCAGTGTATATTTGTTTTATCGAAAAGAATGAAACTCGTAGGCTCGTTCTAATGTGTATGTGGTCCTTCCACATTATTGTAGTTGTAGTTGGTATACGTGCTGACTGAACACGTTAACAAAGGCAAGTAGTATAAACCCTTCTTCGGCCTACTAAAAACAGTGAACTCTAGAAGCCAAGGCTCTGTTCACTTTTGGAGACAAACAATACATGAGCATGGATTATCAATTAATTAGTAGTTTCTATTTTGTTTGGTTTCGTAATTCAATTAGGAATAAGAATTAGATGGCTTCCTATTTGGTTTTCAATTATGTTTAGTAGTTGTTTTATTATATAAAGACATTTAAGCCTTCATTGTTAGATGGTTATTATGGAATATTAATTTTTTGTGAATTGTTATTTATGTTTGAAATGTTTAAACCCTAGATTTAGGTGTTTGCTTTATTAAATATTATTGATGTTCATCCATTGTTGAAGCTTCCGCAAACAAGATACACCAGTTCTTTTCTCAGCAGGAACACACCTTGGAATTATGCTGACTTATTATTTACAGTTGAGGATAAGACAACGTTGATATCGGAATGGAGGTCCCAGCTGATTCATAAGTGGTTAGCAATGTCAATCTTCATTAAAGGAGGCTACTTCTTCAGGCGTCACATTTTTGTTGGGAAAAACGATGCCAATCAATCCCCTCTAAGATAGCTTGCACTTTGACAATTTACTACTCCAATAAAAATCTAAACTTTTACTACAACCAACAACCAACCCAACTTCTCAAGCAATCAACAACTATCACAAACAAGTAATAATAAAACAGAAAAAGTAAAGCATACTACAACACAAGATGTAACGTGGTTCGGCTAATGATGCCTACTTACACAAGAGCAAATCTTTTTATAAGTGTGTGAAGAAAAATTACAATCACTCATCTCAAGTCTCTCCAAACTTACTAGATCACTCTTCTCTTCTTACAAGTTTTTTCTCTTTACAATGGTTTCCTCTCAATTTTGGTTGCTCACAAAATTTGGTTTCTATTCAAGACTTGCTTTTTCCAAAATCCGAAACTTTCCTATTTATATTGGGGTGAAATTTCAGTGTAAAAACACGATTTCGATATTCTTGCGAAATATCGAAACCCGATATGTATAGGCATGAGCGCAAGCGCGCTCTGGGCAAGGCCAACTCGAGCGCATGCACTCCCTCTTATACTTCCAGTTTTTCCCAACTCCAGTAGACATGTTTCATGAGAGGCTGAAAAAAAACTATCTTCTTTTTCTAGGCAAGGGCGTGGGCTCACCTTGGGTAAGGCCAATCTGAGCGTCGTGTGCTCTGACTTCTTCACACGAACAATACTTCTTCATGCTACATGGTGAGGGACTCACACCCAACAATCTCTCCCTTTCGAGCCATAAGAGGGGTACTCCAAACATTCCCGAATCAACAGGAGGAGTGTGCTACCATTCCGGCGGTAGCACAACAAACATCAAACTTACTTTTTGATAAAACTTTGGTCATCATATCCGACCTGTTCTTGTTGGTATGTATCTTCTCAATGCACAATTGCTTCTCTTTGAGAACTTATCTAATCTAATGATAACGCACATGTATGTGCTTGGATCTAGAATGAAAACTCGGATTCTTGCTCAAATGGATGACGCTCTGACTGTCACAAAGAACTACAAACTGTTTCTGCTTTAGCCCTAGTTCATCGAATAACCTCTTAATCCATAACATCTCTTTGCAACACTCAGTGACTGCAATATACTCGGCTTCTATAGTAGAGAGCGAGGGCAACACATTTTTGCAACTTAGATTGACAAGAAACTACTCCCCCTGCAAAAGTAAACAGATAACTGGAAGTGGATTTCATAGAATCAACATCACCTGCCATGTCTGCATCTGTGTAACCTTCAAGCAAGGTCTTACTCCCACCAAAACACAAACACACCTTAGAAGTGCCCTTGAGATATCTCAATATCCACTTAACACCTTCCTAATGCTCTTTACCCGGATTTGACAGAAATCAGCTTACAACACCAACGGTGAAAGCAATATCCGGTATTGTACACACTATTGTATACATCAAGCTGCCCACTGCAGATGCATAAGAAATCTTTTGCATTTCATTCTGGTCAGGCTCACCCTTTGGACACTTATCTTTGGTCATGTGAAACTGGCCACCAAGCGGACAACTGACTGGCTTCGCTTGATCCATGTTGAATCTCTTCAACACCTTCTCAATGTAGCTTTCTTGAGAAAGCCACAACTTCCCACTCTTTCTATCATGAGTGATCTGCATACCAAGTATCTGCTTTTCTTGACCCAAATCCTTCATCTCAAAGGACTTACTCAAGGCTTTCTTCAACTTGGATATCTTTTTGATGTTTTGGCCAACTATCAACATATCATCCACATACAACAAGAGCACTATGAAATCCCCATCTGGAAATTTCTGAACAAACACACAATGATCGGAAACGTACTTCATGTAGCCATGCTTCACCATAAATGACTCAAACTTCATGTACCATTGTCTCGGTGCCTGTTTCAACCCATACAAACTCTTTCTTAGCTTCCATACTAGGCGCTCCTTGCCTTTGACCTCAAACCCCTTTGGCTGGTCTATGTAGATATCTTCTTCAAGATCTCTATAAAGAAAAGCTATCTTGACATCTAGTTGCTCAACTTCTAGGTTCATACTTGTGGCCAAACCCAATACCACCCTGATAGAAGTCATCTTAACTACAGGAGAAAAAAATTCATTTAAGTCAATATCTTTCCTTTGACCGAATCTCTTCACAACAAGGCGAGCTTTGTGTCTTGGATGTGGATTATTCTCCTCATGCTTGATTTTGAAGATCCACTTATTCTTGAGAACTTTTCTTCCTTTCGGTTCTTCAACTAAGTCATAAGTGTGATTCTTATGCAAAGAACCCATCTTATCTTGCATGGCCTTCAACCACTTCTCCTTGTATGTACTTTCAAGAGCCTCTTGATAGTACATAAGTTATCCACCATCAGATAGTAAAACATATGTATGTAGTGGGTACCTGGTTGAAGCTTGTCTTTCTCTCTCGGATCTCCTTATCACATCTTCTTGTGGATCGAGAAGATGTACTTCTTCTTGCTCAGGTTGTGGTTCATGCAATTTATCTGCATCTTCTATATCAATAGATTCTATCCCATTATGAGCAATAGGATCATCATCATGAGCTTCAAACCCATGGTTCTCTGCATTCTTAATGCCTTCTGCACGTTCCACAGTAGGAACTTCTGGTTCCTAGTCAACAAAATCATCAATGAAAACTTCTAGCTTCTCACCATTCTCAAAGTCTGCTATTGTTTGGTCTTCCAAGAACACACCATCTTGACTTTGGATTACCTTCTTGTTGATCGGATTATAAAGTTTATAGCCAAACTTCTCATCCCTATAACCTAGAAAAATGAACTGCTTGTCTTTGTCATCAAGCTTATATATCTCATCCTTGGGAATATGAACACTCTGCACCTAAATACCCTAAAGTATCCATAATCAACATCTCTGCCTAACCATACTCTCTCTAGATAATCACTATTTAGAGGCTTCGAAGGCAATAAGTTGATCACATGTACGCCTGTGCACATTGTTTCTACCCAGTAACTCCTTGGTAATTTAGAGTGAGACAATATGCATCTCATCCTCTCTATAGTAGTGCGGTTCATTCTCTCTGCTATACCATTTTGCTATGGTGTCTTGGGAACGGTCTGCTCATGATGAATCCCATGACTCTTGCAATACTCTTCAAACGGCCCAATGTACTCTCCCCTATTATTTGAGCGAACACACTTCAAAGGCTTTGTAGGGGAAATTCCGAGTATCCCCTGATCTTCCTTTGTGCCTGGTGATCTTGAAGCCTCTATTGAATAGAGAAGGGATGAGATGATGGTGAGCATATTTTGCGTAGTTCCTAAGAGCGAATCCCTGTGGTTTATATAGGAAGGGCTACGAGAGTCCTAGGGTTAGGGCTGTCCTCACCGCTTGTGAGTTCCCTTCTATCTTTGGACTCTTCCTTCCTATTAGGATTCCTCTTCTTATGGAAGTCTGAATCTAGACCATATCTTATGAGAGGTAAGTTTCCTTGTTGATCATAATGTCTCATCGTGTATGAGAAGATTATATATAAAAGGTAACTCCTAAGATATGTCATCACGATTCCTTCCTTATCATCAAAGATCGCCATCTGCAATTTCCTTCTGTTCAGGAACTGTCTATATCAGTTCCTAATAATTGGGATAACTGTTATGTTTGAAAGCGGTCAGTCATGTGCCTGGCACATGTCCACTAAATACTCGTGTTGAGCACGAGATCACTTATTCACAGAACTGATCCGATGGTCCTCATCTCATTCTGGACATCTATAGTCTTAGGTTATTTTTCATACACGTGTCATCTGTTCAGTGACGGAAAATCCCCCTACAGATGCCCCCTTTCGTGCCATCTAGCACGTGGGCGCTTGAAGTGACACTACTTTTGGCACGAGAATCTTTTTTCAAAACTGTTACTGGAACTGCTTACGTATTTAACTAATTAAAGCTATGAAAAGATGGCTCGAACAGACACGCCATTTTCCCAGAAAGGTAATGATGGCAGTTCCATCCCGAAAAGACGCACTGCTTGGGCACATCCTAACAGTCCATCTTATATGTATATAAAGGATCTGGTAAGAGAACTCTTATTATCTCTTCTGCTACATTTTTCTACATACTGAACATTTTGATCTCCCATTAGGATTTAACCAAAACTTGAAACTTTTCCTCTTTTTCGATCATGAATCCCAACTGGTCACTTGTAAACTTCGGAGATCTTTCCTCCTTGGAACTGATCTGTGAGAAATTTCACATCCCTGAAGATATTGGCCTGGAGTGGGGGAGGTTATCTGATGAGTTGGCCTACAAGGAGGTGGCGCTCATCACCATTGGTCAGCTTAGGGCTGAACTCACACTTCCCCTCCACCCATTGCTAAGAGAGTGTCTGATTCACTTCAATCTTATTCTTGGTCAGGCAGCACCCCTGTTTTACAGAACTGTCATGTATTCTGCCCTTCTTGCCAAGAGACATGGATTTGCTCTAAACCGTTAGGTGTTTGGTTACTTTTATGAGGTCAAGCGTATTCGAGACCAATCATACTATTATCTCATGACCAGAGACAAGAACTCTCCGATCGTCTTTTTTGAGGGCAAGCAGAGTGACAAAGGTTGGGCTGATCACCACCTTCGCGTGTTGGGTGATGTGTGGGACGTTCGCCCCTCTGATGCTGATGGTGAGCTAATAGGAATTCCTGTTCCCAGAAAACACACCCATGCTCCAACCAGTAAGTCTTCTTACTCAAGTACTTTATAACTTGATATAAGAGTCTTTCGCCTAAATTTCTTTGTTATTATTCCTTAGATGACTCTTCCCCTTGGAATCAACTAACTGCAACTGATGCTGCTACAGTGGACATTATCAAGAAGATTCCTAAGGAATAGAGGATGCCTTGGGTGATAGTTCCTGATCCCACCCATCTTTTTAAATATTTCAACATGTCTACTGAAGAATTGCTACAACTTGTCATTGGCTTTTCCCCTTTTGGGATAAATACTGTGAATTCTGGGCGCACAACACTTCCTCCTGTTGATCAGGATGCCGGACTTCTTCCTCCTCCAGTTCAGGATGAATCCTCTTTGATTATTAGAAGAAGAGGAAACCGTAAGGAGAAAAGTTCTGTGGCCATCTTTAGTGATGCTGCGACGTCGGGTTCGATTCGAGGGAGCTTCTTTGTCGCTGATAATTGTGTGATCAGCGGGCGGAGGGCCCCGAATCCCCATGAATCGGCTGGCCGCCGTAATTTTAAAAGGGAGGCGCATGCGTCCAACCATTCTAGATTGAAGAGATCTAATACTGCTTCTGATGTTGCCCCATCTAGTAAGAAAATGAAATTTCGTCCTCTCACCATAAATGAAGAAACACTTTTCAAGGTCCCTACTAGTATTCCCCCACCTGTTAAGTCTTGTAAGAATGTAGCTGTACCCCTATCAGTTCCAGATCCTCCTGTAGGTTATGAACAAACTGGTGACAATGTCCTTCTGATTGTTGACCCTTCCCTCCCTAGTAATCATAAGGGGAAGGGTATTGCTGGAACAACTGTCGTAACTATCGCTCTACCTCCTCTTTAATTTGGTGATAGGAGGAGGGGGAGTGATGACATCCCTTTCTCGCCTCGATCTCTAGATTCCCCTGAAAGAGAGATGATCGTAAAGATGAGGAGTTGGGGACGAACTGATGAACTTCCTGTTACCAACAAGCATTTTGTAAATGATGTTGACATCGCGTTTGGAGTTTTGGAAGCTGCGCGACTTCCTGTTGACAAGGCTGAAGCCAGCATGACTGGGAGCCTGGACCTGTCCTTTCATCGATCTGCTGTTCATCTTGCTAAGGTAAAACTTTCCCTCTCTGTTTAATGTTCTGTTTCTCTTATTATTTCACTTACGCACTCTGTATCCTTTTCCAGTTAGTGAATGACTTTTTAGCCATGAAAGAGCCTATCTTCGCAGCCTCAGCCGGTACAGCCACTGATGACATGGCTACTGGTGAGCTGATCTGGGTGAAAGATCGAGGCTGCTGAGAAAAGAGCTGAGGAGCTGGAGATCCAGGTTGAATAGCTCTTGGCCAAAGAGAGGAAATCTGATACTGGTTTCAAAAACATGAAAGATATGATCTCCAACCTTCGTGGCTCTCTGGAAAAAGCCCAGAAATGAGCTGCTGATGCTACTACTTGGAAGGTGAAGTTTTTGGAACTGCGTTCCCATTTCACCACCCTGCAAGCAAAGCATGACCAGGTCCAAGGGGAACTTCACCGTAGGAACACCGAGATGAGAACCCTTGGTCAAGCCATTGCCCATGCAAATGAGGTCATGTCAGGTTATGAGAGAGCTCTGAAAGAGAAACGTCTTCGTTCTGATAAGAAGGCTGATGACCTCCTGGCTGAGACCTCTGAGTTCTATTCCAAGGTAGTGCAGGAGGTGAAGAAGAGATTAGCTAAAAATGCCATTCGTTTTGCTTTGAGAGTATTGGATGTTTTTGAAGAGTCCTTCAATGCGGCCAAACAAGTAAAGTTCGAGGAGGCAATTGAGGCTACTGGGTACATTTCTAAGTTAGATGATCAAGGGCGGGTAACCAACTCTTTTGTCTTGTTTCCTGACTTGGACACCAGTATCTCTGTTATTCAAACTGAACTTATGCCTAATGCCACCTCATCCTCTGAAGAAGACACCGATGATAACATGCCTCCCGTTCAACTTCTTTTTATGCCAGTTCTAGTTCCAGTTTCAGGTGAGTGTTCTGTTCAGCCTTCAACCATTCTAGCTAATCCAACCACATAGTCTGTTCTTGAGAGTAAAGCAAGAGTTCCTGACGATGGTGCAACAGCAAGCACTGATTGTGAACCAAAGTTTGATTCTACCCCTGCTTTATAACCCTTTCAGTTGATGATTCACATAAACAATTATTTTATGGGTCTGTAATATTGAGCTATGTCGCTCACATACAATTTACTTACTGAGCTTTGCAACACCTTTATTTTATGCATGCATGCTATTTACTTACTGAGCTCTGTAGCTCTTCTAGTTTATGTATACATTAGAAGCATTTTATGCTATATGACCTATGTTACTATGCATACTCTACCCTTGATGCTCCCAAAGTTCATTTGGAACAACAATAGGGGACCCTAGTAAGCTAAACAGATTACAATGAGGCATGACCAGAATCTGATCAGGATATCATGGAAGCCATTCAAGTTAACTGTAATTAGGAGTTCGATCGTAATAGAGTCATATGTCTTTGCGAAAGTAACTTGGTGCCATGAGCACGTCACTGTGTTTAATAATGATAGGTTCTATTTATTTAAAAAATAAATAAGGTATCACCAGAACAGCAGTGGGAGAGTCTTCCTCAGTGCCATCATGCCGATACAGTTCCAAGCCCATGATTTGCGTGATAGGATCTGGATCCAACCCAGATCTTCCTAGCAACTCCTATGTTGATGTTACGAGAGCGCCAGGAACTGGCGTACAGTTCAGGCTCTCAAGAACACTATCTCTTGCCCCAAGTCTAACTGGCATACAATTTACTAAATAGTTAGTGTGGTCTGTTTCCCTAAAGGCTTAACCCATCTAGGATAATCGCAGTTTGAAAGAATTGGCGTACAGTTCCAGCTGCGTGGGAATGGGAAAGGATCTGGCATACAGTTCAACTTTCCCATACTCAGTATCACTGGTTCTAAAGCAAATTGGCATACAATATTCTTGAACAGATAGTAAGAAGATAATTCTCTAAAGGCTTAGTCCGTTGTAGATCATAAATAAAGAACTAGTGCAAGGAATAAATTCGATGGCAATGTGGAGAACTTTATTGATGACTTGGAGAGGAGTAAACAATGCGAGAAAAGCATAGAATAACAATTTACTGATAGTACTTGCAAAGGTGCTGTGCGTTCCATGGTTTGACAAGGACATCCCCTTCAACAGTGCGTAGATAATAAAAACCAGTTCGACCAGCTTTGTTGATGATGTATGGTCCTTCCCAGTTGGGCCCAAGCTTGCCGTTGGGCTCTGGGATCTCGTGCAAAACTAGATCTCCATATTTGAAAGATCGAATCCGGACTCTCTTGTCCTATGATCTTTTCAGAATCTGCTGGTTAGCAGCTAAGCGAAGTGCGGCACCTTCTCGCTTTTTATCTAGGAGATCAATTTCTCTACATAACAACACCTCATTGTCCAGAGTATGCACAACATCTGACTTCTGAGTGGGAGATACCAGTTCTGGAGGTATGACAACTTCAATTCTGTAGGTAGTGGGGACTCACCAGTTGACCGTCTGGGTGTAGTTCGGTATGCCCATAGGACCTTAGGTAGTTCCTCGACCCATAAACCTTTCGCATCGTCTAGTTTACACTTCATGTTATCCAAGATGACCCTGTTAGAAGCTTCAGCCTGGCCATTGCCTTGTGGGTACCTTGGAGTTGAGAACAGATGGTAATGTGAAACTCCTCACAGAGTTCAGCGACCATTCCTCCAGCGAACTATTGCCCATTATCTGAGATGATAACTTTGGGTATGCCAAACTTGCAGACAATGTTGTTCCAAATGAACTTTCTGACGTCCTGTTCTCGAATGAAGACAAGGGGAACTACTTCTATCTACTTGGTGAAGTAATCTGTCGCAACCAGTAAGATTCAGACATTGCCAGGAGCAGGTGGTAGAGGTCCTACGATGTCAGTTCCCCACTATGCAAATGACCATGGGCTGGCTAATGGGTGCGTTCTATTGCTGGAGCATGGATTAGTAGAGCATATAATTGACATTTTTCACATTTGTGGGCAAAAACCTGTGCATCCTTTTGCATACCTTGCCTTAGGATCTTGAGAGCTAGTGTTCTGCCCCTAGCATGGTTGCCACAAATTTCTTCATGAACTTCTCGCATAACCTGTTCAGCGAGGTGTGGGGAGAGACATTTGAGATGAGGTCCCAGAAAGGACTTATTGTACATATCGTCTCCAACGAAGGTGAATCTTTGTATCATTGCAAGCAGACGCCTTGCTACATTCTTATCCTCAGGGAGTGTCCCGTCTTTGAGGTAAGACTTATATGGATCCATCCAACTTGGAGTAATGGCTGGAATAACACAAACTGTTGTAACTGGGATCTGAATGCTAGATTTCTCCTGGAACTCTATAGGGATGGAACGTGACTCACTGTTGCCCAACATCGAGGCAACATATGCCAAAGCATCTGTGTGTTGATTTTCGGATTGAGGCATCTGATAGAACTAAATGTTCTCAAACTTTCCTTGAAGACCCCTCACCAGTTCCAGGTATTTGACCATTCGTTCGTCCCTAGCCTCATACCCTCCATCAACTTGGAACACAACCAGCTGTGAGTCACTAAAAACTGTGAGGTGTGTTAGGCCCAGGTCGAGGACCTTTGTGAGGCCAGCAAGTGTTGCCTCATACTCTGCTTCATTGTTAGAGGCGTTCCAACCTAATCGGATGGATTTCTTCAGCTGCATATTGTCAGGAGTAACTAACCAGCTCCAACTCTTGTGCCTCTATTATTTGAAGATCCATCCACAAACAGCCGCCATCCGGAGCTCAACTCCCATGGGTATGGATGGGTGTTTGGAGATTCAGGTAGGAAGCCATCATCAGAACTGGGGGTGGTTGAGTCGTACCCCGTGTAGGTCATTGGGAAATCTCCAAAGAATTCTGCTAGTGCCTGACCATTCTATGAGATTCTGGGGACATAAATAATATCATATTCTGATAGTTAAACAGACCATTTAGCTAGCCTTCTCGACCTGTTCGGTCATTCCAGAACTGATTGTAATTGGTACTCTGTAATCACTCAGATGGTATGGAACTGGAAGTACGATCGTAATTTCTTTGTGGAAAAAACAAGTGCTAAAGCGACCCTTTCGAGTTTAGGGTACTTTGTTTCTACTGGTAGGAGCGTCCGGCTCAAGAAATAGACAGGTTTTTCAACCTTCTTTTCATCCATGTGTATCGATATAACCGATGCCGTAGTCGATGAAATGAGAGATAAAACCGTGACTTCTCCCTCAACAGTCTTTGAAAGGATTGGTGGTGCCCCCAGGTATGTTTTGAGTTGATTGAACGCCTTTTGGCATTCTTCCTTCCATGCAAAAGAGGTGTTCTTTCACAATAACTGAAAGAGGGGTTTGCACTTATCTGAACTCTTGGAGATGAACCTGCTCGTTTGCTAACCCGCCTCAACTTTTTGAACCTCTTTCATGTTTTTAGGTGAGGGCATTTCTATGAGTGCTCGGATCTGATCTGGGTTCACCTCAATCCCTCTCTTAGTAACTAGGTACCCCAAAAACTTTTATGATGATACAGTGAAAGCACATTTCGCAGGGTTGAGCTTCATGCGATATTCTTGAAGAACATCAAATGCACGTTGCAAGTGGGAGAGATGATCTCCCCATTTTAGACACTTGATCAAGAGATCGTTTACATACGCCTCCACAATGTGACCTATCAATCCTTCAAACATTTTGTTCACCAAACACTGGTACGTGGCCCTTGTATTTTTTAGTCCGAACGACATGACCTGATAACAGTACAGGCCATCCTCGGTTGTGAAACTTGCATGCTTGTGGTATTCCTCATGCAATAGGATCTGGTTGTATCCAGATGATACATCTGTGAAAGATAGCAGTTCATGTCCAGCCGTTATATCCACTAACTTGTCAATTCGTGGCAGAGAGTAGCTGTCTTCCGGGCATGCACGGTTCAGATCCGTGAAGTCAATACATATTTTCCATGATCCATTCTTCTTTCTTATTGGGACAATATTAGAAATCCAGGTAAGGAAATTAATTTCCCTGGCAAAATTAGCTGCCTTTAGTTTTTCAACTTCAGTTTTTACCGTTTTGGATCTGTCAGCACCTATCCTTCTCAGTTTTTGCTTGACTACTACTGCATCACTGCGGACATTGAGCTGGTGGCATGCCACATGGGGGTCAATTCCTGGCATTTCTTTGAATGACAAAGCAAACACATCTCTGTGCTCTCGGAGGAACTGTATCAGAGCCCGGCGCTCTCCAGAACTCAACAAGGTGCTGATGAAAGTGGTTTTTGGCAAGCTACCTCCTACAATTTCCACTTCCTCTAACGGCTCCAGTAAGGGGAGATCCTCCCTCTCTCGTGGGACCAGGTCTGGGAGAGGTGGATCTAGTTGTAATTGCTATTTGGTAGGTCGCCCCCTGTAGGAACTGTTATGGTTACATCAAATGACTACGAACCGCGAAACACCATGCGCAGCGGAATAAAGGTGTTCATGGTTTGGTTTAGGAATTCATACCTTTAGATCAGCTAAGATAACTCTGAGAATCCAAGATCTATGAATCAGCAACCTCTTGATCTTCTGTTGTATTCCTATCCTTAGAATGGACGTTGTGTGGGCAACGATCTTCCAACCTCTTCTTTCTCTCTTGGCCTCTCTCAATCACAAAATTTGGAACCGATTTTGGATCTACTTTTCTTGAGCAAAACCTTAAGAAAAATGGCCAGAGAAAGAGGTTTCTATTTATAGGCTACAATAGGGACCATGAGGAGAAATTAGGGCTAGGTCTCCTGATGGGCTTGGGCTTCCCATGTTCTCCCAGAACACGCGGCCCAAGTCCGTCAACAAATAGCTTATTCCACTAAAAGCCATTGTTGCACTATCGCCCTAATCCCAAATTACGTGTTACGTTTATGGGCTCCATATTATATGCTCGTTGATCTCCCCGTGTTTAAGATATTGAATGCCCATTGATTAAGTCAAGTTACTGACAACTACATTAATCAACTTCTTATGTCCTTGAGTAGTACCACTCAACCTCATTATCATGTCAGATTAAATCCACCTGCAGGGTTTACATGACAATCCTTATGAGCTCCTCAAGGGGACATCATCAACCCGACTTCTTGCGGGTCACGAATTCCTTCTATAATCAACAACACACCTTACATACAATGTCATTGCCAAATCCATCAAGTTTGTTGATTCACAAATGAATCTCACTCATTGATGATTTAAAGCAATGTATAATGCACGTAAGTGCTCGTTATTATATCCAGATTAAGAGGACAAGCATCCATAATAACAGAGGTGTTTGTTCTCTTTTATAGTCAGTATAAAGATAAACAACTTCACTTGGTCCTGTTCAATACACACAAAGTATACTAGTATAATCCTGTAGTCAAGATAGACTAATACCAGATTATACTTCAACCTTACCAATGGTTTGTCCAAATCCATCTAGGTTGTGAACGTTTACTTATACTTTATAAGGTACTGATGATATGATCTTCTGTGTGTCACCACACACCATATCATCTATAACATAAAGTATTAGACACATGCATATAACTAATAACATATATAATATGCATAACATTTGCCCATTTGATTCTCATTCAAAATATAAAGAATTAGAGTTAATACAAAAGTAATGCTTTTAGTATATAACCCTATCAGCCCCACCTCCATTGGTTCAAAAGGGAGTGGGGACTGCTTTGTTGCCAGTGCGTAGCACGCTTCGACAGGCACCTGATCCCTTCTAATCGTCTCAATTGTCGCATTATGCGGGAACTTTAGACATTGGTGATAGGTTCTAGGAACAGCTCGGAGTATGTGCAGCCAGGTCCTGCCCAAGATAATATGATAGGGTGTGTTAGCTTTTACCACAACAAAGTTTATGATGAGAGTTACTGGACCAGTAGCTACAGGTAGTTGGATCTCCCTAACTATTAGAGCTTTGTCCCCACTGAATCCATATAGGTTGGAGTTGGTGGTGACCATTTCAGAATCAAGAATTTGCAGCTTCTTGAATACATCATAATATAGACATCTGTTGAGTTTCTTGGATAAACCAATATGCGATGCAAATCATAATATCCAAAAGGAAGTGTCAGAATAAGTTCATCCTCATGAGGGCTCTGGATGCTACAACAGTCAACCTCAGTGAAGAGGATAAGCGGATCTTTGTGAGATACCGCGTTAACCTGAGCTCCTGTAGTCAGCTCGCTGTTCATGATCCTCATCGATCTACTTGAATTGGCGATGCGCATTTGATATCGCGCACCTTTTTTAGTGATCTGTCCACTTCGTTTGCTTGCTTTTTTGGAAATCATATTTATTTGGAGTTGGCCATTGAGCAGTCTAGTACCTGGGGGATCCTGAACTGACGTGCTTTGATCTCCTCAGGCTATACTACGTTCGCCTATTCGTGTGCCACAAATTGCTTCAAATACCCCCTTTCAATTTGATCTTGCAGTTCATTTTTTAGGGTCCTGCAGGCTCTGGTGATGTGACCCTTACTCTTATGGAACTTGCAGTAAGTCTTTTCGTCTCTGGTACCCAGGGAGCCTGGCTTTAGCTGAGCTGGCCATTTGAGGTAACTCTGATTTTTGATCGAGTCCAGAACCTCATCTGGCATTTTGTTAAGAGGGGCGAAGTTTCTGTCCATTGAGGGAAAAACTTCTTCAGCTCCCTCCACACGTGGCTTATTCTGTGATTTTCCATCTACACTACTGGCTACATTTTGGTATTGCCCTCTGGGCAATCGACCCTTTGGCGACCACGATTACGGTCTCTCTTAGATTTTTGAGGGAAAGAATTTCCATTCCCTTCTCGAGGAACCCTAGGAACTGTCCGACTAGTCTTCTTCGCTTCCTGACGTCTGCTCAGAACATCCTCTTCCCATCCCGCATGAGTTTTAACCCTGTCAAGGAGTTCCTCTAAATCGCGGGGTGGTTTCCTGGAGAGAGATCCGAATAAGGCGTTGTTTTCATTCAACCCTTGTTTGAAAGCTATTATAGCAGTCTATTCATCACAAGACTCTATTTGGATTAAGATTTCCATGAACCGTTGCATGCAGAATCTCAATACCTCTCCATCCTTTTTCTTGATGTTGAATAATGCATCGATCCGTTTTGGCTGATGCTTGTTACATGAGTACCTATTTATGAAGGTCCTAAATAGTTCTTCTAAGGACCTGATCTGACGCTCAGGTAATCTGTGGTACCACTAGAGTGTAGATCCAGACAGGGAGGTTTTGAACTCCTAACACATGACATGGTCATATCTCTCATATTCTCTCATAGTGGCACGATACCTGAATACGTGATCCACCGGATCTAACTTACCATTAAAGAGACTGAACTTCGGTTGTTTGTAACCACGGGGATATGGCTTCCTCATCACCCGTGATGCAAAAGGAGATCTACCTGCCCCCATTATGGCTGATTGAACAAGGGAGTCTTGCATTTTTCTCCCCTTGCCTATCATCCGATGCATCTGATGGATCAGGTCATTCTTCTCAGTTTCCCATGTACTTTCTTTGGTAGAAAGTTTCCTGTTCTTATCTTTTTTACGATGTCGAGGGTCAACATCACGATCCTGGTCAGTGGACTCCAATTCTGAGGCAGTTCCTGAGTCCTTATTTGAGTTGTTGTATTCTGACTCAAATGGCTCACATCATACTAGATCCCCACTCCTTGGATTCCTGGCATGACCACCTTCTGGAAGGTCATCATCATCGAGATCGATAAGTGGCTCCTTCCCTGTGTCAGATTGATATAAGTGCCTTAGCCACTGTAATTCTCGCTCAAGGTTGCTTCTTTGTTGTTCCAGAGCTTGCACCGCCTGACTCGTCTGAACAGACTATGGGTTGGTGAGGACAACATTCTCACCATTTTGACGTTCCTCCGGAGCGTTATTTCTAGGACCTGCTATGGGAACAACTGGTCCATCGGGGCTAGTCACAGGTCCTTGGGGATCATTCGCATCTTGGTGACCGACATTCTCACCCCTTTCAGGCATCTCGTGTTTTTCTTCTCTGATGGCGACACTGCGCGTGGTAGCTCCACCCTTTGTTTTCTTTTTTCTTGCCATCACAACAGTAAGAGTTTTTAGACTAAATCAATCATTTAAAATGAATATTTACCTGCTTTCATCCCCACAAACGGCGCCAAAAGATGTAGGGGAAATTCCGAGTATCCCCTGATCTTCCTCTGTGCCTTGTGATCTTGAAGCCTCTACTGAATAGAGAAGGGATGAGATGATGGTGAGTTCAGGGTTGAACCGTCTGACGGCTGCCTGCATATCTCCTTTGTTTTTAAGGAGAATCAAAGCCTATTTTGCGTAGTTCCTAAGAGCGAATCCCAATGGTTTATATAGGAATGGCTACGAGAGTCCTAAGGTTAGGGCTGTCCTCACTGCTTGTGAGTTTCCTTCCATCTTTGGACTATGCCTTCCTATTAGGATTCCTCTTCTTATGGAAGTCTGAATCTAGACCATATCTTATGAGAGGTAAGTTTCCTTGTTGATCATAATGTCTCATCATGTATGGGAAGATTATATCTAAAAGGTAACTCCTAAAACATGTCATCAGGATTCCTTCCTTATCATCAAAGATCGCCATCTTCAGTTTCCTTCTGTTCAGGAACTGTCTATATCAGTTCCTAACAACTGGGGTAACTGTTATGTTTGAAGGCGGTCACTCATGTGCATGGCACATGTCCACTAAATACTCGTGCTGAGCACGAGATCACTTATTCACAGAACTGATCCGATGGTCCTCATCTCATGCTAGACATCTATAGTCTTAAGTTATTTCCCATACATGTGTCATCTGTTCACTGATGGGAAATCCCCCCTACATGCTTTCCTGTCTCTCTTTCCACCATGCTATGGAAAGTCTTGAGACTATATGCCTATATCTTTCTTGACGCATCATTAATGAAAGTCAAGAAATACAAAGCTCCCCCATGGGACTTCACTTTCATAGGACCGTACATAAATTTGTGTGTACTAGCTCAAGGACATTCTCCTTTCGGTGAGAAGGGAATCTTTGAAAAAACACCCTGTGTTGCTTTCCAACCAAACAATGAGTACACCTATTTAGATGTGTACCTTTGATGTTTGGCAAGGCCTTTTTCTTGGCAAGAACTTCCATGCCTTTTTCTCCCATATGACACAGTCTCTTATGCCATAGTTCGGAGGAAGCTTCTTCTTGTGCCGCATTTAACTCTTCTTTACACAAACTAGCTTGTGTCTTGTAAAACGAGCAAGTTTTCTTCTCTTTAGCTACTATAATGAAACCTCTACTTACTTTCCATACCCCGTTACCAAACAAGTTTTGAAAGCCATCATCATCTAACTTCCCAGCGGAAATTAGGCTTAGCGGAATGTCAGGGACATGTCTTACATCCTTGAGTGTCAAGGTGTAGCTGACATTGGTTTTTACATGAACATCACCAATGCCTATAATCTTTGAGACGCCACTGTTACCCATCTTCACTTCACCAAATTCACCACATTTGTAGGTAGTGAAGAAACTCCTGTGCGGTGTGACATGATAGGACGCTCCTGTATCTATCATCTACTCTATATCTTGGCATGAGGTATTAACATAACACTCACCACAATCTGACACAATCCCCATTAGATCATCATCTGCTATTGCGGCAGTATCTCGACTTGTGCTTCCGTTCCTCTTTATCATGTCTTCATGTACACAGTTATTCTTCTCATCCCTCTTTAGTGTTCTACACTCATATCTGAAGTGACCCTTGGTGGCACAATAGTAACATTGTCTCTTTACCTTAGGATAGCTTCACCCCTAGATTTGCTTCTGTCATCACTTCTAGAATGAGATGGTTTTCTGCTCTTACCTCTCCCTCGCTTCTCTATGACAAGGATCTCTGAGTGAGAGGAGCTGCTTCGTGAACCCCTTCTTGTCTCCTCATTCATCAATGCCCCGGTAGCTATCTCCATGGAAATGATTCCATCCTTAGTGGCTCCGCCAAGAGAAACTGCTCAAGTCTCCCAACTGTCGGGTAGAGAATTCAATAGTAACAAAGCCTCAACTTTGTTACCCATATCAATCTTTATCTAATGAAACTGATTGATGATATTCTATTCATAATGGGGTGAAATTTCAGTGTAAAAACACGATTTTGATATTTTGGCAAAATATCGAACCCGATATGTATAGACATGAGTGTGGGCGCGATCTGGGCAAGGCCAACTCGAGCGCGTGCGCTCCCTCTTCTATTTCCAGTTTTTTCTAACTCCAGTAGACATGTTTCATGAGAGGTTAAAAAAAAACTATCTTCTTTTTCTGCAAAGGCGCTGGCAAAAAAGCCAATCCGGCGTCGCGCGTTGGCTCTCACTTCTTCACATGAACATTGCTTCTTCATGCCACATGGTGAAGGACTCACACCCAACACTTTTCCTTTGCCACTGATGTTGGTAAGAAGAAGGCTAGGCACCCCGCTGTGAGGGAGTAATATTCACATCCAATGAATATCAAGCACGTGTCCAGCACAAAGATGAATGCAGATCGACCCTCGATCCTCATAGCTTGCTTCATAACGACTCAACTACGGCAAGCGATCTGACTAATATGTAGTCAACCGACCCGGAAGTCTTCATCACACGAGCTCACTTCATAGTAACTCACTACACATGAATGACCTCTCATGGTAGTGATGTTTCATACTCTCACTCATCTCAACGGTCGGTAACGTATGTCTTTATTACTACCATCAAGACTGGAGCTTCAGGCACGCTTCGTAATAACTCGTCATCATGGCTCGGGAGTGACACGAAGACACGGATCGACGGCGACGTGACGAGAGCGGGGAGGCGCAACCCCTTGCCTATATAAAGAGGATGAGGAACTACGTCTGACCTGATTCAAGTCTCCCCCCAGCATAGAGAACTTGATACGTAGGCAGTTCGTCCATACGAACTCAGTCAACTCTGTCTAATCATCCCAATCCCTTAACTAAACCTATATTTGTAAGGATTACCAAAAGCATCCTTTACATTGGCGCCGTCTGTGGCTCGATTTCTTGAGTTCACAAACCTTCAAACAAAAACTTTTGAACAAAATCACAAGCCCACGAAGCATGGAAAACTTACACGATCAAGTGAAGGCTAGTGCTACCCAGATGGAAGCCATGAACGGTAGCATTGCCCAGCTCCGACAGGAGAACGCCGCTCTCAAAACCTAGGTCGAATCCCAGAGTCTGAATGGGGTTACCACTGAGGACGGGATCAATGAAGTCAACCAGCAGATCAACAACCTCTCCCAGCGGAACGAACAAAGCACTGGGAAGAAAGACGCCACTCAGGTCATCCACAAGATGTTGAAGATGTATCGGGCATCATCTTACACGCTCGAAGTACTCAATAATCCTCCCCTCAATATTTCATTCAGCCTCGGTTCTCAATGTACGACAGCAGCACGTGCCCTGGTCAGCATGTAACTCGCTACATTTAGAGCCTTGCACTCTACAGTGCGCAGGAGTTCGACCACCTACAATGTCGCTTGTTCCCAGCAAGCTTAAAAGACGGAGCTCTCGACTAGTTCTACTCACTAGGACCAAACTCAATCGATAGCTTCGAAAACCTCACTGACAAGTTCGCTATCCAGTACGTCCACAACAGACGTAAGACAGCCGACCTCAATTCACCTTCCTGGGACGTTTCAAGACAGAGCTACTGTCCATGGAGAGCGGCCTCAAGGAGTCATTTGCCATAGTAGCCTTCTCAAATGCGATTAGGAAAAACACTGATTTGTCTAGGTCGCTCATGAAAGAGCACCCTGAAACATTGGCTGAATTGTACTCACGCGTGGAGAAGTACATCAAGCTTGCTAAAGGCATTGTAAAAGAAAGGCTAAAGGCCACAGGCGAGGTCGCTGTGATCTCAGATAACGCCCCATCTTCCAACAAGCGACCCAAGCAACAGGGTCAGCAGACTAGCAACCAAAACCAAACCAAAAGAGTTCACTGTGCTTACAAGTTCTCCAAGTTATATACTGGAGAAAATAAAAAACATGGCCTATTACCGACCTGAGGTAAAACGGCCAGAGGACATACCAGGGAAGCCGTATTGCGCTTTCCATAAAGCAAAGTGCCATGAGACCAATGAATGTTGGGGTCTCAAGTACTACCTTTAAGACCTCATCAAGGCAGGGCATCTCAAACATTATACTGATATACCCGATGGCGACCTGCGTCACAAACTTATGGCTCGCAGAGAGCTAAGCCAAACTCCACCACGCCCAAGCAGCCAAGCTCATTCTCATACCAGAGGATGTTCAAAGGAGCGATCACGTCACGAGCGTCGCCATCACTCCTCTGACAGAGACACTAACAGAACCATCAACATGATCACCTTCCAAGACGACTCGGTCATATCCTCCAGGGAGAAAAGGAGATGAGTGGGAGTCCTATACGAAGTCTACTAGTTCTCCTCACAAGCGGCCCCCATCCTACGCACAAATGGCCGTAACTCAGGAGACATCACCATCACTGAAGCCGACCTCAACAAGGTGTGCCTCTCACATAATGATGCCTTGGTAGTCCACGTCAAAATCAGCGACTGGACTGTCAAGCGCGTCTTGATCAATCCAGGCAGTTCGTGCGCTATCCTATTCTATTGCACTCTGAAGGAGATGAACTTGCCCAAATCAATTATGGTCGATCCAATAGCCCCCTTCTATGGCTTCAACGGATCACGAGCTGACCCAATAGGTGACATCATTCAACCTGTCTCAGTGGGATCATATGAAGACAATGTCAGCATCAACACACGCTGCATTCTAGATTTCAACTCGTCCTACACTGCTATACTAGGACGCCGTTGGATCCACAAGATGCAAGCAGTCCCATCAACACTTCATCAAGTGTTGCATTTCCATGGCCCCAGAGGCATGATGGAGCTCCGCAGCAACCAGCTCGGCGCTCACAACTGTAATAAGATCTACTCAGTTAGCAAGCTCGCTGGGGCTTCACTAAAAAACAAAGGTGAGATCACCAAAACCAAGCTAGCAGAAGACTTCATCTCTGAGGTTAAGACCTTGACCAATACCCCCCGCAGTGACCTCACTGAAGAGAACCCTAGGGACTCAGTAAAAAATGTCCCTCTTGAGTCCCACCCCTTCAAGTGAAAGAGACACCACAAAAGACCAGGACCCCAGAGGTCGCTCAAGCCACTGAAACTGCTACTCCGATCGAGATGAAGGAAAAAGTCAACCTAGGAACCGAGGACGACCCCAAGTTCATTTATGTAGGAGCTAACCTTGATCCTACTCACAAGGCACAACTTGTAAGCTTTTTATCATTAAATAAAGATGTTTTTGCTTGGTCATATATCGATGTGCCTGGAATTGATCCCAATATTGCATGTCATAAGTTAAATGTTAACCCTAATGCTAAGCCAGTTCGCCAACGACCTAGGAATGTCTCTTAGGTTCAAAAAAGCAATAAACGACGAGATTGACAATGTACAAAAAGTAGGCTTCATTAGAGAAGTGGAATACCCCGAATGGATTGCTAATATAGTAGCAGTCCCAAAAAAGAACGATACAGTTCGCCTATGTGTCGACTTCACCAATGTCAACCAAGAAACCCCTAAAGATGGCTTCCCCTTACCAAGAATCTACCAACTCGTGGACCAAGTAGCTGGCCATGAACTCATGTCAATCATGGATGCCTATAGTGGCTACAACTAGATCCCACTGGCAGAAGAAGACCAGGAGAAAACATCGTTCGTAACAGAATAGGGCATCTACTATTACAACATCCTCTCATTCGGCCTAAAGAACGCTGGAGCGACCTTCCAACGATTGGTAACCAAAATGTTCCAGGACATGTTAGGTGATAAAAGGTAAAATGATAGTTTTACCTACGAATAAACGATGAAACTCAAACGTAAATAAAACTAAAACTTTAGTTGCTCATATATCAAAGTTATCTACTCTCGTTATCGTTCAATATAGTTGGAGTAGAGAATTCGTTCCACTCCTAGTTGGTTTAGGTGTAATGTTTTCTAGTTTGTGTAAGCTAACAAAGTCATGAGAGTAATGGAATTGAAATTAACTACGATGGTAATTCAACTAATCAAGATGCGATAAATGAAATGACAACAATTTAATACTAAATTGAAAATATGAGGAGGAATTAGGGGAATTTGATTCCACCTTGATTCGACTCAATTAACTAACGAAGAATTTGTCGTAATCCGAATTGAAATGTTTTCGCATAACAATTGGGTCTATCTAATCTCTAATCATTCATGGTAATCTCTACCAACTAACAATCAGCATGTGAAACAATCAAACCCATTCTCATGAAGAACTAATTACTTTCTAGAATGAAATAGTTTACTACGATGATTTCTATGCTAATAAAATCAAGTTTTATCAAGGCTTCCTCAAACCCCTCTAATGGAGGTTTTAGCCTTGAATCATTACACTATCATTTCTAACACAAGAACAATAAGAACAAGTCATTTGATATAAGTAATTTAAACTTTATAATTCTAATTGAACAATAGTCTAAGATTCAAAATGAATTAAAATTGAATTTATAACTAAGATTATGAATAACTAATTATCAATTTAAGGCAAACTAAACAAAATGAACTAAGTAATGGATTTCAAAAACTAAATTTACTGTTCTAACTAATTTATTTATAATTCACTAGATAAACAATAAGTTATTGATTCTACAAACTAATTTCTTGTTCTAAAAACTAAATATATATAAAACAACTAGCTCTACCTAAGTTATTGGATAATTGCTAAGTAAAAAAAAGTAGTTTAAGAGCTAAGTCTTTTGTCTTCATCTGGAGGAGACCAGATCCATAATTTCGTGCATGGGCTGAGGAGCCATGTTTTGGGCCGGAAAATCGAGCCCAAAATCTCATTACTTCAGTCTATAAAGGGGTTTTCAACTGGAAATGACTTCAACAGCCTTTTCGTCCACTTCTGCTCCTCTGATTGGTGAAGGCTTGGACCATTAGAAAGCTCGTTCCGAGCTGGTTGTTTTGATATAAGGTAGGCTCAATTCTGAGGTCCAAGTCCAAAGATACAGCTTTCGGAAGTTCTACTGACTTTTGTGCGCTATTTGTGTGCGCATTGACTTTGACTTTTCAGCTTTGACCGGGCTTTAAAAAGGTTTTTTCTCCTTGAATCTTGGCCTTTAATCATAGAACTTCTTAGCAACCAACCTTTGCTCCTTTATTTCGCAAAAGGGAGGCATTTATGCACATATTCGACTCCAATGCCTGAAATACATAAGAATACGATAACAGTACTAACTCTTACTTATTAATCACATAATTGGTCTAAAAGTAATATTGTTAAGGGGTTAAAACTACAATTTTAGGCTCTTATCAAACCATCCCCAAACAACATTTTGCTTGTCCTCAAGCAAATATGAGAAATTAGAATAAATGACCAAAAATAGAGTTCTAACTAATCTCGTTTCACCGAGTGCGATTGCATTGACCATATCCAACAAGGCCTTAAACCACTAGGAATTTCCTAGTGGACAAGTTATAGCCTCGTGAGAGTTTTTCAGTGAAGGTACTCACAAACTTCATCTATACTACAACGACTAAGAAATAAAACTATTGTTTCCTTATTTATTTTCAATATCTATCCATCTCACTAGCAATGAATACAGAATAATCAAGTCGAAATCTAAGCTAATATATGCATAATAATCAATCATTTACGAATAAACATATATACAATGAGTAATGCTATGTACTGCACTAACAGGTCTGTTTCTGAAACTTTGGAATAGCGTCCTTAAGTAGGTCCTCACATAAATGTCAAGACAAAAATACTCTGATTTTTTCGCTCAAGTTTCACTACTCCAGTGTGCACTGGGCACACTTTACCTTACAATCCCAATGATACATAAGGAAGCCGAAGTCGATCAAACATATCTGCCACTTACTATCACACCAATCTATTCCTAATTGAGCTAGAGGTCTTTATTAGGTGTTGCGGGGATTAGGTGATGGTTTTAAGAATGAAAGAAATGAATATTCAAAAAGAACCAGTCTGAGATAATAGTCTTCATATTATGTAACTAGAGAAAACCTTATTTTTACCTTGCTTCTACACTTTGTTTCCATCCTTAGCCATTTTTTTTTATCTTTTTATTTGGCTTTTGACTCCTTTGATTATATTTTTGGAGTTCTAACTCTTTATTATTATTATTATTATTTTCTTTGGATGGAAACTTTCTTTTCTTATTTGAAGTAACTAACAATTTCTTGATTTCAAAGGTCTTTCTCTTTTCTATTATTCATCTATATTCTCAGACTCATTCAAAGAATGGGTAGGCTGATTTTTATTTTTATCTTGTTTTGTAAAAGGGTAAAGGATTTGTGGTTTATGAAAGGCTAAAGAAAGGCTCAGAGGGGCGACTAGCAAAAATACTTTCACATAGGTTTGAATTTCTGGCTATATCGATCCAAAGAGGGCCTAAATTCTCGCTTAAGATATGGTATAGTGATCAAACAAGTGGACGTGTGATTTCTCTATTCGGAATTTACTTTTTCCTTGTGTCATTTCTCAAATATTTCACTCATATAAGACTTTAGGCTATATTCTCACAAGATTTGTAGAATAAGTATACTAGCCTAGATTTCAGAAACTTACTGTCAATACAAACGTAGATACTCATGCAATATATTTATAGAAAGATGCAAAAACTATTCCCTATATATTAACCTAAGTTTCTAAAAACTATTACCTACATATTAACCTAAGTTTCTAAAAACTATTCTAATGCAAAATCTAACGTGAAACTTCTAGATTATTGAGAGTATAGAAAGAAAACAATACCACTATTCCTAAGTGTATAGCATAAAATTTTTATTTTTATTTTTAAATTTTTGAAATTTTTACTAGAAAACAAGTGCATATTATACATATCTATATCCTAACTGATGCCTTAAATTACGCGTGTTTCTATGCCACCCCCAAACAAGAAGCATGCTTTGTCCTCAAAGTATTGAAATAAAAAGGGTAGAAAAATACCATGGAAACGCGTGAAATTTTGGAACATCTGCAAAACAATGTTAAAACATACTAATATAGAAAAATAAAAACAAACGCAACTCTATATGAGTTCCACCCATTATGGGGTTACAAGAAGTAAAATGCTTGGGACATAAGCAGACACTAACTGAAATAAAAACTTACCTTATTTCCAGCGTTTAAACATCACCCTCATCCTCTTCTGTAAAGAAATGAGGTTCCTACGCATCCTGCCACGCCATGATGATTTTTTAGGCTTCACGCCATTTATCATCTATGATCGCTAACCTGTTAAGTGCCACTTGGTCGGATGGGGCGTAAGGTGCAACCTGATGAGGTTGTATCCTCCACCCTTGCCAAGTCATTGCATGGAAAGATCGAATAATACAATTGGTGGGTCTCACAATGTTGACCCCAACCCAATCCGTAAAACGGGTACAAAAAACAGGGAAGAAACATAACATAATACGGCAAACTAAAACAGGCATAAGAAGGTACTTATGCCTCATGCTATGGGCTTGCGTTAAACTAGACATTAAGGTCTGGGGAATATCATAGAGTGTACGTCTCCCAGCTAAAGCAAGAAAAATATCACAAGTTTCGTCATTCGCAGAAGAATAACGCCATTCCCCTCTAATGTTTAGCATAATCCAAAACATAACAATGCCCACGTTCATGGACAGGCTTCCAAGGGCGACGTTATATTCCCCTTGGCCCTCTATCCTAAAGATTCCTGCCCCATAATGCTCATGCAAATTCTCATAGTTATAAAGGTACATATTATTGACCAAATAGGCCCATGAGTCTTGTATTTCAGCGGGCATAGCAAGTCCAAGAACAAAGGCTAGCAAAAACTTGGTAATTTCCATTGGTTCATCCTCAATGGTGATGGAGAACACTTGTTCTCCATCTGTGTTCTCCATCTGGTCTATCAAAGAACTTACAATTATCATAAAAATAAGATGTAAGTGCCGGAGAATAATATTCATCAGGTCTTACCATTAGGGGTTCCCAGCTTACGTGTATGATCACCTCGTGAAACCAAGCACCATAGGTGTTGTTTTGGAACAAATCTTCAAAAGACTGCTCCAGTATGATTGTAGGAGATGTCATCACAATAAACACACTCTAGAGTGCTACAAACAACCCTGGAAAAACTCACAAAAAATCAGAAAATAAAGCGGCTGTGAAGGTCAGGGCGCGGGGTGCGCTCCTGTCTTGGGCGAGGTCCAGAGAATAGAGCACAGGGTGCACTCTGAATTGGTCTTGGTAGGGCAGCAGGGCACACTCTGGTCTTGCTCAAGTTCCAGAGGAGAGAGTGCACGGTGCACTCTAGAATGGTGTGTGTAGGGCACGAGGTGCGTTCCGTGTACTCTGAGCAGGATGAAGTGAAAAACAAAAGGAAAAATTTAGAGGTTCAAGGTGAGAGATGCAAGTGAGATGTGTGGGTTGAGAGTGTAGAATGAACAAGTTGCCCTACACAAAAAAATTTTAGTTTAGTTTCTAAAACGAATCAACAAGTTGCCAAAAAATTTTAAGGCAATTGCTGGAAACAAAATATTCTAATACCAAAGCGGAAACAAGTTAGGTGCATATTCCGAATATAAACCAATAGCTTTTTGGTTAAATTCGTAATAGCAACTTCCTAATTCTATTCATTGAATTCCATTCTATAACACTATCTAATCTTAGCCATGCCAATATCGGCAACATTCCCAACCTCTCATATTTCCACAATTTGTAAGATTTAACTTCTAAAATGGTGGACAAGATAAAAACAATGTGAAAAACAATAATACCACCCCCAAACAATTCGGGAAGGTGGGATTCATTCAAAAATCATTACATGCTTAGATAAGAACCAAATTAAATTCAAATAACAATTAACTACAGAATTCAAATTTAACTACTAAATTTAACAACTCAATATCCAATCTACTAAAAACAATAAAAACAACATCAAAACAACAAATTTCCTAAACTACTAGCCACGAGATGAAGATGGGCCCTGAGATGAAGATGGACCCGAGTTATCCTTCCTTTGGCGACGACGCTCATGCCTCATAAACTCCTCTGAGGAAGAACCCCCGATGGGTGGCATACGTTCTAGGATTTCCACTCGGAACCGGCGATGTGCCTCTGTAAATGCCTTCATCTCTTCCCAACGCTCATCCTGGCGCTGGAAGTTCATCTCCACAGTTTTCTGCAGGTTCACATGTTCATCATGAATGGCAACCTGCCTAGTCCGCAAGTCTTCACATATATGGTTCAGGGAATGCAAACCACAATGCAGCATTGACATGTGTTCCATATCCGAATTACAGTTCTCCAAGGCATTGGCATCAAAACATGTTGTGTCCTCCTCATCATCCGAATCACCCTCTTCCACAACCCTTTCTCCTGGCAATCTCCAAACTTTCTAAACACATCCCGTATAAGCAATTGCATTTGCATGCAACTTCAACATCGTCCGCTCAGTTTTGGGTTTCTCACCAAAAGACAACATAATCTTCGTAATTAAAGCAGGAAAGGGTGCGGTACTTACTCCAAATCCTCTAATCATAGTGAACAAGAAGTCAATGATGCAAAATTCATACCTCTGGTTCTGTAGTATCTAGAGTACGTGCAGACAGTTCAGACCGATGTCACTGAACTTCTCTTTCCTAATGACATTCTTACCAACCCACTGAGCTACAGCCAGCTAGTTGGTTCTTAGTGACGACTGTCGGACGCAATGTGATTTCGCATTGTACTCTCCTTCCACAACGGTGTCTTTCATCAATGCCTCTACACCGCCATACTGGGATTCTTGCACGGTGGCTACTAGCTGGCGGTTTGGCATAATGCCCAGAACCTCAGTCATAATTGAAGCATGCACTTCTCTCCTGGCACCATTCGACTTCACAAAAATCTTCCTCCCCTCGATTTCTCGCTTCTTATAAAAATTCAAAACCAAATCCTCATGGTAAAAATCATCCTTCATATACCACAACCATTGCCACTTGATAGGAATTTAACCGACCTAAATTAACAGGCTAATTAAACCCTACTTTAATAATAATAATACTCGCAAGCGCACGAGGTCTATTGTAATAGGTGTGCAAGAACGAGGTCGATCCCACAGGGATTGCTTTTTAGGAACAACTGAGTACTAACTTATTATTTATCCTAATTCGAACAATGTTGTTTTAGAGAAAGTTGGAATTAACTACTACTAACACAATTTAACTAAACTAATATCTATGAAAACAATTAAAATTAAACGAACGATTGGAGAGAAATACTAGGACTTTAGATTCTGCCGCTAAACCTTTTAGTAAATATTTTAAGACTAGGTTTCAATGTTTCAAATTAATATGAGAAACATTTGAATGAGAATTCAGTGTTTCTCAGGATTTTATCATGACAACGCTATTTTTACATAAAAGCATATTTCAAATTCAGCACTAAAGATCAAACGTAAAAGATTACTCATCTTTTTATGGCATGAATAATATCTAAATTTAATATTTGCAATTAAATCAGGCTTTGATCAATAACAATATATATTCAAACGACTAAGGATGCATGACATACAAAGTGAAAGAATAAACTACTATCAATCGTGAGTATATTGAACGCAAATTAATCGGTTAACATCTAAGTGAAATCATCAAAACCCAAACTCAAAGTAATAACATCAAGGCTAGGGCTTCATCTTAGCCCTAGCTAATAGTTTAGCAGCATATAATAATCGATTAGTAAACGAAACAAAGGATAGAAGAACTCCTTGTCACGGTGAGCTTTTTATCCGCAGTCTCGGTTTCTAATCACAACTCCAATTCACTGTACTGCTCCAAACCCCAGCCTCAAAAGATGTAACCTGTTTCAGCTTTGTGAGACGCCTCTCCTGTTCTCCTTCTTCTTCTCTCTTGAGCTCTCTCTCCTGTTTCTCTCTTTCTTTTCTGTTTCTTTCCTGCGTTCTGGAGAGCCCCCTTCAACTCTCTGTCTCCTCTTCATATATCAATTTTTTTTTCCTTATGTGAGTATTCAGTTTTGATTTAAATGGAAAGTTCTAATTTGGTTTTAGCTCTCGCAAGATTCGAAATTCGATCGAAATTAGAAAAGTGTCGGTCTCTGTTGGAATGAAAACATGGGATTGGTCCAATGATCTGGTGGTATGCAGATTCATGGAAGAATGGATAGATTGCCTTGTTTAGTTTTGGAAACTTGTGTGCGTGCTCGATTTGGTCACCGGAACTTGCAGGATGGTTTTTTCTATTTCTGTTCGTGAGAATGAAGGAGGAAGGAAACTAATCCTTTGATCCGGTGGTCCGGTAGCTAGGAACTATGGTAGGAAGGGCTTTAGTGTATATAGGCTTTTTGGTATTTGGACTTTGGTGTTAAGAAATGGGATGGTTCGGTAGTGCTCAAGACATATCAAAGGCTAACAAGCCTTCCTTTATAATGGTCACGTGGGTGTACTTAAGCTCATGGGCCATTTACCTTTTATTCCTTTGTTACTTAGTTGGGCGCAAAATAACAAATGTCCAAACCAATAACCCAAACCATAGCCGATCCATATCAAACAAAGACAATATAATCGCTAATACTTGCACCTACTAAACTGAACAATCTAAGCCAACCAAATCTTGAACTCCTGCACTGACCATTCCAATTCCTACCAATATCGACACTATTAATCAAGTCCACTTCAATTCCTACAAAATCACCGAAAACACACTAACTAAATCAAACAAATTAAATAAACGAACTAACTAATATAAAATTAGGCATAAATAATATAACATTTACGTGCTTATCAAATACCCCCAAACTTACATTTTGCTAGTCCTTGAGAAAAAACTAAAACTAAACTAATAACAAAAATAAAAATTCTAACTCACTTTCGTAGGAATCATGATTACACTTAGCATGTGCAACAAGCCTTTTAAACCCCTAAGTTTACCCTAGTGGATGAGTTTAGTCTCGTAAAAGTTTTTAGAGAAGATACTCACAAACTTCATCTATACTATAGCGACTAATAAATAATAGCAATGTTTCCTTAATTTATCTCAGGTGTTCATATATCTCACTAGCAAGGAATAAAGAATACTCATTTTAAAACCTATGTTAATACATGCATAATAATCAAATCATCTAAAGATAAACATACATGCAATGAACAATACTATGAAATGCAGTGGCAAGTCTATTTCTGAAACTTTTGGAATAACGTCCCTAAGTAGGTCCTCACAACTGTGTCAAGACAAAAATACTCTGATTTTTCCACTCAAGTTTCGCTCACTCCAGTGTGCAGTGGGCACACTTTTCCTCTCAATCTCAATGACGTCCAAAGGAGTCGAGGTCGATCAAACACATCTGCCACTTACTATCACACCAACCTATTCCTAATTGAGATAAATGTCTTTATTAGGTGTTATGTATGGCTTAGGTGATAGTTTAAGAATAAATGGAATGGATAAACAAAATAGACAAGTCTGAGAAAATAAGGTCTTCAAATTATGTAACTAGAGAAAACCTTGTTCTTGCTTTTGCTTCCATCCTTAGCCCTTTTGTTTTGGCTTTTGACTCCTTTGATTCTATTTTTGGAGTTCTAACTTTTTATTTTATTATTTTGGAAACTTTCTTTTCTTTTTTATTTCTTTTGAAGCAACTAACCAATATTTGTTTCTGCACAAGTTTTTCTCCTCTCTTTCACTTCATCTTATTTCTCAAACTTACCTGAATGGGTAGGCTATTTTTATTTTTATTTTGTTTTTATAAAGGGTAAAGAATGTGTGGTTTATGAAAAGGCTAATGAAAGGCTCAGTGGGGCGACTAGCGGAAAAAATATTCTTTAGGTTTGAATTTCTAGCTATATCGATCCAAAGATGGCCTAAATTCTCTTTTAGGATATGGTATGGTGATCAAGTAAGTGGACGTGTGTTTTCTCTACTCGGAATTAACTTATCCCTTGTGTCATCACTCAGATATCAACTCGTATGAGGCTTTTAGGCTAGATTCTCATAGGATATGCAAAATTAAGCACTCTAACCTAGGTCTCAGAAAAGTACTGCTAACTACAATCGTGATGTTCATGCAAGACATTTATGAAAAGATGCAGAGACTATTACCTATATATTAACCTAAGTTTCTAATAACTACTCTTAATTCTAATGCTAAATGAGACTTCTAGATTATAATCATCATAGAAAAGGAAACAATACCACTACCCCTAAGTGCATAGTATAAATACGTTTTATTTTTCGCTCAACAAAATATTTTGTTCCCACCCCCAAACTTATTTTAGACATTGTCCTCAATGTTGACATAGATGCTCAATTTCAAAAACTAAACACATGGACAAGTAAAAGAATAAGGAAAGAAGTTAAAAATAGCTCCATGAACGAAAAATAAAACTCGAGTCACCTGTAGAAATTAGTACCTCATTAAAGATAGAATAGTGATAATATAGAAAAAGGAATCAATGAACTACGATGACTACAATGTGTCACGTATCTCATTCCATAGAGTTACGCGTCTCCAAAAAGGCGGAGAAAAGGTGCTAAAGTGGAATGCATGAGATATGTGCACATAAGACACAACAAAAATAAAAACATGGGTTGCCTCCCACAAGCGCTACAGTTAACGTCTCTAGTAGACGAATGCTTCACACAACTGATCAGTGCTATAAGTTGGAGTCATCAACAACAGCGAAATTAGTTTTTTTTTTAGTCATGAGAAGCCTAAGCGCGCACGCGCTCAGCTTTGTCTTGCATAAGGCGCGACCCGCGCTCATGCCTTGACCAACTTACAATACTTTTAGGACGCCCTGAGCGCGCATGCGCTCAGTTTTCTCTTGCATAAGGCGCGCTCCACGTTCATGCCTTGACTAACTTATAGTACTTTTAGGGCAGGCGCGCTCAGTTTTGGCTTGCCCAAGGTGCGACCCGCGCCCATGCCATTTTTGTGACAAAAATTTTCAGAGAAAAGTCCAATGTTGGTTTCAGACAAATGCTATAACACGTGTCTTTTCTGGAAAAATTTCGACAGAGTCTACTCTGTATTTTCAATATTTCATAAATATAAAACCTGTCATAACTCATCAAATACCACTCAGATTTCGACCAGATAATAGTCAAGTATTCCAATCTAAAAAAAAAAAGATCATGCAATGTTCAATGTAGTAATTGCCACCCCCAAACTTAAATAAAACACACCCAACCATGTATCACTTAATAAGATATGCAAATGCAAGGAACGATAAGTAAACATGAGACCATGCATCTAATATATAGTAATAATGCCATCAGATTTTCGTAAATCCGACAACACTTTCAAATCATCTTTTCGTACGCAAACGGCACGGACCTTCGCTAAATGGTATCGAGGTTGTGTATGTTTATATTTCACTCCCATTTTCTTACCATGATTCTTAGGCAAATTATAATCACATCTCATAACTCTATTAGGTATATTAGATATGACAACTTCATTAGCAATGTCATGAGATGGAGCACAAGATTGTGGAACCTGGTTAAAAAATGATAACGTGTGTGCATGACTAGTGGTTTTACACCAAACTTGAGAATTTCTTCTTCTAACATAACAGTGATACTTAATATGACCTACACCACCACAATAATAACAAATGATAAGATGTCTAGTGCGGTCAACATGGGAGGTGGAAGGGACATTAATTGGTATACACCCTGGTTCTAAAAAAGATGAAACTGACTTAGAACACATAGCAAAAGTATTACAAGCACTTGGACACTCCTCAATATTCAAATTTATAGCTCCACTACAAAGATTAGGAAATGTCATATTGGGGTCCATATTCTTCTTTAAAAGATCAAGCATAGTTTCAATATCCTTTTGAGTATCTTGAATGATGCCAAACTCACATTTTCAAAGAATTATTCTTATCCCTAAGATATTCATTCTCTGCCTGTAACTTGTTTGCAATACACATATTTTCATTAACTTTGGAACTCAAAACAGTGTTTTCACTTTCAAGAGATATAACCCTCTCAGTCAACCTCTCATTATCATTAAGCAATTCATGATTTTTTTTTAAAAGTGCAACATACAGCTCATGAAAATTTTCATGTGAATTACTCAACAAACTATCACTGCTAATACTTAGACAATGCTTAGAAATAGGACATGAAGGAGTAACATCAAGAGTATCCCTAAAAGAAAAGTCATGAGATATAGGATTCACTACCTCTCTTTGTTCCTCATCATCACTATCATGAAAGTGGGTTGATCTAACATTTAAGAACTCAGAAGAAACATGCAACCAAAAATCATCATCACCCAACAGTAGGTTATTAGTCTCAACCAAATTAAGCTCACATAAATTTTCTGACTCCCCAAGTTGGTTGTTTTCCTCAAAACCATTGGGTTCTACCTGATTATGGAGTTCTTTCTTATTATATTCCTCCATAGAGTTTACTAACTGATTGACACGAGGAAGTAGTTGGGTAACCTCATAGGTAGTTAGTGCCTCTCTCTGGTCCTCTTGCATTTTCAATAAACTTTGCATGTTCAATGTATTTTGCTCCATTTGAGCAAGAGAGTGTGCTAAAGAAGATGAAAGTGCAGGAGGATTGTATGTATTATAACTCCACATTTTTTTTAAGACTCTATAAGACAACACACTAACAACAAGAAAACTAACTTAACACCTAAGACTATAAATAATGCAAACGATGCACACACACAAATAATATCAAACAATTATTTCAAACCAGATTGAATTTTCAATAATGTTTAATATATTTACTCCTAAACCCAAATAACACGATTTCCAGTTCTTGTGCAAAAGCACCGTCACTCGATCCATGTGTCAAAAGGTCTTTCCTAGTGAGCGGGCTAAACCTGTCCTAATGTAAGATGCCTAAGGCTGGTCAAATGTGAATTAACCTTACTAAATGCAAGAAATAATAAAAACAAACAAAACACACAAACAAACAAAGTCCAAGCCCACAAAAGAAAGAGACGTACCTCCGACGTGAGCCTTCGAGGGCTACTTGCGACGCCGGGTGACGACAAACAAGCAACTTCCCAAAAATCCCCAAGAAAATCACAACTATCAGCTTTGTAAGAAAAAATCTTTGCTTACTACCTGCGAAAATAACAATTAGACACGGAAACTAAGAAATAATAAAACTACGACTAAACTTAAACTACGAATCACGATAAATAAAACTTAAAACTCAATTGTGCCACTACAATCCCAGGTAGCGGTGCCAAAAACTTGATAGAAATTTAACCGACCTAAATTAACAGGCTAATTAAAGCCTACTTTAATAATAATAATACTCGCAAGCGCACGAGGTCTATTGTAATAGGTGTGCAAGAACGAGGTCGATCCTACAGGGATTGCTTTTTAGGAACAACTGAGTACTAACTTATTATTTATCCTAATTCGAACAATGTTGTTTTAGAGAAAGTTGGAATTAACTACTACCTCTAACACAATTTAACTAAACTAATATCTATGAAAACAATTAAAATTAAACGAACGATTGGAGAGAAATACTAGGACTTTAGATTCTGCCGCTAAACTTTTTAGTAAATATTTTAAGACTAGGTTTCAATGTTTCAAATTAATATGAGAAACATCCGAATGAGAATTCAGTGTTTCTTGGGATTTTATCGTGACAACGCTATTTTTATATAAAAACATCTTTCAAAATTCAGCACTAAAGATCAAACGTAAAAGATTACTCATCTTTTTACGGCACGAATAATATCTAAATTTAATATTTGCAATTAAATAAAGCTTTGATCAATAACAATATATATTTAAACTACTAAGGATGCATGGCATACAAAGTGAAGGAATAAACTACTATCAATCGTGAATATATTGAACGCAAATTAATCGGTTAACATCTAAGTGAAATCATCAAAACCCAAACTCAAAATAATAACATCAAGGCTAGGGCTTCATCTTAGCCCTAATTAATAGTTTAGCAACACATAATAATCGAACAGTAAACGAAACAAAGGATAGAAGAACTCATTGTCACGGTGAGCTTTTTATCTGCCGTCTCGGTTTCTGATCACAACTCCAGTTCACTGTACTACTCCAAACCCCAGCCTCAAAATATGTAACCTATTTCAGCCTTGTGAGACGCCTCTCCTGTTCTCCTTCTTCTTCTCTCTCAAGCTCTCTCTCCTGTTTTTTTTTTTTTTTTTTTTTTCTTCTGGAGAGCCCCCTTCAACTCTATGTCTCCTCTTCATATATCGGTTTTCTTTCCTTATGTGAGTATTCAGTTTTGATTTGAATGGAAAGTTCGAATTTGGTTTTAGCTCGCGCAAGATTCGGAATTCGGTTGAAATTAGAAAAGTGTCGGTCTCTGTTGGAATGAAAACATGGGATTAGTCCAATGATCTGGTGGTATGCGGATTCATGTAAGAATTGATATATTGGCTTGTTTAGTTTTGTAAACTTGGGTGCGTGTTTGATTTGGTCGCCGGAACTTGCGGGATGGTTTTTTCTATTTATGTTCGTGAGAATGAAGGAGGAAGGAAACTAATCCTTTGATCCGGTGGTCCTGTAGCTAGGAACTATGGTAGGTGATAAACCATAAAAATGAATAGTTTACCTACGAAATGAACGATGAAACTCAAAACTTAAGTAAACTAAAACTATTTACGTGCCTATATTTTATCAAAGATTCTACTCTCAATCCTATGAGATATAGTGGAGTAGAGTGATTCGTTCCACTCCTAGTCCTTCCGCATGCTGTGTTCTCTACGAAAAAGTACTCTTAACTCTAAAGTCTAATGAGAGATTTACGAAGTGGCAACTAGACTACGATGCAACTACCCACAAGATGCAACTAGTCGACTATTAGAACTACTATGGGAATGCTACGTTGATTCTATGATGAGGAGTTAGAGGGGGATTGATTCCACCTTAACTCGACTTAATCCTACTAATCCATCGATAGAATCCGAATCGAATGAGCTTTGCAACACAATATGGTTACTCCTAATCCCTAATTACATGTGGCATTTCTACCAATTCATAACTAGTATGTGAACGATTAAACCCATTCTCATGGTGAACTAATCGTTTCTAGAGTGGAAAGGAAATTACGATGACTCTACGATAATCGGAATCAAGCTTTCATCAAGGCTTCTCAACCCCCTCAATGGAGGTTTAGTCGAGAATCATCACGCTATCATTCCCAATGGAATTCAAACAAGACATGATATAAAGATTGAAACTTTGCTTGTTTAAACCCAATTCAAAACTACTAATGCAATAATTGAATTAAACTAATAATGGCAATTACTTGAATCTACGAATTGAAACTAAACAATTAATGGAAATGAAACTAACTTATGGAGAACACTATTTTATTAATCTAATGAATAATAAAACAATGATTCAAATACTAAATTAATAATCTAACTAATCTAAGTCTAGCTATCTACGTAATAAGGGAAATTAGATCTAAACAATTGTAAATGACAAGAATCGAAATTGACAAACTAGCTATTTTATTTATCAAACTAATGAAGAATAATGATTCTAAGAGTTTAATATAAAACAATAATTGAATTTAAACTAAACTTAATTTTATTACATGAAAACTAGATCTATAATTATCTATAGTTTTAGGTCTAACTAGCTACCATTAACTATCTACCATTAACAAAGAGCTAAGCTTTTGTTTTTATACTTTCAGATCCAAAAATCGTGCATGGGCTTGAAGCCATATTTTGGGCCAGAAAATCAGGCCCAAAACCCAATTCTTTCAGTCCGGAAAGGCCTCTTCAGCTGCAGTTGGCTTCAACAGACTTTTCGTCCACTTCTGCTCCTCTAATTGGGTCAAGGCTTGGACCATTGGAAAGCTCTTTCCGAGCCCGTCGTTTTGACATAAGGTAGGCCCCATTCCGAGGTCTGAGTTCAAAGATACGGCCTTCGGAAGTTCTGCTGACTTTGTGTCTTTAAGCTTACGCCCAGCGTCGACTTTTCAGCTTTTGACCGGGCTTCAGAAAGGCTTTGTCTTCTTGAATCTTGGCCTTTAATCACGGAACTCCTTAGTAACCGACCTTTGCTCCTTTATCTCGCTAAAGTGGCACATTTCTGCACATAATGGACTTTGAAGCCCGAAATGCATAAAAATACGAATCGGTGTTAACTCTTAATTATTACTCACATAATTGGTCTAAAAGTATGATCATACAGGGTTAAAACTACAGTTTTGGGCTCTTATCAAACCACCCCCCAAACAGCATTTTGCTTGTCCTCAAGCAAAGATGAGAAATTAGAATAAGTGACCAAAAATGGAGTTTTATCTACTCTCGTTTCGCTGAGTGCGATTGCATTGACCATATGCAACAAGGCCTTAAACCACTAGGAATTCCCTAGTGGACGAGTTATAGCCTCGTGAGAGTTTTCCAGTGAAGGTACTCACAAACTTCATCTATAATACAATGACTAAGAAATAAAACTATTGTTTCCTTATTCATGCTCTAAATTAACTATACCTCTCACTAGCAATGCATATAGAGTAATTAAGTCGAAACCTAAACTAATATATGCATAATAATCAATCATCTACAATAAACATATATACAATGAGTAATACTATGAAATGCCTAGCGAGGTTAAGTTTAAAAACTCGAATAAGCGCCCTTAAGTAGGTTCTCACAATAATAGTCAAGATATAACACTCTGATTTTTCCACTCAAGTTTATTTACTCCGGTGTGCGCATGGGCACACTTTACCTTACAATCTCAATGACAACAAGGAAGCCTGAGTCGATCAAACACATCTGCCACTTACTATCACACTAACCTATTCCTAATTCAGCTAGAGGTCTTTATTAGGTGTTGCAGGGATTAGGAGATGGTTTAAGAAGGAAGGAAATGGATATTTAAAAAGGACAAGTCTGAGATAATAGAGTCTTCAGATTATGTAACTAGAGAAAACCTTGTTATTTACTTTTGCTTCTACACTTTGTTTCCATCCTTAGCCATATTTTTTTCTTTTTCTTCGGCTTTTGACTCCTTTTATTCTATTTTTTTTTGGAGTTTTTATTTTATTTTATTTCTATTTTTCTTTTCTTTGGATGGAAACTTCTTTTCTTTATTTTCTGAAGCAATTAACTAACTTTTGTTTACACAGGTTTTTCTCTTCTTCTTTCTTCCTCATTCTATTCTTAGACTTACCTAAATTGGGTAGGTTCATTTTTTTTTTTTTTGTTTTGTTTTGTTTTGTAACAGGGTAAAGGATTTGTGGTTTATGAAAGGCTAAAGAAAGGCTCAAAGGGGCAACTAGCGGAAAATAATTCATAGGTTTGAATTTCTGGCTATATCGATCCAAAGAGGGCCTAAATTCTCGCTTAGGATATGGTTTAGTGATCAAGCAAGTGGACGTGTGATATCTCTATCCGGATTTTACTTCTCCCTTGTATCATTTTCAAAAATGTTTCACTCATATAAGGCTTTAGGCTATATTCTCACAGGATTTGTAGAATAAGTACTCTAGCCTAGATTTGAAAAACTTACCTTAACAATCATCGATACTCATGTAATATATTTATAGATAGATGCAAAGATTATTACCTACATATTAACTTAAGTTTCTAAAAATTATTCGATGCAAAAGCTTCACGGAGACTTCTAGATTGTTAAGAGCATAGAGAAAGAAAACAATACCAATATTCCTAAGTGTATAGCATAACTTATTTATTTATATTTTTGAATTTTTGAAATTTTAACTAGAAAACAAATGCATATTATACATATCTATATCCTAACAGATGCCTTAATTACACGTGTTTCTATGCCCCCCCCACAAGAAGCATGCTTTGTCCTCAAAGTATTTTAAATAAAGAGGGTAGGAAAAATACCATTGAAACGCGTGAAATTCGTGAACATCTATAAAACAAAGTTAGAACGCACTAATATAGGAAATAAAACCGACGCAACTCTATAATGAAGTTCTACCCATTATGGGGTTAACAAGAATGAAATTGCTTGGGACATAAGCGCACACTAACTAGATTGAAAACTTTCCTTATCTCCCCGTTTACTCATCATCTTCCTCATCCTCTTCTTCTATAAAGAAGTGAGGTTCCTTCAAATCTGCCATGCCATGATAATTTGCCGGGCTTCCCCCATTTATCATCTATTATTGATAACCTATTAAGAGCCACTTGGTCTGACGGGGTGTAGGGTGCAACCTGATGAGGTTGTATCCTCCACCCTTGCCAAGTCATTGCATGGAAAGATCGAATAATACTATTTGTGGGTCTTACAAATTAATGCATCGTAATCCAATCCGTGAAACGCGTGTACAAAAAAACAGGAAAGAAACATAGCATAATACGGGAAATTAGAACAGGCATAAGAAAGAACTTATGCCTCATGCTATGGGATCGAGCTAAACTAGACATCAAGGTTCGAGGAAGGTCATGACACATACGTCCCGTGGCTAAAGCAAGGAAGACGCGCAAGTGGCATCATTCACGAAAGAAAAACGCCATTCCCCTAAAATGTTTAGCATGATCCAAAACATAACAGTTCCTATGTTCATGGACGGGCTACCAAAGCGCGACGTTATATTCCCCTTGGTCCTCGATCACGGAAAATGCCTGCGCCCATACGACTCATGCAAAACTCATAAGTGTAGACATACATATTATCTACCCAATAACACCATGGGTCTTGTATTTCAAATGGGCATAGCAAGTCCAAGAACAAATGCTAGCAAGAACCCCGGTAATTTCCATTGGTTCATTATTAATGTTGATGGAGAACACTTGTTCTCCATCCGGTCTTTCAAAAGAAAATGCAGTTATCCTAAAAATAAGATGCTAGTGTTGGAGAATAAAGTGCATCGGGTCTTACCATAAGCGGTTCCCAAATTTACGTATGTGATCGCCACGAAACCAAGCACCGTAAGTAGTGCTTTGGAACAAATCTTCGAAGAGACTGTTTCGGTATCAATGTAGGAGATGTCATCTCAAAATTATGCTCAAATAGTCGCGGAATGATCCGGGAACAACCCGCATAAAAGCGGAATTTTTCTCGTCCACGGAAGTCGATGCGAGTCGCTCAAGATTTTGAATTCTAGTGTTTGAGAGCTGGTCGCAGCCACCTTTAAGCGAAAGTTCGGACAAAAATTCTGAAAAAAAAATGTAGAGAGCGAAGTCGCGCTCCCGTGCAGCAGCGCTTTCAGAGGTTGAAGATCGGAAAATGAGACGAAACGTGGGAATCGTGGGAGTGAAAGGTGAGTGATGGAGGTTAGGTGTAGTGTGAGTTGTGAGTGTAGAATGAATGAAGTTTATATAGGTTTTAAGTTGCTAAAACGGATCGGGAAGTTGCCAAAAAGTTTTTACGGCAGTTTCCGAAAATCCTAAAATTTCCAAACCCGGAAACGGAAACAACTCATATTCTTGATTCTAAAACAAACCTAGTATCTTTTAGGTTGAATTTAGGATAGAATCTACCTATTTAATCGAGATTTCATCCTACTATGATACTTATTCATTGATTTGCCTAAACGGCCATATTTTCACCCTGACTCTGCAATAACTTCTAAAACGAGGGTCATATAAAAATCATGCTGGAATAGATAACACCACCCCCAAACAATTTGGGAAGGTGGGATCAATATTAAACAATCACGCACAATGAAAATAACCTCATTATATTAAAATTTTCATTCGAAGTACATTTCACTACAAAATTCAAATTACGGAATTAAACTTACATTAAAATAAATAACAATAATGAAACTACAAATAAACATCAAACGATACTATCCCTAACCACTTCAATCTCGGTAGCGGAGGGCACACGCCGGAGATGGCTCCCCGAGCTCCCGATCAGGCCAGCACCATTAAATCTTTTGGCGGCGACGCCGTGCCTCGATGGTGTGTCCTCGGAAGGAGAATCCCCGTGAGGTGGGAATCGTCTAAGCATGTTGGCGAACGGCAACCGAGCTTCTAGCTCGGCCCTCATCTGTTCCCACCGCTCGTCCTCTCGCTGGGATCAGATCTCGAAGTTATGATGGATAGTAGCCTATCGAGTCTGGAGGTCTTCGCATATAGTGTTGAGTGAACGTATGCCACGATGAATTATGGCCATGCGTTCTGCATCTGACCAACACCTCTCCAGGGCATCCGCATCAAAACAAGTCAAGTCCACCTCATCCTTCAAGGCATTCTCATTTCCACCATCCTCCTCGTCCTCTACCCTATCCTCAGGCAACCTCCAAACTCGTTGGACACAATCCTTATAGATGCGAGGATTTCGGTGTAGGGTGATGTAAGACCTATCGGGCGGAGTCGCTGCTCTCAACTTCAAAGATGATCTTGGTTATCAACACGAGGGAGAGGTGCAAATGTTTCCCTACTCCCCTAATCATGCTAAGCAAAAACTCCAAGATACAGAACTCGTACTTTTGCTCCTGGAGTATCCATAAAATGTGGAGGCAGTTCAGACCGATGTCGCTTACCTTCTCCTTCCCCAGGATGTTCCGACCAATCCACTGAGCTGCAGCCAGCTGGTTGGTTCTGAGAGATGCCTGGCGAACACAATGCGATCTCGCATTGTAGTTCCTTTCGGTAACTGTCACATGCATCAATGGCTCTACCCCATTATATTGGGACTCCTGTAACATGACATCCAGATGGATTCTAGGCGGAATGCCTAGAATCTCGGCCAACAACCCAGTAGTTACTTCCTTCCTCTTCTTTGCCACCATAACAAAAATTCTACTCCCCTCCAACTCCCTCGTGTTGTAGAACCGTCGGACTAAGTTTTCGTGGTAAAAGGCTTCGGTCGAGTACCACAAGCTATTCCAGTCTCTATTGATCATTTCGTCACCATAAAACGGCGCGAAGTGGTCGCCAGTAAATGCTTGCTCCGGCAAAATTCGACGTTGTTGAGCCATTTTAGTGTTTGGAATGTAGTGGGGGTTTAAATGGGATGTGATGTTGGAATTTGAGTCGACCGACTGAAACAAACAGTGGTGGTGGCGCGGTGGTGGCATGACAGCTTATATTTTTTAATTTTCGTGGGTTTTTGGTAATGCAAGTTGGTGGATTTGGTGGTGGTTTGGTTTTAGAGAAGATTTGGACTTGATTTGAATATGGGCGTAGGTTTATTTAGGTTTCTTGTTTAATTTTTGGATTTAGGTTTTGAAGTTTTGGTTTTGTTTGATAATGGCGGTTTGAGAAGATGAAGGATGACTGTTGGTGTGGAGCAAGGGCGCGGGTGCGCTGCCGGTGCGCGCGGGTTAGTCCCAAGCCCAATTCGAAATTTTTGAATTTTTTGATTTTTCGCAAAACTTCAAACTAAAATTGTCGCTTCGTTACCGGTCCGATTTTTGCGAATGAGATATGGAAATGATCAGGAGAGAATTTCCAATCTAACGATCCATAAAACACTCTATTCCGACCGTGGATGACTTAGAAGATAGTGGAAAATGCCTCAAAGTGCGTGCATGACATACGTTATGCGAACGACTGAACTCTAAATTCATAGATTATGTCAACCCGGATCGAAATACAATTAAACGGCCTAAGCAACTCTAATGGGACATAAAACATTCTAGGACGGAAACACGAACACCCCACCCCCAAACAAATTTTTTACAACAAAGTTTAGAAAATTTGTTTTTTAAGTGGGTCTTTTAAAGTCAGATTCCCGAGACTTCCTAGATTACTATGTTTATTCTTTAAAATATATATATATATATATATATATATATATATATATATATATATATATATATATATATTTACTTTTATAATGAAAAACAATAAGCAAGAAAGACATAAGTCATCCCATAGAGAAACATGACTCAAAAATCTGAGAAAACATGCAAGAGTGGAAAACGTGAATTATATTAAACGTGGACTTAAGATCCGGTACTTACAGCCACACACTCCATAGGGAGGGCCCGGTTACCTTAATGGTGCATTCATCAATATATGGAAATGAAAGGAAATGCACCAATCACAAAAGTTGAGTTGTTTATAGTCAGATACTCAAGACTTTATCTAAACATATGTATGAACATGCAGTTTATCATATATCAACAACCGGAATAATTGTGGATCATTCCATAAATAAATATCACAGAAAACATATCCAAAAACAATCAAGCACCAAGATTTCCTATGACGCAACCTAGTGAAATGAAAGCGAAGTCGGATAACCCTATAACGTAACCTAGCATGTACCTTCTTTTTCATTTTTGAATGAGAGGGTGTTCTAGTGAATAAGTGTGGAAAAGTGAATGGTTGTGGATAATATGGTGGATATGGATAAGTTGTAGAAGGAAAGCATGTAAACAATGAGGATGTGGGTTTAGCACAAAACTCATTCATGGTGTGTGTAGGGACTGTTTCAAGTCTGAAAATGAAGGTGTCAAATGCTTTGTTCTTCTGAAGTATTTGTTTACTAGGTGGATTTAAAAAATTATGAAGTATAGAAGAAACAAAACGATCGAGTGCAAACTCGAGATTCCTTTGTAAGGGTGGAAGGAGGGGAGTCGAGGTAGATGTTGTGCAAAATAGTTCTTGATAGGGTGAATCATCACCTGCTCTAAGAAACTCATCGAATTCCTCATCTAGATTGGTCATATCCACGTTACTATGATAAAAATGTTGGAGTGTGAACTTCCAAAGGAAAGAAATTTGGGCATATGATTATCAGAGAACGTGTTGTTGAAATAATCTCGAGCAAAGCTCTCGATCATGCTAACCTCTCCATCCATAGACGAATCGGGTAAATGTGTCTTTGTTTTAAAACATTTACTTCAACAACAAGATGGCCAAAAAAAGACATGGACATTGAACCATCGTGGGCAATTAATGAGCGCGTTGGCGGTTGCGCCGTGAAAGGGCGCCCTAAGATGATCGGGACCCGAGTCGTTAGCGACTTACGTAGATCGAGGATGACAAAATCAGCCGGATAGTAAAAATCCTGAACTTTTACCAAAGACATTTTTCGACCACACCCTTAGGATACTTAATAGACCGATCAGCTAATTGCAACATCATTTTAGTGGGTTGCATCTCGTCTAGACCTATTTGTTTATACAAATAAAATGGGAGTAAGTTAACACTAGCCCCCAGGTCTAATAACGCGGTCGTCGTATAAGAATCTCCTAAGGTGCATTGTACAGTAGGACGACCAGGGTCCTTGTACTTAACAATTCCATTATATTCAGATAGAGTTGGGAATTGTTCTGTTAAAAAGGCGTCTTTTGGTATATTGGTCTTATGCCTAGTAGTACACAACTCCTTAAGAAACTTAACATGGTGTGGTAGCTTTTTAATAGCTTCGAGGAAGGGAAGGTTTATAGTTAGATTCTTGAAAACGTCTCTAATATCCTCATAATTAGTATCCCTAGTTAACACGGCTAATTTTTGTGGAAACGGTGGTTTCTGTCTATATTTAGCAATGGTATCACCTGGAAGTTTAACCGTGACTTTCTGTTTCTTAGGTTGTGTTGTAACTGGTACCTCTATAGTGGTAGGCTCTTCAGTTTCTATTTCGCATCTAGTAAAATAGCAGGTGTAGGGGAAATCGGTGGGGTAACTATAGGCATAGTTACTTTGTTATCAACCACCACTGCCGAACAATCCGGAGTGGTGATGGCCTTTAGCTCACCTACATTTCCATATTCATTACTAGTATTATCGGTTACCTCAAAGGCTGTGTTTGTTGTTTTAGGAGTAGGTATTGCGTGACCTGGAAACACACATTTGGGTTGGGCTTTATCTTGGGCCAACTGTTGGGTTAAATTATTAACGGATTGTAGAAGCTGTTGGTTAGATTTAGCCATGGTTCGGAAAATTTTTTGGCTCACTTGTATGAAGGTGTCAAGACGATCCGGTTGTGTGGGTGTAGTAGTCACGGGTGGTGTGGATGGAACTATTTCACGCGGAATTATTTATGGGTGGATTTTGATAATTATTATTTACCTAACGATACCTCTATTAGCATTATAATTATTATAACTACCTTGACCTTGTGCTTGACCTTGTCGAGGTTGCACTTGGTTGTTGTAATTATTAAAATTACCCCGACCACTGTCCCTTGTCGTGGTGGAACTTGGTTAAAACTGTAAGTTGGCCTAACATATTGATTATTGTACCACGGAGGTGTGACGTGTTGGTTATTTCTCCAACCCGAATTTGGGATTTTGTCTCCAAGGCGCTAGGTTCACTATTAATGGAACAAGCCCGTTCATAGGCTATTGGACCCGATGGGAGTCGGGATGCTCGGGGCTCCAACAGAAACTACATGGATTTGAATTTACGTTCATGACGGGGATAGGCTTTTGTTGAACAGAAATGGCATCTACCTTTTTAGTGAGTGATTCGATTAGAGTTTTAAGCTCGGGATCGTGTTTAATTTCAAACATACCGGCGGCCTTAACTGTATTTGATGAACTAGCAGAGCGGTGGATATCGTCACTACCCCCCCAGTTGTTATTCCGCTTAGTTTGATCTAAATTGACAAACTAGCTATTTTATTTATCAAACTAATGAAGAATAATGATTCTAAGAGTTTAATCTAAAACAATAATTGAATTTAAACTAAACTTAATTTTATTACATGAAAACTAGATCTATAATTATCTATAGTTTTAGGTCTAACTAGCTACCATTAACTATCTACCATTAACAAAGAGCTAAGCTTTTGTTTTTATACTTTCAGATTCAAAAATCGTGCATGGGCTTGGAGCCATGTTTTGGGCCAGAGAATCAGGCCCAAAACCCAATTCTTTCAGTCCAAAAAGGCCTCTTCAGTTGCAGTTGGCTTCAACAGACATTTCGTCCAATTATGCTCCTCTGATTGGGTCAAGGCTTAGACCATTGGAAAGCTGCTTTCCGAGCCGGTCATTTTGACATAAGGTAGGCCCCATTCCGAGGTCTGAGTCCAAAGATATGGCCTTCGGAAGTTCTGTTGACTTTGTGTGTTGTTTACGCCCGACTTTTCACTTTTTCAGCCGGAGACTCTTGAAAAGGCTTTGTCTTCTTGAATCTTGGCCTTTAATCACGGAACTCCTTAGTAACCGACCTTTGCTCTTTTATCTCGCTAAAAGTGACACATTTCTGCACATAATGGACTTTGAAGCCCGAAATGCATAAAACACGTGTCGGTGTTAACTCTTAATTATTACTCACATAATTGGTCTAAAAGTATGACTGTTACAGGGTTAAAACTACAGTTTTGGGCTCTTATCAGTAGGAAAGGCTTTAGTGTATATGGGCTTTTTGGTATTTGGACTTTGGTGTTAAGAAATGGGATGGCTCGGTAGTGCTCAAGACATCTCAAAGGCTAACAAGCCTTCCTTTATACTGGTCACGTGGGTGTACTTAAGCTTATGGGCCATTTACCTTTTATTCATTTGTTGCTTAGTTGGGTGCAAAATAACAAATGTCCAAACCAATAACCCAAACCATAGCCGATCCATATCAAACAAAGACAATATATTTGCTAATACTTCACCTGTTGAACAGAACAATCTAAGCCAACCAAATCCTGAACTCCCGCATTGACCATTCCAATTCCTACCAATATCAACACTATTAATCAAGTCCACTTCAATTCCTACAAAATCACCGAAAACAAACTAATTAAATCAAACAAATTAAATAAACGAACTAACTAATATAAAATTAGGCGTAAATAATATAACATTTACGTGCTTATCACCAATCCCTATGTTTCATCTCATCATTGTAAAACGGTGCAAAATGCTCTGATTTGAAAACTTGTTATGGGAGGATTTTGCATTTTTGGGCCATTGAGTAATGGAATTCGAAATGTGGGTTTGAATAAGGTGGGGGAGGGTAAATGGAACAAGAAATCAAACCTTGGTTTGATTGGTCTTTTGATTTGGGCAAAAAATTTTGATTTTTTTTTTATTTTTTGGGACTGTTGGAGAGAGAAGGGAACTGGAGGGTGGAAATTTGGTGTGGGTGGGTTCATTTGAGGTGGTTAAGATCGGTGGTGGTGAAAATCGGTGGTGGTGGTTTTTTTTTTTTAAGGATATGGTTCGTTAATGGAGGTGGAAGGATGAGGAAGAAGAAGAACGCATCGAAGAAGAACGTGAAGCATTCTTGGGTTTAACTATTGACTTGGGCCTAAGCCCAAACAAATTTAGGAATACTCATTTTGTCCCTATGCGCGCAAAAATTAAAATTAAAATTCTCGACTCGTTACCGGTCCGATTTTTGCGAATGAGATATGAAAATGATCAGGAGAGAATTTTCAATCCAATGATCTATAAAACACTCTCTTCTAACCGTTGTTGACATATAAAAAGGTGAAAAATGCCTCAAAGTGTGTGAATGCTGTAAGTTACACGAATGAATGAAATCTAAATTCATAGATAACGTCAACCCGAATCAAAATACGATTAAACGACATAAGCAACAAAAATGGAAAATTGAGCAATCACGGATGGAAAGACCAACACCCCACCCGCAAACAAATTTTATAAAGAGTTTAGAAAATTTGTTTTAAACGTGGGTCTTTTAAAGTCAGATTCCTGAGACTTCTAGATTACTATTTTTATGGTTTGATATTTTTTTTTTCTTTTTATGAATAAGATTTAATATAAAGGAAAACAATAAGCAATAAATACGTAAGTTACTCCATAGATAAACATGACTCAAAAATCGAGAAAACATGCGAAAGTAGAAAGCATGAATTACGTTAAACGTGGACTTAAGATCCAGTACTTACAGCCACACACTCCATAGGGAGGGCCCGATTACCTGAATGGTGCACTTATCAATGTATGATTGGCATGAAGTACACCGAATAATAAAATGAGTCTTTTATAGTCCGATACTCAAGACTTTATCTAAAACATATGTATATAATGAACATGCAGTTTACCATATATCAACAACCGAAATAGTTGTGGATCGTTCCATAAATAATGATCACAGAAAACACACCCAAACACAATCAAGCACCATGATTTCCCATGACGTAGCATAACGGAATGAGAGAAAATACTGATGAATCTAGAATCTAACTTAGCATGCAAGGTCTTCTTGTTTTTCCAACAAAAGGGGGCAAGTGAATGATTTTGAGTAAATGGATGGTTGTGGAAGATATGGTGGATATGGATGAGTTATAGAAGTAAGAAATTGAAGAAATGAGAAAGTGGGTTTATCACAAAATTCATTGGTGGAGTGGGTTGGTATAATCACACAACTGAAAATGAAAGTATCTGGTGGCTCTGGAGGTAGTAATTTTGTAGTAGGAGAATTTAGAAGGTCAAGTGCAAACTCAAGGTTCCTTTGAAAATGTGGAGGGTAGGGAACATTGATAGAAGGTGAATGAGTGGCAGGATAATGTGCGGTGGGTGAATGGTGCTCAGTTAGAGCTCTCAGGCCTATATCATCAGAAGTTTTTAGGTATGCAAGACATTCTTCAATAGGTAGGTTAGAAGAATCACTGGGATAGTGGGCAAAAAATTCTTCTTCTGTCATGGCGTCAATGTTGGAACTTCCGAAGTAAAGAAATTGGTGCATCTGATTATCAGGAAACGTGTTGTCAAAATAATCTTGAGCTAAACTCTCGATCATGCTAACCTCTCCATCAGAAGTCGAATTTGGGAACTATTTCGTCATTTTAAAAACATTTACCTCAACAGAAAGATGGCCAAAAGACATGGACATCGAACCATCGTGGCAGTTTATAAGCGCGTTGGTAATAGCCAAGAAGGGACGCCCTAAAATGATAGGAACAGAGTCGTTAGCGACTTTCGTGTTGAGGATCACGAAAGCGGCAGGATAGTAAAAATCTTAAACCTTAACAAGCACGTTTTCAACCACACCCTTAGGATACTTAATAGACTGATCAGCTAATTGCAACGTCATTTTAGTAGGTTGCATCTCCTGTAGACCTATTTGTTTATATAAATAATAATGGAGTAAGTTAACACTAGCCCCCAGGTCTAACAGCATGGTCGTCGTGTGAGAATCTCCTAAGGTGCATTGTACAGTAAGACGACCAGGGTCCTTGTACTTAACGATTCCATTATGTTCGGTTAAAGTTGGAAACTGTTCAGTTAGAAAGGCGTCTTTAGGAATATTTGTCTTACACCTAGTAATGCATAACTCTTTAAGAAACTTAGCATGGTGAGGTAACTTTTTAATTGCTTCTAGAAAGGGTAGGTTTATCGTTAGATTTTTGAAAACCTCCCTAATCTCATCGAAATTCGTATCCTTGGTTAACATGGCTAATCTCTGAGGAAACGGTGGTTTCTCTCTATATTTAGTGTATGGATCAACGGGATGTCTAACTTTGGCTTTTTATTTCTTAGGTTGTGGTTTAACTGGTACCTTTACTGGGGTAGGATCTTCAGTTATTACTTCGCTATCTAGTACAATATCCAGTGTAGGGACTACTGGTGGGGTAACTACAGGCATCGTTATGGCGTTATCAACCACTCTGCCAGAACGGAGAGTGGTGATGGCCTTTAGCTCACCTATGTTTCCATTTTCATTACTAGTATTACCATTTACCTCAAAGACTGTGTTTGTTATTTTAAGATTAGGTATCGCTTGACCTGGAAACACACCTTTGGGTTGTGCTTTCTTTTGGGCTAACTGCTGTAAGGAAAGTTGGATAGACTGTAAAATCTGTTATTGGGTTTGCATAAAGGAGTCGAAACGATCCGGTTGTGGAGGAGTGTTTGTTACAGGTTGTGTGACAGGAACTATGTCACGTTGATTATTAACAGGTGGGTTATGGTAGTTATGATTAATCGGAACGATACCTCTATTAGCATTATAATTATTATTGTTATAATGATTATAATTCTCTTGTCCTTGTCTTTGTCATGGTGGAGCTTGGTTATAATTGTTTGCTGGCCTAACATTTTGATTATTATACCCTGGAGGTGTAACTTGTTGATTATTTCTCCAACTGAAGTTGGGATGTTGTCTCCAAGGGGTGTTAGGAATAGAATAGCTATTAATGGAGCAAACATTATCTGGTTGTGATGTTTGTTGTTCATAGGCGAGAGGACAATAGGAGTCGGGATGCTCAGGACTCAAACAGAAATTACATGGATTAGAGTTGACATTCATGACGGGGATATGCTTTTGTTGAACAGAAATAGTTTCTACCTTTCTAGTGAGAGATTCGATTAAAGTTTTAAGCTCAGGATCGGGTTTAATCTCAAACATACCAGCATCCTTAACTGTTGAAGAAGAACTAGCGGAGCGGGGGATATCGTCACTACCCCCCAGTTATTATTACGCTTTGTTTGATCTTTTAAAAACCTATAAGCCTCTGAGGCTCCTTTACTGAGGAAAATACCCACATCCATTATATCAAGGACCTCTTTATGGTGGTGTAAAAGTCCCTTGAAAAAGGCACGAACTAACGTGTCTTTCGCAAGGTTATGATGTGGACACTCTATAAGAAGGTCAGTGAAACGATTCCAAGCCTTTGAAAAGGATTCATGAGGATTCTGTCGAAAAAAGTGAATCCTAGAAAGCATTTCATATGTCTTCAGTGGTAAAAATGTTCCATAAATAGTTGAACAAGTTTGGCCCAAGAGTCCACAGAATTAGGCTCTTGGGCAGTTAACCAAGATGCCGCCTTATCAGCTAGGGTGGAAGGAAACACCCTCAGTTTAATTTGTTTCGCACCTACCGTAGGATGATGGAATGTGGTAAGAACTTGTTCAATCCTATGCATATGTTGATAAGGTTTTTCATGGTCTAACCCATGAAAAACTGGTAACAAATTAAATATATTTGGGAGGATTCGTAAATCCCCCACTGGGTCTGCAAGAACGATGCAAGATTTTGGGCTATCATTTAAGGCTTTGTAGAAGTCAGAGAGAGGTGACTCTCTTTCTTCAGCCATTATTTCAGGTGTAGTATGTGGTATACTAGATAGATTTGTGGTTGACATTCACGATAAATTGCGTTAGTCGTTTTTTCTCTACTTGACCTTAATCTCATGCAAGGCTAAGTTCAATATTAAAGAAACACGACAACAGTCAAAACAACCCTGATATGCTAGTATAAATCCTCTAACAGGAGATGCGAGGAGTGGAAGAAAGAAGTACCTGAATGCCTCCTTGCTTTGCTTATGAATAGCGTCTTGTATACGCTAGCTCAGTGTATTTAACAAGTTAGAAACACTGAATAACTTGAAGAAATGGAAGTTTGTACCAACTTGTGGAAATCGGACTGTTCAGAAGAGGGCGCGGGGTGCGCTCGGATTTTGCCTAGGAAGGGCGCAGGTTGCGCTCTTACATATCTCGAGTTCTAGGTCAGCGTGGGGTGCGCTCTGTTTTTGCCTTGGAGGTCACAGGGTGTGCTTGTGCCTTGACTGATGTCCAGAGAATAGAGCGCGGGGTGCTCTTTGAATTTGCCTTGGAGGGTGCGGGGTGCGCTCGTGCCTTGACTAATGTCCAGAGAATAAAGTGTGGTGTGCGCTCTGAATTTGCCTTGGATGGCGGGGGGCGCGCTCAGTGTATCCCTGTGAAAAAAAATCAGTTCTGAAGCAAACAACCACAGTTAGAACCAAACAAGGGTGGGTGGGTTTAATGTGACTTTGGTAGGATTATCACTACTAAAGAAAATGAAACTAAACAAAACTAAGATGGCAGCGGCGCCATTTGATAAAAGGTAAAATGATAGTTTTACCTACGAATAAGCGATGAAAGTCAAACGTAAGTAACTAAAACTAACTACTTTTGTGCTTATATATCAAAGTTCTCTACTCTCGTTATCGTTCAATATAGTTGGAGTAGAGAATTCGTTCTACTCCTAGTTTGTTTAGGTGTAACGTTTCTTAGTTCGTGTAAGCTAACAAAGTCGTGAGAGTAATGGAATTGAAATTAACTACAATGGTAATTCAACTAATCAAGATGCGATAAATGAAATGACAGCAATTTAATAGTAAATTGACAAGATGAGGAGGAATTAGGGGAATTTGATTCCACCTTGATTCGACTCAATTAACTAACGAAGAATTTGTCGTAATCCGAATTTAAATGTTTTCGCATAACAGTTGGGTCTTTCTAATCCCTAATCATTCATGGTAATCTCTACCAATTAACAATCAGCATGTGAAGCAATCAAACCCATTCTCATGGAGAACTAATTACTTTCTAGAATGGAATAGGTTACTACGACGATTTCTACGCTAATAAAATCAAGTTTCATCAAGGCTTCCTCAAACCCCTCTAATGGAAGTTTTAGCCTTGAATCATTACACTATCATTTCTAACACAAGAACAATAAGAACAAGTCATTTGATATAAGTAATTTAAACTTTATAATTCTAATTGAACAATAGTCTAAGATTCAAAATGAATTAAAACTGAATTTAAAACTAAGATTATGAATAACTAATTATCAATTAAAGACAAACTAAATGAAATAAACTAAGTAATGGATTTCAAAAACTAAACTTACTGTTCTAACTAATTTATTGATAATTCACTAGATAAACAATAAGTTATTGATTCTACAAACTAATTTCTTGTTCTAAAAACTAAATCTATATAAAACAACTAGCTCTACCTAAGTTATTGGATAATTGTTAAGTAAAAAAAAAGTAGCTTAAGTGCTATGTCTTTTCTCTTCATCTGGAGGAGACCAGATCCATAATTTCGTGCATGGGCTGAGGAGCCATGTTTTGGGCCGGAAATCAAGCCCAAAACCTCATTACTTCAGTTTACAAAGGGGTTTTCAGCTGAAAATGACTTCAACAGCCTTTTTGTTCACTTCTGCTCTTCTGATTAGGTCAAGGCTTGAACCATTAGAAAGCTAGTTCTGAGCTAGTTGTTTTGATATAAGGTAAGCCCAATTCCGAGGTCTGAGTCCAAAGATACAGCCTTTGAAAATTCTGCTGACTTTTGTGCGCTATTTCTGCCCGCGTTGACTTTGACCGGACTTTAAAAAGGCTTTTTCTCCATGAATCTTAACCTTTAATCATAGAACTTCTTAGCAACCAACATTTGCTCCTTTATCTCACAAAAGGGACGCATTTCTACACATATTTGACTCCAATGCCTGAAATACATAAGAACACGATAACAGTACTAACTCTTACTTATTAATCACATAATTGGTCTAAAAGTAATATTGTTAAGGGGTTAAAACTACAGTTTTGGGCTCTTATCATTAGGAGACACCATGGAGGTCAATATAAACGACATAGTTGTGAGAAGCAAGAAATCTGGAGATCACTTAGATCATCTCGAAAAAGCATTCTCTAAACTCAGGCGAACTCAGATGAAGCTCAACCCAGAGAAATGCCTCTTTGGTGTGTCCTCTGGGAAATTTCTGGGATATCAAGTATCTTAACGAGGGATAGAAGCGAACCCAGATTAGATTCAAGCATTCTTGGATATGCTCGACCCAAAAACAAAGCAGCAAATACAGAAATTGTTAGGAATGGTGGCCGCCCTAAACCGATTCATATCCAGAGCATCAGACAAGTGCCGACCCTTCCTACAAATTCTTAATAAAGGTGAACAATTCTCATGGAATGACCAATGCCACCAGGTGTTCTCTACTCTCAAAGACTATTTGTCAACACCACTGGTGATGGCAAAACCGATTGATGGAGAAATGCTGGGGCTGTACCTAGTTGTTTCTGACTTCGCTATCAGTTTAGTTCTCTTCAAAGAGGAATAGAACGCAGAGAAACCGATATACTTCACCAGCAAAATGCTATTGCCAGTTGAGAAGAACTATTCACACATTGAAAAAGCAGTACTGGCACTACTTTATTCAGCAAGAAAGTTCAGGCCTTACTTCCAAGCGCACCCAATCAAAGTGCTCACTGACCTGCCACTAAAGAAGATACTTCTCAAAGCCAACAAAACGACTAGCATGGCAGTATGGGTAAAAGAACTCGGTGAACACCACATTGAATTCACTCCAAGAACTTCCAAGAGGGTGGTCAGGTCGTTTCTGATTTCTTAGCAGATTTCCCAGTTGACGACTTGAACTGGGAACCAAAAGAGAACGCCCCAACTTCTAAACAACTAGACCCATTAGTATGGTCACTATTCGTGGATGGAGCTAGCAATCCAGTGGGCAGTGGAGTCGGCATAGTCCTCGTATCACCAGATGGCTATATGGTGGAAAAGTCAGTCCGCATCGATTTCGCGACCTCCAACAATGAAGAGGAGTATTAAGCCCAGATCATGGGACTCCGTATGGCATTAAAGCTCAATGTTCAGGAGCTCAAGGTCTTTAGCGATTCACAACTAGTCGTTCACCAGATCGCTCATGAGTATACCACCAATGAAGGTAACCTTTCTAAGTATCTTCAAGTTGTAGATCAGTTATTACCGTCTTTCAAAAGAGTCACTATACAACATTTCCTATGGGACGAGAATCGCCACGCTGACAGCTTGGCATACCTTGCAACCCAAACACTAAACTGTGACCTAAGGAAACTTCTTATCGAGGTAGTCGACTGACCTGCTTACCAAAATGAGCACGTCCTAGAAGTTACCGACCTATGCCCACTCTCTGAAACTCAGATGAGTCAAACATGGATGCAACCTTTTATAGATTACATCCAGCTCAAAAAATCACCAGAAGATCGCACAAAAGCCAGATAGGTTCAATATCAGTCAAGTCGCTACTACCTCGTCAATGGCAAACTTTTCAAGAATTCGGCTGGAGGACCCCATCTGAGGTGCATAAGCCCAGAACAGGGTCAGGCGAAATCCATGAGGGAGAATGTGGAAACCACGCAGGAGGTCGCTCTCTGTCCCACAAAGCGATCTCACAAGGATACGTCTGGCCACGAATGCAGATCGATGCCAAGAAATATATACTCAAATGTATTAAGTGCCAAACATTTGGCCACAACATCATTCAGCCAGCTCGTGAACTGATCAACATTGCCAGCCCTTGGCCATTTCACATATGGGGCTTGGACATCATGAGTTCATTCATTCCACAGAAAAGCACAGGCTATCAGTTCATCCTAGCTACAACATACTACTTCACCAAATGGGTGGAAGAGATTCCCTTGGCTCATGTCAAAGAGTCTAATGTCAGAAACTTCATTTGGACCAACATCATTACCAGATTTGGCCTCCCCCACAAATTGGTAATTAACAATGGCTCTCAGTTCAAAGGAAAAATAGTCAAAGAATTTTTGGCCAAATGGAAGATCGTTCACGCATTCTCCACTCCCCAGTACGCTCAGAGCAACGGTCAAGCGGAAGCTAAACAAAGAAATTTTGGAAAACTTGAAAAAGAAGATTGAAAAGAACAAAAGTCAGTGGCTAATGTAGCTAGAAAACATCCTATGGGCTCATAGAATGATAGCTCGTTATAGTACAGGCGAGTCACCATTCTTACTATGCTACGATATTGAGGTTGTCATCCCTACCGAGCTGACAATTACAACGACTCGATCGGAGATCGTCGAATCTGGACATAACGACTCCATTCTTGCTCGTGAAGTCGACTTACTTGAAGAACGACGCGACCTAGTAGCCATTTGAGTGGCATCATACCAACAAACTCTGAGGAAGACATACAACAAGCTAGTTAACCCTCGCAGTTTCCAACCAGGCAACCTAGTCTTGAAAAAGACTAAAGATGACTTGAAACAGGCACCGACTTGGGAAGGCCGTTATATACTGGAATGAGTCGTTGGCAATGGAGCATATTGGATCAAAACCCAAGATAGACAGGCACTTCCACGTCCTTGGAAAACTTTTTTGTTAAAGAAATTTTATCAATAAAAATTCTATTTCCATGAATTCTTTCTCTTAGCATTATCCATATAGTTTTATTCAGCATCAATGAACTGCAGTATCCCAATGATGTCAAATCTACGAACTAAAATGCTCTACAGAGCTTAAACATTCTCCTCAACAAAACGATCACGAGAGCTCAGGGCTACATAGCTCACAGGCTACTTAGCCTTAACACTTCTCACTGGTTGGAGACCTATATTTCTAGGGTCAACTAAGTGCAAAATGCTCTCTAAGAGCAAAACATTCAAACGAACTCAAACACTCTCCAAAGCTTAAACATTCTGAATGACTAAACGATTACTCGAGCTCAAGGCTACATAGCCCACAAACTACTTAGCCTTAACATTTCTCACTTGTTGGAGACCTATATTTCTATGGTCAACTAAGTGCAGAACGCTCTCTAAGAGCAAAACATTCAAACGAACTCTCTAAAAGCAAAACATTCAAACGAACTCAAACACTCTCCAAAGTTTAAACGTTCTGAATGACTAAACGCTCTCTCGAGCTCAGGGCTACTTAGCCTTAACACTTCTCGCTGGTTGAAGACCTATATTTCTAGGGTTAACTAAGTGCAGAACGCTCTCTAAGAGCAAAACATTCAAACGAACTCAAACACTCTTCAAAGCTTAAACGTTCTGAATGACTAAACGATCACTCGAGCTCAGGGCTACATAGCCCACATGCTACATAGCCTTAACACTTCTCGCTGGTTGGAGACCTATATTTCTAGGGTCAACTAAGTGCAGAACGCTCTCTAAGAGCAAAACATTCAAACAAACTTAAACGCTCTCCAAAGCTTAAACGTTCTGAATGATTAAATGATCACTCGAGCTCAGGGCTACATAGCCCACAGTCTACATAGCCTTAACACTTTTCGCTGGTTGGAGACCTATATGTCTAGGATCAACTAAGTGCAAAACACCCTCTACGAGCAACATGCTTACTTAAGCTACAATGCTCACACAAGCTCAAACGTTTCATAGTACCCTATGTCTCCTGATAAACTATAAATTGAATAGTTTACCTACGAAATGAATGATGAAACTCAAAACGTAAGTAAACTGAAACTTATTACGAGTCTATATTTATCAAAGTTTCTACTCTCAATTCTATCGAAATAAAGTGGAGTAACAAATTCGTTCCACTCCTAGTTCTCTAGCATGGAATGTTTCCTAGTCTAATTAATCGGTCTTAAGTCTAATAAGAGTTTTACGATGGGGAATTATACTACGATGCAACTACCCACAAGATACAAACTATAATTGATTCAACTACGGAAATACTACGTTGATTCTATAATAAGGAATTAGGGGGGATTGATTCCACCTTAACTCAACTTAACTCACTAACGACGAATCATCGTAATCCGAATTGAACTGCTACGCAGAACAATTGGTTCTTCCTAATCCCTAATTACACATGACATTTCTACCAATTCATAACTAGCATGTGAACGATTAAACCCATTCTCATGGCGAATTAATCGTTTTTAGAGTGGAATAGAAATTACGACGACTCTACGATAATCGGAATCAAGCTTTCATCAAGGCTTCTCAACCCCCTCTAATGGAGGTTTAGCCGAGAATCATTCTGCAATCATTTCCATATGAATCTAAACTAAACATAATATCAAGATTCGAAATTTACTAATCTAAATTAAACAATAATTAAAATCTAATTAACAACTAAGAAATGGTAACCAACAATAATTAAAACTAGATCTAATAGATTGAAATAACAAAAATCGAAATGACAAGAATAATAACTATTTTATTTATCTAATGAATGATATTCAATGATTCAAGAAATTAATCTAAAACAAGAAATGAAATTTTAAAACTAAGTTCTAAAACTCATTAATGGAGGCTAACTAATCTAATTCTAATCTAGGTCTAACTAGCTACCATTAACAAAGAGCTAACCTTTTGTTTTTATACTTTTAGATCCAAAAATCGTGCATGGGCTTGAAGCCATGTTTTGGGCCAGAGAATCAGGCCCAAAACCCAATTTCTTTAGTCCAAAATGGGGTCTTCAGCTGCAGTTGGCTTCGATAGATGTTTCGTCCACTTCTGCTCCTCTGATTGAGTCAAGGCTTGGACCATTGGAAAGCTCTTTCCGAGCCGGTCGTTTTGACATAAGGTAGGCCTAGTTCCGAGGTCTGAGTCCAAAGATATGGTCTTCGAAAGTTCTGCTGACTTTGTGTGCTGTTTCTGCCCGCGTTAACTTTGACTTTTCAGCTTTGACCGGGCTTTAGAAAGGCTTTGTCTTCTTGAATCTTGACCTTTAATCACAGAACTCCTTAGCAACCAACCATTGCTCCTTTATCTAGCTAAAGTGGCACATTTCTGCACATAATGGACTTTGAAGCCTGGAATGCATAAAAACACGTAATCAGTATTAACTCTTAGTTATTATTCACATAATTGGTCTAAAAGTATTATTATTAAGGGGTTAAAACTACAGTTTTGGGCTCTTATCATCTCCCTAGACAAATGGGATATACATTTCTAGGTCATATGCCTATGAAAGTATATGCAACAAGCATTCAGACAAAAGTAAGAACATATTTCAAAATACACATGCATTTCATAAGTGCAAATACGAACTACCTGAACTAGGGGTGATAATTTGGCCTTCAAGCCCTCAACCCGCCCCGACCCGCCCCTCAAATTTCCATGTTTAAGCCCTCAAAAGTTGGCCCTCACAGATTTGAGCAGCGACTCGGCCCAGCCCTCATGCTTATATGGGGCGGCCTAGGGCCTAGGTTCTGAAGCATGATCCCGACCCTCATTAAGCCCTCACCATCCCTTACTTGGCCCTCATACGTTTTCTTGTTATTTTACATTATATTTATGTATTATATTCTAATTATCTAAGTTGTATAAAAAAACAAATCACAAAATTAGTTTTCAATAGGAGATAAATTATAACGTGACATAACATAATATATGCGTTTTTTGTAATTGATTAAAGGATAGATATATAAGTCATACATAAAAGCAAATCCAATTTAACAACATAATTAAGTATGAAAAATGTAGATGTTTTAATAGTATCATCTCTTCCACCATATTTATTTATTTTTTTCTTCTAAAGGCACAAAATTGAATATATATAAAATTGATATATATATATATATATATATATATATATATATATATATATATATATATATAAAATCAAAGTATGATAAAAATAAATAATAAATCACCAAAAAAAAAAGTAAACTAGTAAAGTATAATTAGACCGGGCCCAATCCGGCCCTCATTTGGCCCTCAAAAATGAGGGTCGAGGGGCGGGTTAAGGGCTTGAGTTTTCATGTTTGACCCTACTCGACCCGGCCCTCAATACAAAATAGGGGCGGGCTGACCCGGCCTTCAATCATGAGGGCTTTAATGGTTTGAGGGCCGAGCTAGCCTAACCCAACCCTTTTATCACCCCTAGCCTAAACACACTCAGGAAACCAGTTCTTTAAAGCTACCGAATTGCCAACCAATTCATCCTAATCTCAAAACTAAAGCAATAGATGGATAAAGCGAACTGGCCATGTTTCCTTAGGTTATCAACTCTTAATGCATCTGGGCTGAGCCCCAACCATTTCAAGAATGAACTGCCCAGGCAAGCCCAGGAAACCAGTTCTATTATTTTACAACCACTCACAAACTCTAAAATGAGAGAAACACTTAAAGAAACCTTACCAAGGAAGAAGAAATGTGGAAGCAATGGTCAAGCATTAGGAGTAACATGCTTATTTTCAGCAGGCACAGTAGCTCGATCAGTAGGAGCAGTACTGGTAGACGGAGCGTTACTAGCATCTCTAGGCACAACAAGCACACTCGTACCTAGAGCCCCACATTCACACTCTCCTTTTAGTGCAAAGTATGTCTCCTCCAACAACGCGTAATCTTGGCACACTCTGTTATATGCCTACTGAGCATGATGAGCAATCGACTTGCATTGCTTGGCGTACTTAGTTACTGCTCCCAGTCTTTCTCGCACGTCAATTATCGAACTGACCATCAACGACCTCTCGGACACAACGTCCTGATGCAGCTTCTTAAATTTAACCAGTTCCTTCCTCTCATCCTCTCGAGCGAGTTGCAAGCTTAATAGGTCCTTCTTCATCTTGCCCACATCATTTTCCACAGTTTCCATAGCTCGAGCCGTATGGTTCAACTTATGATACCCAGTAAGAAACTACAATAAAAACATACATATTACTCTCGCCAATAAAAGAAAAAGGGACCAGAGAATAGTAAAAAGCTTACCAAACAGCAAGCCATATCCATGGTCTCCATAGTCTTATCCAAATCTTGATCTTCCAGTATCTCCTTGTCACCCTCCAAGACAATACTTTCCAGAAGACAGTTAGCTATGGGTGCCGACCCAAGGCTGTAGTCAGATCGTTTTACTGCACGCCTCTTCCCCGTCTTCTCAACAAAGATGAACTGTCTCCCCAGATCGCCATCCTGCCCCCCCCCCCCCCAATGAACCAGCCCCAGAGCTCTCCCCAACAACAACTTTTCCCTTGCCTATCATAGCACGATCGTGAGCGCCCAGGTCAGCCCCACCCCTTGAACTCGGGTTCCTGAACACCACACCTCCAGTTCACTTATGCGAACCAGAAGTAGAGTGACCCACAGTTTTAGATCGTTTCGTGCCCCTCGTATCAGAAGAGACCGCCTTCCGCTTACCCAGAAGTGCGGGAACGGCGTGGCAAGAATTCAATCTCCTCCAAGATGAGTGTAGAGGTCTCCCTTACCCCTCCCATTGGAGGGACCAAAGAGTCAAAATCATCACCATCTGCCCTCGACATTCTACACTCCGTTGACAACACAAAATTTCAGCAAAAGAAGCATACTAAGCCTACATATGACAAAGAAGAGAAATGAAAAGAAGTCGGAGCAAACCTGGAATGGTAGAGAGCTTTGGCAAAAACTTGGACAAGAGCTTTGGCAAAAACTTGGACAAGAACTTTAGCAAATAACTTGAGGAAGGTGACCAACCCTTAAACCTCTCACAAACAGTCTTTTAGGGTGAACCGTCTCACTTCCCAAGACTTACCATAAATGCATTGAAACCCTAACTGACGTGTTGCGTATACCGCCATCTTTTCAAATTCCAAAAAAAAAACAGGGAGGTTACCATTTTTGGCTCTCTCAAATGGTTCACATCCTCACACGTGCCACACACGTGCTAAGGCCCACTCTAAACTAGAACGCTCTAACATGAAGAACGCTCACTCGAGCCAACCAGTTGCATAGTCTTAACAATCTTTACTAGTGGAGCCCTACAACGTTAGACACGACTCAGTGAAAAACGCTCTGCAGGAGCGACACGCTCACTTGAGCTTAAAGGCTACATAGCCTGGACACTTCCTACTAATTGGAGCATGCAACGCTATACAATGCAACACCATCAGGAAATATACATTCAAGTCATCAAGAAAAAGAGCAACAAGAGAGAGCATGCAATTCATAAAGGCAAAGGAACGAACTGCCTAAACAGACTAAGGAAACCAATTCGTCTGCTAGCCGAGTTACTGGGATGTCCCAAAAAACCAACTCGGCTAGCAAGCATTTGTCACACAATGAACTGCCCAGAACAATCCGGGAAACTAGTTTGTTAAGTTCTTGCTCAAACACTTCATAGAAGCGAACTGCCTAGGTTTCCCCAGGTTATCAGTTCTAATGTATCTGGCCCACGACCAATTAAAGAAACTTAAACTTTTACAATGGATGGATTAACTCATCAACTTGAAGCGGATCCAGTACCGAGCCGGAGGCTACTTGGAGCGAGGTTAAGACAGGAGGGACTCCAGAGTTCGTTCCCACCTCAGACTCAACAAGCGATTCAACAACAGGAGCAGTAGCACCGGGTACCACATCAAGAACGACACTGGCATCTATAGTAGGAGAGACCCCCTTCTCACCGGCAACCACACGAGCATACGCCTCCTTGAGTTATTCATGCTCTACCCCCAACTGCTCATGCATATCCTCCAGCTCTTCTAATTCGATGACCATATGATCATATGCCTCCTTAGCATCTACTGCCACCTTTTTACACTTACCAACGAAGTCATTTACTATGGGCAACTTCCCTTCCAAATCGCTCACCCGGTTCTCTGCGATCGTGCTCGGCAAGGAAAGGGTAATGACTTGCCCCCTTAGGTCATTGAGCTCTTCCTATTCAGCCTGTTGCACCTCACGAACACTGGCAAGCTCGTCCCTCAGCTTCTCCAGCTCTCTTTTCTCCATCTCAGCAAACTGAATGATAGTTTTCATCTTCTGGTACCCAGCTATAATCTACAGCCAAGTGAACATGGTTAGAAACACAAATAAAGTTCGTACAAACCTCATATTCAGGTCGCGGTTTGGTACTTACCAAGCAGTGAGCCCGGTTTAACGCTCGCAGGTTCTCATCTAGATCTTTCAAGTCCAGATCCTTCCGATCATCATCCAGCGTAATCCCTTCCAGCAAGCATGACGCTACAGGTGCGGACTTATAGCTGCAGTCCGACCTCTTCACGGTCACCTCCCGGCCAATTTGCTCGTTGACATAAACAAGTTTACGCTCCAGGTCATCCCCACCAGCACTAAGATGACCCTTCCTAACTTTCACACTAGGAGCTTTCTCCATCACCCTCTCAGGAACAGTACCAACATCCCCCGAGACCCAGAACACTAAAGTCCACTGAGGGCCTCGATCTGGAAGATCGAGCTATCTTCCCACTAGTTCGTTCCCCACTAGCAGCACCAGAACTGCTACCGAGGATGACCTCAGCCGCTCTAGCGACCTTCGCAGCCCTAGAAATAAGCTCGTCAGCCTTCCTCTTCAGGGAACGTTTTTGCTCACGAGGAATGAAAGAGATGTCCTCCACATCAATGGGGAAGCTCTCCTGTCCTTTCCCCCTTCCACCAGTAGCAGACCTATCCATTTCAGGCCGTTTCCTGCTACCACCGGCTCTTCCACTAGGTCGCGCAGACCCAACACCATTCTTCCTCCTCTGCTCCCTACTTACTATCCTGTTGTCTTCACGCTCCAAGCTTGAACTGCTAGATGACCTGGTGACGTCCTTACATATGGACCTTTTCTTCTGCTACCTCCTCTTTTCCCTGATCCTACGTCCTCCTCTTTCAACAAAGTAGTTGGCCACTTCAGGCAACTTCTCTCGCCTCTCAGCACGAGTCAGGCAAGCGAACTTCTCTATCACACTACAACCTTTTTTTTCTGGCAATAACGACCTCTGCAAACACAAGAAAGTCAAAGGTCAGTTCGTTATTAGCATATACTTGTCAACATACAAAACAGAGACATGATTCACCATACAGCCTAGTACGTACTAGTAAAATTACAAACCCTAGTCTCCACATTATAACCAGAGGTGCAATAATTCCCAACTATCAAAAAAGGCCTATTCTCCCAAGGTTCGTTACTAACCCCATCCAGTACGCTAAACTTTCCAGTCAAAGTCTGTAAGCTAAAATTGTTCACGCTAGATCATTTTATAACAAAGTGCTCAGCAATATCCACAACACCAATGTTATATTCTCCACTCTCATTCAAAAGATTGAATACCCTAAGCAAACGCCATGTGTTCCCAACGAACTGGCAGGGCGCTTTCTCACAAAAATTTAAAAACTCACATGTCAACCGACAAAACGGTAATCTCTGTAGGAACTGTTATGGTTTCATGTAATGATTTACAAACCGCGAAAACCCATGCGCAACGGAATAAAGGGTTCTCACGATTTGGTTTAGAATCATACCTTTTGATCAGCTGTGATATCTCTGAGAATTAGCAACATCTTGATCTTCTGTTGTATTCCTATCCTTAGAATGGACGTTGTGTGGGCAACGATCTTCCATCCCCTTCTTTCTCTCTTGGCCTCTCTCACTCTCTTAGTTCAGAACTGAATTTAGGAACTCACTTTTCTTGAGCAAAACCAGAGTATTTCAGCCAAAGAAAGATGAGTTTCTTTATATAGGCTACAATAGGGACCATGAGGAGAAATTAGGGTTAGGTCTCCTGACGGGCTTGGGCTTCCCATGTTTTCCCAGAACACACAGCCCAAGTCCGTCAACAAAAGGCTTATTCCACTAAAGGCCATTGTTGCACTACCGCCCTAATCCCAAAATTACATTTATGAGCTCTATATTATATGCTCGTTAACCTTCCCATGTTTAAGATATCGAATGCCCGTTGATTAAGTCAAGTTACTGACAATTACATTAATCAACTTCTTATGTCCTTGAGTAGTACCACTCAACCTCATTGTCATGTTAGATTAAATCCACCTGCAGGGTTTACATGACAATCCTTATGAGCTCCTCAAGGGGACATCATCAACCTGACTTCCTGCGGGTCATGGATTCCTTCTATAATTAACATCACACCTTACATACAATGTCATTACCCAATCCATCGAGTTTGTTGATTTACAAATGAATCTCACTCATTGATGATTTAAAGCAATGTACAATGCACGTAAGTGCCCGTTATTATATCCGAATTAAGAGGACAAACATCCATAATAACAGAGGTGTTTGTTCTTTTATATAGTTAGTATAAAGAGAAAACAACCTCACTTGGTCCTGTTCAATACACACAAAGTGTACTAGTGTAATTCTGTAGTCAAGATAGACTAATACCAGATTATACTACAACTATACCAATGGTTTGTCCAAATCCAAAAAGGTTGTGAACGTTTACTTATACTTTATAAGGTACTGATGATATGATCTTCTGTGTATCACCACACACCATATCATCTACAACATAAAGTATTAGACGCATGCATATAACTAATAACATATATAATATGCATAACAATTGCCCATATGATTCTCATTCAAAATATAAAGAATTGGAGTTATTACAAAAGTAATGCTTTTAGTATATAACCCTATCAATCTCAATCTCACTCTCAGTTTCCCCTCGCAGATAACCACACTATAATCACAGGGGATAAATGCTCTACTAAAAACGGCAACGTCTTCACCCAGTTCATGAATCTCCATATCACTCACATCAATATCATAAGTGCGCCTCAATTCACCAAAGCTTTGCAGTGCTCACTCATCTACTACCCTAGGAGGCAAACCACTAGAGGATGAGGCACCAAAATTGCTCGCCACTGCAACCGCAGATTCAGAACCAACATCATCTATCTTCTCACTCAAATTAACCTCCCTAACCTCCTCAGATCGGGTATCATTAGAATCAGACATTATTATTCCTCTTTTCAAGCGCACAACAACTACTCAACCAAGACTAAAACCAGAAACCGAGCAAAGGTAAAGCGAGCAGAAAGGAAAGTACAAGAAACAAAAATGTTGGAAACTAACCTTAGCTCTCGTTCTTAAGAGAAGCAAATGAGGAATCCCACAACTCTCCAGGCGAACATCACAAGCCACCCACCGGTTCATTTTTCAAAAATAAAACACAATCATTTTATCTAACCTTAGCATGCCACGTATTCACACAAAATAAGGCACTGCAACTGCAACCTTTCAAATCAAACGTACCATGTGCCATCCACGTGCAAGCTTAAATCTCTCAGCAGATCATTCACACGCACATAATGACCTACTGAGATGGGGCTGTGTGAGGGAGTAATATTCATATCCAATGAATACCAAGCACGTGTCCAGCACAAACATGAATGCAGATTGACCCTCGATCCTCGTCCTCATAGCTTGCTTCATAGCGACTCAACTACGACAAACGATCTGACTAATCTGTAGTCAACCAACCGGTAAGTCTTCATCACACGAGCTCGCTTCATAATAACTCGCTACACACGAACAACCTCTCATGGTAGCAATCTCCCAGACTCTCACTCATCTCAATGGTCGGCAACGTATGTATTTATTACTACCATCAAGACCGGAGCTTCAGGCACGCTTCATAATAACTCGTCATCATGGCTCGGGAGTGACCTAAAGACCTAGATCTGACCTAACGCACGAGAGAAGGAGGCACAATCCCTTGCCTATATAAAAAGGATGAGGAACTACGTCTGATCTGATTCAAGTCTCCCCCTCCCAGAGAGAACTTGATACGTAGGCAATTCGTCCATATGAACTCGGTCAACTCTATCTAATCATCCCAATCCCTTCACTAAACCTATATTTGTAAGGATTACCAAAAGCATCCTTTACACCAGCTTCAAAGAAGAGTAAGTGCTTCCGCTATAGCGGATGCCTTATTTCAGTAGACTGACTCTTCTTTGTCCGTTTGGACTCTTTTTTAGTAGCTGGAGAATATAATATTTCTTGAAGGATTACATTTCTGTGAAGAAGTACATTCTTTGAATTTATGGCCAACATTTTCTTGTTTCCCTTCTTCATTCTCTTTATTCCTCTTCTGGAAGAGCATATAACTACAAGTGATCTCTTGTCTAGACTCTGCTTGTGCAGATGTTGAATGTTTGGAGCCATGAGCTCTATTTGTAGTTAGTTTAGTTACGTATCTCAATCCCTCTTTATTCCTTACAGGGGTATCTCTTCACACAGAAGCGGGGCAGAGGTGGAAGATAATGGACATGAGAATAAAAAGTAAGGCCGGCATCACTTTTTATCATTTTTATTGAGGGGATTGGAAGGTGGAGAAGACAGACTCACATTTCTCCGTTTAGGATATATTTATGAATTAACACAACAAATTCTTCTAGGGGCCCTTACAATTTTGATCTTGAACCAGAAGTAGCGCAACCCAAATTAGAATATTTGTGGTCTAAAAAAAGAACATATCTTATTAGTGATTGATAAAAACTAATAAGTTTACTGGGGCGATCCTTTTATTTGGTCAATCTCTTCTCTAAATTGGCTAAAGGAACAAGAAGGAAATCTTAGCTTGGAAAGGAGGAACCTTTCAATGTCTACCCTGGCGCTCTCTTGGTAAATCTCTCTGTTCGGATCTTGATTGGACTCTAAGTATATATTTGTTAGAATTAATGTATGTCATCATATGAAGTTTTACAACTATTATTAAGTTTGTTTTTTGTATTTGTGTTCTTGGTATTCTCCCCCATTGTACACTTATAGTTTTGCCCGTGACAATGCTTAGAGCAAGTCCAATGGGGTGTTAAAAGGCCATATAGCACCCTAACCACCAAAATGTCATTCCAATAGGGCTGCTAAAAGGCTCATAAATTTGGAAGGTATTATAAACCCAGCTAAATTTGTGGCCTTCGCTAGCAGCTGTCATAATAAGTTGTCGGGGGGACGGACGACATATCTTCTGTCGTCTGTCTCCCATTTTAATTAAATGGACGGGCGGCATAAACTATGCCGTTTGTACCTTCCAGACACTCAACACAATTTTTACTTAGCCAAATTCAACCAATTCTTCACTCACATGCATTTACTTGTCATCAAAGCCTCAACCCTCACAGTCTCAACTAACTTCATTTATATCATTTCAATCACATCTATCTATCCCACCAACTTCATTTCTTGTCTTAACTTTATAAACCACAAATTTCTAATATTCTCTTTTACTCACACTTTTTGGGTATCATCAAAGCTTAACTATTCTCAACTTTGCAACTTTTCTTTTCACATTCAAAATGGTTTTTTCTTCTCGCTATGTTGAATCAAGCTCCTCATCCGAAGAAGAGAACATGGTGAATGATGATGAGAACATGTTCTTACCTATTTTCTCGTTGTTGCAAGACATGCACGGAGCTACTAGTAATCATCGAGGTTTGGTCCCTAATAGAAAGTACATTTATCATGATCGAATTGAGGCTCATAATAGGATTATGAGGGATTACTTTGTGCAAAACCCTAAATATCCCCTTGATGTTTTCCGTAGGAGGTTTAGGATGCAACACCATCTCTTCCTCCAAATATTGAAAGTCGTCTCCGACCATGACAAGTATTTCACATATAAGGTTGATGACATTGGAAAACCATTTTTGACGGGTATGCAAAAGGTGATTGCTTGCATTTGTTTCCTTGCATATGGTTGTGGTGTAGATGCGTGGGATGAATACGTTCAAATAGAAAAGAGCACTCTTTTCGAAAGCTTGAGGCATTTTTGTGATGCCGTGATGGCGATCTTTGAAGAAGAATATTTGAGGGCTCCAAACGAAGAAGACACTCAACATCTACTTCAACAAGGTGAAAATCATGGCTTCCCGAGTATATATGATTGGAAACTTGGATTGTATGCATTGGCAATGAGAAATGTGTCCTACGGCATAACAAGGTACACATGTAGGACATAAGAAGAAACCTACGATAATTTTAGAAGTCGTCGCTAATAAAGACTTGTGGATTTGGCACACATTTTTTGGTATGGCGGGTTCACACAATAACATCAACATGCTTCAACGTTTTCACCTCTTTGACAATCTTATGCGTGGTGATGCTCCTTGTTGTAATTACACTGTGAATGGTCGCCAATACAAAATGGGTTACTATCTAGCCGATGGGATTTATCCTAAATGGGCTACACTTGTACAAACAATCCTTTACCCAACAACTTAAATAGAGGGATTCTTTGCTAAGATGCAAGAAGTGTGTTGAAAAGATGTCGAGCATGCATTTGGTATCTTACAAGCTAGGTGGGGGATAATCAATAGGCCGGTGCAAATGTGGAGTAGGGATGACATTAATCGGATAAAGAAGACGTGTATCATCTTACATAATATGATTGTCGAGGATAAACGAGAGATTGATATCGAAGATTGGCAAATTGACATTTCTTAGGAGCCCCCAGTCGCATTGCATGTTGTTGAAAATCGACATGAGGAAATTGCAAGAAGACTCAACACACTTCATCAAATTCATAGCAGAGAAACTAATATTTAACTAAGAGTTAACCTCATCAATCACCTTTGGCAATATCGTGCGGATCAAGGCAATTCAAATTAAAATTATATTAAAACTTAAAATTGAAATTATAATATTGTAAATGAACTAACAACAACAATGGAAATGAAAAAACTAACAACAATGAAATTAATCTAAGTAGTAGAAGCACCACCCCCACTAGAAGCACCACCACCACTTGGAGTTCCAAATGTTCCACTCTATCTCTGTTGGTGAATTATCTTCATTTTCATCATTTTGAAGTATTCGACAACTTCTGGCTCAAGAGTGGACGTATCTTGTGCTAATATTTTGTTATCTTCTTTCCATTTCTTGAGCTCCATCAACTTCACCCTATCGGCGGCGGCATTCGTCATTTGTGCCAAATACTTTTCCATCATCTTGTAATTCTCTCCTCCTTTCTTCATCCTTTCTTTCTGACCCTTGTTCCTAGTGGTCGTTTATTCTTGGTTCCACTTCCACTTCCACTTGCATTTCCACTTTCACTTCCACCTCCACCTCCACCTCCACTTCCATCCCCAACTTGTGTAGGAAATGGATCAATTGGAACGCCACCAAGAGTTGCCGATTGTGTTGTAGGTCTAGAAGGCACGACTTTATCATCTACATCTAGAATGATGTTGGGTCATCTCCTCGTTGTATTTGTGGACCGACTCTTAAATTCTTCATTCCATTTTGCACTATCCTTGAGGAGGACCCAACAATGCTCAAATTGAAAGTATGAGTTATGAGCCAACATATATATTGTTTTTGCCTTAGCCAACTGATCTAGGATCGTTGTGCCACATCTTGCGGTCCTCTCCGGAAAGGAGATAATTCCCGCCCACCGGTTGCAAGCTCGTTGGATGTGTCCAAATCGAGTGGACACCGAATCCTTGCTTCTTTTGTTGTTTTCACCAACTCTCTCTCGAAATTTCTCATATATTCTCTCCCAATAGTGTGTGACTCGTTGCCCTGCACCAACAATTGGATCTTCATTAACATATATCCACGCCTTGCAAAGAGCCTTGTCCTCTTGAATTGAGAAATTTGCGGACCTTGTTGTAGTAGATTTCTTTCCTTTTGATGTGGTTGCTTGTTCATTTGGATCCATTGTTGTAGTTGGAGTAGATAAAAATTTTATGAGAATTGTGAGCAAATAGTGAGAGAGTTGTGTGAAGTAGTTGCTCTAAATATGCAATTTCATAAAAACTAGCTGTTGGGATAGTCTGGACTATACAGACGGCAGAGTTTCTGCCATCCGTACAACTTAACAGACAGACGGTAGAGTTTTCGCCATCCGTATCCCGAACTTAACAGCTGCTAAAAAGTGTCGTTGGAATGGTTTTTGGAGTTTGGACTACCAAATTTGGCTGGGCCTGCTAAAAGGCCTATGTGGCACCTTTTAGCAGCCCATTATAGCACCCCTCCATTAGACTTGCTCTTAGGTGCAGTTTACTTAAGACTTAGCTAGCATGTGTGATTTTTAATTGCAGGTTCTCCTTTGAAATGCTCCAAGTTTGTTTTTGGGACTAAAAGAAATTTTGTCTCCTGGAAATTGATGACAGTGTTTCTATATTCTGGTGTATAAGACCATAGACAATGACAAGTTTAGTAAAACTGCTTGTTTGAACGTAAATGGATCGTTATCTAGCTCTGGACTTGTGCCATGTGGACGTATATACTGTGAGTAGTCGTATTAACTCATTTACTTCGTAATACTTGTGTTATACTTTATCCTAAAGATTGTTATTAGCCATTCAAATTTTCTTGTTTGGTTATTAATCGAATATTTTCTTTTACCTGGATCGGATTTAATTGGTGTTATTGATAAGTGGAGTTTACATAATATCTATCAATTTTTTGTTATGGCAGTCACAGTGGTTTTCTGGTTGGGCTCGTAATAATGGTTTGGATTCGACCAGGAATTGTATAGTGTACTATCTAGTCTTACCGATTTAACTAGATGCCATTCCAAGAATGTACCAACTGTTCTATCCAAAGATGAGATGTCTTGGGGACTACACTAAAGAGTTTTGGGATGATACCTTGGGACTCACTTATGTTTATTGTGCCTGCAAAGGTTTTTTCTGTAGCTATGAGAAAGCGCAGACTCATCTTGTATTAGGAAGGATCATCCTAAGATTGTTAAGGAAATTATGACTAGAAAGTAGGATTACTATCTCTACTTTTTTAGGTTCGATTTATCATGTCTAGTGTGTTCTCATGTATGCTAGGCTTGAGGCATGTTGTTAATGTTTCGATTTTTTGTGTGCTCTCTTTTATGGATCCAATTATTAGGGAAGCTTGTAAGGTTTAACATTTTTGCAATGGAAACAGGTGGGGTATGCCTTAACCCTAATAATCTTTTAAAAATAAATAAATAAATAAAAATTGTCTACAAACAAAATTGATGAATGAGTGGGGGAATTAACCAGTTTTAAGCTGGTTTTTGCACATCTGATCTCATTGTCAAGCTTGACATTCTCAAAAGGGGTAGTAAGAAGAAAGTGGATTGAAATTTGTCAATGTTAGAAAAATGGATGTGTAATTGAAAGTTCAAAGTGTAGTGAACACATGGAACTTGGATTTGCACAAATCCATTGAGAAATGAATAAGTAATTTGTCTCCCAAGTTACCCCACTTGAGATGAAATGAGTTACACTTGAAACAGTATGTAAAGAGAGAAAAATCTTTTTTGAAATAGTGCAACTATAACACCTGTACTTTTCCTTCCTATTTATTAGTGTTTAGAAATAAAATATTAACAAAAAGAAAAGAAAATTTAAAGCAAAGATAATGATAATGATAAATATAGAAAGAGAAAAACTTGGAAGTGGGATAATTATAGTTACCGAAAATAAGGGGTGCGGTTTTGGTTTTACCAAACCCTCTTTCTTGTTTTTGGGGGCTTTTTTTTTAAAGAAAAAAGAGAACCAAAAGAAAAAGAAGAGAGAGAGAGAGAGAGAGAGAGAGAGAGAGAGCCGAAGGAAGAAGACAACCTTCTCAATGTGTAATCGATTTTCGAGTTCACCAGATTTCAAGTTTGTTACGTAAACAAACATTTTCACTTTTCAATTAATTTTGGTGAGTAGTCTAAATTTTATTCTTTTTAAATCTTAATGGATTACCAATTGTTTTTATTAATTAATGGTTTAAGTTAGTTTATTTGGAACTATAAGATGAATATATATTAAGTTGCTTAAGGCCATGCATGATTATACTGATGCCAAGATTTAGTTTTGAATGATGGGTTTCTTGAGTATGTGTAGATGTTTGATGGTAATAGTGTGAAAGTCTTGAATAGTTTGAATTAACATATAGATAGCTATATAAATGTACGAGAAGTTTGGGTTTTGTGTTACTGATGTTTGATGTTCAAGAGTCCTTTTGCTATATATATGGTTGCATGCGGTCTATGAGTTATCAGTTGTTTTAATGAACTTCCCAAATTCTTAAATATGGTAGTAGGCGGTTAAGTTATCTATTTTGGAATTTGTCTAATGTAAGGGTAGCTACAGATGCCAATCTCCTTTTTATTTTCTGATTTCATGTTGTGATGAGTATATTTACTTAGTGCCAAACCACTTGTTTTAAATTGACTTAAAGTACTATGGCTGTCAGAAGATGAGATTTTCAATTGTAGTGGTCTGGATATAACTATTGATGGTCTACAGGACTTTAATTGGTTTGAAGTGCCTTAGATATATATATGAGAATTTTTGTTTTTGTGCTACTGACGACATTTACTCTATAGTTTAATTTTTTGCATGACTAAATTGCCTTGAAGTGTCTTAAATAAATGAGAAGTACATGTTGGAATTGCTAAGAAATGTTAATTTGATTATAGCTACTGACGCCAAGGTTATCTAGTGATATGTGTCTTCATGGAAATATAACTATGGAAGTGGGCAAACAGTTAGTCACTGATTGAATTGAAGTATATGTCAGAGTTTGATTTATTTTCATTAAGGGTCGGTTATTGATAAGAGCCCAAAACTGTAGTTTTAACCCCTTGATAATATTACATTTAGACCAATTATGTTTATAATAAATAAGAGTTAGTATTGTTTACGTACTTTTGTGTATTTCAGGTCTTTGAGTCAACTATGTGAAGAAATATGTCACTTTTGCAAGACAAATGAGCAAAAATTAGTTGCTAAGAAGTTCTATGGTTAAAGCCCAAGTTTCAAGTAGAAAAAGCCTTGTTAAAGCCTAGTCAAAGCTGAAAAGTTAAAGTCAACGCGGACAAAAATAGAGCATAAAAGTCAACAGAATTTCCGCAGGCCGTATCTTTGAACTAAGACCTCAGAATTAGGCCTATTATATGTCAAACCGACCTTATTGGAAAGAACTTTCTAATGGTCTAGGCCTTGATCCAATCAGAGGAGTAAAAGTGGATGAAAAGGTTATTACAGTAATTTGCAGCAGAAAAACCCTTTTTGGACTTAAGTAATTAGGTTTTGGGCTTGATTTAGTGGCCCAAAACATAGCTCCAAAGCCCATGCATGAAATTGTAAACCTAGCCCTCTTCTATATAAAGAGGACTAAGGCAAAACTCTAAGGATGACCTACCTCTTCCCTTTAGTTTAACCTAGTTTATGTTTTATTAGCCTAGCTACCATTAATACAATTCAAGTTATTTATATTCCTTTAATTATGTCTTCCTCTTCTTATTATATATTCCATGATAGTCTAATAAACCATAGCTAAACCTCCATTAGAGGGGTTTGATTGAAGCTTTGATGAAGACTTGATATGTGAATACAGAATAGTTGTATTTAAGAGCTTCAAGTTTAGGGTTGTCTATTTAGCAATAAGTAAAATACACCTAGACTAGAGGGTAGTTCATTCACCATGAGAATGGGTTTCAACTTCCTCTCATGCTAATTATTAGTTGACTAGAGATAACATGAATAATTAGGGATAAAAAGACCTAACTTTTATGATTGAACCTTATGTGAAAACATAAAGATTAGGGTTGCAACAAACTCTATACTAGCATGTTAGGGATTAATCAAGGTGGATTTCAAATCTCCTTAATTCCTTCGTTAGATTCACATCTTATTATTTAATTGTCATAGTTTAATTTAGAATATATTCCATATTAGTTTTCACCATATTAGAATCATTACTCTCGTGTTGTTTAATTGTTAATCACTAGTGGAATTAGTATTTTCTAAGCAACTAGGAGTGGAACGAATTCTTACTCTAGTTTTATTGCATGATAATTGAGAGTAGAATTTTGATATCAAAATATGCAAATTATAGTTTACTTCTTCCTAGTATAATTTAGCTAAGTAGGAGTAAAACTGTAAATTTAATTCTATCAAATAGCGCCGCTGCCATCTTAGTTGTCTTTAGAATAGTTTCCCTTATTTTTTTTTGAATTCTACAAATAACCTAATTCATCCACCCACCCTATTTTTCGAAAGTGTTTGTGTTTCTGACTGTGTTTTCTATTTCTCGAAAACAGGATTTTGCTCCTGGAAGTCTACTGGATTTTTTTTGAATTTGTACTCGGAGCGCGCACGCACCATATTTACACTATATCCGAGCGCGCACGCGCCCTTCCTTCCAATAAGTTTATTTTGTGTTTTTTTTTCCAATTTCAAGGCCCAGCCCATTAAGAAACCGCGTGAAAGCCTATTTCTAAAAAACTTAACAGAGCGCGCACGCGCCCTTGTTAAGTTATAATTGAGGGCGCCTTCGCCCCTCTAAAGAAAACCCGATTTACACAGGTTAGTTACAGGCCATCTTTTCGTTGGAAATAATTATTTATTTAGTGTTTCAAGCTTCTACATGACACTGAGGTTCATATTAAAGACGTTATTCATAAGCGTAGTAAGGAGACATTCAGGTTCTCCTTTTTTCACTCCTCGTCTCTTCTGTTAGAGGAGTTTAAATTCTAGTATATCAGGTTGTTGTTTGACTGCTATCGTATTTCTTTCATATTGGACTTAGCCTTGCATGAGATTAAGGTCTGGGAAGAGAAAACCATCTAACGTTATCTATCGAAAACGTCAACGTACACGCCTATCTAGAATATCACACACTACACCTGCATCAATGGCTGAAGAAGCAAAGACTCCTCTCTTTGATTTTTACAAAGCTCTAAACGATGACCCTAAGTCATGCATCATTCTTGCGGACCCTGATCTTTGCACTTTTCAGTGTTTTTAGAAGTTGACTTACTACGTGCTAAAACTCAATAATTCCTTACTCACTGTTTTTTTTTCTTTGAGAATGTCAGTCTAGTTCGAGTAGGATTTCGCTCCAACTTCTAAGACAAGAATTTAAATGATCACAACTGGAATCTACACTTTGGAGAACTAAGTGAGAAGGATTTTATAGATAGATTTTTTTTTACACAAGTTATCTAAAATTTGTAAGTTTGTTTATAGTTAAATGAAAGAGAGAGAGAGATAGGAAGGATTAATCCTACTCATGCAAGGCCTAGCTACAAGTCTTTTAGAAACATGTCACTACCATCTCAAATCCCTAACATAATATACCTATCTCTAAACATATCATGCTAGCATGTAGAATTGAAATGATATTTCATCTCCTAAATATCATTCCAACTCCTAGTTCTACTTTTTACCACAATTGATCGATAATTGTCAATCTCTGTCATTTTGGGGATGGGATGAAAAATAGAACCTAAGTCTTTTAAGTAGTGATTTTGGAATCCTAAATTTGTAGCATGATCCTCACATGAGCATCATTAACCCTCCCCTTGGGAGAGTTTTAGCTCATGATCCTAGGATTGAATTAAACTACAAGAAGATATGTGAAATGAAAAGAAAGAGAATGAAACAAGAAAACTACAACCTGTTTACCTAAATGAAGAAGAGTTTATTAAAAACTAGAGAGAGTTCCCCCATTAACAAGTTACAAGCTTTTCTCTAAAAACTAAGAACTAAAAAAACAAAATTAAAGACATGGATGTAAATGAAAAGTAAAAGTCAAGGAAGTAAAAGCTTCCAACTCCCAAAATCAGCCCCCCTTTACATAAGAGAGCCTTTTTCTCTTCTCCCACGTGAAACACTCTCCTCTCATTTATTTTTCACTTATCCACAACTAACTCCCATTTGACACCTTTCATTTTTTAGATAATCATCACCTAAATCCAACTAACTCTCATTAACTTCATGCAAGGTGTCAAAATTGCACCAATTATTTGCACCTTTGTCTTGACTTGCATGATGACTCATCAAATCTTATGGGCCCGCCTAGTGGGTCCACGACAAATGTCCGATGGCAGTCCAGGTCTTTTGGCATTTTTACAACTTCCCGCCTATATTTGTAGAGTTCATCGCGACGATCGTCGGAGCAGCTCACTCGTCGATTCGAGTCCCGTTCAAGAGATATGAGCTTCGAAGTTTGATGCTTCGTGCATGTAATCCTCGCTTTACGATTGGATTCTGTACTATTTGAGTCTTTGGGCTTTAGTCCGAATTTGTTGGGCTTCACATAGGCTTGATCGGAAGGCATGTGTATACTCCCTATTCCGTGCTTAAATGCTGGCTTTATCATAATTTTTACATTAGTTGCTCCAACCTGCAAAAAGCACGAAGATGCGATTATTTCATGATTATTAAGCACAAAATTGACCGAAATGTTATGTCTCTACAGTTTTTATAATACAGTTTTGGGTGCTTATCACACCACTCCCAAACAGCATTTTGCTTGTCCTCCAAGCAAAGAAGAGACATTAAAACAGATAAGTGGCCAAAACTGTGCATTCTAAGCTAAGTCTCGTTTCGCAGAGTGCGGTTGCATTGACCATATGCAACAAGGCCTTAAACCACTAGGAATTCCCTAGTGGACGAGTTATAGCCTCGTGAGAGTTTTCCAGAGAAGATACTCATAAACTTCATTTATACTACAATGACTTAGTAACAAAAGCTTGTTTCCTAAATTAATCTCAGATATCTATACATCTCCTTAGCGGGGAACGAGGATTAATTCTTTTGAAACTCAAGTTAATATGCATACAAGAATTAAAACATCTACATATGAGTATGCATTCAGTGAATTTACATTGAATTGCACAAGCAGGGCTGTTTCTGGATTCTTTGGAGAGTGTACCTAAATGGGTTCTCACATGTATGTGTAGAAACACAAATTCGCTCATAATTTTCCCACTCAGGTTTTGTTAACTCCAGTGTGCAGTGGGCACACTTTTCCTCACATACTCGATGACAAATGAGGAGGAGCCGAGGTCGATCAATCACATCTACTACTTATTATCACACCATCCTACTTCTAATTGAGCTAGAGGTCTTTATTAGGTATTATGGGGCTTAGGTGATAGTGTAGAAAGAAATGGAAGTGGAAGATCAAAATGATAAGTATAAGAGAATAAGGTCTTCAAGATATTTACACTTGAGAAATCCTTGTTTTCTTTTCCTGCTCCTACCTGAGTTTTCCTACCTTGCTCTTAAGCCTTATTTTTTTTTTTTTTTTTTAGGCTTAAGAAACATGATCCTGTTTATTTATTTATTTTTATTTTTGAAGCAGGTAACTAACTTTTATTTGGAACAAGTCTTCTTTTATTTTTCTACATTTCGTCCTATTTCTCATACTCATCACTTAGGTAGGTTCTTTTATTTGGGGTTAATATATGGGTAAGGAATTTTTTGTGAAAGTGAAAGGTTTGATGAAAGGTTCAGTGGAGTGACTAGCGGTAAAATTTGTAACAGGTAATAATTTATAGCTATGTCGATCCAAAGAATGCCTAAATTCTCGCCTAGGTTCGGATGGTGATCAAGTAAGTCGATGCGTGATTTTCTCTATTCGAAAAACTACTCCTCTGTGTCATTACTCACAAATCACTCATATCGAAGTCTTTTGGTTAGATTCTCACAGATTGATAGTTTAAGTAGACTAACCGTGGTTTCCGTAAACTTATTGTCATGTACAATCAATGATACTCATGCATGAATACTCATAAAAAGATATAAAAACTATTAAGCATTAAGTTTCTTAAAAACGAATCATAATTCAATGCTAATGTGAGACTTCTAGATAATTTTCATCATTGAAGAAGAAACAAGACATTGTCACTAATTACATTTACTAACAAGAAAATAGAAACTATATACATTTGCATTATATATATATATATATATATATATATATATATATATATATATATATATATATATATATATATATATCACCCCAAAACAGAGTGATGATTAGTCTTCAAATAGAAATAGATAAAGAAAGGAATTACCCGATAACCGTAAACAAAATTAGAGCCGGATTGCCGGAACGTAAAGTTGTGGTAACATAATATATTATACGAAAAAACAAAAAAGAAAAAAAGCGTAAAACACTATATACAATTATATACGCTAGATATATGTACAATTCCCTACCCAAGTTTACCATCCGGGATGTGGTGAAGGTCCGCCTCTTCTTCGATGAAATGCATTTCCTTAGTATCGCTACCAAAAGATAACGTGATTCCCAAATGGTGGCCCATTCTTGTTCACCGATTCGCTCAAATGTTTCATCATTTTATCATCGCTGATAACAACAAACATGTCTCAAGTATCGTTGTTTCCATTGCCTAAACCTTAATGAACGAATTATCTTGTTTGTTGGGCACATAGAATCTACTTTGACCCAGTCATGAAAAGTAGTCTGAAAACCGTGGGAAATGTGTCTTCATAATTCGCAAGCGATTCACGGTAAAAGTATATACCGATCCCGAAAAGTACGAGCTCGTTTCAAATTGGAGATAACATAGTTTTAAGATATCAAAGAATGTATGACCTCGAGCAAAGCGCATTGAAGACTACACATGCAAAGATCATTGGCGGTAGAAAAATGCCAATCTCCCATGATGTTAAGAAGGACAAACAACATCGCATTTTCCCATGTTCATGGTCATGCCGGCTAAAGGGAATGGTGATATCCGCCATCCGCCAAGTTTAGTTCCTTCATCTTTAATTTCAAGACCGTCACCGTATCTTTGTTGTTGCTTGTAAAAGTGCCATGAAAAGGAACGAGTAGAGTTGTGATAAATGTATGGCCATGTTGTTGCCGCTCGTGATATGGAAGATCTAAAGTCGGGGCAAGTGTTGCCTCTCAAAAAGACATGGTTTGTGCCACCAACTTTGATTGTGAATCCGTCTAAGAAAAAACCATGAGCGGCGTTGAATCTTTGTGTATCTTCCATATTAGCATAAAGTAGGCCGCCAAACTTGGAGAATAAGTTTGGTCGTATGAATAATAACAAGGGAAGACCACCCGATGTTAGTAATGCAATCACGAAATGAAGTCCATAAGTATTGAATCCATCATGGCCTGAAATGATTGCTCAGGGATGAGTTTCGGAGGTGTCCTGTTTGATGAAGATGCTACGTTCGATGAAGATGCCATGTTTGATGGAGTGGAGTGATGGGGAAAGATATGAGAAGAAATATGTCCAAGAAAATTTTGACTGGATGGAGGAATGAGTATGCAAGAAGATAAAACCTCCTGTAATCAAGTTTAAAAGAACACGTTAAAATTGTTATTATCACAACTTGAAATATGACAATCCTAGTAGGCATTTCTTACAAAAGAAGATACAAAGATAACAGAAATACTTAATAATAATTATTTTATTTTATTTATTTTGGGGAAAGTTGAGTTTTGTAAAAACAGAACGCAACCCCCTTTTTTTTTTTTTTTTATTATTATTATTTTTTATGGTTCAGAATGATGATAAGGATGGTGATGGGAATGCAGATTGTGGACAACACTGTTCAGTTCATTAATTTGTTGGCTAAAATTTGATTTGAAGGGTTCCCCGTTGCCGAGATCGTAGTTTGATTCTCTATTAGAAGAGTGTGATTTTCTAATGACCGAGAGTGAGTTTCCAATAGTGCCTCTTGATCAAAGATCATGCATCGCTTGACGCTCTTGGAAAATCCATAAGACTTTTGATGATGATTTCCTCGACGTGTGGAGTTCCCTCATTCCTTGATGAAGAATTTGAATACCTTCCATGGGATTAAAAATGTTCTGGCATGGCACTTTCATCAAAGAAATGTGCGAGTTTGAGTTTTGGCCATCCATTTCATCTGGCAGAGTATCTGGCCGTCCAAGAACCACCGCATAGTCTTTGTGAAGTATTGTAACAAGTGCTCTTTGAAGAGGTATTTCTGGAGAAACTGCTGGATAACCCCAACGCATCATAATTTTCGTGACTAAAGTAGGCAGAGGTGCTAACCTTTTTGTTCTTCTGGTGATTGCGTTCCAGAGGTGTTGGATTATACAAAAATCATCTCTTTGATTCTCGCATAATCCAAAGTAGGTGTAATTGAGGCTTGGTGACTTCAGATTGGTGTGACGCACTCCACCACATTGTGTCCCAACCGAGTGGAGCACATACCGTTGATTTTGTTTCAAAGAGCGTTGAAGAACAACGTGATTTTTATTTCCGACTTCGCCATGAGATACGGTGGCCCGTAGTAATTTTTTGATGGAATTAAATGGGAACTCTCGAAAGATCGAACCCCGAGTCATTCATTGAATTTGAAGTATGTCGGAGATAACTTCCTTAGTTAATTCAAAGCGTTGTCCATAGGCATGGAAACAGAATTTTCCATTTTCAGGTCCGCTAAATTGGTAGAACATCAAGACCAAATCTCCGAATAGGTCGCTTCAATGATATAGAAGAGGCATCCATCCTCGACGCATAATTTCGTGTCATAAAAAGGAGAAAATCGGCCATCATCAAAAAAAAAATCAAGTAGTTCTTCTCGGTACTATCTTTCTTGGTTGATCCATTTGGAAGGATAGTGTAGAAACCGTGGTAATGAGAATGGCTGAAATGAAGAGATTTATAGCAAATATAGGATCCGGTACGAATCAGGGATGTCAAGTGCATCTAGATCTCAACTTACAAGTGAAACATGTGATGTTGGTATCCCTAATTATGTACAAAGAACTATGGGTATCCATAGTATGTCTTTTCATGTCGTGTCCAAAACAATTAATGAGGTCTTAAAATGATAGAGAATTCGGAGGAAAGTTTCACAGGCGCAGTTAGACCTACACGTAATTTCAAAATTTATGATCATACCTCAATAATAGAAGATAGATAGAATAATTGAAATCGCGTATGTGACAAGTGTTAGGCGCACCGCAGTGTAGCGTCGCAATCTTCTCTGAAAACAATAAGTTGAGTTTGATTTATTTTATTGCATTATTGATTTTTCTTATTTGTTATGGTTTTGATAACTATTTTATGTTTATGATAAGGTAAAAATACAACTAATATACCCAATTTATTAAAAGGATGCTCCTCCATTTAGTAATGTGAACCGCATAAAATGGTTGAGAATTATTTAACACACCATAGTAATATACAAAGCGACAAAGGGAAAGAGATATGGAGGTTACATAGATCTAGATATTCCGGATGAAGTTATGCATGATCGACGGTAGAATAATGACAAATACTGTTATCACGAATACCGCGGATGTTCCCCATTCATCGTTGTTCCTTTTCCAATCGCCGATCGGATCCATTGTTTTGAATGAAAAGATAATATGTGAAGATTAAGCTTTGGATAGTGAGAGAATGAGGTGAGTGAAGGGTGATGAGGAGTGTCGGAATTTATAGGCAAAAATCTGACCGTTTTGGATATCTGACCGTTTGTGGATATCTGACCGTTTTTTTTTTTTAATAATTATGATGGAGATAACATTTGGGTTTTGTGACCGCATTACCGTGATTTGGGTCGGTTCTAATTTTTGGTCCAAGCCCAATGAATTCGAAATTTCGCTTTATGTCCCAAAATTTCAAACACGAATTTCGATTCATTTCAATTCCAAATTAAACGAATCGAATGCTAAAATGATCGGCATTAAAAATGCCATCCAATATGAAGAATATGAAGAAGGCACCTTCAACCTTTTTTTAAGGTTTTTTTTTTTTTTTTTTTTTTTTTATATACAAATGTACAAGTGGAGATGAACGTGGCAATGTACAAGGGAAGATGTATGTGTCATTATACAAAAAGAACGTGACAACAACACCGGACCAAGAAGAAGAAGATCATTACAAGAAAATCAGGGCAACCGGCATGTCATGTCGGCTGGGCTTAACCCAATCCAAACGTGACCGGGGGCTAACCTTTATGTTTTGGGGCCTAGGGTTCGGGATTCGGTACCATCCCCGACTAATGTGCAATGGTCTAATAATAATATTACCCTTAGTACATATGGTATAGCTCAAACCGCCTAACCGCCATCAAATAGAAAACTATTCGGGTTGGTTCGGTGAAATCCATTGCCCGTGCGTAACGGGGACTATCCGGTGTTGTTCATCACGACTCTCTTTGTGCACAATGCAAGGGTGAAAAATAAAATACACGAAGTATATACATGTGGAGTCTTTTAACGCCGATCCTCAAGACGAATGTGAGTCTTTTAACGCCGATCCTCAAGACGAATGTGAGTCTTTTAACGCCGATCCTCAAGACGAATCCCACCTCGGGGAGTAACGGGACGACGACGAAGTTTATCCTGCTGAGCTGGTGTCAGACAATAATATACCTTATACCGGCTCATATCGGATAGTAAATCAAGACCTGGACAGAAAGGTGTTTGACAATTCATACACCACCCCATCCTTCGCGCACGTCGCTTTCGAGCAAAAGTACTGCGACCATTACCTATTCGAGATGGGTGAGATTTACACCAAATGATGAGCTGGAGTTCGCGAGGAAGAGAATAGAAAAGGGAAGAGAAGGAAGGTTGGGAAATTTTTGGTACCCATTGTTTACCAGAAGGCACGTTTGCTCGATGAACAGAAGACATTTATACTCGGTTCTGAATAGAGTTTTGTGGACTAAGGTTCCGCGCTTGCAACCACACACTCTAGGAGTTTTAGAGAAGAAAATAGAAGAGGGCCCGGCTACCCTAATGGTGTACTTTCCTTGTTTTAAACACCTGGAAAAAAATACACCAGCGAATCTTTAGTCTTTATAGACTGGATCTTTGAGAAGAGTCTTTTCGACATCTGGAGAACGCAACTCATGATAATGTTTAAGGCGTTGGCCATTTACTTGAAATTCGCTGTCATCGTTTTCATTTTTCAAAGAGATAGCCCCATAAGGTTTGACAGCAGAGACAATAAAAGGACCAGACCATCGAGTTTTTAGTTTTCCGAAAAATGTGTAATCTCGAAGTTGTACAACAAAACTTTTTGACCAATTTTGAATTCTTTTCTTAATATGTGCTTATCATGCACTCTTTTCATGTTGGCTTTATAGGATTTCGAGAGATCATAGGCATCACTCCGAATCTCTTCAAGCTCATTTAACTACAATTTTCGCTTCTCGCCTGCCGCATCGGTATTATAATTTAGGCTTTTGATAGCCCATAGAGCACGATGCTCGAGTTCAACTGGAAGATGACAAGGTTTACCAAAAACGAGGCGGTAAGGGGACATGCCTATAGGTGTCTTAAAAGCTGTTCTATATGCCCACAAGGCATCAGATAATCGAAGAGACCAGTCTTTTCTAGATGGATTAACTGTCTTTTCTAAAATTGATTTAATCTCTATTAGAGACTTCTACTTGGCCAATCGGTCCGAGGATGATAATGAAGTTGCCACTTTGTGAGTAACTCCATATTTCTTTACTAATGATTCAAAAATTTTATTACGTAAATGTTTTCCCCATCACTAATTATAGCTTTGGGAACGCCAAATCGAGAGAAAATATGTTCCTTTACTTAAAAATACTGCACCGCTTTATGATCATTCACACGACATGCCAACGCTTCAATCCATTTTGACACATAGTCAACAGCTACAAGTATGTATAGGAAGCCATGACTATTTGGAAAAGGACCCATAAAGTCGATCCCCCATACATCAAAAATTTCTACAATTAAAATTGGATTTAAGGGCATCATATTGCGTTGAGTAATGCGCCCTAGTCACCGACAAATGGTTGCAAGCTTTGCAATGCTCGTGTGCATCTTTAAACAAATAAAGCCAATAAAATCCACATTGTAGGACCTTGGCTGCAGTTTTCTTACCACTGAAATGACCACCACAAGATTGTTCATGGCAAAAGGATAACACGCCATTATGTTCCCAAATGAATGCAACGGCGTATCAGTTGGTCGGAACAATACTTAAAGAGGTAGGGATCATCCCAAAAATAAAATTTCACAGTGGATAAGAACTTCTTTCGGTCCGCTCGAGTCCAAGATGAAGGGACCTCCTCGGTAACTAGGTAGTTTACTATATCGGCATACCAAGGAGATGAAAAATGGAATACAAATGTTCATCCGAAATGAATCGCAGATTGGTTCGACTCATTATTGACATCATTAATGAGTCGCGATAAATGGTCCGCTACCACGCTCTAAACCTTTTTATCTCTAATTTCTAGAGTAAACTCTTGCAAAAGGAGGATCCATCGGATCAACCTCTGCTTTGGCATCTTTCTTTGCTAATAGATAACGCAGAATGCCGCATGGTCGTGTAGACTATTGTAGAAGAACCAACTAGGTAAGGACGAAACTTATCCGGGCATATACAACTGCTAGAAATTCTTTTTCAGTGGTGGTATAGTTACGCTTGAGCGTCATTAAGAGTTTTACTAGCATAGTAAATGACAATTGGCTTGTTCTTCCTCGGCGTTGCCCTAAGACAGCTCCAATAAGCGTAGTCACTCGCGCGTCACACATTAATTCAAAAGGTTTAGACCAATCGGTGGTTGAATTATCGAGTCAGTAGTCGTATGCACTTTAAGGTCTCAAAAGCTTGTTTGCAATCGAAAGTGAAGTCAAATACTGGCATCTTTAAGTAAGAGATTTGTTAAAGGTCGGCAACCTTTGAGAAATCTTGAATAAATCTCCTATAGAACCCCACGCGGTCCTAAAAATGCACGTATTTCCGAACCGGAAGTTGGTATAGGCAAGGAAGCAATTTTTTCAATCTTTGCTTTATCGACTTCGATTCCGGCCTTCAAAACAATGTGACCTAGTACTATTCCTTTGTAACCATAAAATGGCATTTTTCCCAATTAAGAACGGAGATTTTTCTTCACAACGCACTAAAACCTTTTCAAGATTTGATAAACAGTTATCAAAAGAATTACCATATAATGAGAAATCGTCCATGAAGACTTCCATAAAACGCTTCAACCATATCATCAAGATATGAAGCATACAAATATGGAATGTACCGGTGCATTGCAAAGGCCAAATGGCATTCGCTTTATATGCAAAAGTACCAAAAGGGCAGGTGAACGTTGTTTTTCTTGGTCGCCAGGATCTATGACCATTTGAAAATATCCCCAAAAGCCATCAAGAAAAAAAAATGCATGACCCGCTAACCGCTCAAGCATCCGATCAATGAATGGGAGTGGAAAATGATCCTTACGAAAGATCGCATTAAGTTTTCGATAGTCAATGCATATTCGCCACTTCACCGGAATGCGAAATGATATGCATTCATCTTTATCATTTCGCACAACCGTAATTCCGGACTTCTTGGGAACAACATGGACCGGACTTACCCAAACACTATCCGAGATGGGGTAAATAATACCGCATCAAGTAACCTTAAAATTTCTTCCCGCACCCACATCCTTCATGGTTGGATTTAGAGACGACGCTGCGGTTCACGTGATGTCTTGGCATTGTCTTCAAGATGTATGCGATGAGTGCACCGCAATGAGGGTCAATGCCTTTAATGTCATCGAGACCATCCAATAGCGTAACGGTGTTCTTGAATGACCTTAATTAACCGTGATTCCCGATCGCCATCAATTGTGATGATATGATAATTGGGTGACTACCATCCGGATCTAATTGTACGTATTTTAAGTCCGGGCGGAATAGGCTTTAAGTCAAAGGGAGGAGTGGGTATTAAAGATTCTTGAGGAAAGTCGCCTTCCACGAGAAAAACAGATTTATGTTCGGCCCAAGTCGCTTGATAGGATGGTAGTAGAGTCAATTGGTGGTATTGATTCTAAAACTCATGTACCTCCTTTGAATAATCATCAACATCAAATTCAAACCGCCAAAAGAATGGAATTGGTGTACTTCATCTTCGTGAAAAGAGTTTGTTAAATATTCTTGTAATGCGAGGGTGTCAATCATGTTAATCTCACCATCAATATCATTCTCTCGAATTTGTTTCATCAACTTGAACACATTAACCTCGACGAAAAAGATTTCGAAGGACATGGTCATGGACCCATCCCTACGGTTTATGAAAGCATTAGCGTTCTGGGAATGGACGCCCTAATATGATAGGAATGGAGTCACAGGCAACTTCATCCAAAATGACAAAATCTACAGGATAAAAAAATCTTGGACTTTTACAAGGACATTTTCCACAATGCCTTTCGGATGCTTAATGGATGGATCGGCTAATTGTAAAGTCATCGTGGTAGGTTTAAGCTCATGTAGACCTAGTTGTTTGAATAAGTAATAAGGAAGTAAGTTCACACTAGCTCCTAGGTCTAGTAATTCCGTAGCCGTATACTTATCACCTAATGTGCATGGAACTGTTGGTCTACCGGGGTCCTTGTATTTTACTATACCATTGTATTCAGTTATGGAAGGAAACGTTCAAGAAGGAAAGCCCGTTGAGGCACATTTGTTCTTCTTTTGTGGTGCACATGTCTTTCAAAAATTTTGCATGTTTTGGTAATTGCTTTAGGGCATCGAGAAAAGGTAAGTTTATTGTTAAATTTTTAAAGGTTTCCCTAATTTCATCAAAGTTTTCATCCGGTTTATTCTTTGCCAAACGGGCAGAAATGGTGCCTTAGGGCGAATTTGGCATAAGGGTCCACCTTTTCGCTTCCCAATTTTTAGATTGTGACGCGTTGAACTTGGTGTGTCCATTTGAGGTTCATTATCCAAAACAGATTCCTTGAACCTCCCAGTATCGTTTGTTTTATCATCCGCATACGGATTTGATTATCAACGGTTTTCCCGTGATCGAAGAGTAGTGATTGCATTCACCTCACCTTGGGTTGGAGTACTTGTACCAGGTATATTAGTGAGTTCAAAGGCGCGGTTTGTCGGGCTTAGGGTTCGAAACTGCTTGGCGAAAACACGCCTTTCGGCTCTTGTCTTCGCTAATTGTTGAATTGATTGTTGGATAGACGCGTTAGGATTTGTGATTGTTGGTTCATGTAAGCGAAGAACATCTCACTTGTCCTATCGAGCGTAGGAGGCATAGGTTGTGCAACAGCTACTAGTTCACGATTATTCTTTGAAGTTGTTGATTATAGCCAGAATTTGGATTAAATTTGGAACAAGGTCAGCGGTTGTTTTGATAGTTAGCATTTGAATTACTTTGAAATTGATTTTGACTTTGTTGGTATTGCTGATTATTTCCTTGGCGGTATGGAATAAAATTGTAGATTGGTCGAACAAAATTGGATTTGCGAAAACCCGGAGGAGCCATTTGTTGGTTATTCGGCCAAGCCGAAATTAGGATGTTGTCTCCATGGTGCATTAGGAATGTTGAATGCACATGCCTCCTCCGGTGTTTGGTTAGGGGTAGCATGTAACAAGGGACAATAAGCATCAAGATGGTCTGGACTAAGACATAGAACACATGGGGAAGTGTTAACGTTCATGGCCTGTTGTGGAAGTTGATCGTTTACTTGAACTACAAGAGCATCTACTTTTTTAGTGAGGGTTTCTATCAGTTTTTTCAACTCGGGATCGGGTTTTACCTCAAAAATAGACGTAGCTTTTGTAACATTATCCTTAGATGACCTAGAAGAATCAGTGTTACCCCAATGTGTACCTTTTTTCGCTTGTTTGTCAAGAAAAGTATATGCTTCAGTAGCTCCTTTGTCCATGAAGCAACCGCTCATTATATCAAGAGTTTCTTTTGATGATCGAAAAGTCCATTAAAGAATGAACGAACAAGGACAGCTTTGTCTAGTTGGTGATGAGGACATTCTAAAAGAAGATCAGTAAAGGCGACTCCATGCTTCCGTAAAGGGATTCATGAGGATTTTGACGAAAGAATTGAATTTTCTGAAGCATTTCAGTAGTTTTCTTCTGAGTGTAAAATTGAAGCATGAAAGCTTGAACAAGTTTATTCCATGTGTCTATGGATTGTGGCTGTTGTCCTGCTAGCCAAATTGATGCTTTATCCGCTAAAGTGAATGGAAACAGCCGAAGCAAGAGTTGTTCCTTAGAGACGGCCGGATGGTGAAATGTTGTGGCTACTTGTTGTAGCCTTCACGAAGATGATTATGCGGTTTTTCATGATCCAAACCATGATACATAGGTAACAAACTAAAAACGTTTGGCGAATTCGAAAATCACCGACAATGTCCTCAAGTTTGATTTGGGAAGAAGGTCCTTCCTGTAAAGGTCAGATAGAAGTCCGAAAGGGGCTTCAAATTCTTGGATTTTCGTCGACCATAATGAATGGCGGGAAAATGTGACAAGGAATCTTGTTGATTAATAGATGAAGAACTTTGTGGAGGTGAGAACTTACGCGAATCGCTTATCGTATTTTCTCCTACGATAAGTATGTTCAAATTCTTTAGTAGAACCGGGCCTTAATCTCATGCAAGCATAAACTTAGATCTAATTGACAGAAGGAACTTATTATTACTTGAATTTTATAATTATGTTCAATCATTAGAGTTGAACAACGTAAGCCTAAGTTGCTGCTAACGTAGCAGTGAAACTAGGAATACGTGTACATAAACCAACAACTAGGTCACAAGAGAGATATGAGGGAGGCTTTCCATGCAAGCACAGTTCTAATTAAGTAACCTCAATCTGTCAAGTTTCCTAGACACCGTTGGAATATGATTAAGAGTTATGGAATTAAAATTTATGCAAGGTCGTTTTTTTTTTTTTTTTTTTTTATTATTATTTTTTTTATTATTTTTTTTTAATCTTTTTTATTTATTTATTATTATTTTTTTTAATCTTTTTTATTATTATTTTTTTAATCTTTTTTATTTTTTTTTTATTTTTTTTTTATTTTTTTATTATTATTTTTTTTTTTTACGATTTATGCAAGGGTGAAAATACAAACATACAAATACGATCTACTCATACTATACTAGATCGCAAGAGCATGTGAAGATACTCTACTCATACATTATAGCTATCACGAATAGGCAAGGTTGTATCATCGATAAATATTTCCATACATACAGGCAAATATACATCAGTAATTCGTATATGTATGCTAATTTGTAAATCGATATTATGTAGTCATATATCTACAGCTGAGGCAAATTTGAATTACTCATAATTATTTAGATATGGTAGCATGTGAAAATATTATAATGACGCATATATATACTAAAATGTGAAAACGAAACTAAACAGTAACGATTTTTTACCTAGACTAAAATCGACTTTTGTATTGCATAATAATTCGATTTAAATCAATACTCATTGAGATTGCAAATGTCATATAGAGAGCGACTTCACCCCTTAGGGTTTAGAAACAACTTACCCAACTCAGATTTTAACCCTCGTTGGAATGTTCTCCTCTTTCATGACAAAATCGACTTATTAAACAACACCATTTTCTAAAATGATGATTTTGGAGGGGGAAAACAGTTGATTTTGACCTCGAAAATGACCCGGTGGAGACAAATAGTACTTACGCGCCGTCGAGATCTTTCGAATTGAGCTCACACGCGTTATTCAGAATCAGAGCCAAAGTTATGGCCAAAATACCAAAACACATCCTAATTACTATGTATAACTCCTAAGTTATAGATGCTAACATGCAAATAATCACTCACTCAAGAATATATATGCTAAACATGTAACTTAGATATATATATATAGATAACCATCTTGAATAGCAGTTCTATTTTTATGTATATATACATTAATATGTAATTCATGACCAAAATTAACCGCATATATATACTCACAAAAGTATTCATTGATTCATGCATATTACTAACCTAATCATAAAATATAGTCCATTAACTATAACATTGATAACTACATACATGTGAAGCATGCAAAAATATTTAAAATTTGGAACCCGCAAGCTTCCCTTGCAAGTCCACCAAATAAAAAGAAAAAATAAACAAGAACGTGCCACAAATGTAGGACCAAATGTTTCCAAAAAAGTAGCTTAGTGATTCTTGTAGCCTAGTTTCCAGTCGTAGCATTTGGAACCTATCGAGTTCAACCAAAACCGGAATGTTTATCAAGAGTTTGAAAATTAGGAAATTTAAAAAGCGAAGAAAACATAAGAAAAGAAATATATGAAAGGATGAGCGTGGGGGTTTCCCGCTTTGGAGCAATTCCAGTTTGCAAACACAGTCCTTGGGTCTTTAGAATGGCGGGCGTATTTTTGATCTTTGCACTTTTCGGTGTTTTTTAGAAGTTGACTTACTACGTGCTAAAACTCAATAATTCCTTACTACTCAAATCTTTTTTTTTTTCTTTGAGAATGTCGAGTCTAGTTCGAGTAAGGATTTCGTTCCAACTTCTAAGACAAGAATTTAAATGATCCTTTGAATCTACACTTTGGAGAACTAAGTGAGAAGGATTTTATAGATAGATTTTTTTACACAAGTTATCTAAAATTTGTAAGTTTGTTTATAGTTAAATGAAAGAGAGAGAGAGAGAGAGATAGGGAAGGATTAATCCTACTCATGCAAGGCCTAGCTACAACTCTTTTTCCCGAACAGTCACTACCATCTCAAATCCCTAACATAATATACCTATCTCTAAACATATCATGCTAGCATGTAGAATTGAAATGATATTTCATCTCCAAAATATCATTCCAACTCCTAGTTCTACTTTACCACAATTGATCGATAATTGTCAATCTCTCCATTTTGGGACGAGGATGAAAAATAGAACCTAAGTCTTTTAAGTAGTGATTTTGGAATCCTAAATTTGTAGCATGATCCACACATGAGCATCATTAACCCTCCCCTTGGGAGAGTTTTAGCTCATGATCCTAGGATTGAATTAAACTACAAGAAGATATGTGAAATGAAAAAGAAAGAGAATGAAACAAGAAAACTACAACCTGTTTACCTAAATGAAGAAGAGTTTATTAAAAACTAGAGAGAGTTCCCCCATTAACAAGTTACAAGCTTTTCTCTAAAAACTAAGAACTAAAAAAACAAAATTAAAGACATGGATGTAAATGAAAAGTAAAAGTAAAAGTCAAGGAAGTAAAAGCTTCCAACTCCCAAAATCAGCCCCCCTTTACATAAGAGAGCCTTTTTCTCTTCTCCCACGTGAAACACTCTCCTCTCATTTATTTTTCACTTATCCACAACTAACTCCCATTTGACACCTTTCATTTTTTTAGATAATCATCACCTAAATCCAACTAACTCATTAACTTCATGCAAGGTGTCAAAATTGCACCAATTATTTGCACCTTTGTCTTGACTTGCATGATGACTCATCAAATCTTATGGGCCCGCCTAGTGGGTCCACGTCACGATGTCCAATGGCAGTCGGTCTTTTGGCATTTTACAACTTCCAGCTTATTTGTAGAGTTCATCGCATCGAATGATCGTCGAACAACTCACTCGTCGCGTTCGAGTCCTGGTTCAAGAGATATGAGCCGGAAGTTTGATGCTTACGTGCATGTAATCCCCGCTTCGTTTACGATTGGATTACGTACTATTTGAGTCTTTGGGCTTTAGTCCTAATTTGTTGGGCTTCACATGGGCTTGATCGGAAGGCATGTGTATACTCCTATTCGTGCTTAAATGCTTTGGCTTTATCATAATTTTACATTAGTTGCTTTAACCTGCAAAAAGCACGAAGATGCGATTATTTCATGATTATTAAGCACAAAATTGACCGAAATGTTATGTCTCTACAGGTTTTTATAATACAGTTTTGGGTGCTTATCAGACCCAGTGGGGGATTGTTGAATTCCCCTGAATATTTTTAATTAGTTACCCATTTTTCATGGTTTAGACCATGAAAAGCCTTATCAGCATATGCATAGGATAGAACAAGTTCTCACTACATTCCATCATCCTAACATAGATTCTGAACAAATTAAACTGAGGGTGTTTCCTTTCACCCTAGCCGATAAGGCGACGTCTTGGTTAACTGCCCAAAAGCCTAATTCCGTGGACTCATAGGCCAAACTTGTTCAATTGTTCATGGAATAGTTTTACCTACCACTGAAGACAGATAAAATGATTCAAAAGATTCATTTCTTCCACCAAAATCCTCATGAATCCTTTTCATAGGCCTGGAACCGGTACACTGATCTTCTTATAGAGTGTCAACATCATAACCTTGCGAAATACAAGCTTGTTTGTGCCCTTTTCAAGGGGCTTTCATATCATCATAAGGAAGTCCTTGATATAATGAATGTGGGTAGTTTCCTTAGTAAAGGATCCTCAGAGGCTTATAAGTTTTTAGAAGATCAATCCAAGCGTAATAATAACTGGGGGGGGGTAACGACATCTCCCGCTCCGTTACTTCTTCTTTCACAGCCAAGGCAGCCAGTATGTTTGAGGTTAAACCTGATCCTGAGCTTAGAACTCTAATCGAATCCCTCACAAAAAAGGTAGAAGCCATTTCTGTTCAACATAAGCCTACTCCTATCATGAACATCAACTCTCTTCCATGTAATTTTTGTTTTAGTCTTGAGCATACCGACTCCTATTGTCCTCTCGTCTACGAACAACCACCTGCACAGCCGGACAATGTTTGCTCCTTAAATAGCCTTCCTAACGTACCTTGGAGACAAAACCCCAACTTTAGTTGGCATAATAATCAACCAACAACACCTCCAGGGTTTAATAATCAAAATGTTAGGCCAGCAAACAACTATAACCCAGCTCCACCAAGACAAGTACAAGGACCAGGTGATAATAATAATAATAATAATAATAATAATAGAGGTATCGTCCCGGTTAATAACAACTATCACAACCCACCCGTTAATAATCAACGTGAGATAGTTCCTGTCATACCACCTGTGGCCGCTACACCTTCACAACCGGATCATTTCGATGCCTACATGCAAGCTTAACAACAGATTCTACAATCCATACAACAATTAACCCAAGATAAATCCCAACCAAAAGGTGTGTTTCCAGGTCAAGCTATACCTAATCCTAAAATGCCAAACACAGCCTTTGAAGTAACTGGTAATACTAGTAACGAAAATTTAAATGTATGTGAGTTAAATACCATCACCACTCTCCGTTATGGCAGAGTGGTTGATAACACCGTCACTATGCCCATTGATACACCACCAGTGGTCATTACCAATGAAAATTTACTAGATACTGAAATAGAAACTGAATATCCTACCCCTGTAGAGGTACCAGTTAAACCACAACCCAAGAAAAAAGTGGCCAAGGTTAAAAATCCTATTGACCCATATGCTAAATATAGAGAGAAACCACCATTTTCCCAGAGACTAGCTATGTTAAAAAAGGATACAAATTTTGATAAGATTAGAGAAGTTTTTAAAAATTTAACGATAAACCTACCTTTTCTTCAAGCTATTAAAAAATTAGCACAACATACTAAGTTTCTAAAAGAGCTGTGCACTACTAGGCGGAAAACAAACATTCCAAAAAATGCCTTTTTAACTAAATAGTTATCCACTTTATCTGAACATAATGGAATTGTTAAGTACAAGGACCCTAGTCGTTCTACTGTACAATGCACCTTAGGGGATACCCACACGACAACTACTCTATTAGACCTGGGGGCGAGTGTTAACTTACTCCCTTATTATCTATATAAACAAATAGGTTTACAAGAGATGCAACCAACTAAAATGATGTTGCAAATAGCTAACAGTTCTATTAAGTATCTTAAGGGTGTTGTTGAAAACGTGCTTGTTAAAGTTCAAGATTTTTACTACCCAGCTGACTTTGTTATCCTCGATACAAAAGTTTCTAACGACTATATTCATATCATCTTAAGGCGTACCTTCTTGGCAACTGCCAACGCGCTCATAAACTGTCGTGATGGTTCGATGTCCATGTCCTTTGGACACCTTTCTGTTGAGGTGAATGTTTTCAAAATGATGCAACATTTACCCGATATAACTATCGATGGAGAAGTTAGCATGATCGAGAGCTTAACTCAAGATTATTTCAACAACACATTTCCTGAGAATCAGATGCACCAATTCCTTTCCTTCAGAAGTTCCGACTTTGACGATGACTCCCTGGACGTAGATGAAATCAAGAAAGATTTCCTTCGACTCTTTTGCAACTCTTCTTTGCCACCTCGCGAGTCCCCCCTATCAGCATCCATTCATCCCTTGACGTCATGACAGAAGAAGAATTTTTCACCCGCTATCCCAGTGATTCTTCTAACCCACCTATTGAGGAATGTCTTGCATATCTCAAAGCTTTTGATGATCTAGAATTGAGAGCACTAGCTGAGCACTATTTACCCACTTCACATCATCCTATCACTCATTCACCTTCCATCAATGTTCTTTGCCCTCCACCTTTTCAAAGGAGCCTTGAGTTTGCACTTGAGCCTCTTGCTTCTCCTGTACTTCATGATTTTCTAAGCCCTCATAGTAAGAAAATACTACCCAAGGACAAGCCACCCGACCCTTTCATTTTCAGATGTGTGATTATACCAACCTACCCGCGCCACCAATGAGTTTTGTGCTAAACCCACATTCTCATTTTTTCCATTTCTTCCTTCTAAAACTTATCCATATCCCACATATCTTCCACAACCATCCATTTTTTCATGATCATTCACTTGGCCACCCTTTCATTAGAGAAAAAATAAGAAATTGCATGCTAGGTTAGGTTCTAGATCCATCAGTATTCACTCTCATTCTGCTATGCCACATCATAAGAAATCTTGGTGCCTAATTCTATTTGGATTTGCAGTATGTGTTAATTATTTATGGACAGACCCACAACTCTTTAGATTGTTGATATATGGTATACTGCATGTTAATACATATTTTAGATAAAATCTCGAGTATCTAACTATAAAAGACTCGTTTTATTCTTCGGTGTACTCCATCATAATCTTATATTATGGGAGTGCACCATTAAGGTAACCGGACCCTCTCTTTAGAGTGTGTGGCTAGAAGTACATGATCCTAAGTACAAACCTAACATAATTCACGTTTTCCACTCTTGCATATTTTCTCATTTTTGAGTCGTGTTTCTCTATGGAGTGAATTACGTCCTTATTGCTTTATTGTTTTCTGTTATATTAAACCTTATTCATAAAAAGTAAAAAAATATTTAAATCTGATAAACATTAGTCTAGTAAGTCTCGGGAATCTAAACCCTGTTTTCAAAAAATTATTTTGGGGTAGAATGTTTGGTATTTTCATTCTTGATCACTCAACCTCCTATTCTTATCCCTTCCTCCTCCTATCGTGGCTAGTTCCTTGTTGTTGTTATTTAAGAACAATTTCCCTGTTCAGTAGAATTAGTATTCCCAGTTGTTAGTTAAGTAGTTAATATTGGACTATGTAAGTTGGTTGTTATTTGAATTTCAAGTTGGTTTAATTTTTGTCTACGCATGCTATCTATTTTTCATGAATCCCACCCTTCCGACTTGTTTGGGGGTGGCATTATATGTTTAGCACTGTATTTTACCGTATCCACATGTTTTTAGAATTAATATTGCAATACTTAAGGATTATAGTTTATATGAGCATCCTGCTAATATGGTGTAGCTAGAATTAGCTATTGTTATTTGGTGCAACCTCAAGGGTTAGAAGCATTAAGATTGTTATTTTTATTCCTTGTTTAAAACCATATAGATTTGGTGCTAGAGTTTGCTCTCAGCTGTTTCTATTTTGGTTTTAGAAGCCTTTTCTTATTCTATCTCTTTCCTTATCAATTTGGGAACCTTGGGAACCTTTGTTTAAGAAATTAGTGTTCTATAAATACATGGCACGCCATGTACATCACTTTGCACCTCTCAAATTCATATCACAAGTCTTGCTCAGAGCGCGCACACCCTTATATATATTGCATTAACATAGAGCACGCCATACTGTATTTCCATGATCGCGAGAATTTTCTTTTTGTCGGAAGAGAGCGACCCTCGACATAGGCCATTCTCGAAGGCCGTGCCTTACTTACTTCAACATACATCCAGTACTATTTTTTTTGTTTTTCTGCAGTAAATTCCAGGAGTTCAGTAGTGTGTTTGTTTTCTATGAAATTTCCTCAAATCATACCAGAGCAGTCCTTTGAAGAATTGCTCGAGAGTGACACCTATGAATTCTGGTTTTGCAACATGATTGTGTAGTTAGGATGGCAGATTCTAATGGTAAGTGCTGATGAATCTTATTCTCCTACACATACTGCTTATTTCTATGATAATTGTAAGTTCTTTTATCGACCAGATGGGGAACAAGTGTTCTCTATCACCATTGATGATGAAACAATAATTATGAGTATTTCCATGAGACTTATGGGGTGGGGACTTTTCGTATAGAGGGACCAAGGGTAATATAACGTAGCCTTTGGTAGCATGTCCCTTAACTTAGGCACTATTATGTTCTTTATTATGCTGAATATTTTAGGGGAATGACATTTTTCTTCTGTAAATAACGCCACTTGTGACGTCTTCTTTGCTAGCTGAGGGACATATGCTATATGACTTTCCCAAACCTTAGTGTCTAGTTTAGCACGAGCCCATAGTATGAAACATAAGTACCTTCTTATGCCTGTCTTGGTTTGCCACATAATGTTATGTTTCTTTTCTGAGTTCTGTACCCGTTTCACGAATTGGGTTGGGGTTGATATTATGCGACCCACCAATTGCATTATACGCTCTTTTCGTGCTATGATTTGGCCGGGGTGGCGGGTACACCTAATTGGGTTGCCCATTACACCCCATCAGACCAAGTGGCGCTTAATAGGTTAGAAAAGGTAAATGATAAATGGCGTGAGGCCTAGCAAATTATCATGTCTTAGCAGGATGCAAAGGAACCTCACTTCTTTATAAGAGGGGAGGACAACGCTTAGTGCTGGATATAAGGTAAGTTTTACTTTTTATTAGTGTCTGCTTATGTTCCAAGCAATTTAATTCTTGTTATTTCCATAACGGGTGGAACTCATATAGGAATTGTGTTTGTTTTTCTTCACCTATATTAGTATGTTCTGAATTTGTTTTGCAGGTGCTCTAAAATTTTCACGTGTTTCTATGGTATTTTCTATCCTTCTTATTTCTATACTTTGAAGACAAAATATGTTTTTGTTTTGGGGTGGCATAAAAACACGCGGAATTTAAGGCACCTATTAGGATATATATATATATATATATATATATATATATATATATATATATATATATATATATATATATATATATATATATATATGCACTTTGCTTTCAAGTAAGAAAATAAAATAAATAAATATTAATACAAAGTATTTATACTATGCACTTAGGAATATGGGTATTGTTTCTTTTTCTGTGATGATAGTAGTCTAGAAGTTTCACGTTAGCTCTTAAATTAGAATAATTTTTAGAAACTTAGGTTAATATGTAGGTAATAGTCGTTGCATCTTTCCATAAATATATTCATCTATGCTTGTATTGACAGTAAGTTTCTGAAATCTAGGCTAGAATACTTATTCTACAAATCCTGTGAGAATATAGCCTAAAAGCCTTATATGAGTTAAATATTTGAGTAATGACACAAGGGAGAAGTAAATTCCAAATACAGAAATCACACGTCCACTTGTTTGATCACTATACTATATCCTAAGCGAGAATTTAGGCCCTTTTTGGATCGATATAACCAAAAATTCAAACCTATATGAAATTATTTTCCGCTAGTCGCCCCTCTAAGCCTTTCTTTAGCCTTTTCATAAACCACAAATCCTTTACCCTTTTATAAAAACAAAATAAAAATAAAATCAGCCTACCCATTTTTTAATGAGTCTGAGAAGTAGGATGAAATGGAGAAAAGAAAAGAGAAAGACCTGTGAAAAACCAAGAATTTGTTAGTTACTTCAAATAAGAAAAGAAAAGAAAGTTTACATCCAAAGAAAATAAATAAATAAAATAAAAAGTTAGAACTCCAAAAACAGAATCAAAGGAGTCAAAAGCCAAAAAAAAAAAAAAAAAAAAATGGCTAAGGATGGAAACAAAGTAAGAACAAGGTTTTCTCTAGTTACATAATATGAAGACCCTATTTTCTCTAGGAATATGTTGGTGTGATAGTAAGTGGCAGATGTGTTTGATCGACCTCGACTCCCTTGTACGTCATTGAGATTGTGAGGAAAAGTGTGCCCACTGCACACTGGAGTGAACGAAACTTGAGTGGAAAAATCATAGTGGTTTTGTCTTGACATATTTGTGATGACCTACTTAAGGACGTTATTCCAAAGTTTCATAAACAGATTTGTTATTGCATTTCATAACATAGTTCATTATATATATGTTTATCTGTAGATGATAGATTATTATGCACGTATTAGCTTAGGTTTCGAATTAATTATTCTTTATTCATTGCTAGTGAGATGTATAGATATCTGAGAATAAATAAGGAAACATTTATTTTATTTTTAAGTCGTTGTAGTATAAATGAAGTTTGTGAGTATCTTCTCTGTAAAACTCTCACGAGGCTATAACTCGTCCACTAGGGAAATCCTAGTGGTTTAAGGCCTTATTGCATATGGTCAATGCAATCGCACTCGGCGAAACAAGATTAGTTAGAACTCCATTTTTGGTCACTTATTTTAATTTCTCATCTTTGCTTGAGGACAAGCAAAATGTTGTTTGGGGGTGGTTTTATAAGAGCCCAAAACTGTAGTTTTAACCCCTTAATAATATTACATTTAGACCAATTATGTTTATAATAAATAAGAGTTAGTACTATTTACGTACTTTTGTGTATTTCAGGTTTGGGAGTCAACTATGTGAAGAAATATGTCACTTTTGCAAGAGAAATGAGAAAAAATTGGTTGCTAAGAAGTTCTATGGTTAAAGCCCAAGTTTCAAGGAGAAAATGTTTTTATAAGGCCCAGTCAAAGCTGAAAAGTCAAAGTCAACGCGGACAGAAATAGAGCATAAAAGTCAACAGAACTTCCGCATGTCGTATCTTTGGACTCAGACTTCATAATTGGACCTATTATATGTCAAAACGACCAGCTCGAAAATAGATTTCTAATGGTTCAGTCCTTGATCCAATCAGAGGAGTAAAAATGGACTAAAAGGTTGTTACAGTAATTTCCAATAGAGAAACCATTTTTGGACTTAAGTAATTAGGTTTTGGGCTTGATTTAGTGGCCCAACACATAGCTCCAAAGCCCATGCACGAAATTGTAAACCTAGCCCTCTTCTATATAAAGAGGACTCAGACAAAACTCTAAGGATGACCTACCTCTTCTATTTAGTTTAACCTAATTTATGTTTTATTAGCCTAGCCACCATTAATACAATTCAAGTTGTTTATATTCTTTTAATTATGTATTTTTCTTCTTATTATTTATTCCATGATAATCTAATTAACCATAGCTAAACCTCTATTAGAGGGGTTTGATTGAAGTTTTGATAAAGACTTGATGTGTTAGTATAGAATAGTTGTATTTAAGAGCTTCAAGTCTAGGGTTGTCTATTTAGCAATAAGTAAAATGCACCAAGACTAGAGGGTAGTTCATTCACCATGAGAATGGATTTCAACTTCCTCTCATGCTAATTATTAGTTGGCTAGGGATACCATGAATAATTAGGGATAAAAAGACATAACCTTTATGATTGAACCTTGTGTGAAAACATAAAGATCAGGAATGCAACAAACTCTATATTAGTATGTTAGGGATTAGTCAAAGTGGATTTTAAATCTCCCTAATTCCTTCTTCTTATTCACATCTTATTATTTAATTGTCATAGTTTAATATATAATATATTTCATATTAGTTTTTACTATATTAGAATTATTACTCTCATGTTGTTTAATTGTTAATCACTAGTGGAATTAGTATTTTCTAAGTAACTAGGAGTGGAACGAATTCTTACTCTAGTTTTATTGCATGATAATTGAGAGTAGAACTTTGATATCAAAAGATGCAAATTATAGTTTACTTCTTCCTATTATAATGTAGCTAAGTAGGAGTAAAAGTTTAAATTTAATTTTATCAGTTATAACTATTGGTGATATACATAACCATTGCTTATGTTCAAGCCTAGTTTTTCCCTGACTTTGATTTTGAGCTAATCTTGTGTGTTGCTCGAGTTTTATTATGGACTTTGTTAAAACATGAAAAAAACCATGTTCCTAGCTTGAGTATACTTTCTAAAACAAGAAGTCTTTCTTCATTTTATTGTGAGTGTGAAAAGTTTGGTAGTCGACAAGATACCGTCAGAAATCTGTCTTCTGAAAATCAAGATCTGTACCCGTATTGAAATTGAGTTTTCACATAGTTAGGGTTAGATTCAAACTCTCACCAAAACATGAAAAAGTGAGTTTTCTGAGTTTTCTTTCCAACCCAATTGGCCCGTCACATTCCGAGGTATTTGGAGGTAGATGTGATGTCTTGAAGTTTGGTTGACAGAAAATAGTGCGTGCGTCAGAAATCAGTTTCTGCGCACTGTATTCAAATCCAGTTTTAATTTCGTTAGAATTTGAACTAGATTTTTATGAAAACATAAGAAAGTAAGATCTGGAAGTTTGGTTTCTATTCCAATTAGCCTCATCTCATTCCGTAGCCTGTGGAATTAATTATGATGTCTGGAAGTTTGATTGGCAAAAAATAGTGCGTTAGAAATCAGTTTCTGTGCACTATGTTCGATCCTAGTTTTCGCACATTTAGACTGAGATTGATTATTTTTGTAAAACATAAGAAAGTAAGTTCTGTGTGTTAGATTTTCAACTCAAAAAGACTTGTTGCATTTGGATACATGTGGAAAGAGTTGTGCTATTCGAAAGATAGTCCGTCAGAAATCTAGTTTGCTGAAAAGTAAGATTTTTACTGTTTTTGACCTAAGTTTTCTTCTAGATGGGTTGAGATTGGGACTTCGAGTTCTACATGAAAAAGTAGGTCTACATACCCTAGTTTCTAAATAATTAAGTTACATGTCATTTGGATGAATGTAGGAAAAATTATAGCATTGACAAGTTGGCTAGAAAACCTTCTGTGTTATCCTTTATGTGCATGAACCTATTTTGGGAAATATGTCTAGTAATGAACTAAGAGTCTCTTAAACTCTTCTTGAGTGTTTTATATAGTGTTTGTATCCTACTTTTAGACTATGGTTTTATTTTGAACCGACATGGTTCATAAGTTCGTTTTTTTTAGAATCAAAAGTAGAGAAATATCCATTTGTGAGTTTTTGGATTTAAAGGTTCATAGTGTATCTGTAGGTATGAAACTTTAGGTATATGATTGTGGGAGTATTTGAAACTTATTGTATGTGATTCTATATAGTATAAATTATTATTTTCCTTAAATGTACATACAAGGATGTTGATATTTATTGGTTAAGAGCTACGTAAGACTTGATTCTAATCTTGAAAAGATTAGATACGTATGCAGCCTTATGTACAGGTGCAACCACTATATTATATATTATATTTTAGTTTTTGTGATAACTATATGAGTATAATATTAGTATTTAATTGTGTACGTGATTATGGCTGTTTGAATTGTATTTGATTGATAACCATTCGTGTTGCGTTCAATGATATTTAAATGCGTGATTGATTTACATTGATGCGTGAAAATAACTTTCTACACGTGTGATCAATTGTTGTGCATGATTAATGCTAGTACAATGGTAAGTGAGCTGAAAATAATATTTTTAACGAGTCGACCACACCTTTAGAACTCTCCACGCCTCAGGATTTGGTAATGATATATTATGACTTGAGATGTCATGTGATAGGAAGGTATTCATTGAATGTGCCATGAATGACTTATTAGTGTTATGATGGGTATCCCTTGAATGAGGCGGGAATGACCCAAGGTATTCATTGAATGTGCCATGAATGACCTGTTAGTGTAATGATGGGTATTCCTTGAATGTGGCGGGAATGATCCAAGGTATTTATTAAATGTGCCATGAATGACCTGTTAGTGTATGATGGGTATTCCTTGAATATGGCGAGAATGACCCAAGGTACTTGTAGGGGATTTTCTGAGTATCCCATGATCTTCCTCTGTGTCTTGTGATTCATGAGCTTTTTTCTTGATAGAGAAGGGATGAGATGATTTAAAGTTCAGGGTTGAACCACTTGGCGGCTGCCTACGTATCTCCTTGTTTATTTAGGAGAATCAAACCCTATTTTGCGTAGTTCCTAAGAGCGAATCCCTATGGTTTATATAGGAAGAGCTTTGTGAGTCCTAAGGTTAGGGTGAACCTCACCGCTTGTGAGTTCTCTTCCACCTTTAGACTCTGCCTTCCCATTAGTAATCTTCTCCTTATGGAAGTCTAAATCTAGACCATATCTTATTAGAGGTAGGTTTCCTTGTTGATCATAATATCCTATCGTATATGGGAAGATTATATCTAAAAGGTAACTCTTAAGATATGTCATTATGATTCCTTCCTTATCATCAAAGATCGCCCTCAGGAACTATCCATATCAATTCCTAACGACTTGGAGAACTGTTATGCCTAGAGGCGGTCAATCACGTGTCTGGCACGTGCTTACTAAACACTCATGATAAACACGAGATCGCTTATTCACAGAACTAATCCGATGGTTCTCGTCTCATTCTGGACATCTATAGTCCTGGGTCATTTCCCATACATGTGTCATCTAATCAATGACGGGAAATCCCCCTTACAGATGCCCCCTCTCGTGCCATCTAGCATGTGGGCACTTGAAGCGACATTGCTTTTGGCATGAAAATCTTTTTCATAAATAGTTGTTGGAACTACTTACGTATTCAACTAATTAAGGCTCTGAAAAGACGGCTCGAGCAGACACGCCATTTCTCAAAAAAGGTAATGATGACAGTTCTATCCCGAAAAGACGCAATGCTTGGGCTAATAGTAACCGTCCATCATATCTGTATAAAAAGGATCTGGTGAAAGAGCCATCATTATCTCTTCTGCTATATTTTCCCTGTACACTGAACCCCTTGACCTCCCATTAGGGTTTAACCAAAACTCCAAACTTTCTCTCTTTTCCGATCATGAATCCCAACTGGCCACTTATAAACTTTGGGGATCTTTCTTCCCTGGAACTGAACCGAGAGAAATTTCACATCCCTGCTGATATTGGTCTTGAGTGGGGGAGATTTTCTGATGACTTGGCCTACAAAGAAGTAACACTTATCACAATCGATCAACTTAGGGCCGGACTCACTCTTCCCCTCTACCCAATGTTAAGAGAATGTCTGATTCTCTTCAATCTTGCTCTGGGTCAAGCAGCACCCCTGTTCTACAGAACTGTCATACTGGCCAAGAAACATGGATTCGTTCTGAATAGTTGGGTGTTTGGATATTTTTATGAGGTCCGCCGTATTCGGGACCAATCTTACTACTACCTCATGACCAGAGACAAGAATTCTCCTATCGTCTTTTTCGAAGGAAAGCAAAGTGACGAGGGTTGGGCTGATCACCACCTTCGAGAATTGGGTGATGCATGGGACGTTTGTCCTCTAGATGATGATGGTAAGTCGGTGGGGATTCCTGTTCCTAGAAAACACACTCATGCTCCAACCAGTAAGTCTATTTTCTCGTGAATTTTACAATCATCATAAGAGTTTTTCGACTGAGTTCTTTTACTATTCTTCCTTAGATGACTCTTCCCCCTGGAACCAATTAACTGCAACTGATGCTGCTTTGGTGGACTTCATCAAGAAGATCCCCATGGATCAAAGGATGCCCTGGGTGATAGTTCCTGACCCCACCCATCTCTTTGAATATTTCAATATGTCTGCTGAAGAACTGTTGGCACTTACCCCTGGTTTTTCCCCTTTTGGGATAAATACTATAAATTCTGGGCACACAGTACTTCCTCCTCCTATAGATCAGGATGCTAGACTTCTTCCTCCTCTAGTTCAGGATGAATCCTCTTTGAGTACTAGAAGGAGAGGAAGCCGCAAAGAGAAGAGTTCTATGGAAATCTCCAGTGATGCTGCAACATCTGGTTCAGTTTAAGAGCCTGATGCCAGTGATGATTGTGTGATCACTGGCGGGAGGGGCCCTAAACTGCCTCATGAACTTCTGGCTGCTAGCAATTTTAAAAGGGAAGTATGTGCATCCAATTGTTCAAAATTGAAGAGAGCTGATCCTGCTCTTGCTTCTGATGTTGCTATTTCTAGTAAGAAAACGAAATTTCGCCCTCTCTGTGAATGAAGAAATACTTTTCAAGGTTCCTGTGACTATTCCCCATTCTGGTAAGTCTTTTGGGAAAGTAGTTGTACCCCTACCAATTCTAGACCCTCCCATAGGTTCTGAACAGGCTGGTGACTTTGTACCTTTAACTATTGATCCTTCCTCCCCGATGACCGAAAGGGGAAGTGCGTTGCTGAGACAACTGCTGTAACTGTTGCTCTCCCCCCTCCTGGATTTGGCGATAGGAGGAGGATGAGTGACGACATTCCTTTCTACCATAATCCCCAGATTCTCCTGAAAGGGAGATGATTGTGGAGATGAGGCGTTGGGGCCAAACTGATGAGCTTCCCGTTACCAACAAACACTTAGTTAATGATGTTGATATCGCGCTTGGAGTTCTGGAAGTTGTGCGACTTCCTGTTGATAAAGCTGAAGCCAATATGGCCGGTAGTCTGGATCTGTCATATCACAGATCTGTCGTTTATCTTGCCAAGGTAAGACTTCCTTCTCCGTATAATATTTTATTTCTCTCATTGTGTTACTTACACACCCTATATTATTTTTCAGTTGGTGAATACTTCTTGGCTATGAAAGAACCAATCTTTGCGACCTCAGCCAGTGCAGCTACCGATGACATGGCCACTGGCGAGCTGAACTGGGCAAGAGAGGCTGCTGAGAAAAGGGCTGAGGAACTACAAACCCAGGTAGACTAACTTTTGGCTAGAGAGAAAAAGTTAGACACTGGTTTCAAGAACATGAGAAAGACCATTGCTAACATCTGAAGTTCTTTAGACAAAGCCCAAAGGGGAGCTGCCGAGGCTACTTTTTGGAAAGTTAAATTCTTGGAACTGCGTTCTCAATTCACCACTCTGCAAGCAAAAAATGACCAAGTTTAGGGGGAGCTTCACCGTAGGAATACTGAAATGAGAACCCTTGGCCAAGTAATTACTCATGCAAATGAAGTCATGACAGGCTATGAGAGGGCTTTCAAGGAGAAGCGTCTATGTTTTGAAAAGAAGGCTGGTGATCTCTTGGCAGAGACCTCTGAGTTCTATTCGAAAGTGGTGAAGGAGGTAAAGAAGAGGTCAGCTGAAAATGCCATTTGTTTTGCTCTGAGAGTACTTGATGTTTCTGAAGAGTCATTCAATGTAGCCAAACAAGTTAAGTTTGAGGAGGCTATTGAGGCTACTGGGTATGGTTCTCAGGTGGATGATTAGGGGTGGGTGACCAACCCTTTCATCTTATTTCCTGATCTGAATACCAGTATCTTAACGATTCAGAATGAACTTATGCTCGATGCCGCCTCATCCTCTGAAAAAGACACCAATGATGACATGTCTCCCGTTCAGCTTCATTTTTTGCTTGTGCCAGTTTCAGGTGAATGTTCTGTTCATCCTTCAACCGTCCCAGCCAGTCCAACCATACGGTAAGTTCCTGAGAGTGGTCCAGAAGTTCTTTATGTTGGTGCAGCAGCAAGTACTGATGTTGAACCGAAGTTCAATTCCACCCCTACTCAATAGGCTAAGTAAAGACTTAGTTATTCAGTTCATGATTTAGAAAACATTGAAAACATTTATTTTGAAACAATTTTTCTATGGGTCTGTAATATTGAGCTATGTAGCTCACATACTATTTACTTACTGAGCTCTACAGCTCTTCTAGTTTATGCATGCATTTAAAACATTCTATGTCATATATCATATAACATAGCATATACTACTATGCATATTCTACCCTTGAAGCCCCCAAAGTTCATTTAGAACAATAATAGGTGATCCTAATAGGCTAAATAGGTTAAAATGAGGCATAACCAAAATCTGATCAGGATATCATGGGAGCCGTCCAAGTTAATCGTGACTGAAAGTTAGAGACACATCGTCCCAAGGAGCCATGTGTCTTTGCGAAAGTAACTGGGTGCCTTGAGCATAACACTGTGTTTAATAACGATAAGTCTTGCTTATTTAAAAAATAAATAGGTTATCGCCAGAACAATAGTGGGGGAGTCTTCCTCAGCACAATCATGTCAATATAATTCCAGGCCAACAATTGGGTGCTAGGATCTAGATCTAACCCAGATCTTCCCAGCAACCCCTATTTTTGAAGTTATGAGAGCTCAAGGAACTGGATACAGTTCAGGCTCCCAAGAACACTATCTCTAGTTCCAAGTCAAACCGGCATACAATTTACTGAACAGTTAGTGTGGTTAGATTCCCTAAAGGCTTAACCCATCGAAGATAATCTCAGTCTGAAAGAACTGGCGTATAGTTCAGGTTGCATGGGGATGAGAAAGGAACTGGCATATAGTTCAGCTTCCCTAAACTCAGTATCACTGGTTCCAAAGCAAATTGGCGTACAATATTCTTGAAAAGATAGTGAGAAGATAATTCCCTAAAGGCTTAGTCTATTGTAGATAATAAATAAAGAACTGACACAAGGAATAAATTTGATTGAAAGGTGAGGAACTTTATTGATAACTGGAGAGAATAAACAATGCATAAAGGAGCATGAAATAATAATTTACTGATAATACTTGCGAAGGTGCTGTGCGTTCCATGGTTTGATAAGAATGTCCCCTTCAACAGTACGTAGGTAGTAAAAACCAGTTCAGCCAACCTTGTCAATGATGTATGGTCCTTCCCAGTTAGGCTCAAGCTTGCCGTTATGCTCTAGGATCTCATGCAGAACCAAATCGCTAGATTTGAAAGCTCGAATTCGGACTCTCTTGTCGTATGATCTTTTCAGAATCTGCTGGTTGGTAGCCAAGTGCAGTGTGGCGCCTTCCTATTTTTCATCTAAGAGATCCATTTCTCTGCATAATAATTCCTCATTGTCCAGGGTGTGCACAATGTCTGACTTATGAGTGGGAGCTACCAGTTCGGGAGGTATGACAGCTTCAGTTTCGTAGGTCATTGAAAATAGGGACTCACCAATCGATCATCTGGGTGTAGTTTGGTATGCCCATAGGACCTTAGGTAGTTCCTCGACCCATAAACCTTTTGCGTCATCTAATTTGTGCTTCATGTTATCCAAGATAACCCTATTGGAGGCCTCAGCCTGGCTATTGCCTTGTGGATACCTTGGAGTTGAGAAAAGATGGGTAATGTGAAACTCCCCACAGAGTTCAGTGACCAATCCGCCAGCAAACTGTTGCCCATTATCTGAGATGATAACTTTAGGTATGCCAAACTTGCAGATAATGTTATTCCAAATGAACTTTCTGATGTCATGTTCCCAAATGAAAACATGGGGAACTACTTCTATCCACTTGGTGAAGTAATCCGTTGCAACTAGTAAGAATCTGACATTGTCGGGAGCGGGTGGCAAGGGTCCCACAATATCAATTTCCCATTGTGCAAATGACCATAGACTAACCAATAGGTGCAGCTCTGTTGCTGGAGCATGGATACGCGGAGCACGTCGTTGACACTTTTCACATTTGTGGGCAAAAACTTGTGCATCCTTCTGCATATAAGAATAAAAGTACCCTTGCCTTAGGATCTTGAGAGCAAGTGTTCTGCCCCCAGTGTGGTTTCCATAAATTCCTTCGTGAACCTCTCACATGACCTGTTCAGCGAGGTCTCGGGAGAGACATCGGAGATGAGGTCCCAGAAAAGACTTTTTGTAAAGATCATCTTCAATGAGGGTGAATCTTGGTCCTTTTGCAAGAAGACACCTTGTTATGTTCTTATCCTCCGGGAGTGTTCCGTCCTTGAGGTAAGACTTGTATGGATCCATCCAGTTTGGTGTGGTGGTTGGAATAATACAAATTGTTGTAACAGTGAGGGCTTGGATGCTAGGTTTGTCTTGGAACTCTATAGGGATGGAGGGAGACTCGTTGTTGCCCAACATTGATGCAACATATGCCAAAGCATCTGCATCTTGATTTTCTAATCGAGGCAGCTAATAAAACTAAATATGCCCGAACTTGCTCTAAAGAACCCTTACCAGTTCCAGGTATTTAGCCATTAGTTCATCCCTGGCCTCATAACCTCCATCAACTTGAAACACAACCAGCTGTGAGTCACTAAAAACTGTGAGGTGTGTTAGGCCCAGGTCGAGAGCCATTGTGAGTCCAACAAGTGTCGCCTCATACTCCACCTCATTGTTAGAGGCATTCTAACCTAACTAGATAAATTTCTCCAGTCACACGTTGTCAGGAGTAACCAACACAACTCCAACTCCTGTGCCTCTGTCGTTTGAAGATCCATCTACAAACAGTTGCCATCCAGAGCACGACTCTCAAGGGTCTGGATGGGTGTTTAGGAATTCAAGTAGGATGCTATCATCTAAACTGGGGATTGTTGAGTCGTACCCAGTGTAGGTCATTGGGAAATCTTCCAAGAATTCTGCTAGTGCCTGACCCTTCTCTGAAATTTGTGGGACATTGATAATATCATACTCTGACAGTTGCATGAACCATTTAGATAACCTTCCTGACATGTTCGGCCTTTCCAAAACTGATCGTAACTAGTACTCTGTGATTACTCTGATAGTGTGGGACTGGAAGTATGGTCGTAATTTTTCCACCGCAAAAACAAGGGATAAAACGACTCTTTTGAGTTTAGGGTACCTTGTCTCTGCTGGTAGGAACGTTCAGCTTAAGAAATTGACAGGTTTCTCAACCTTCTTTTCGTCCACACAAATCATTACATAACTGATACCGTAGTCATATGAATAGAGATAAAGACCCAAAACTTCTCCCTCAACTGGTTTGGAAAGGATTGGTGGTGCCCCCAAGTATGTTTTGAATTGATCGAATGCTTTTTGGCATTCTTCCGTCCATGCAAATGAGGTATTCTTTCGCAAGTAACTGAAACAGAGTTTTGCACTTATCTGAACTCTTAGAGATGAACCTGTTCAGAGCTGCTAACCTGCTTGTAACTTTTTGAACTTCTTTCATGTTTTTAGGTGAAGGCATTTCTATGAGCTCTCGGATTTGATCTGGGTTTTCCTCGATTTCTCGCTTAGTAACCAGATACCCTAAAAACTTTCCTCATGAGACAGCGAAAGCACATTTCGCAAGGTTGAGTTTCATGCGATACTCTCGGAGAATGTCAAATGCACATTTCAGGTGGGAGAGGTGATCTCCACGTTTTAGGCTTTTGATCAAGAGATCGTCTACATACACCTCCACAATGTCGCCTATCAATCCTTCAAACATTTTTTTTACCAAACATTGGTACGTGGCTCCTGTATTTTTCAGTCCGAACGGCATGACCTGATAATAGTACAGGTCATCCTCGGTTGTGAAACTAGCATGCTTGTGGTCTTTCTCATGCAATAGGATCTGATTGTAGCCAGACGACCCATCTGTGAAAGATAACAGTTCATGTCTAGCCGTTGCATCCACCAATTTGTCAATCAGTGGCAGAGGGTAACTGTGTTTTGGACACGCGCGGTTCAGATCCGTGAAGTCGATGCAACTTCTCCATGACCCATTCTTCTTACGTACTGGGACAATATTTGAAATCCAAGTGGGGAAATTGATTTCCCTAACAAAATTAGCTGCCTTTAGCTTTTCAACTTCGTCTTTTACTACTTTAGATCTGTTAGCAACTATTTTTCTCGGTTTCTGCTTGACTACTACTGCATCACTGCGGACATTGAGCCGGTGGCATGCCACATGGGGGTCAATTCCTAGCATTTCTTCGAATGACCAAGCAAACACGTCTTTGTGTTCTCGGAGGAAGTGTATTAGAGCTTGGCGCTCTTCAGAACTCAATAAGGTGCCGATGAAAGTGGTTTTTGGAGAGCTTCCTCCCACAATTTCCACTTCCTCTAACGGCTCCAGTGAGGGGGGATCCTCCCTTTCTCTTAGGACCAGGTTCGAGAGAGGGGGATCCAACTGTAATTGCTATTTGGCAGGTTGCCCCACCTCCATTGGTTCAAAAAGGAGTGGGGACTGCTTTGTCGCCAGAGCATAGCATGTTTGGCAGCCACCTGATCTCCTCTGATTGTCTCAATTTTCCCATTATGCGGGAATTTTAGACATTGGTGATAGGTGCTAGGAACATCGTGGAGTCTATGTATCCAAGTCTTGCCCAAGATCATATGATAGGGTGTGTTAGCTTTTACCACCACAAAATTTATGAAGAGGGTTACCAGACTAGTAGCTACGGGTAGCTGGATCTCCCCAACTATTAGAGCTTTGTCTCCACTGAATCCATACAGGTTGGAGTTGGTGGCGACCATCTCAAAGTCAGGAATCTGCAATTTTTTGAATGTGTCATAGTATAACACATCTGTTGAACTTCCCGGATCAACCAGTATGCGGTGTAAATCGTAATCTCCAAAAGGAAGTATGAGAACCAATGCATCCTCATGTGGACTCTGGATGCTGAGACAGTCGGCCTCAGTGAAAAGGATGAGTGGATCTTTGTGGGGTAACGCGTTAACTTGAGCACCCATAGTCAATTCGCTGTTCATGATCCTCATTTGCTTGGCGACACACATTTGGTATCGGGCACCTTTTTCAGTAACTTGCTCACTTCATTGGCTTGCCTTTCCTGAAATCATATTTATTTGGAGCCGGCCATTGAGTGGTCCAGTACCTGGGGGATCTTGAACTGACGTGCTTATCTCCTCGGGCTGTACTTCGTTCGCCTACTCGTGCGCTATGAACTGCTTCAAATACCCCCTTTCAATCAGATCCTGTAGTTTATTTTTCAGGGTCCTACAGGCTCTGGCACTGTGACCCCTACTCTTATGGAACTTACATTAGGTCGTCTAGTCTCTGGTACCCAGGGAGCCTAGCTTGAGTGGAGCTGCTCACTTGAGGTAACTCTGGTTCTTGATCGAGTCCAGGACCTCGTCTGGCATTTTGTTCAGAGGGGCAAAGTTTCTGTCCATCAAGGGAAGAGCTTCTTCAGCTCCTTCCATCCACGGCTTCTTTTGTGGTTTTACATCTACATTACTGGCCACATTTTGGTACTGCCCTCTGGGCATTCATCCCTTGGATGGGGATTCAGCTCTTTGGCGACCACGATGACGGTCTCTCTTTGGCTTTTGAGGTGAAGAGTTGTTGTTCCCCTCACGTGGGACCACAGGGGTTGTCCGATTAGTCTTTTTTGCTTCCTGATGCCTGTTCAGGACATCCTCCTCCCACCCTGCATGAGTTTCAACCCTGTCTAAGAGTTCCTCTAAATCACGGGGTTGTTTCCTGGAGAGGGACCCGAATAAGGCATTGTTTTTGTCCAACCCTTGTTTGAAGGCTATTATAGCAGTCTGTTCATCACAAGATTCTATATAGATTGAAATTTCCATGAATCGTTACATGTAGGACTGATAAGTGCTCAAAAGGTACATTTTAACCCTCGATTATACCTCTTGTTTAGCCATCTTAGTGGACTAACAGTGCTTGTAAGTTATGTTTTATGATTCTACAAGTGAAAAAGAGACTTTTGTGGAATATTAGAGAAAAAGGGGTAAAACAGAACAATTCGAAGCATTAAGGATCACATGGGAAGCCCGTGGACAATCATGGAGAAGGCCAAGGAATTTAAGTTATTAAAGATGCGACTTGGACCTATTTTGAAGCCTATTTGAAAGCCCAAGGCCAAATGATTCGTTGCTTGGACCAAAGCCTGCAAAAGAGGATAGAAGGATAGAGCAAAAGAGGGAAAATAGACTTTCGCGTCTGGGACGCATGGATCGTGCATCCAGACACAATGCTCACGTCTGAGACACAAGGATCGTGCGTCCAGATGCATGAAACGACACTGTATCCACTTCCTTCTCAGTTTTGGAGACGAAGTTGGACTCTGAAATAAGTTGATTTGTATTAGGAAACAAATGGCAGTTTGGAATGCTTCTAGAACTCATTGTAACCCCTATAAATAGAGGACCTAAGTGCCTCATGTAATTTGCCAATTCACTTATATTCTTGTCTCCAGAACTTGAGGTAGAGAGAGATTAATAATAAAAGATTTGGTTTTAACTAGCCGAGTCTTAATAAGTTAGTCTTTCTAGTCTTATGTTCTTCGACTCTTCTTCTTCTCGTTCTTCGTGTTCTTCCTTCTTTATAGAAGGCTAATCTTCTCCTTCAAGGGAGGAGATGAAGCCGATGCTTAAGGTTTAATGATTCTTCTGGTTCATGGTGTTCTTCAATCAAGTTAGTTCTTTATGTTTTTAGTTATTAGTTCTATTTCCCAGACCAGGGGATGGAAGTATAGATTAAGGTTTTTATTTATTGCAATCAAATATCATGCTAGTTTAGGATTTTATTTATTGTAATTGAATATTTACTAGTGACATGCTTTTATTTATTGTAATTGAATATAATGCTAGAATAGGGTTTTATTTATTGTAATTGAATATTATACTATTATTCTCTACTTTTCTTCTAGTTGTGTATTATTTTAGAGTAAGGGAAGTATTCCTTGTGTTTGCCTTAAATGGTGATTCATTGAATAGCTACCTAAGCTCACATAAAAGGAAATAAGATATTAATAACATAAACATAAGAACAACCTTGAGTAGAGTTATTCGTTAACGATGTTTCGTCCAAGAGGGCATCGACACTCGCTCGATTGCCTAATTGTAGTCTACTTATGAGAACAACCATGAAGCATAAGGTCATAGATCAAAAGTATCGATTGATTCTAATCTCTTGAATTCCCTCTCTTATAAATTCTTAATAGTTTAGTTAGTTTAGTTTAGTTTAGCATTAGAATCTACAATATCTATAATCATAGTTTTTAATCCCTCAAACCGCTACACCATAAAAGGTATTTACTAATGGTTATATCCGTTACTTATATTTTTACTAACGGTTATATCCGTTAGCTCTGGGGCGTCACTCTCACTTAGGCCAAAAATAGTAACGGGTATAACTGTTACTAATAATAATTTTAGTAACGGTTATATCCGTTACTAAAATTCTTTGTAACAGATAGCTAACTATTGTTTGTAACGGAAATATCCATTAGTAAACTGTAGCCACCAAAAAAAAAATCCTGGGTCAAATAATGTCCACCCTGCACATCTAATTCTACTACATCTGAGTATTCCATCTCACATAAATATCTACACAACAACTCAAGCAACAAATGAATAACAAGAAAAACCAATAACCAATTAAACTTTATAGAAATAAAACCACCAATCCAAATCTCAATTTACATAGAAAGAAACAAATCCTCCAATCCAAATCACAATGTACATTGAAACAAAAACAAAGTCTCACAATGAGTTTTCCTACTTTTTCCTTGATTCATTTCTACCATATACAGGTAGACATATATTGACAAACCTAACAAGCACATGGTTCTCATTATCAATTACTTGAACATAAATGTTTCCCAGGCTTAGAAGCAAGCATAGCAAATGTATTCTCTTGATCATCTTTACAAAGTCGAACAGTAACTAACGCCTCCTGATCAAATGAAGGAAACAAAAACCAGAAATTGTGTTGTCATTATTAATAACTAATAGCAAAAGAGTTATAAATGTAAGAATATATATAAGTAGTATTAGTGTACTTTACAAGTATAATGTTTAACTTCGAGTTACCATAAGCAAATGGAATCATTCAGTCAAGGTGCCCAAGTTTCCGTCAAAATATTTTTTTCTTCCTTTAGTTGGAGCTTTTGCCAAATGGACCCATTGACTTGATCCTATAATCTTCACTTTGAAATTGAAGAGAAAGCAACCAAAAAAACAGTACTCGTAAACCGACCAAAAACAGGGTCATTTTTTGCATATCCTTCAAAAATAATATTACTGCCTTGGTCAAGTATGTTGGCGTTCAAAAATAATTTTTTGCAGGCCTAAATAACATAGAACATGAGGAATAAACTAGCTTTTTAAGATAGAGCCTACAACAATGACCAAATGCGAGATGATGCCATTAACGATATCGACACGTCAAGCTTGTTGGCCAAGGGGCACATGTTTAATACATGCATGAGCTAATTATTCTTAGTGAAGTGCAAGTGATGCAATTAAAACGAACGTAAGCTCAGTGTATTGTCCACATTGTTGTAATGTTGGCCTAAGACACAAGACAAATAAATAAGATACACTACTGCCCACTACTTAAAAAATGGAAAACAATTCAAAGTCATTTGTATGTAAATCTAGATTTAAAACCATAGAATGGTTGAAAACATTTGTTAAAAAACTTAAGTACTCAACAACATAAAGTTATATCCACTTCATAAGTAGCATAGTTAAAAGACAGATTTTGGAATCTACCTTAGTTTTGCATTGCATATTAAAATTGCACATATTAAAATTGCAAGGATCAAAAATAGAATTGAGGCAGCATAATGGAATAGGGCTACTCGTTGTGAGCCTACAAAATGACATTTGATTAGTACAAAATGTCAAGGCAAACAAGCAATGAAACTTAGAAGTAGTTACTCGCCTCATACCGTAATCTCAAGAAAAGGGACAATTGATTCTTGCCTATTCTTTGTAGGGCTCATTTCGATAAATTCCAGAATTCCATCAGCATCATCTGGAGGAAACAAAATTCTCACTACAATGACTTGTAAAATAATTGAAAAAAACTATCAAAGTATTTACTCATACCGTAAGAAACAGGAGAAGTGGGAGAGTTTTTTGCTTACCAATACAAATAGTGGCTTCTCTTTGTGTGCACTTGGATAATCATTGTCACTAGAGTTTATACTTGAAGACAAGGAGCAGACCATTGATGTAGTGTTCACAACGTTATTCAAGTGCAAATTAAGTTACTAACATAGATTATGAAAATAATTACGAACTTACCACTTTGCCTCCTGCCCGTCGAATGGATTCTCTTGTGATTCCACTAGCATATCTGCAAGAACTAAATATCTACCGCAATGAGGAGACAAGAAAATGGACGCAACATGAGCGAAGAAGATCAACCAACGACAATAACATTGTCTTCATAGAATGAAAGTAGCAAATTTGGAGAGAGGAATGCCAAGACACAAAGCAAAATGGTGTAGTGCAAAAAAGCTTGACACTTAGTTGGCTCACACATACTTAGGAATGAAGTAAGACATTTACATCCAGATGACACATGTAATTCAAAAGTAAGTATAATCATGGGCCACCTAATACAGTAACTTACCCAGCACTGCCAGCAGATCACAAAGATGGTAGGAGCAATCCAATTCCCATTTTATGAACCTAGCATACATAAAATGAAAACGACATAAGTAACATAAAGGTAACAAAATTGAAATTAAAATAACAAGATGGAAAAAAACTGACTACGTACAGGTTAACATTACGTATCCTCCGACTAACTACTTCCACTCGAACTAAGAAGAGTGTACGTGTGAAGGAAAGGCCAACTCAAGTTTGTAGCATACAATAATCATTCTGACGACTCACCTCAAACATAATCAATTGCGCAAAATTAAAAAAAAGGCGAAAAAAGATGTACATACATTCTTTTAAGTGTGGACCAAGCATGGAAGTATTTTTTTGAGCTTGCTTCTTGGTCTTTGATGGTTCTCCTGTGAAACTCCATCTTGAAATCTCAACTGTGCAATGAAAGACAGGTTCATAGCTTGGTCCAGAACGAACAGCGGAATAAATGGGAAGTCTTGAACCGGCTCTATGGGCTGTTTCTTGTAGTAAATTCGTGTAAGCCCAGTTTCATCCTGTTAAATCATATATCAGCAGAACAATGTAAACAAATCACCATGATATTAGACTTTATATAGTTCTTCTAATCCTTGTCAGATACCTCAAGTCATAATTAATTGGATTATGATAGATATCAACTTTCGAAGAAATAAATCATTAACTAGATGTCTCAATCAAGTGTTTAACTAGTCATTTTAAATGCTTTTTTTAGCCTCATAAGATCCTTAGCTTTCATCAAATAATAAAGATTCCAATCTATATAACTTAACGTTATAAAAGCATGCTTTAATTCAATAGTTCCAACACTTGTACGTAATGCCAAAACTTGGATTGGTCCTTACTTCGCCTTAATTCAAGCTCCGGTTATGCCTCCCTAGTCAACCCATAAAAGCACCCAACCCACAAAAACACAGAAGAGATAGCAAGTCACTCTTATGTGCCTGAGAGGGCGGTGATGGCTTTAGCTTTAAGCTTGATTTTTATCAGCTTCAGAGTTCAGGTTTTGTTAGATCAAATGGCACCTTGTTTAGCAAAGACCCAAGAAATCCATAATTCTATGGGTCAAGAGTAGAAGGTTTGGAACCCTTTCCATTGAATTCATTTGAGACATAAGTACATAACTTCTTACTAGGTACTGTTTTAAAATGACATACCCATCTCTAAGACTTACAGTTTGTCATGGAGAACCTCTTATGTTAAGGAAGCTAATGGTTTATATGAAGATAGACTCCTTAAATGGAAAATCATTCTCAAGAAAAAACCAACTCAACTTGACATTTCTAGCCCTATCAGAAAGTCGGTACCACCCAAATCTGTTAGTCAGAGCATTCACCCTCGAGCCCTTTTCAGTATGTATGGAATATAATAAAATTTCTCTCGTTTACAATCATTCGAGTATACATAGAATACAATCAAAAAATTAATGTCATTGAAAATATAAACAAAAAGAAAACTTTTTCAAATGATCTATCAAACCACAAAACAGTTAACGCCCAAGTTTCTTATATCTGAAATAGACTTACCAGCAAAAGAGAAATTTTGACAAAATCAGAAGTTTTGCTCCATCATTATTTCAGTCGAAATCCTTCAACAAGTAGACAGATGGAGTATGAGACAAGGAAAGGAATATATAACAAACAAAAACATAAAAATTGTGAAGATAACTTACAAAATTTCTTCTTTGAAGTATCTGGGTAACAAAAACTTGTTCAAACGACCATAAAACATTCTTCTTCAATATCAGCAGGTCAGCCACGACCAACAATTCATAAGTTACAAAACAAAGAAAGAAATTATTAGAAATGAGCGCGCTTTTGGGATCATATTGAAGAACGAGAATGAGAGTGAGCTTACCAATTCGTCTGGGCAATTAGGGTTAAGTTTTTCTAATTAATTATTGCAATATAGAAAGAGAATAATTACAATAGTCGGAGAGAGATTGAAAATCCATTGTTAGGGTTTGCCTTGGGAAAGAGAAAAAAGGGAAAGGAGATGGGTGCGTGATCAAAAGGGTAGGCTTTTTTTTTCGTTTTGTTTTTTTTTTTTTTTAATTACTGTTTTGGATAATCTAGTTTGTATTGAAACATTACTAACGGATAAATACATTAGGCACTGCAGAAAAAGTTATCAAATTTTTATTCTCGATATTTACTAACGTTTTCTTCCATAAGTAACAACTATATCCGTGACATAATTGGTAATTTTGGGTTGTTAGAAAATGACAGTTCTGGTGTAGTAACCCCCTTTCCAGTCCTGTCATTTACATAATATACACTTAAAAGTGGAATGATACCCTACTCATCATTTACTTATTGAGGGATAATTAGGTTTTGATACGCTTCTATTTTGTTCAACGACCATCATCTATCTACACATTCCATATACCATCTCATCTACACACAAAAAGGAGAGCGTGTCAAGGACATTAATGCCTTTTCGTTCTTTTTCTTGATGTTGAACAGTGCATCAATCCATTTTGGTTAGTGCTTGTTACAAGAGTACCTATCTATGAAGGTCCTAAACAGTTCTTCTGAGGACCTGATCTGCCGCTCAGGTAACCTATGGTACCACTAGAGCATAGATCTAGACAGGGAAGCTTTGAACTCTTGACACATGACGTGGTCATACCTTTCATATTGTCCCATGGTGACACGATATCTGAATACGTGATCCACCGGATCTAACTTGCCACTGAAGATACTAAACTTTGGTTGTTTGTAACCGCAGGGATAGGGCTTTCTCATTACTCGTGATGCGAAAGGAGATCTGTCTGTCCTCATTATAGTAGATTGAACAAGGGAGTCTTGCATTTTTCTCCCTTGCCTGTCATCCGATGCATCTAACGGATCAGGTTATTTTTCTCAGTTTCTAATTCCCATGCACTTTTTTTGGTAGAAAGTTTCTTGTTCTGGGTCCTTTTTTGGTAAGAATGACCCAAGGTACTTGTAGGGGATTTTCTGAGTATCCCATGATCTTCCTCTGTGTCTTGTGATTCATGAGCTTTTTTCTTGATAGAGAAGGGATGAGATGATTTAAAGTTCAGGGTTGAACCACCTGGCAGCTGCCTACGTATCTCCTTGTTTATTTAGGAGAATCAAACCCTATTTTGCGTAGTTCCTAAGAGCAAATCCCTATGGTTTATATAAAAAGAGCTTTGTGAGTCCTAGGGTTAGGGTGAACCTCACCGCTTGTGAGTTCCCTTCCATTTTTGGACTCTGCTTTCCTATTAGGAATCCTCTCCTTATGGAAGTCTAAATCTAGACCATATCTTATTAGAGTTAGGTTTCGTTGTTGATTATAATATCCCATTGTATATGGGAAGATTATATCTAAAAGGTAACTCTTAAGATATGTCATTACAATTCCTTCCTTATCATCAAAGATCGCCCTCTTCAGTTTCCTTCTATTCAGGAACTGTCCATATCAATTCCTAATGACTTAGAGAACTATTATGCCTAGAGGCGGTCAGCCATGTGTCTGGCACGTGCTTACTAAACACTCGTGATAAACACGAGATCACTTATTCACAGAACTGATCTAATGGTTCTCGTCAAATTCTAGACATCTATAGTCCTGGGTCATTTCCCATACATGTGTCATCTAATCAATGATGGGAAATCCCCCTTACAGTATTCATTGAATGTGTCATGAATGACCTGAGATATTGAATGCCCATAAGAGGTTGTGATTATGTGCGTGGAAAGCCTAGAGATGGTTGTGACCCACAAGTTATAACTTTGCAAGATGTAAGTATGCTCCTGGAGGCGATATCCCCGCTTGGGACATATGTCTTATAGTGGTACTCGGTGTGGTGTGAGAGAGGCACACGGGTATGTGTGATTTGGCAAATGTGTGAAGTGCAAATCGTGGAGTAGGAACTAAAGGTGAGATCAGTAAGTAAGTGATTAATAAACAAGATACATTATGGAATTGAATAAACTAAAAGTATGTGAATTTGTGTGATGTTATGGATGTGAAGTGTGACTGTGAATAATATTAGTGAATGCTTATGATCTTTTATGTGATTGCGAAATGACTATAACTTGATATGTTATTACGAAAATATTAATGACTTGTGATAGTTTGAGTATATGGTTATGCACGCAAAAACTTTATCACGTAATGATGTCATGTGAATGACTACTCTTGATATAGGTATTATGATAAGTGGTATTCCCCAAATATGCGGGACGAATCAGGTTATATCAATTAGACTTAAATGTCTTAAATGAGATTTGATTATGAATGGAAATTTGACTGGCTGAGATAAATCATTTTATTGTGATGTCTAACTCTGTTTTGCATGAGGGTAGGATCTATTAATCTTTTATGAAGGGACATAAATATCCTACCTTAAGACTACGTGTTGGTTTAAAGGTAAGGTGTATCAAACTCATATTTAATTAGGTTATCATATGTGCATTTAATAAGTGGAATGTAAGTGTTATTTATGTTGTGAGTTATTTTGGAAAGTGGGAATAATGAGTACTGTTATATGAGATTCTTGAAATTGTATATTGGGGGTGAAATCTTACTTGGGAAGAAACTACATGTCGTTTTGAGAAAACAGAACTAACTTGTCTTCCAAGTTGAAATGATTGTAATAGTATATTCCTTTATTTGAAATATTGAACATATTGTTTTTATATTTAGTCTTACTCATACCAGCAAATTCAATTTACTGACCTATGTTTGCTTTCATTTGCAATGTGGGTGTGTTCTTGGAAACATAGATGGTTGAATGCAGTGGATGACGACGTTTGATTTGGATTCGCTTTTGGAGCCTTACTAGTTTAAGTTTTCGGAAGTGGAAAATTTTGATTTGAAACAGATGTAATAGAGTTGGTTAGTAATTTTTTTTATTTGTGAATGAAAAGTTGTTTTTTCGGTTTTAATTTGATCTCATTTTTTTATATCGTGTTTGGTAATGGGTTATTAGGGTTTCATTTCATCTTGGGTTTTCAGAAGATGGAATAAGGTGACGATTGAGATAATTATATCTTGGATAATTCCCTATTTTAATTTTCTTGAAATTTGGGGTGTGATAGCAACGGCTCAAAACGTTCCTTTGTGCTAAAAAGGTGGGACCCTTGGAAAGAGGCAACGGTTCGAAATGTTGCTTTAAGCCGAAAAAGTGCGTCCTTTCAATTCGAAAAGTCATTGTGCTGTTTCGAAAAGTCACTGTGTTGATTCGAATAGTCATGATGTTGTTTCGAAAAGGCACCTCTCATATAAATATTGGACGTTTTTGCATGAAGAGGGATCTCTTGAAAAACCTCTCTTCTCCTCTTTGTTCTTAGTCAAAACACAACATTGCGTTCGTTGATTCTGTGGAATTGAAGTGCTGCTTTCCATAGAAAGAAAAATCCGTTCTATCTTGGGAGACAATTTCCCATTCAATCTTGAAGCACCCCAGGGAGAAAATTGTCTTAAGGACATAGTGAATCTTCACTAGGCTCGGATTGAAATTTTCGTACTTGGTACATAAGAGAGAAACGTTTGTACTATTATGGTAATTGGTAAAGTGTAAGTATAATTGGGTTGTGGTTCCTAACAACTTAAGACATATTTCTTCTTTACGATTATACTTACTAATCAAGTTTTCGCTACTAACAGAATTTGTTTTTGTTTTAGTTTGTTATATTTTCAAATATTAACAAAGCCTGTTTCTGTTTCAGAAATGGCAACACCACTAGTTACTCCTGTTCCTATTTTTGTTCCTACTGTTGTTTCTGTTCCTATTGTTATTCCCCATTTTGTTCATCATGGGGAGAAGCCTGAAAAGTTCAATGGAACTGATTTCAAGCGCTGGCAACAGAAGATGTTCTTCTATTTGACCACCCTTAACTTGGCAAGGTTTCTATGGGACAAGGCTCCTGAAATAAGTCATGATGAAACTGACAGGGAAAAGGTGTTGGCAAAAGATGCTTGGTTTCATGCTGATATCTTATGTAGAAATTATGTCCTTAGCTGGTTGGCTGACTCATTATACAATATGTATAGTGTGTTCAAGATGGCTAAGGAACTTTGGGATTCTTTGGATAAGAAATACAAGTGTGAAAATGCTGGTATGAAGAAATTCATAGTTGGCATATTTCTTGATTTCAAAATGATAGATTCTAAGACTGCATGTCATAAGCCAAGTTCAAGAACTTCAAGTAATCCTACATGATGTTATTGCTGAAGGAATGAGTATGAGTGAATCATTCCAAGTGGCTGCTGTGGTGGAGAAGTTACCACTATCGTGGAAGGATTTTAAGAACTATCTCAAGCATAAACGCAAAGAGATGAACCTTGTAGAATTGATCGTCCGTCTAAGGATAGAGGAAGATAACCGTTTATCTGAGAAGAAGACAAAGATCCTATGGTGGCGAAAGCTAATGTTGTGGAAGGCGCGCACAAGTGCTAAAAGAAAGAGGGAGAGCCAAGATGACACTAATTAAGGCTAAATGAGTGTGCATAACAAGTTCAAAGGCAAGTGTTTCAACTGTGGCAAATTTAGACATAAGGCAAGCGAATATCGCAAGCCGGCCAAAGAAGTACAAGAAACAAAAGACTGAAGCGAATGTGACAATAAAGAAGCTTTTTGACAATGTTAATGACATGAACCTATCTGCTGTGGTTTCTGAATGTCTATTGGTTGGAAACGAAAGGGAATTGTGGGTGGATACTGGTGCTACTCGCCATATATGCTCCAACAAGTCGATGTTCACCACTTATTATGCTGTGGAAAAAGAAGAACAACTCTTTATGAGAAACTCTTCTACATCCAAGGTTGAATGCAAAGGAAAGGTGCTGATGAGGTTGACTTCTGAGAAGGAACTAACTCTGAATGATGTGCTCTATGTGCCTAATATTCGCAAGAACTTAGTTTCTGGGTCACTGCTAAGCAAGAATGGCTTTAAGTTGGTCTTTGTTTCTAATAAATTTGTACTTACTAAGAATGATGTATTTGTGGGCAAGGGCTATCTAAGTGATGGACTCTTTAGGATGCCTTGTTTTACCATTGTGCCAAAGAGCACTAATAAAGTTGAATCTTCTGTTTACTTGATTGAGTCTTCACATATATGGCATGGGAAACTAGGACACACTAATTATGACATTTTGCGTAGATTAATTAACTTGGACTATATACCAAAGATAAAGATAGACCCACACCATAAATGTAAAACTTGTGTAGAATCAAAGTTGACCAGATCATCATTTCATTTCATTGAAAGAAGTACTGAACCTCTAGACTTAATACATACAGATATATGTGATCTTAAGTTCGTACAAACTAGTGGTGGTAAAAAGTATTTCATTACTTTTATTGGCGATAGCACCAGATATTATTATGTTTACTTGTTGAGAAGTAAAGATAAGGCGATTGAAGTGTTCAAACAGTATAAAAATGAAGTTGAAAATCAGCTAAGCAAAAAGATTAAGGCTATAAGGAGCGATAGAGGAGGTGAATATGAATCACCTTTTGAAGGTGTTTGTTCTGAACATGGAATCATTCATCAAACTACTACTCCTTATTTACCTCAATCAAAACAGTATTGCTGAGTGCAAAAACCAAACTCTAAAAGAGATTATGAATGTTATGTTGTTAAGTTCTGGTTTACCCCAAATTTGTGGGGGGAAGTTTTGCTTTCTGCTAATTACATTCTCAACAAGATTCCTAACAAGAAGACACTTAAAACACCATACGAATTATGGAAAGGTCATGAGACTTAGCTTCCTATGAATTCTTGAAAGTGTGGGGGTGTCTTGTTAAAGTGGAAGTCCCAAAACCTAAAAAGGTTAAGATAGGACCCAAAACTATTGATTGTGTATTTATTGAATATGCATGCAAATAATAGTAGTGCATGTCGTTTTCTGGTTCATAAATCAGAGATTCAAGATATACATATTAATACAATTATTGAGTCAAGGAATGATTCATTCTTTGAAAATATGTTTCTGTATAATATTTGTATAGAGGAGAGTTCAACAAAGAGAACTTTAGATGGTACAACTAGTAACCATCCTTCACAAAGTGAAATAGAGGAGGAACCTACACGTAGCAAAAGGTCAAGGACGTCAACGTCTTTTGGACCTGATTTTCTAACATTTTTGGTAGAAATGATCCTCAAACGTTCAAGGAAGCAATGTCCTCTCAAGAAGCTCCTTATTGGAAAGAATCTATCAATAGCGAGATTGAATCAATATTGCAAAATCATACATGGGAATTGGTGGATTTACCACCTGGTTCAAAGACTTCGAGATATAAATGGATAATCATAAAGAAATTTAAGACTAATGGATCAATTGACAAGTATAAAGCTAGACTTGTGGTGAAAGACTTTAGACAAAAAAAAAGGATTGGACTATTTCGACACTTACTCCTCGGTTACAAGAATAACGTCAATAAGGATGTTAATTGCAATAGCATAGATACATGGACTTGAGATACATCAAATGGATATAAAGATGACATTCTTGAATGGTAAGTTAGATGAAAAAATTTACATGGAACAATCCGAAGGGTTTGTTGCCCCTGGACAAGAAGGGAAAGTTTGCAAACTTATTAAATCCTTATATGGATTAAAGCAAGCACCAAAGCAATGGCATGAGAAATTTGATAACGCGATGTTGTCAAGCAACTTTAAAATAAACAAGTGTGACAAATGTTTTTATGTCAAAAGCACTCAAAAAGGATGTGTCATTGTATGTCTCTATGTGGATGATATGCTGATTTTGGATAGTAATATGGATGTCATAAAATCTACCAAGCAAATGTTGTCCAGTAAGTTTGACATAGAGGATTTAGGTGTTGCGGATGTTATTCTAGGAATTAAGATTTCTAAGATGCAAGATGAACTTGTTCTATCACAATCTCATTACATTGAGAAAATCTTTGATAAGTTCAAGGAATATAGTAATACTCTGAAAAGGACACTTGTTAACCTAAATCTTCATTTAGCTAAAAATAAAGGCAATAGTGAATCTCAATTAGAGTATTCTCGTATACTTGATAGTTTAATGTGTGTCATGAATTGCACTAGACCTGATATAGCATGCTCTGTGAGCAAACTAAGTAGATATACGAGTAATCTTGGTAAAGATCATTGGACAACCTTACTTAGAGTTTTGGGATACTTAAAGTATACTCAGAACTATGGTCTGCACTATACAAGATATCTAGCCGTTCCAGAAAGGTACTGCGATGCGAATTGGATATCTGACACTAAATACTCAAAATCCACAAGTGGATATGTCTTTACTCTTAGAGTTGCAGCTATTTCATGGAAATCTTCAAAGTAAACGTGCATAACAAGGTCCACTATATATGGAATCATAATTCATAGCATTGGACAAGGCTGGAGAAGAAGTAGAGTGGCTTCGAAATGTCTTAGAGGATATTCCAAACTAGGCTAAACCTGTGCTAGCAATGTGTGTTCACTGTGATAGCCAATCTGCTATTGGTAAAGCACAGAGTAGCATGTATAACGGGAAGTCTTGACACATGCATCGTAAACATAACACCGTTAGACAATTGCTCTCAAATGGAGTTATCTCAATCGACTATGTAAGGTCTAAAGATAACATTGCAGATTCGCTTACAAAAGGTTTAACAAGAGAGCAAGTGGAACGATTATCTAGGGGAATAGGCTTGAAGCCTTTGAGATAATCAACTAAGAGTCCTCATAATAGAAAAACCAACCTAGTTGACTGGAGATCCCAAGATCTAGGTTCAAAGGGCCAACTGAATTATGTCTATGACTCAGTTAGCACTGGAGAGTAATACTATACATACTATAACCCATTCCTATGATAAGACAATGCATATCTACCACGAGAACTAGGATAAGTTATATATGCTTTTAATGATTTACTATATCTTAGAAAGTTATGTTATCTAAGTAGAGTATTACAAGATACTCTTTATAGAAATCACCTATGTGAGTGTGAAGTAGGGCTGTTTTTATGAGAATGTTAAGGCAAATGTCTCAAAAGCACTCTCTGAAATCAAGAAATGTTCAAAGCCAAAATGAGCACAAACGTGATAATCAACTGTGTTCGAGAAGGTACTACGAGAAGATGATTGTCTAGGTTTATACAAACGGTTAACAGTTCAAGGACATTAATTGAAGTCTACTGATCGTCCAATTAAATCTAATCATCTTTTAGAAAGGCAAGTTCAAGACCTCCCATGCTACTTGACCTAATGTGGTAACTTTTCATTTGAAATAGAATAGATATCCGATGTTTATGATAGAAAAAGCCAAATCTTCATTCATGTGGGGGATTGTTAGAAAAATGGATGTGCAATTGAATCAAAGTGTAGTGAACACATGGAACTTGGATTTGCACAAATCCATTGAGAAATGGATGAGTAATTTGTCTCCCAAGTTACCCCACTTGAGATAAAATGAGTTTCACTTGAAACAGTACCTAAAGAGAGAAAAAACCTTTTCAAAATAATGCAACGGTTCAAAATGTTACATTCTTCCGAAAAGGTGCGACCTTTGGAAAGAGACAATGGTTCGAAACGTTGTTTTATGCCGAAAAGGTGCATCCTTTCGAAAAGTCACTATGTTGGTTCGAAAAGTCACAATGTTGTTTCGAAACGTTACTGTGTTGGTTAGAACAGTCACGGTGTTGTTTCGAAAAAGCACCACTCTCATATAAATATTGGATGTTTTTGCATGAAGAGAGATCTCTTGAAAAACCTCTCTTCTCCTCTCTATTCTTAGTCAAAACATAACGTTGCGTTTGCTAATTCTGTGGAATTAAAGTGTTGTTTTCTATAGAAGGAAAAATCCGTTCTATCTTGGGAGACAGTTTCCCATTCAACCTTGAAGCACCGTGAAGGAGAAAATATGTCATAAGGACATAGTGAGTCTTCACTAGGCTCGGATTGAAATTTTCGTACTTGGTACATAAGAGAGAAAGGTTTGTACTATTGTGGTAATTGGTAAAGTGTAAGTATAATTGGGTTGTAGTTCCTAACATGAATGAAATGGACAGTGACAAAAGCAGTAGGTTATTGAAAAACTGAAGTTATGTGGAGGTTCAAATAGTTGGAGAGGTACAGAAATCATTTCCAAGCAAGCAGAGCACTAAGACACAGGCGTGCAAACTGAGTTTATGTGTAGGCAGCAACTTTAGCAGCCAAAGCCATTAATTTGGTAAACACATCGTTCTAGTGAGGTACAAATGTGTGTTGATGGTGATTTTCCTAGTGCAGTTGCTGACTTGTTATGTTAACATGATCACCATTGGAAAGGGTCTCGATCATTTTGAAAATCTAAGAAACCTCAGTGGAGAACAAGAGAACAAAGATGAGTAGATGTCGACAGAAATTTATTGCTGGGATGCACTGTTGATATATACTTGCAGTTTAAGTTTAGGAGAAGACCATCACTTTCTCAGATAAAGTGCACAAACAAACTTTTTCCTCTCTCCAGTATACTAGCTGGTTACGTTCAAGGGTGAACAAAATTAAAGTGTCTTCGATCATATATGTTGCATGAGGTTTATTTCAGTGAATAGGAGAGTAGGGAAACATTGGTGTTCGTCACTAACGCTTATCTGAGATAGTACTTGAGAATACTCTTTGATCCTATTATAACAGATTATCAGTTGGATCACTAAACTTATCTGAAGGTGTTATTAAGCCATCTACATCTTGTGTGTGTAAACTCAGTAGTCAGTACCATTTCTTCAGCTCTTGGACAGAGTGCTTCTGTAAACTAAGAAGAAAGAGTGGACGTAAAAACTACACTCCTACTCCAAGTCATTACTAATAGAGTAATAAGTTTATGTCACGAGTGTTGGAATCTCTTGTGTATTTCTAAATACTAGTGTGTGTGTGTGCAAAGTGGAGGAGATGAACAAATAGTGTTCTCTCTACTTTAGTGCATAATAGATAGTCCCACATTGGTTATCCACCACATCAGGTCGGGTTCAGGCTTGGGCTTGGGCTTACTGTTGTGGGTAGTGGTTGGACCAATCGCCTAAACTTGTTTTGCTTTTTTCTTGAGTAACAAGTTTTGGTGTTCTATTAGGAGTTGGTCTCTCTTCCTTATCTATTTAGGAGACCGACCTAACCTCTATAAATAGGACTGTGAGTCCATAGAGGGGATAGACTTTAACAGATCAGAAACCTATCTCAGTGAAATAGAAACTATAACATATCCTATTCTTCTTCTCTTCTTCCTGTAGCCGCTAGAGAGAGTTATATTGCTGTTCTAGAGGGTAATCTGTTCTAGTGCAAAGTCAGACTGCTGTTAACCATTGAATCCTATGAGGAAGACGCCACTGCTGCCTTTTGCACCATTGGAAGGGGCGAAATCTTTCCTTAAGGACGACCTTAATCCGCCTTGGTTATTACACATTAATTTGTCCTTGTTGTCTCTTGTTCCTTCTGTTCTACTCTAGTTGCTGTGTTGATACAATTATTCTAACAATCTTAAGGAAAAATTTTTGTAGTAGAACAAAGGAGAGTGTTTTAATACGTCAATCAAAAGATAAGTCTTTTACTTTGAGTTATTGTTTGTGTTATTGGGTTATGACTTTAGAAATTTTCTAATAATTTCATTTTTGTTAGGGAAACCAATTAAAGATTGAATATTTATTGATCTTTTATGGTTTATCAAACCCTATATGGTTGTAGAGCTTTCTCCTACGTTTGTGGGAGTCAAATATGAGATTTCTATCAAGAAAAATGTCAAAGTTCGTCTTTTTGACAGCTGCATCACTCGTTACAGAAACTGCTGTAACTTTCAGCTCTGAGCTCGGTTTTGCAATCCGCTTCTTTTGTTGGATAGCTGATTCAAAGAGCCTTCCAGTGGTATAAGGCTTGATACCCAATTCGTCCTGAGCTAGTTCAGAATTACAGTTCTTTTGAACTGTTTTTCTAGAATGAGGAAAATATAGTAATCCGGTTTTTCAATCGGTTAGGTATCGTATCCTTTCACTCTTTGCAATTCTTTTGGTTGGATTATATGGTGATATTCTTGCCTTGAGTTGCATGCTAGTTTTCTTAGGAGGGAAATCCCTAAGTTTAAACTTCTTTAATAACCTAGTCAACAAATTATACATGTTTATCACTAAAATATTAATTGGTCTAACTAGAAGTAGTTTGATATTATTTTTTTTTTTGTACATATGTAGATGTATGTAGATGGTCTAAGAGAGACCTTAAGATATTTAATATCAATCACACTCAAATCTTAGATAGTAATTATAATGTATTTAATGCATAATTGTTTACCTCTATTGAGTGTACGTGTTGTTAAACAATGGTTATAATTGTACTATTGTGAAAATACATGTTAGATGAAGTAACTTGTAGCTTATATCCAATATGGCATATGTTAAAGTTGTATAGCATGCTAGTTTTGGATATTAATCATCGTGGATTTACTTTGAACTTGATGATAGTTTATTGGTAAATTTTTCTAGTTGAAGACATTAATGGGTTGAGCCATTAGATGTTGTGGTAGTACTTGAGGTCTTGTTGATAGGGTATCCTATCTTGCTTGAGCTTATGTAAAAAGAAAAGGTGAAGTCCTCAGTTGTTTTGCATATTCAGTGGCTAGATTTGCTTAAATATCGTATACTTTTTGTTGTGAGGGGTACAGTTAAAGTTTACTTTTCCTGATCCTATGATATGATATTAACCATGTTTGGCATGAATGCATTATTTAACGTAGGCATGAAGTTTAACCATGTCATATATTATTAAGTAATGAGCATCGTTGTCTACGAGAGGAAACAATCTAGGAAACAATCAATGTCCTCCTAAACCTAATTTAGTCAAGGAGATATAAGGTTATGGATTGTCTTCTTAAACTATATCCTCTAGTGACTATTTTAGACAAGGAGATGTAACGCTTGTGGATTGTCTTATTAGGCATTATCCTTCTATGACTATGAATAAATAGACAAGGTGATGTACAAGTGTGTGGATTGTCTCTCTATGTAAGTTGGAATGATGAATGATGAAAAGAATAATGATAATAATATTATCTTGGGTAAAACCTTTTTCATCTAATTCTTCTATTCTTTAAAATTCATTTGAATCACTTGTGGATTTTCTTTCATATAGATAGCATGAATATAATATGACTATGTTTAATATGATATAATCATAGACTTGAGTAAAGTATATTCTTGTCATAAGAGTGCATATTATTGTTGTTGTTTCTTTTAGTGTTTATAGCGGTATAATGTGTTTTGCATGTAAGTTTGATTAGGTTGAGTAACCATTGAACTGTGGGGGGTGGTGACCCATATCCATGACACTGTTTTACCATAGTTCATCTCACAAGATAATTGGAAAGACACTGAACTACAAAGTATGGAAAGGTCTTGGGCCTATCCAAAAATGTTTCAAAATGTGGGGGCTGTCTTGCCAAGGCTATTATGAATGAATCTAAAAGAAATATTTTTTGAGACCTAGAACTATCTAGTAGATGTTCATTGGTGAAACTCATAATAGTGATGTTTGTTTTAGTTGTCATGCGTGATAACAATCTTGTAGATACCACACTATTATTGAATGTCTTATATGCTAATTTTATTTTGAGGATGTGCTTTCTGTAAAATTGGCATAGAGTGGTTGGATGTTCATAATGAACTATGTAAGAGGATCCCATAATTTCTGAATAAGAAATTTGGAAGACTACCAGTGAGTATATCCACCATTCACGGTGATGATGTTTATATGTTTCTTGAGGAAGATTCATTAACCTATAAGGAAGTTGTCTGTCTATGAGAAGTGTCCTTTTTTTAAGGATACAACTCCTCTAAACTGGACTCTTGTTTTATTGGGGGGATCTATAGTATAGGTTGAATTGGATATTCAAGAGAAAACTAAAACGTGATAGTTGTATTGCAAAATACAAGGCTAATAATAATAGCCAAGGGGTTTCAATCAGAGATAAGATTTATACTACTTTGAAACCTTGCTCATGTAACTAGAATTTCTTTTACAAAATTTTAAAGACTCTAGTTGAGTAGTTGTGCGGAACTACAATACCAAGTAGTACCAGATGATGAGCTGAAGGTATACAATTTAGTTAAATCTTTGTATGAGTTTATTCAAGCGCCTATAAATGGCATGAGCAATTCAACAACATATTAGTGTCATATGGATGTCAAAGTACCGTTGTTGATAAAGGTGATGTGTCTTTTCTTTAGAGTAAAGCAAGACATATGTGTTAATCTCTCTTTGTTTAAATGATTTAATATCATGAGTGCTAGTATTGAGAATGTGTATGAGACAGAGAAATTCCTATTTGAAACACATAATAGACCATCATTGAAAACGATAGTTCATTATGTTGTTAAACTCATTTCTGTAACTGCTATATTCAGTTGTCAAAATGTTGACGTTTGAATATGGTTGAAGCCCACAGCGTACCTTAAACCAGACCGGCCGGATGGTCTAGGAGAATTTCGGGCACTACAGAATTGAATGACTGGTGAATATAGGAATTATAACTCATATTGGTCTTATTATATTATTTTAGCACGTAGTAGAAATATTTTTCATTGAAAAGTATGGGTATTCTGATAGTAAGTATACGTTAACACCTTTTGTGGCAAATATCCATCTTATGAAAAATAATCTACTTGTGTTTTCTCATACTAAATATGTCAATATCATTGGTAGCCTATTGTACTTGATGAATTATATATGTGAGACATGACATTGCCTACATTAATGGCATACTGAGTTGATAACTCATTGTTCTTATAAGAAACATTGGATGTATATTGTCAGTTTATTCAAGTACTATAGCGGAGCCATTGATTATGGACTTATATTTAGTAGATTTCCACCATTGTTGGAAGGGTAATTGTGCATTTCTAAATACTAGTGTGTGTGTGTGCAAAGTGGAGGAGATGAACAAATAGTGTTCTCTCCATTTTAGTGCATAATAGATAGTCCCACATTGGTTATCCACCACATCGGGTCGGGTTCAGGCTTGGGCTTGGGCTTACTGTTATGGGTAGTGGTTGGACCAATCGCCTAAACTTGTTTTGCTTTTTTCTTGAGCAACAAGTTTTGGTGTTCTATTAGGAGTTGGTCTATCTTCCTTATCTATTTAGGAGACCGACCTAACCTCTATAAATAGGACTGTGAGTCCATAGAGGGGATAGACTTTAACAGATCAGAAACCCATCTCAGAGAAATAGAAACTATAACATATCCTATTCTTCTTCTCTTCTTCCTGTAGCTGCCAGAGAGAGTTATATTGTTGTTCTATAGGGTAGTCTGTTCTAGTGCAAAGTTAGACTGCTGTTAACCATTGAATCCTGTGAGAAAGACGTTACTGCTGCCTTTCTGTACTATTGGAAGGGGAGAAATATTTTCTTAAAGACAGCCTAATCCGCGCCTTGGTTATTACCTGTTAATTCTGTCATTGTCTACTATTCCTTCTGTTCTACTCTAGTTGCTGTGTTAATACAATTATTCTAACAACGAGTAACAATAATTCGCTACAAACTCCTGGCATGCATGACACGACAAAGAAATAAGCTGATGTTAGTAAATGTTAATTTTTGATAAGTTGGAATGTGATTGATGTATCATCAAATAAAGATACAAACAGGGCAGGCTTGACGATTGAGGGATGGACTCATACGAAACCCAAAGAGGTAGCCCAAGCACAAATGACCTGAGCTAAAACATCACACAATTGAGGTGCCTTGGAGTCTTGGACAAAGTTAAGATGCCAACTTCCAATTTCAAATAAAAAACTAGCCATGCAATTGGGCCTATATTTAAGGTGCCTTAACATATCCATATCCAATAAGTAATCCATATCCATATCTATTAACTAATACATATCCATATCTATTAAGTATTAACTAATACATATCCATGTCCATATCCAATAACTAATACATATCAATTAACTAATCCATTGTTTTTTAGAATTTGTTTTTTTTTCCTATCATACATTTGAAATAATGAAATAATGCGTGCTTTGTTTTTGTTTTTTAAGATAACACATGAAAAAGGACAATTTTAATTTATATTAAATTAAAAGGACCAAATTCGGGGTTAGTTTGGTAAGAAGGCAAATAATTATTTTTCAAATAGGACTAAAAAACTTTGGATATTAATATAGGTAGGATGGAGAAAAGAAAATGAGGTAAACAAACACGCATACTGCGGCGAGACGGCTGCCGGATAATATTGTAGTAGTAATTAGTGAGGAAAATGTCAAAAGAAAGGAACAGAAACACTCGCATTCGTGATGTTTTATCGTGTATATATGAATGATGTTTTAGACCACCTAGGATCTTTAAAATTCAGAACAATTGTTAGGAAAATATTATTGACTTACAGTTGAAAGGGAAACATGTCGGAGAGCGTGTGTATCCTTTGTTTCTTTCTTATTGATGCTTTATTATTAGTACTTTGTTTTTGGAACTGAATAGAATGGATTTTGTCAACAGATAATATGTTTTCTTTTGTAGTTTTGTTTGTCGTTGATCTGGTGTCTTTGGACCTTGTGCTTCTGTTACATCATTTTTTTTTGTTTTTCTGAAATTTGTAAGGGTTATATACGATCCATACAAGAACAACATCTTGCTGAATTATTTCACTTAACCTTTCATCCAAAGGCCCTGTGCTATAGTAGACACTCTCATCACTCATATTACAACTTCTTGCTGCAAGGTGGCGAATTCTAACTTAATCCCATCTAAATAAAAATAGCCAACTATAGATATGGGGGATCAACTCGAGCAGGCATATTTTTAGATGCTCACTTGAAGGGATTCACATATGTTAATTGGTATCTAATGTAAAACAAAAATCATCTAATGTAATTTGTACAACTCTACACATCAATTAGATGATCTGAACATTTCTTAAGAAGTTTTTAATGGAAATTAAGATAGATGGTCAAATATCATCATTTCTGATTTATAGGTGGATCTGGGAAGGCATTTTGCAATGAGGTGTTATGGTTCCTCTTTGAAATCAGTTTTAGTGAATGATCTACTCAACTAAATCTATCTTGTGTAGTGTGACTGTGTGAGTGTCCAACTGTGGTATATATCCTGAAGGCATGTGATCCACTAACATTGCTACCTACTGATCCAAGAATTGAGTTGCATAATGCGTACTACGCGTGAGATGGTATCTCAACCTCTAACTCATGTTACTCGTTGTTCAATTTTCTGTACACATCCCGCCATCATATGTTTTGTGCATTTAATTGAAAATTAAAATCAAACCAAATTTCGCAAGCTAAAATGTTAAAAGGGGAAAAAACGTGTCAAATGGCCAATCCCACAATTGGAGGACTGGCATAATCTCAACAAAGGATATGGTACTGGCCTACACGATAATAAAAATTATATCTTACAATTTTGAACAGTTTTTTTTAATCATTTTTCAACTGGATAATAAAAATATGACATGAAATCTTCGAAGCCATTATTGCCGAGGTCCAAATTTCGAAACAGGATGAATTGTTGGTATGCGCGTATGCTTAATTCTTTACTTCTCCAGTATGTTCAGCACTACTGTAGTTTCTTGCTGAATTTGTTTGCGAGAACCGGGGATCTAGAGTCTAGACCACCAGTAATGGCTCAATGGTCTTAATCCAGAAATCAAAGAGATAGGAAAGTGTGAGTTGTTGTAGTCAATAACAAAGGAAGCGCGACCATCAAACCGGCGCATTATTTGTTGTGAACGTGTGTATATAAATGAAGCCATTCTAGGGTGTGGGGATGTTTTCTCGTGTGGACTTAAGTTCTATTGTTTTGTTCTTTGACTTCTATTCCATCACAAAATAGCTGTTTTATTCAACGCTTTGTGAAAAAGGGTATATTAGTATATACAAATACAAGACGAGAGTCACGAAACACAATGTTGATGGAAGCAAACATTGATATAGCCTTGATAGTCCAAAAAATAACTTGTTCGTCATGTTTGTGTTTAACCTTACTCAAAAGTCAGAACTCAAAGAGGTCCAACATAAATAAACTTCATTGTATACCTGTCTATTCAAGTGTCCAACATGCGTCCCAAAGTGTCCTGGAATCTTAATCTACGAAAGCGTCGGTGCTGCATATACTGAATCAGGTTGGATTGCACGAGAAGAAAAAACAAAAAACAAATCTTAAAAAAACAGCGATAAGCATTGCCCTGACATAAATAGCAGATCCGAGGGGCTGAGGCAAGCTTCATCCATGAATACTGCACCAAGGCATACAGTCATACAGATAAAAAGTATACAGGAAATGCTGTCATTCTTTCACAATTCGGTGACATAGGCCCCCTTTTTTGTGTATAAGGATTTGCATTTGTTTGTACTTATTTGTTTGATCCGACTTATAGCGAAGCGTTTGTTCTCATCAATGCGAGATAACTCCACTTATCGTAAATTCGTAACTGTAGAATCTAGATACCATGAAGTACAAGACAAACCATTCCAAACTTCCAATAATTGCTTCTTACGTATTAAGCATCTTAAATGTTCGCCTCCTTCTATAAGTCTATAATGATATAAATGAGTTAAGTATTCAGGTCCGTAGGCAACATCTACATCTATAGCATGCCACCGAAGCTATATTGACCTTCTACCAGCTGAAACCAAATTTAGACCTTTCTTGTGAAATACGAAAAAACATAATAAACTGGAAAATTAGAAGTCTGTTACTATCCAATCAAAATTAGATTATAGTGATTAGGACATGAATGGCCGAAAACAGGCTAAATGAAATTAATATCCGATAATCCACCACATGACTTTGAACAATTTTCAAATCTCAGAACTAAATCCCCACGAATTCTTTAAGATCCTAGCTCAGTTCACCAGAAGGTCCCATCTTACGCGAACATGCTTAGCAGGCCTCCTCTCTCATTAGAAGATTTTAGTCCATTATCTGTGTCTTTCAAACCTTTGATCCATGACCTACAAAAAGATTTTAACTAGTATTTGTAAGAACTCTTTGAAAACCAATTGGAAAGAAAAGCACATTTAGGAAATGTACTATGACACACATGTAGTAAAGAAACACATATTCTAGAAAAGAAATAGCATGAAAAAGCTATCCTCACAGACTACATTTTTTATGTTCAAATTGTATGATCAAATGAATATCTCCAAAATTCCAAAAAGAGAGGTTCGGAACATTGAAATAAAGGAGTAGTTCATCGGAATATACAAACAAAAAGGTGTTTAGATCTCTACCTTCCTACATTTTCTTTGCCTGACTCTGTTAGAACTGTTAGCCTCTGAGCTGTTTTCATGAACTCACTGCAATGACGCAATGAAAATATCCAGTTTCAGATGCTGAAGAGACAAATCTATTGTCGATGCAAGCCTAGACATATTTAAGTGCTCTAAGATAACAGAAGAAAGTTTGGGGAAAAATCATCGAGACAAATTCTTACCTGAATGGCTCATCGCCAGTGTGTTTAACTGCACCTTCTGCATCCCGGTAGAGCACATGGCTCAACATCTCTGATCTTTCTATGCCAAACATGTTGGCTAACTTGCTATACAACTCTTCGTAAGACCCAAGGACAGAGAGGTCAAGAGTCCGTCCAACATCTTCCGACTCCAAAAAAACCTTGCAGTGTCCTGTCTCCAAATCAAGCTCAGCCATCCGGTGATCCTTGTACCATGGAAGCACTTGACAGGATGGATTCTTTAGCTCACTACGCTGATGAGGCAAAGATTCAGAGATACTTTCAGTCTTGTCTGACCTCTTATTTCCATTAGGAATATGTGATACAGTATCAGTTGAAAATCTGAGAGAGATCTGTTGTTCAGTGAGGATTGGTTGACCAAAGAGCAGAAACTGTGGTGCCTTTCCTTCGTCAGACTTCTTTGAACTTTGATTAGAATTTCCCATGGTTAGCAAACATGACACATTCTCGGTGTTGTTAGGATTTCCCACCATGAGGCCACTAGGGATCCTAGATGGTGGGGCAACATGATCGAGACGCTGGAAACAGGTCGGAAACAGACCCGACTGCAGTTTGTTGATGTGGAGATCTGATAAAGATATACCAAATTGAGCATGCCTGGCTCCCTGTATGCCTGCAGGAGTGTTGTCTGATACACAACACAAAGGGCTGCTGGACCCAAGGGTGTTGCTGGAAAATGATGGCATTGGTAGTTGGCCATCAAGGGGGAAATCTGGGTGTTGAGGGAGTCGCAATTTCTTCCTTGGAGGTGAAAAAGGTGGCATATGGATGGTGGGCATGTTTGATACAAGTTCAACAAGCCATGGGCTGACGCGCTTCACATTTTGAAGCAAATCTGGCTCATCCCATGTCACCTACAATGCGAAGCACACGATAAGGAAAGGAAATGTGAATAGTAAGAACAAAAAAAAAAGACCAACAATTATGTGCTTCTATTCCAAAGAAGGCATTTCAACGGGGTAGAATTACAAAGAGAAACAATGGTTGGGTAGATTTGAGATTTACATAACCAACAGCCAACTCAATGTAAGTGATGTTTTTACGAAAAACTCTAATGGCGGAGTGATAGAAATATAGCGATCATAAGAATCAGGTGTGAAGTATAGCTTGAACTATCCGTAGTAGAAAGCAAGGCCCCTTGGACTTATCACATTGCAGAATGTTCTGAACCATCAGATTGTATAACAAAGGGAAACAAAACTAGCTCTAGCTCCACATGTTATCTTTATACAAGAAAACAACCTTGAAAAATACTGGGTAGACTTTTCGCCCCAACTTCCAAGAGCTCAATGGAAGTGCTTGTGGAGTTGGCTTCTTCTCCAAGATAAAAATCATTACCAAAAGAGGAGGTCTCAATCCAGAAGTTGAACGCAAGATTTAAACAGGTAAAAGGCGAAACAAGCGAGGGTAACCCTCAATATTTATTTCATTTTCTTTGAATTTCTTAAAAAGACTGGAATATGTGGACAATTTGGAAACATCCTATAAATGCAAAGGGAAAATAAGCACAATTACCTGTAACTTTCAGTAACGTTATTGAGGGTGGTGTGGTGTCGAATATCTAATATTACTCGTGTAATTCACAATATTTAAACACTCACACGAGCAACAAATAAAAAGTATTGAATTTCTTTACTCCAAATAACATATAATGGGCAGCTAATAAAGTAAAAATATAATTCAATAGTGCACCAAATATTAAAAAGTGGAACAGATGCATCTACAAATGTTCTTTATAAAGTTGAATGCTTGGAATATAGGATTGAAACAAGTCAATAGTGTGCTACCGAACAAAGATAGAAATAAGAAGTGAAAGACATGTGAATTTGCAATCAAGAAGGCTGAAGATGGCCTCAACTTGAGGTGTGTGCCTCACTGTGCTTCGAAGAGTAAGCCTCTTATGAAGAGCATCAAAGAGTAAGCCTCTTGAGAGCATCCTGAGGGTATAGCTCAAGCCACAGATGGTCATCCTTGCCACACATCTCAAGGCAGAGCATCAACATTGATTTTGCAAGCCTAGTTTGAATATAAGTTGCTTGTTGTATTAAATAAAATCAGCAAATTAAACATTCTAACCATTAGCACCTTGCTAATAAATAAATAAAAAGAAAAGACATCCATGCATAAATTTTCTACATGATACTAAGAAAACAACGATTAGATGAGTTACAGTCCCATAAGTCATAATAACATCACAATACACACACACACACACACACACACACACAAAAAGAGAGTTGGACAACTACATAATCTAATCATACATCTTGGGAACAAATGAGTCAAATTCTAGCATTTTTTTTTATGGATTGGTAAAATATAAGTGGAACCAAGGAATCAGCAATCATACGTTTAGTAATAAACAAACAAAATTGAGAACATGTCAATATACCTGGAGATATCGCAATCTAGAAAGTTGATAATTGGGGGAAAAAAACAAACAGATATGGACCAAGACAGTAAAATATACCTGGAGATACCTCCACGGAGAGTTTGGCCAGCGGATGGGATCAGCAACCTGAGCACTAGAAAGGGTTCCCATGAACCAGCTTATCCGTGACGAATCTTCAGTTTCAAAGGCCATTTTAAACCTCATCCCGGAGCACCACTTGATCCTCATTGATGCTCTTACAGATGATGCCTTCACACAAAATTCGGGAGTGCACGCTCGGGGATAGTAAACAACCTCAAAGGACTTCCCATTGACGGCTAGAGTAGCAGCCTCAATGACTGATTCAGGTCTCACTCTTCCCCTACCTTTCAGACCTCCACCAGTGTTAGAATTTCCCCCATTACCTTTCCTCATCAACTTGCTTTCATCTTCCTTCAGAAAAGCAGAAAACCCACCATAAGGAGGAACACAATTTCCAGCAGGTGGATTCCATCCAGAAGCCAGCTCTGGTCCACCACCCACACCTCGCTTAGCTCGCCGTACACCAACACAAAGATCCCCATTCTCGGTTCTTAAAAACACAATTGAGTCCCCAGCAATAAGTTTCTTATGGTTCACAAAAGTACTCCACCCTGTTGTCAATAGATGACGACGTGGCGTCCCTCTATATATATGTCTAAACTTCCATACCTCGCCATGAACATCCTTTGCTAGGATAGTCTGGACAGGCGGGTCTGCATTATAATCCAGTCTAGGGAAAATCGTCTCCGCACAATAACGAGGAACAGAAAACCCCCCACCGTTATTCGCATCAGACTGTGTTAAAGTCTTGGCAAACGAAGCAAGTTTATCAGACAATTCAGACCCATTACTTTGTATAACTTCCTCCTCATCACCATCATAGTAATCAGGCTCATTACCCTTCAATGGAACCAACCCAATCTTGGCATAAACCTCGTCCGTATCAGGATCTGCCATAAACTTCACACCACCAACTCTACATAAAACAAGTGCAGGAATTCTCCCCGAATTCCCAAAATCGACAGTCCCATAAGTATGTTCTACTTGTCCTTGAGGGAAGTAGTAGACCTTTGAGTTAACCGGTGGCATATTAACCATCCCTCCAGCACAAGCATGCCATAGTTGCGAATCCAAGCATTTTTCCACCACATCCATCGATAAACCTTTCACAGAATCCACAGTAACAATACAAACAATCTAGAAAAACAAATGAACAATAATAAACAAAATATACTTTCCATAAACAATAACAAGTTCAGGTAAAGAACTAAAAGCAAATATAAAAATTACCCGTATAATAACAACACCCAAGAGAGAGAGGAAAAAACAAACTTATGTATAAATGTTGAGTTCATGAGCCTCCATAGACTTGACAAAAATATCAAACTAGTCTTTGATCATTTTCAAGAACCTTAAGAAAAAAAAAACTAGTTGGTGTTGTGATGTCAAGTGTCAAACAAAAAGTGTAGTTATCATAGCAGCAGCAGCAGCAGCAGGCCATAAAGAGGAAAGCACTTATTCATTTTTATTGTGATCGATAGTTTTGAATGACTACAATCCAATACTAAAAACAAAAAACATGCCCCAACTATAGTACTACTAGTACTAGTACTTCAGTCCTGCTTCAGTTATTTTATTAACTAGGGTTAGGTGACTCTGGTTGGTTTGTTTGTTTGTTTGTTGGGTGAGTCCTTTTATTTAGGGAAAAGTGACTTAAAAGAGTCGTCAAACGGATAAGTGTTTAATTAATATTAAGTAGAGTTTGTTGGTATAACTCCGGATTTCTTGGGTAAATTTTTATCGACTCTAGTAGTCAAGTTATTCTCTCCATGTAACACAAACCAATGTATCAGGCCACAATAGTTGGCCAGGATTCTAAACGAGGAGATTATGTGCACACCCCATCCCACCCCCACAAAAAAAAGTATGCAATTTTTTTTTTTTTTTTTTGTCAAAATGTCTAAACAATAAAGATCAATAAAATTATACATTTATTTCAATTCATAAAACTAGAGTGCGTTGACTACTAAGAATTTAATATGGACTGATGAAGTTAACTACTTAAGCACTTAAGTCATTAATTGATACTACTATGTCTATATATATCTATATAATCTAGTCCACAAGTCTACAACAATTCAACTGTTAAATTCTTATAATGCTATAAGTCTATATAACTTTACTATCATATGGAAAAAACTATAAAAAAAAAATTAACATTGAAAGTAAAAAAATTACCTTGTTTTGTTTTTTTTTTAGAAATTTTAAATAGAAAAAATTATTGAAAATGATTTAATGAAATTTTATTGAAAAATAATGAGTTTTACAAAACAAAACAAGCTTGAAACAAACCGTCCCTTTCAGTCCTTTTGTTTTTTGTTTTTTATTTTTTGTTTTTGTTTTGGGTTGAGGTTTGATACTTGAGAGTGAAAGAAAAGAAAGAGAGCTTACGGGTTTGTTATGGGTGATTAGAATTATACAAACTGACTGGTTGGGCTTTGGCTATTTGTTTTAGTCTCATTAACCCATCAAGCATTTAAAGACACATTTGTCCCTCTTTAATAATTTTGGACTCAAAATAAATGATAAATGATAATTTTGTAAGGGCAAAAAAAAAAGTAAAAAAAAATGTTGGTTTATTAGAATGTTTTTTATTAGTCTTTTTTTCATACTATTTCTCTTTTATTTATTATATTCTCACTATAGTTGTGAAAATTTTGGGAGTGCGGTAGTAAAAGTTTGCTAAAATAATTGGGGATGCGAGTCCTTATAGTTTGAAGATTTTTCTAGGCAATTAGTTATATGGTAGTGGAGCTTTTCTAATCTCAGAAGTATGACCGCCCCTACACGTACCCCCTATATCCATCTAAGATAAGATGGTTTTTCTCCTTTCCGGGTTTTACAATTGAATAAGTTGAAGTAACATGTGGTCAAAATGTCAGATTCCCTCGACATGACCATGCCACTTAACATGTCAAATCGTATTTAACTAATTTAGCGCATGTTTTTTTTTCCTAAATATATTACTCTCATATATACTAGATTGATGCATGCATGTTGTGCGTTTTGTTTAAAGTATAGAAGGGTTTAATCGTCAATCTACTAAAAAACAGGGGGTAAAATAGTCAAAATAAAACCATGTAAGACAAAAAATGACCAAGAGATTTAGAGATATATTTAAAAAAAAGTTTTCACTATTGCGGGACTGTAGATGAGAGTTGTGGATTTTAAAGTAGTTTAGATATCTTCTACTTCTAGGGCTGTTAAAAAAAACTGGGAAACCAAAAACTGAACTGAACCAAGCTGAACCGGGTGAAATTAACGATTTTTAATTTTTTTCAATTTAGTTTTCGATTCTCAAAAGACAAAATCGACTGGTTAGGTTCGATTTCCACCATAGATTTTATTCCTTCGTTTCCAAGCACTTCATTTTCTTTGTCCTCTCTGCCTAGATCTTCATAAAATTTCCCAATGCCATTTTCCAAGTGCGTCAAGTCCAATACATGCTCTTGAGTTTCTTCTACCGGAGTTTTCTCATTTATGGGTGATGATGCATTAAGGCGTGTGAGAGAAATTGTGACTTCGAGCATATAATCATCATCATAAGATTTGGAATTCTCACGATAGTCAGGTAGAGGTTAATGGCGATTTAATTGGTCAAAAGTATCAGGAGAGGGTTTAGCAATTGGCTTTGTGATAGTAACACCTTGTTTCTCTTTTTGGTTGGGTTCTGGACTGGTGGGAAGAATATTAGTCTTAGATGTGGCATCATTTGAATCGGATTGGAGAAAACATAAAGTAGTTGTTATTTGTTGAGTTAGTATTGTTTGTTTGGCCATTTAATTTCCTGGTAAAATTGGCCTGTGATAGATGATAAAGTGGGATTTGAATTTGATATGGATGGTGATGTGAATGATAGCGGGTTTTGGGTGAAACTGTACTCTAATTGACTAGGTGGATATATGAATGGTGGTTGACTATTTGTGGTGGAACGACTCCATGAATTGTCGACATGATTAGAAAACTCTTGAGTGTATGGGGTACTAGGGAAGTTTGTAATCATAAGGATTTCCCGTAGTAAACTCGAATTCGGTATATGATGGACAATGGGATAACTAACTCAGTGATAAGGACTACCGCAAAAAGAACAAGGTTCTGGATTTGCATTGTAATTCCATGACGGTTGCGATGCATATTAATAAGACATGAATGCTCAATCAATGATGATGCACAAATAGTAGAAATTCATTTTTTTTTTTTGGATTTTTGAAAATATTTACTTGGTCTATAGATTACTATGCCCTGCTCAAACGAATAATTGGACTCGAAACTAAGATGGATCTACTACACGACTCAGAAGAGTAAGCAATCACTTCACCAAGTGGTGTGCTACCAACAATCTCACTCACGATGAATATGGGGGAGAGGAGTGAGGAAGGTAGTTGGTCCACCAGATTCTAGTAACTGATGACTCTAAATTCTCGTGGCTATATTGTTGTCCTTTTCTAGAGGAGCGTGACTACTTTAGACTCTAATTGATTGATTTTAATTTGATTGTTTGGTCTAGTGCTTCAAGAATCAAGCAAAGTTCGATTTATCTACATTGGGGAATGACTTCCCAATAGTTGTTATGTGGCTCGAGTTCAGCCTTATGCGTGAATTGAAATTGCAATGCAAAAATTAAAATTCAAACAATCATGTAAGTATGCTTAAACACACAAGGTATCCTCTTACATGGGCTTCGAGGAGGTTTAGAATTTACCTCTCAAGCCGTGCTTACATACTACTTAAGGAGAAGGCGACGTTGGTTGGCGCGTGATCTGAGAATTAGGCCCAACCGTTTGAGTGTTCTCTGTTTTTTGTTACAAAAAGGTCTACTTAAAAACCCACAATCCCAGGTTTTTAATAATTAAATAAATTTGGCTTCAAGGGCCCAAAACATAAAAGTAAACTAACACGTACTAATACTAAGACTAATAGATTAACTAGATTACCTAGATTAACTAGATTAACTAGAGTTAATCGTAATTAGAGTGTTGATTACCAAGTTAATTCAAAGTGCGTGAGCATATGATTCATGATTCGCCTCGCACACTTGAACTTTCCGAGGCAATGAAAACTCTAATCCTTGGTAAGTTACACAAGTTCAACCAAGTGCTCAACTCATGCTAATCTACATAACTAACATAAACTCATTTTTTTTAACACAATAAAGTCCACTAATTTATACTACTCTATTACAAATTTTGGATCTTTAGTTACAACCACACAACAAAATCGATCAAACTGTGAAAAAATGGTAGCAGAGTGCCTGGAGGTGCCTGGGCGGTCGCCCTACCGATTCTGGTAAAGTTGAGTCGGCTTCCGGCAGCAGCTTCAGCTCCTTTCCAGCAGTTGAACCTCGAATTTGGATTTGAAATAAAATAGATCAGTATTAAAAAATAACAAAATAAATTGACAAAAAACTTAAAGAACAAGAAATGAAAGGGATAGAATGGTGCTTCCTTCCTTAGAGCTCAACCAAGAATCCATGTTCTTTCAATCTATGACGGCATCACCATTTGACATTTTTAATATAGTGGTAAGTAAATCAAAGATTATGAAGTTCACCATAAATTGTTTGGAAGATAGATTGATGAGAGTTGTGAAGGAGAAAAGGTAGTATTCTTAGCTTTATGACTTGTTTTTAATGACTCAACTTGTATTGAATGAACAACTTGAAAAGAAACAACTTGATTGATGAAAGGAAAAACTTTGAGTGAAGATTGAAACATAAACTTGAAAAGAAAAATATTGAATTGAAGAACAAAAAGTAAAAACAAAACTTGAATGTAAATGACTTGAAAATAAATCCTACTCTACTCCTACATGATACTAGAATAAGTCTAGGTGCATTCACTCCTCCTACTTTTTTGTTCTTATACCCCTACTTTTACAAAAGTCTGATTTGCTCTCTCCCTCTACAATTAAGACACCTCACCATGTTTTGCTTTTTGTTTATATACCCCTACTTTTGCCATTTCTAAATTTGCCCTTCTCCATTACAAACTAGACACCTCACCCTTTCACTTTTGCTTTTGCTTTTGCTTTTTGGTTTCTTCATGACCAAGGTAGGTTTAGGGAGAAAAGTCTTCATAATTTGAGATAAGGGCCTCCATCTTTGGTCTTCTGATTTGAAGACTTTGACCATTGACTTGATCATTGACTTTGACCAGTTGATTTTGACTTTTTCAGCACTTTTCCACAGCAGCTACTAATCTTCATAAAAAGCATGATTAAGGCTTCTTTTGGTGTTAAGACGCAACTTTTATGATAAGTGGTCTGAAATACTCTTTAACCTGAAAAGTAAAAGCGATGAGTTGTCTTTTCATTAAGCGTAAGAGGGACTGTAATGCAACAATATACGGATAATAAAACACACATTTGGGAGCTGATCATTTTTCAATTTATGTTTTTATTTTTTTTGTTGTTTTATTTCTTTTCAATCAACTTGTTATTTCCTTATTTCTTTTCAATCAACTTGTTATTTACTTGTCTTTGTTTCAATCTTCAATCTTGTTGCTTGCTTTCATTTCAATGTTTTAATCAATCTTCCCCTTCATGTTTTCAAGTCATTTCAATACAACAATCTAGCTTTCAAGTTTTCATAGCTTAGAACCATTCTAATCCTACAAGAGTCTACCTTTCTTCTTCATATCTCCCTCACGCAAACTCTAAACAATTTAGGATGAACCTCAACTTCTAATCTAGACTCTTTTGAAGTATACTTCCACCATTACTAACACTTTAAATGGAACTGTCATCATGGATTGAAGGAGTGAGAGTGATTGGTTGAGAATCTAAGAAGGGAGCATCATTCTCATCTCTCCATTTCTATTTTTTTTTTTCAATTTTTGTCATTTTATTTTATTGGTTCTCTGTACTGAGATACTTTTTTTACAAATCAAGTTGCGGGACAACAAGGATGGAGAGGAGTTGAAGACACCAGCAAAAGACAACAGCCGTTCACCGGCGTCGGCGGGTGACCACGCGAGCGTAGTGAGGGCGACCGCCCAGCACCTCTAGTGAGAATTGTAAAGTTTTGTTGCAGTCCAGTTGAGTTGTGACGAACACTTATACTCCGAGCTCGGATTTTGTAATAAAGTAGGAGAAAACAGTGAAACTTGTTTGTAATAGTTAGTGATAAAAAGAAAAAAAAAAAAAAAAAAAAAAAAAAAAAAAAAAAAAAAAAAAAAAAAAAAAAAAAAAAAAAATGGTTTTTGATTGATTTCTTATGATGAACATAAGTTAAACTTGGTTTAAGTTTAATACTTACTAAGGGATTAGAGTTTTAATTGTCTTGGGAAGTTCAAGTGTGTGAGGCAAGTTGTGGATCATAGCTTACACACTTTGAATCAACTTGGTAATCAACACTCTAAGTCCAACTGACTCTAGTTAATCTAGGTGATTAATCTAAAACTAGTTAATTAGATTAGTATAATCTTAGTTTAGTTTAAAGTTTAAGCCCTTGAAGGCAAAGTTGTATAAATTGTCAAAAACCCAACTTGTGGGCTTTTTAAATGGGCCTTTATTGTAACTTAAAACAGGGTAAAGCTCAAAAGGTTGGGCCTGATTCTCAGATCAAGCGCCAACCGACGTTGTCTTCTCCTAAGGCAGTGTGTAAGCACAGCTTGAGAGGTGAATTATAAACCTACTCGAAGCCCAAGTAAGAGGATACTTGTGTGTTCAAGCATGCTTATGTGATTGTTTGAAATTTACTTTCTGCACTGCAATTTACATTCGCGCATAAAGCTAAACCCGAGCCATAACAACCATTGGGAAGTCATTACCCAATGTAGGTAAATTGGACGTTGCTTGATTCTTGAAGCCCTAGAACAAAAAAATTAATTAAAATCAATCAACTAGAGCCCAAAGTAGTCACACTCCTCCAGAAAATGACAAAAATATAGCCACGAGGATTTGGAGTAATCAGTTACCAGATTCCGGTGGACCAACTACCTTCCTCACTCCCCTCCCCCAAATTTCTCGTGAGTGAGATTCTTGGTAGCACACCACTTGGTGAAATGATTGCCTACTCTTCTGAGACGTGTAGTAGAGCCATCCTAGTCTCGCGTCCAACTGTTCCTCTGAACAGGGCATAGTAAAATATAGACCAAAAGCAAAGTTTTCAAAACTCCATACTTGTAAAAATGAATTTCAATTGCTTGAGCATACATTGCACCATTTGCGCATGTTAGGATAGTCTTGGGGTCTTGCTAAAAGTGTATGATACTACGTTCAGACACTTCTAGTATTAGCAAGAATAAAACTTACTCACATAGGAAAGTTCATCGCCCTAGACAATCTCATGTTTATAGTCTTCCATCTCTTAAGATATGATGGCTGACGAAGTAGTGTAAAAGCTGAATAGCCTCTCTCCAACTTCTACACACCGTTGCAAGATGGGCCTCCATCTTGTATACGACTCACACAGCTTACGAGCGATTTTAGGATTCCACCGAACGTGTTCAATCTTCTACCTATCTTCCACGGTTTAGAACATGAGTTACCGTATGAGCATCTACGCTGGATACATGAAGTATGTAATACCTTTCATCATCCGGGCGTCACCGACGATCAGGTTAAGCTACGAGTGTTTCATGTCGCTCTAGCTGGCAAGAGTCATGCTTGGCTTATCTCACAGAAGGCCGACTCTTTTCATACATGGGAAAAGGTTGTGTTCTCCTTCATGAAGAAGTACTTTCCGCTGAAGAAAACAGAAAAGATAATAAGCAAGATACAGTTTTTCAGACAGAGTCCAAGTGAGACATTTTTCGAAGCATGGGATAGATTCTCTGACCTACTCCATTCATGTCCTCACCATAAACTAGAAAAATCCTTTCTTGTCTAATGTTTCTTCAAAGGCCTTCTCCCAGAACACAAAGTAACCCTTGACATCATGAGTAATGGTAATTTTTTGGATAGAGGTGCAACCGAAGCCTTAACCTTTCTTAAAAACCAAGTTGAAAAGAATACCCATTGGGGCGACATAAATAATTCTAGAATGGCCCAACCCATTACATCTAAGGCTAGTGGTATTTTTAAGGTGAAATCAGATCCAGAAATCAAAACCCTAATAGAAACCCTCACAAGAAAGATAGAGGCCCTCACAACCAAACAAAAAGACCAAACCCCTCATCCTGTCATGAACGTAAATACTTTACCATGCAATTTCTGTCTAAGCTTAAATCATATAGATGCCACCTGTCCCTTGATCACAAACCTATCATTACTTCAGCTAGAAGAAGTATGTGCTTTCAATGTACCAAATGCACCGTGGAGACAACATCCAAATTTTGCATGGACCAACATTCCACAAAACCAAACACCACCAGGGTTCAACAAACCAACAAATACCTTAAGACAAGGACAATGACAAGGTACCTATAACAATCAGAACAGAGCATTGGTTCCATCCAAGTTTAACCAGAACTATCAAAACCCACCTATCAACAACCAAAGAAACATAGTCCCCGTTACACCATCAACTAGTGTCCAAACAGATAAGCCTACCGAAATAATGCTATCTGTCATGCAACAGCAAACCCAAATCCTAGCATCCATGCAATAATCTCTGAACTTGTTAGCCCAAGAAAAACCCCAGAAAGCTAGTGTGTTCCCAGGTCAAGCTATTCCTAATCCCAAACCAACAAATACAGCCTTCAAAGCAACAAGTGACGTGAACGAAGCTGGAACACTAAAACCTCTTTCTTAATCATCCCATCTACGAGGATTGAATCCTCTTTTCCGATGTATTCCTTTCCCATTCCATTCCATCTTTTGCTTTAAGGGGATACATCAATAAGGTAACCAGACCTCTCCACTTGGAGGGTGTAGCTGTAAGTGCTGGAGCTTTAGTCCACAGTATATCTTGCATATTCTTTGTAAAATATTTTTTACTCGTCGTTGGAGTAAGTGTGAACCTATGGAGCGAGTATACAATTTTTCTTTTCTTTATTTTACACTTCTTTTTAAAAAAAATGTTTGTTTTCTTTGCGCTGTTAATAATAGATTCTCGATACATCAATAGTTTAGTGATTTTTCAAAACGGGCAATGAATTTTACATAGACCAACCCCTAGAACAACGCAATCTAGGGGCGGTTTGAGATCATTTTTGTTTACTAAGGGTCACCTATTGTAGGAACTGTTATTTCACAATGTAAATTTCTACAAACCGTGAAAACCATGCACAGCGGAATTAATGGGTTCTCACAATTTTAGATAGAAAATCATACCTGTTAGATCAGCTTCTTGATATCTTTGAGAATCCAATAGCTATGAAATCAGCAATCACCTTTTGATCTTTTGTTGTATTCCTTTCAATAGACTGGACGTTGTGTGGGCAACGATCTACCAACCCCCTTCTTTCTCACAAAGCTAGAACCGATTTTGGATCTATCTTTTCTTGCCTCTCTTTTCAATCCAGATGAATAGTGAATCTCGGCCAGGAGAGAAGGGTTTCTATTTATATGCTACAACAAGGACCATGAGGAGAAATTAGGGTTGGGCCTCCTGACGGGCTTGGGCTTCCATGTTAACCCTGAACACCACCAAAGTCCGGCCAACAAATGGCTTATTCCACTAAAGGCCATTGTTGCACTACCGCCTCTAATCCCAAATTACGTGTTACGCTTTATGGGCTCCATATTATATGCTCGTTGATCTCCCCGTGTTTAAGATATCGAATGTCCGTTGATTAAGTCAAGTTACTGACAACTACATTAATCAACTTCTTATGTCCTTGAGTAGTACCACTCAACCTCATTGTCATGTCGGATCAAATTCCCCTGCAGGGTTTACATGACAATCTTTATGAGCTCTTCAAGGGGACATCATCAGCTCGACTTCTTGCGGGACACGGATTCCTTCTATAATCAACAACACACCTTACATACAATGTCATTACCCAAACCATCGAGTTTGTTGATTCACAAATGAATCTCACTCATTGATGATTTAAAGCAATGTACAATACACATAAGTGCCCGTTATTATATCCGATTAAGAAGACAAACATCCATAATAACAGAGGTATTTGTTCTCTTATATAGTCAGTATAAAGAGAAACAACCTCACTTGGTCCTGTTCAATACACACAAAGTGTACTAGTGTAATCCTATAGTCAAGATAGACTAATACCAGATTATACTACAACCGTACCAATGGTTTGTCCAAATCCATTTAGGTTGTGAACGTTTACTTATATTTTATAAGGTACTGATGATATGATCTTCTGTGTCTCACCACACACCGTACCATATCATCTACAACATAAAATATTAGACATATGCATATAACTAATAACATATATAATATGCATAACATTTGCCCATATGATTCTCATTCAAAATATAAAAAATTAGAGTTAATACAAAAGTAATGTTTTTAGTATATAACCCTATCACCTATATCACCGAGCTATTCACCCAGGTCAGGACATTCCATGTCTTGCGCAGTAAATCCCCCAACTCACGTAGCTGAAGCTCTGTCTATCTAGATTGGGTTCGCCACAGAGCCGACACGAAAGTTGCCTAAGATTATCTGATCTGTTTTGTTTTCAAGTATTAACATCTAGAATCACTGCTTTTGAGTACGAGTCTCTTAAAACATCTCTCCATAGTTTTCAAAACCAGAAGATATAAAAATGAAAATTATACTCCGAAGTAACCAAAATGATACCGGATTAACATATAATTTTATCTTCTTAGCAAAACCTCTATATGGATAGAGATATATTTTGAATGAAAAAACCAATTAAAAAAAATGAGACGTCTCCAAACGAGAATTAAACAAATAGAGTAACCCAAAGTGATACTATTCTCTGTTTAATTCTATCTTTTGCCTCCACTTCTCTATTTTGTCTCGAGAATCTGTCGTTAAAAGACTAAAAAATTTCCAAAAATTTCCTTTCTTAAAAATCTTTCCCCTCTCATTTAAATCTTTTCTCTTTCTAAATCTCTTTCGTTTTTGAAAAACTTTTCAAAAATGTCTTCTGTAGTAAACAAAAACCTTCCACCTAGCAAGACTAGGTGGATCAGTTTCAATGATCGTGTGCAAGCACTTCCTAGAGAACTGCAGTTTAAAATATGGACACATATACCTAAAATCATTCCTTGTTTAGGTAAGAGTTCATACGCACGTAAGAGACGAACTAAGAGAGAAGGCTGGTGCTTGAATTGTCAAACATCAACTTGCCCCGGTCTTCAACCTCATAACAATTCAGTTTTTATGGTTTTCATGTGCCAGCCACCTGCTCATCGAGCACAGCTAAAGAGAGTAATTCAATCATCTAGTTGGGATTGACTCAAGTTTTCAAAAACTTCCAAGTCTTGGGGATCTGACTTTAAATGACTCGCCTTTTTAAATTTCTGTCAAACTTATTCAAAACCCAAAAAAATTAATTAAAATTTTCTTTCTGTTATCTGTACATATTTCTCTACAGTTCCTGTACAGTTCTTTCCATCATCTATTTTTCATCCACTGTTGGATGTGAGTGTACCCTATACCGTTACGTTGCATCTTCGATGCTGATCGTTGTGGTACCTCACGGGTCAAGATCGAACGAGTAATGAAACGCGGATTGGCTCTTGAAGTTGGCAAGGCTCTAAGGACAAGATCGAATTTCCTGATTTCATTTGGGCTTGGACCAAAAATTTTAAATTCTTAAAAGAGGCACGTGCCATCAACCCTTTAAGCCCACGTGACCGCCCACTTCCTTTCTTCTCCATCCTAAAAATCCCTAACCCTAGCCTTGAAGTGTACTTCAAACACCTCAACACACCTCCATCCAATTTTTAACAACCTTCCCCATTTTCAACCCCCATTCCAACTCAAAACCCCAATTTTTTAAATCCCTACTCTAAATGGCTCGAGTTCTTAAAATCGTGCCGGAGCAAAATTTTCAAGACCTCTTCTATTCTGATATGTTTGAAGTACACTTCAGGGCTGAGATCAGAAGAAGAGGATGGGAACCTTTGGTTTTTTTGGAAGATGCGACTTATTCTCCCTCTCTTACTCTTTCATTTTATAACTGCATGATTAGAAGGGAGGATGACCGCATTACGGTTGTTAAGGATGGCTGCTCGCTGGAGCTCACCAAGGAGGTGATGAGTGGAGTTCTGGGGATTCCTCTGAAAGCTTATGTTCAGAGGGAATAGTCCCTAGACGGAAAGACCATCGACGTGATGATGGTAGAGACACTTCTCGAGGGGGTTAAAAACCCCAAGTCTCACAGCGCTTATCAGAGTTCGATATGAATTGAAGGAACCAGCTAGCAGTATCTCAGTGGACAGCATACAACCTGCTAGGCTCAGCCAAGCCTTCAGATATAGGTAAGGTGATATTACTAAAACACGTTTTTACCCTATCTTAGCTAATTTAAACTAGGCAGAAATAAAAACTATGATTTAGGCTTTTGTTATCAAAGTTCTACTCTCGATTATCATGCAATAACTTGAGAGTAAGAATTCGTTCCACTCCTAGTTGCTTAGAACGTAACAATTTCACTAATTTAAACAATTTAACAATATGATGAGAGTAATAATTCTAATAAAACTAATATGGTGAGAACTAATATTAAAGATATTCTAAATTAAACTATGGCAATTTAATACTAAGATGTGAATATAAAGAAGGAAATAGAGAGATTTGTTATCCACCTTGATTAATCCCTAACATGCTAATCCCTAACATGCTAGTATAGATTTTTATTGCAACCCTAATCTTTACGTTTTCACACAAGGTTCAACATAAAGGTTAGGTCTTTTTATCCCTAATTATTCATGGCATCTCTAACTAACTAATAATTAGCATGAGAGGAAGTTTAAATCCATTCTCATAGTGAATGAACTGCCCTCTAGAATTGAAACTCTTAAAAACAATGATTTTATACTAACACATCAAGTCTTCATCAAAGCTTCAATCAAACCCCTCTAATGGAGGTTTAGCTATGAATCATGGGACTATCATGGAATAAATAATAGAAAGAAGACATAATAGGAAGAGAAACAATTGAATTAAATAATAATCTTGAAGGTATTTTAATGGTGGCTAGGTTCACAAAACATAAACTTAGGTTTAGACTAAATTAAATAACTAATGGGAGAGAGAGAGAGAGAGTTAATTAAAGTTAAACTAATGAGGGTTAGAGTTAGAGTTTTACCTTAGTCCTCTTTATATAGGAGATGGTTTGGTTTACAATTTTGTGCATGGGCTTTGGAGCTATGTTTTGGGCCACTAAATCAAGTCCAAAACCTAATTACTTAAGTCTAAAAAGGGATTATATATTGGAAATTACTGTAATAGTCCTTTCATCCACTTTAACTCCTCTGATTGGATCATGGCCTAGACTATTAGAAAGCTCTTTCTGAGTCAGTCGTTTTGACATATAGTAGGCCCAATTCCGAGGTCTGAGTCCAAAGATACGGCCTACGGAAGTTCTATTGACTTTTATGCGTTATTTCTACCCGCGTTGACTTTAACTTTTCAGCTTTGATTGGGCTTTAAAAAGGCTTTTTCTCCTTGAAAGTTGGGCTTTAACCATAGAACTTCTTTGCAACCAACCTTTGCTCCTTTCTTTTGCAAAAGTAATATATTTCTTCACATATTTGACTCCAAGACCTGAAATACACAAAAATATATAAATAGTAATAGCTCTTATTTATTATAAACATAATTGGTGTAAATGTAATATTATTTTAAAACTATAGTTTTGAGCTCTTATCATAAGGCGATGCTTTATCTTTTATGGATTCTTCAAGAGCAGAAGAACAACTTTTGCATCGTCTCCTTTATCTTCGAGCGACTCTGTAAACCGAAGAAGTCAACTGCCCCTCTACCAGTGCTGGTCACCAAGATCATGCAACACTGGGGGTTCCAAGCCACAGACGCCCTAGTGGAGGTCAAGGATGCTACCATAGGTCCTATCTATGCCCACTGCATCTAGAAGTCATGGCTTCCACTTGAAGCCAGAGCCGCTAAGTAAGCACGCTCGACTAAGAAGGTGGATTACTTCGCTAAAGATACTACTCGACAGTTCACTCAGCCCATGGACGGAATTCACTTCCTCCATGGAGGCCAGAGGATTCTGCACTCATATCTCCACTAGCTCAGGGAAACTCAGGGTAACATCATAGCGGAACAGCAAAATATCAGAGCGGAATAGTACCCTAAGATAGGAGCAGCGATCTTTCCAGCAGGAGTAGCGGCTTTTTCAGCACAGTGTCACTAGAACACTGCAGAGCATTAGAGACGCGCTCCCGTGTAGTGATAGACATGCCAGGCCTCGACGTCAGTAAGGAGAAGGATCTTCTAGACATCGAGACGAGTCACGCACAGATTCTGACTAGGATTCCTAGTGTCCGTATAGTTGGATCTATTTCTTTTTCACGTGTATGACGTAGTATAAATTTAATTTTATGCTTAATATTATTTGCTTGTTTTATTTTGCTTTTTCTTGTGGAATTTGGTTTATAAGTAGAAGGTAAAACAGATACATCATGCCAAAATTTTCCATTTTTTCTCTTTCATGCATGTTTTCAAAAATACAAAAACCCCAAAATATTTTATAGTAGAATAAATATCCCTAGTATAATAAACCATGTATTTCTAGTTCTATATCAAACAACCCACGCCTCAAACTTATTTGGAGGTGGCATATTTTCATCATGAAGAACATAATACATGTGTATCGCCGTTTTTGCTCATGTTTCTATGCTAATCTATTTCCTTATCGCTTCATACTTTGAGGACAAGCATAATTCTATGTGGTATAGTAACATTTTGCAAAAACTAGGCATTTTCTATATAGTATATATAATAGTATATTTCTTCCTTTCAAAAAAAAAATTCAAAAAAGACCAAAAATATGTTTCCGTTTTGTATTAAAAAGTCTTATTTCCTTTTTCTATGATGAATAAAAAGTTTAGAAGTCTCATTATAGCAATAGAGTAAGGACTTATTATTCGTACTTAGACTAATATACGTAAAATAGTTTATGCATCTTTTCATGAATGACATGCATCAGCATTTGTTTGCATATAGTAGTGAGTTTCCGAAGTCAAGGTTAGAACAATTAAGTTCTATATCCTGTGAGAATCTAGCCAAAAACCTCATCTGAATGATTGTTGAGTGATGACACAAAGGATGTCCGGATAGAAATACCACACGTCCACTTGCTTGATCACCATGCCATATCCTATGAGGGAATTTAATCCCTTTTTGAATCAATATAGCCAAATAAACGTTAAAAACCCAAAAATATAGTTTTCCTCTAGTTAACCCTCTTGAGCCTTCACCCTTTCTAAAAGCCTTTTTATTCTTCACCAATAATTCCTAACCCATTACAACACATAATAAAAAGCTTACCAAGCTGATGAGTTAAGAACTAGATGGATATCAGAGAAAGATAAGAGAAGACCTTGTACAAAAATAGAACAGTTATTTGCTTCAAAAAGAAAATAAAATAAAAAGAATAAAAGAAAGACCCATAAAAAACCAAAACTCCAAAAAAATCCAAAGGAGTCAAAAATCAAATCTCCCAAAAGTTCAAAATCAAAAGGAGATGATATCATAAATAAAAAGAATCAAAAGAAAAGTTAGAGCTCCCAAAATTTAAAATCATATGGAGTCACAAAGCCAAAGGGCTAAAAGAATGTATCACAATTCGAAAGCAAAAGAGCAAAATGAGGTTCTTCTCTAGTTACACGTATCTTGAAGACCCAGTTTCTTGACTTATCATATTTTGTTTTTTCTTTCCTTTTTCTTTCTAAACCATCACCCTAGCCCCGTAACTCCTAATAAAAGACCTTTAACTCAATTAAAAATAGGATGGTGTAATAGTAAGTGGCAAGCGTGATCAATTGACCCCGGTTTCTTTGGACATCATTTAAGTATGTGAGGAATATAAGTGCCCACTGCACTTGAGAGAAAGAACCTTGAGTGAATCTATCAGAGAGTTATGATTGCAACACACCCCTATGAGAACCCACCTTAAGGAAGCTCTCCAAAAGCCTCAGAAACGACTCTGATTTTGCATTTCATTGCTCATGTTTTACGCATTTATCTTTAGACCTTTTGTATATGTATAAACTTCTGAGAATAAATAAGGAAACAAGACCATTTGTACTAAATAGAAGAAGTTTGTGTGTACCTTCACTAGAAAACTCTCATGAGGCTTAAAGCTCGTCCACTAGGGAATTCCTAGTGGTTTAAGGCCTTGTTGCATATGGTCAATGCAATCGCACTCTGTGAAACGAGATTAGTATAAATGATGATAAATCACTCATTTGTAATCTTAGTTTTTTTTCTCTCATCCTTGCTTGAGAACAAGCAAGATGCTATTTGGGGGTGGTGATCAGCTCCCAAATCTGTGTTTTATTACCCGTATATTGCTGTATTACAGTCCCTCTTACGTTTAATGAAAAGACAACTCATAGCTTTTACTGTTTTTTTCAGGTTAAGGAGTATTTCAGACCACTTATCATAAAAGATGCATCTTAGCACCAAAAGAAGCATTAATCATACTTATTATGAAGACCAGTAATTGCTATGGAAAAGTGCTGAAAAAGTTAAAGTCAATCGGTCAAAGTCAACATTTAAAGTCCTCAAATCAGAAAACCAAAGATGGAGGCCCTTATCTCAAATTATGAAGACTTTTCTCCCTAAACCTACCTTGGTCATGAAGAAACCAAAAAGCAAAAGCAAAAGCAAAAGTGAAAGGGTGAAGTGTCTAGTTTGTAATGGAAAAGGGAAAATCTGTAAATGGCAAAAGTAGGGGTATATAAACAAAAAACAAGGGTGAGAACTCATCCATTGTCTTAGGATCGAAACCATTTGGTTTGTTTAATTTCTTGTCTTGTTTTTCAATTTATATTTATATTTTTCTTGTTGTTTTATTTATTTTCAATCAACTTGTTATTTCCTTATTTCTTTTCAATCAACTTGTTATTTAATTGTCTTTGTTTCAATCTTCAATCTTGTTGCTTGCTTTCATTTCAATGTTTTAATCAATCTTTATCTTCATGTTTTCAAGTCATTTCAATACAACAATTTAGCTTTCAAGTTTTCATAGCTTATAACCATTCTAATCCTACAAGAGTCTACCTTTCTTCTTCATATTTCTCTCACTCAAACTCTAAACAATTTAGGATGAACCTCAACTTCTAATCTAAACTTTTTTGAAATATACTTCCACAATTACTAAAATTTCAGGTCATCTGGACCAAAATCAAAGCAAATTGTTTATTTGATTTTGTTCATTTTATATCCAAAACCAAATTCATATACGCACATAACTTCATATCTATCACTTCAAATTCATATTCATATATATAAAACCATATTCAAATTCAAATTCAAATTCGTATTCATATTCAAACGCACAAAACCAAATTCCAAATTCATATACAAATGATTCCAACTTCAAATTCCAAATTCATATTAAAATAACTTCAAATTTCATACATTCGTATACATCAAATTTCCACCAAAACCAAAACCATACACCAAATCCATGAAATTACACAATAAAGCTTAATCCATATACCAAACCCTAATCCATATACGAAACTCTAATCGATATACCAAAAAAATAACTTCATATCCATTAGACACCATCATGACGGTAATGCCCACCAATAAACTTGCACTGGGTCAAGTTTTTTGCATTGAGAAACTCGGTCCTTGATTCCTTGGGAATCGCAGGCCCACCCAATTGCAGACACCTTTCTAGCATGAAAGTAGTTTTATCGAGGACGTTTCTATGTAAAAAAAAATACAAAACTAATTTAGTATTTACAATTTTAAAAGAGCGGAACTACAATTATCAAATCACAAAACTCACCAGTTGAGTACTCGAACTTGGAAGTGTCTATAGGGAGAAATGAATAGGAAGCTAAGGATTTATCATTTGAATGTGAGTATTCTTTTCATATCATTCCATGTATGTAGCCCAACTGACACTCCCATGGATAAGTAGCTGGAGGTCCTCAATTTTAGGGTTGGATCACGTGATTCACACATGTGGTCCAATATGCCGATGCAAGATTCCATTTCACCTCGTCCCCGCATCCACAAGTAGTTCTCGTTGTGACAATTGGGTGTGGAGGATTGGCGGGTATAAGCTGCACGTGACCCAACTGATGCACTGCCCTCCAAACAGCGTAAAGCTCCACGACACCAAGAAAACATATAAATCCCTCATAATAAGCAATCTCATCCACCAGATGTGTGCCTCTGACATTGTTGTAGGGCCACCATTTAACCTATCATATGAGCAAATCAACAATTAATCACATACGTACTGCAACAATCAATTGATCAATAAAATATTAAACAAACCATATACTTACCATAAAACAATTTGTATCATCAAGAAACTTTCAATAACACTGCAATGCATGTTTTGTGTTAGCATAGTGGAGAGTGGTAACTGAGTGCCTACGATATCGAGGCTGGGCTAACTCATACTCCAGGTTTGGGATTGGCCTGAAACACAGGAAGTACTTGTAGATCCAAGCCTAAATTTATATACACACACAATTAAAATACTAATAAATAGATAAAGGGTTAACATTGAAATGATAAAAGAAAATACTAAAGATTTGCCTATAGGAGAGTGAAATAGCCTGAAATGCCTTTCACTTTGGCACCTGTGGCAGCCCCAAGACCGTGGTACAAGTATGCAAGTATTGTTGCACCGCACACAAAGTCTTTGATCTCGCTAAATTTCAACATCAACCTCAAGTAACAAATAGGCACTGCAGTCCCAAACTTGTCGGGGAAAATAGTACATCTAAAGAAGAATAACAAATAACCTCTGACAGCACGTTGTACCTCGCTCAAAGTCGACGCCTTCTTCACAAGTTTTTCTTTTGCTTTAATATCACTATCATGCACCTTTGATATGAAGTGGCTTACTTTTGGTTAGTATAGTGGTGAGTATTCCCGTCTGTCATGCGGATGACCCAGGTTCGATTCCCGGCAGCGGCCCCATTTGATTAATCATAAAAACAGTAGTTTAATACTACTATTCTTATGATATCAATATTTAATTCTAATATACTCTTATAACATAATCTATAGCATAGATGAATCACGAGGTCGTTCCACTCTTGCTTCTCAAACACTTAATGAATAAACATGGAAAATAAATAATAACTAGATGATGAGAATAATATATGGGTGCTGGAAAATAGTAAATTTAATAATGATTTAGAGATAATAGAGAGGGGTTGTTCAATCACGTAATTCAAATAACTATTAATCGAGTTATTGAATTAGTTTATTGATCCCTAGCAAACCTATGATTATCTCTAATTGTAGCCTTACTAACATGAGAGATTAGCATCCCCACAAATATCTTTTGTGGGGATTTTAATCTCTATTCCACTATTATGAGTTCTATCTCTAAAATCTCACAACAATGAACTTGAAGTTCTAATTACAAAACAATAACTATAATTAATTAGCTATAATCCTCATGTGGCTTCATAAACCCCCTCTATTTGGGAGTTTAGCTTTGTATCATTGGATTTATTCTACTAAAGCAATAAGAAGAGAGAGACATAATCAGAAATAAACTTGTATTAAAAGGAAGAACTTGAAGGTATTTTAATAGAGGTTTTATGGAGGCTATAATTATAAACCCTAATTACTTAATCTTAAACTAATCTAAATTATACTAAACTAAAGAAGAGAGCGAATTTGTGGACAGGCTTGTCTACAAACAACAACTCTTGATTTGTCCAAACAATTTGTGGGTAGCTACACAATTTTTTCAGGCAGGTAAACAGTTTTTTCGGGGAGCCTCTCCACCAATCAGCACTTGAGGTCTTGTGGACAGCAAATAGTTGCCTGTCCTCAAACTTATTCTGACTAAAAAAAGGGGAGCTAAGAGAGAGTATTAAGTTTAGCCTTAATCCTCTTTATATAGGAGAGGATTAGGTTTACATTTTCATGGATAGACCTAGAGGTTATACTTTGGGCCTCTAAAGTGAGCCCAAAGTCGATTAGGTTAAGTCTAAAAGGGCCAATGTTGTTGGAAAATACTTCAGTGCCTTTTTCACCCATTTTTACAACTCTGATTAGGGAAAGTCTAAAATCATTAGAATGCTCATTCTGAGCCAGTCATTTTGATATATTGTAGGTCCAATTCCGAGGCCCGAGTATAAAGATACGTCCTTTTGAAGTTCTAATAGTTTTTTGTCTTTTTTCTACCCGAATTGACTTTGACTTCCCAGCTTTGACTGGCTTTGAAAATGTTTTTCCTTCTTGATTCTTGGGCTTTAAATATAAAACTCTTTTAGCAATCATCTCGACTCGTTTTCATGCAAAATGGCGTCTTTAAGCATATAAATAGTTTCAAGACTTGAAATACACAAAAGCACGTAAACAATACTAACTCTTATTTATTATAAACACAATTTGCCTAAATGGAATACTATTAAGGGATTTAAACTACAGTTTTGGGCACTTATCAACGCCTTCTTCATAGGTTTCCCTTTTTCTTTAATACCATTATCATGCACCTTCCCTGCCATGTGATGCCTCAAGAATTCTAACCTTACTTTTGATATGAAGTGGCTGGTTTGCAACTCCGCCTTAATTGCTCCCATAGATATATCAAGAGCACAGTTCACCAGTTTCTCAAATCTGTTCCAACTTCAAATCAATGTTCCCTTGCACGACTCTTCCTCTTATCAAGACTCCTAGGATTTGGGAGACATCATCCAAAGTGATAGTCATTTTCCCAAACGGCATATGAAATGTGTTGGTCTCCAGATGCCACCTCTCCACAAACACAAAGACCAACACATAATCCTGGTGCTCGTATACTCCCATCATGAGATCATATAAGCTCGTCCTTCTAAGCTCGTTTTCAAGTCTAGGATACTTTTTAAATTATGACTTCAGATTCTATTGATTTAACTTGGTTAGGTGTTGACCACACTTCAAAGGTCCACGCTCTTTCTCAAACAATAAAGAGTCAATGAGGAGAATGTTTCGTTAAAAAATAAATAAAGTATTAAATACATACTATATGATATTAATATTACTTGCCCCTCTCAAACATCGCGAGCCACGTGCACCCCATAGTCATACAAAAGCTGCTCAGTTCCACGTCCATGCTCTTTATAAGGCCCACCACCATATGTGGCTAGTTGGTACTCCTTGTCTTTCTTGGATTTTCTCACAATATTTTGAACTGGACATACTTCCATTAGTGTTTCCTCCACCGTTTCCTCCGAATCATCATCCTCTTCCGAATTGTCATCCTCCTCCAAATTGTCATCCTTCTCATCCTCGTCACCCGACTCTTCCCCATCATCGTCGTTACCTTCTTCTTCACCATCCTCCTCTTCCCTTTCCCCTTCCTCTTCCTCTTCCTCATCCTCATCACCATCATCCTCATCCTCATCCTCATCCTCATCACCATTCTCCTCTTCCTCTTCCCCTTCACTATCACCACCATCTACATTTTCCATAATATTTACATCCACATCCTTATCTAAATTTATATCCTCATCTAAATTTATATCCAAATCTACATCCTCATCTACAATAGGAGCCCTTTTTTTCTTTCCCCGGTGGGCCCCTTATTCTTTTATTTTTCTGTACTAACTCTAAATCACCTATACCTATATTACTCGGATCAAGATCACCTGCTTTTCGATCCCCTCTATGAATGGATGTCAAGGTTCCCCTTCCTCTTTTTTTCTCAGGCAGGTCACCCAAACTACTATTCCCGCCACTAAGCATTTTCTTAGCACTTGTGTAGATATTTTTCGTTACATTTTTCACATTCTTTGATAGAGGAGCCATTATTGCTACAAAAAAATAATAATAAATAATAAGTATTAGTAACCAAAAGTTTCAAATATGAAAACAAATTTCATCGACAAAACGAAAACAAAAACCAAACATAATCAATTAGAGATAGTCGTACAATCTAATTTAAAAACCAAAACTACAATGCATACGAAACCAAATTCAAAGTAGATAGTGTAATCATAATGGGAATCATAACAATTTCAATATAAATAAAAACATGCATGGATATAACTAGACTAGTTATAGCTCAGTGTAACTTTACGAACTTCTTCGATACCTTCATACTGAATCAAAACCAAAAATAAAACAAAACACATAGAACAAACAAATTTCACACCTAATACTTAGAAAGGCATCATGTAATTATTTTACATACTTCATAAACAACTCATTGAGGTCATTCAACAAATAATACATATTTTTCAACAATTTCAGGCAAACAACATTGACAGTAAATAAATCTTTTTTGGATTATAATTTTTTAAGTGGGAAGGTAGACTCTAACTAACCCACATTTTAGAATTAATGAGATATTTCTTTCAAAGGTATGTCTTTCTAAACAGCCAGAATTAGAGACCTTTAGTAGACACAAAATGAAATTCACAGTTACCATATCTTTAACCTACTAACCTTAGGTTCATGGAGTACATTGGTGGAAAAAGATAGTTCTAAACCCTCCATCATGGGATAAATGATAAAATATTCTAAGTGCATTATCAAACGGAATTCTAAGTGGATTATCAAACACAAAATTTATTCTAAGTACTGGAGAAAAAAAACGACATTGTTTGACTTGCCTGAAGAACAAAGCAAAGCTTGAAATCTATTTGAGAAGTAGAAAATGATTCAGAAGTGGAGAGAGTTAATTCGGTTTGCTGGAGAAGTGGAGAAGAGAAAGAGAGAAATGTAGATCTAATTTTCGCGTTCTAAACAAAGGGTTGGTTTAATGACCATTTTACCCTCCCTTCTATTTGTTTGTTTTAATTCCAACTGTCTAGATCTGATATGTGAGTGGCTAGGATTTGGAGTGGGTTGGGAGTGGGCATATCTCTCCCCTTGATATATATATACTAGCAAATTAAAGTCGGTAAAACATTTGGGTGATGATAACAGAGGTCTAGGGCTCGAACCCCGCCAACATCAAAGAGTCAGTGATCTCATTTAAAATAGGCTTGCTAATCAACATATAGGGGAGGGATATCATATACTCATTTGAGCTCATTTGGAAACCTCTAACATTGACTAAAAATGATTGCAAAAACTCAATATTTATGGACCGTTAGATTTCTTTTTAATGATGACGACAATTTTTATCTATGTTAGAGGTTTTCAAATGAGCTGAAATCTTGTAGAGATGATTTTTATAGTGAGTGCTTCATAACCACAAAAAATTGGGCTTGAATTCATTTTCTAGATGAAGTTTTAGTTACGTACTTATTTTAAGATAACTTAAGTAGCTACTTTTTAGAGAAAAACTATATATAAAAAATTTTGGAGTTCTTTTTTATTACTATTTTTTATTTTTTCAGCTCAATCGGATGTGTCTAGTCTTGTCAAAAGAGTGTTAAAATTTTGGACCGTTAGATAAATTTTTAATTTGAACTCAATTTTTGGTAGGGTTAGACATGTTCAAAGGAGCTAATTTTTTATGGAGATGATCTCCATTTTGTGGAGATCACATCCCTATAAAATCAACTTTTAGTTCATTATGTAGGTAGGTTGGAAAATTTTGTATGTCATTTATGTATGTCGACGTAGCCAGCCCGTATATATATATAAATTTTAGAATTTTTTTTATTACTATTTTTATTTTTTTATCTAAATGGTTCATGTTATTGAGCACTTGAATACTAGTGTTTTCCTCTTTATGGTTTGTTCTTGTGATTGGCGTTATAACTTGTCAATATACCTAAATTGACATCAATACTATTCAATATATTTATTAAAATTCACTTGGCTAGTGATCTGTAGGTCCATATAGGTTTCAATTGGTTCGGTTCTATCTCGGTTTTTGTTCAAGTTCAAGTTCAATTCAGTTTCAGTTTATATTTTTAGGAACCGATAAAAATTGGACCGAGAACAATCCTATCTACTTCCTTAGCTTTCTAGATCTACTGCCCCTTCCTCTCTCAAATCTCCACCAAAATGTTTTAAAATATATATAAACGAGTCTTTTCGAGCTCAAGCTCCTCCTCTCTACCACCTTTAGTTGATTCGCCTATAGTTGAGCTAGAAATGTCAGTATTAAAGTAATTGAGCAAATACAGGACAATCATATAATGGTTAGGAGGACAGCATGAAGTTAAAATGATGTAGAAAGACGAAGGTTAGGGTTTTTGGATCCTATTTATTTATTGCCAATAAACATTTATTAGTAAAAGCGTTTTTTGAAAAAATAAACATGTTTGGTATCTATTTTTGTAGAATATTTTTTCAGAAAAATACTTTTTGAGAAAAAATGAGATCCAAACTTGAATTATATTTTTGTAACAATGTATAAAGTATAAAGTTGTTACATTTTTGAAACAAAAACTTGACGTAATATATATAATCGAGTGAGCGGAGCGAACGATCTTGGCATAAGGGAGTATGCGGATAAAAACCAAATTGGTTGGTTTCTGTCAGTCTGTTCTCAACTTCTCTCTCATTTTTTCTTCGCCCCAATACAACTCTCTCTCTCCCCACAGCTATGCTCACTCCCCACTGCCATGCAGTGTACTAGTATATTGGGGGGAGTATGTGGCCAAAATGTTTTTGGTTGGTTTCTGTCTGTCATCATCTTCCTCTCTCTCTCCCTCTCCACTCTCCACGCTTTCAATTCTCCGCTCACGCCCATTGCATAGCAATATACCACTAGTATTTAAAAATACCCTAAGTTGTGTACGTGTGCAAACTATTTAAATAAAGAGTTGTTTTGTATGAGCTATTTGTTCTTGCAAATGGCTGTTGCTACTACTAGCATGAGATCCGCTTGCCGTTCGTTCCGAGGCACAGCCTCAAAACTCAAACCCAAACCCAGTTTCAAAAACCCTCTCTCATCAACCCGCATCCTCAGGTATGGCCTTAAACTTTTGTCCTGACATCTTATTTATTTATTTATACAAAAAATGTTAATTTTTCATTTGTTTTCAGGTCTCCAGTTGAACTGACTTGTTGTGTGGAATCATTAATGCCATTTCACACTGCCACTTCTTCTTCGTTATTGATTTCTCTCATCTCCGTTTCTCGTCACTCTTGCTGGCTTCCTCAAGGTATTCCTCAAGCGTTAAAATATCTTCTTTTCCATTTTGATACAAAATTTCATACTATTTTTCCGACAAGACTAGATGATGAGAAAGTATCAAATGAGGTGTGAGACATCTGAGTTAGTGTTGTGAGCTCTCAGACATTGAACTTGTAACTTCTATTGGGTCCAACCGAATGTCCTTTGTAGTTGAATTTTAAGTGAGATGTGTGAACTATAAGTTTCAATTGAAGATACTGATTTATTATCATGTTTTTGTTCATTTCATTGCTTTAGTTGATTACTGATCTGGTGTTATTCAATCAGCATGCGGTGATGACGATTGACTACTTTCAGTTGAATCAGGTTGAGTTTTGTCCGTGCATTCTATGACAAGGAATTGTAATAAATCTAGGAGCATTTGTGGCGCTGGTTTGAAGTTTAACCTCGATAAAGTAGTTACCGTTTGAACGCTTTCTCTAGATATATGGACTTTTTTAATAAGTGTCTTGTCATTACTTTGAGCCTCTAAGAAATAAAATTTAATGTTTTGATTATGATGGTTGAGTTTTGGAACATATTGTGTAAACCTTTCTTTAATAGTAATCAAACTAATTCAATAGCATCATCATAGCTATCAATTTTTAAAAATGGCAATTCATTTTTCTTTATATCTTATGGTATGTGTAACTACTTTTTCAAGAGAAGGGCTCATGATGGACTTTTACAGGTAGAGCTTTTTACTTTCTTTTGGAATTCACTTTTTCTCCCGTTTGCGAATAAATTTAAATGCATGCACTTCAGTTTAATAACTCAAAATATATGTTACAAGGATTGCAAGGTTATCGAATAGTATGGGATCTGGGTATACCACCTATATTTTCCTTTTATTTTCTTAATTTTTGAGGCCTATGGGCTATGGCTCAAGAATTGCCATAGGAGATTGTTGCTTTCATATTTCAACTTTTATTCAGAATGCATAATAAGTTCTTTAGTAGTTTACTCTATAGATTGTGAGTTTGGAAGAAAAGTTCAGTGTGATTTCTGAACCTCATTGATCCTCGTGACCAAATTCACTTTTAACACCACACAAAGTAGACCAAGTGGGTCTCAATCCATGTGGTGCCTTATGTGTGATTCTGCCTAGCGTTTGTTTTGGTGACGAGGCACATGACACTTTATGATAGTGTGGCCTCCGGCAGCAGAGTAACTTGGCATTCTGTGGCCTTCCACACCACTAATTGTTTGTTCACTACTTTTTGGTATGCATAATCATTAGAGATGCCCTAGTGTTTTAGTGTGTTTTGTATTAGTGCTAAATTTTCTAATGGATAGACTATCTATATTCAACTAAGTATTAGGATCTTGAGGACTTAGATGAGTCAGAGTTTGTTCTTGATCTTCTTGTTTATGGATCTGTCTTCGATTTTTCAACTTTGTGTTTGTTTTTGTGCCTTTTATTTTCCTTAAGAGTTTGAACTTCCATGTGTAATATAAATAATTGTAGTGCTGTAATGTTAAACTTTTACCATCATTCAACCTAGCTGTAGTGTAATTACAAAACATATTCCATCAACACACACCACTCCTAAGTCGGGAGAAACACAAACTTCTGTGCTTGATTGGCAGAACACCTCCCCCCCCCCACAAACCATTTTGTGGGTAACTGTGCTGTCTGAATGTAGAAAGATCTCATAAGAAATTCTTCTTCAATCTATTAAAAGGTAAAAATCAAGTATAGACACTAACTTGGATAGAAGATGCTGAAACACGTTTGCACCTTTGAAAGAAAGTTGTTTGGAAACTTTCAACTCAATATATCACATTAGTTCTGACATGTTTTCTGTAATTACTATCCCCAGCTCCGTGATTCTTTGCTTTATTTGTAGGATTGTGATGAACCCTCTTCAATATCAAGATTGCTGATTGAAGACTCTACTTCACCTTTTATTATGTTTATGTTTGGACTTTGAACTGAACCGTTGTTTTTAAAAGGAGGCTTAAAGTACCTGCCATGTAACCAACGACGTTAATTTTAACATAGAATGAATTCAGTTTTTCCAAATATCATATTGGGTTATTCTATACGATATTACGATATTAATAGCATCTATATGTATGTTTCTTGTATTGTAGATGGATGATTATAATCTGTTGGTTGCTGGTTTACATATGAAAGGGGACATTCCAAGGATTTTACTTGGGCGTGAAAAATTGGGGCTGTGCATATATGTTCTAAAAAAGGGTAGAGTACGGCAGTAGGTTCATATCTGATTTAAGTCTTCAAACAATGAGAATATTAGTCGTTTCTCTGAACGCTTTAATGCTTCAAGTTTTTTAGTTTGTTCCTTATATTTCTTTAATATTAGAATTTGACATTGCAAGTGACTTTGCTGTACAATCTAGAAGAAAGTATGATATTTTCTTTCTTCTGAAACCTGCTTTTGTTTTCTTAATAAAAACATTGATCTTGTACAATTCAGACCATTGAGAAAATTGGGAACTCTTCGGCCTCGCACTTTTGATTGAGGGTTTATGTAAAGCATGCGTAGGAGTTGATGAAAGCTGAGTCTTGGTGACAGAACCATAGAAGGGATAAGGAGCATTTAGGACCTTGAGTGTCTTTAACTTGATTTTTATGAAGAGTCATGGATGTTATTAGTATATATATGTCACCAAATATCCTCGTAATAAATGAGGATGGAATTTTTTTTATTTTTTTATTTTTTCCTATTCTTTATTGCCAACAAATAAGTGATGGATTCTCTTTGCTCTGCTCTTCTTTTTCATTTTCTTTTTTATATGTTTGCAGTTGGCATGGAAAGGTGAAAAAATAGTCCTATGACCTATTGTGAAACCTTAGACAGGTTTTGATTGGTTAAAATTTGCTCTGAACATTTCAGTACTGCAAACAGTTTTCATGTTGAAGTACGAATAGCATCTTTTGAACAATAAGTGTTCACATTATCGGATTTATTTTTTCAGCTGACAATTTGAGTCCTAAGTTATTCAACCTAGTAAGCTGGCTGCTTTGTGATTCTATAACTTAATTGTAGTTGAAGCTGAAGAATTTTTCAAGCCTTTTGAATAATAATTGTCCGTGGTATCGGATTTGTATTTTCAGCAGACAATTTGTATCCTAAGTTATTCAACCTAATATGCTGGCTGCTTTGTGACTAACTTAATTGTAGCTGTAGCTGAAGAATTTTTCAAGCTATTTGTTAGATTGCTTAGTGTCTGGTTACTAAGTTCCCTAGTCCAGTTTGGATTTGTAAGCATTGCGTAGATAATTCTTCCTTTTGCAAATATTAGAACGGTTATCGCGCAAGTTCTTCCTTTTGCCTTAGATTTAGAAGTTGCAAATTAGTAGTGAAATTTTGAATAGACCAGCATTCTTTTAAAATGACCAAAGAACACACCATTCTTCACGACCCAACACTGATTTGCAACAGCAATATGTAGCGGGAATGATTACTTTCCACATTTCGTAATTTACTTTTCTTTTCCTTTTCTTAAATCATGTTCTAGGATTACTTTCCACATTTCCTAACTTATCCAATTCTATATTGTATCGGTTGTGTGGCTTTACAGAGAGATGCTTCTGTTGACATGGACAAACCCCAAGACTTGGTAGTTTTGGTCATGCATTGGAGAATAAGCTGTGAATTGACTCTTTGGTTTTCTGGCTTGGCAGATCATTCCCTGCCCTCGCAAAACTATGTTCACTATCGCACATCAATTGGAAGTGCTAAAGGCATGAAAATCCATTGCCATTTTTTTCCGAAAATCTAAAGATGTGTTTTCAAATTCCAATTTGATTTCTGATTATTTTTAAACTTTTAAACATATCTTAGCCGTACATTTCATATATAGTTACTAAATCAGGACCACAAATAGATTACAACCCAAATAGAACCTTGTCACTAACACTTTCAAAAAATAAATATGCCACTTTGTCTCTCTCATCTTTCTATTAACAGGATTAATAATGGGTGATCTTGGACACACCCATAAAAACACTCCCGTACCCCAATTTTAAAATAAATAAATAAAATTATTTAAGACATATTTAGGTTCTTAAATTACTTTTTTTTTTATTAGGCGTACCCAAGACAAAATACAAGTCATTTACTTATTCTTCTTTCTTTAAAAAAAATAAAAAAATCTTCTTGAATTCTTCTCCAATAATTTACCTCGCTCTCTAGCAACATTTCTCTCACCAATAAACATGATTACAAGTCAACAACTTATTATTTTAAATTATGAAGGGCAAGATTACAAGGCCGTGTGTTGTTGCTGTTTTTTTTTTTTTAGGTGGAAATTTTATTGATACTGATGAGGAATTTTACAAGTAATTAGGACAAGCGTGCAACAAGCTACGCCGCAAGTCCTTTATGAATAGCAAATCCTATTTTTCTAAAAACAAACTCATTAGAACCGGTTGCCATAACGCTATCGTCCCATAACTTTTGAAGCCTCTTGAAGCTCTCAACGATCGTTGTTCCAAGAAACCGAAAGTGTCGAAACTAAACGGAGAGGCTTCGCCATACATCAACACATGCATGTCCCCTTCGACCAATCAGATATCAATACATCCGCAGGCCGAAGTGTAGATCTTCCCTCATTCGGATCGGAGAAAATTCACACGGGGCCTCCTTCTTCATTTGTACTCCAAAAATGCATCACATAAAATATCTCCGACGACATGATCATGTCGGTATTTGAAACCTGAAAAATGTCTACAATGTGCTGCATGGTCCCCGAAAGTATCTAGTCTAATCTTTTTGCAAACAGGACATATACCACCATCAGAGTACAAAAGAATCATGAGACGGTACCGAAGAATAGAACAATACTCCACCGGCGACATACGCTGTCCAAGTCCCTCCATCAGAATAGAAAGTAGAAAATCCTTTGCGTGTTCTGACTGCAACCATCCAAAGACTGCTTTCTGATGAGCAAATAACACAAACTCCCACTCAAGACCAGTAACAATCTTACCATAGAACGCTTCTGCCAAATTTTTTTGTGGTTTTGAGGGGACAGTAGCATTCACAGCCATAGAACTGAGGTCAAAATTGAGTATACAAAGAGTCAATGCACTGCTAGCAACATCAAGAATCTCATCTAAAGGCACTGGCCCACAACTCCTAAGAATGTGGTTCTGAAGCTCAGAAGTCTGACAACGGGAGGCAACAAACGCAAAAGTAGAGGCATCAGTGGCACAATCAATACCTAACCCATCCAGATGTAATGGGAGTGTCGATAAACGCCACTGCAAATCATTGAAGTTAGAACCATCAGAAACCACAATACCCTGGAGAACAATGCGGAGATGCCGACCAAAAGTCTTGGTTAGTTATGGGGTATGGGAGTGGTTTTATGGGTGTGCCCAAGATTACCCTTAATAAATTAACTTGGAATTGGAAAGGATTTTGCCTTTCAAAATAACTTGATTTTTTTTCCAAAAACTCTTAATCGGATCCGAAGTTACCCATGGGGATACATGTGAGTGCCAATATTTTGAAAAGTAAATCGTAAATCAGGCATTTATAATGCAAAACAAAGGCTTGCAATGAAGATATTTTAATTAAGTAAAGTTTCGTAAACAACTGACGCAGACTAGGAAAGTGACCGTTCACTGCTTCAGTGCTACATAAAATGAAGAAATTCAAGCTTCATGCCAGATTGTTAGTTACCTAATAAAGTTTCATATGCGCGTGCCTTTGGGACACAAAACGTGTTAGAAAAATGGTTGTAGTTGAAAGTTCAAAACTCATATGTCCTTTCGATACGACAGATACGGGTGTATACCAGCAATGGTGGATACTGGTTCGACCCATACGTTAATCTTAGAGTATGTATCCGAGGATATTGGATTGAAACTCGCAGAATGTAAATGCTACATGAGAGGCTTGAACCAAGAAGCCGAACCGGTGAAAGGACTCGCTTTGGAAGTTGACATAAAATGAACAACTGGCGAGGAAAGGTGGACCTAATGGTAGCTCGCTTAGACCATTTTCAAGTCATTCTTGGAATGGACTTCTTGAAAGTGAACAAGGTGGTGGTAATGCCACACTTGGGGGGAATTATGATCCAAGATTCCGAGAATCCTTGCTTCATTCCATATGTTAGGAATGGTTGGTGCTAAAATATATGTTTCTAAAAGTATTATATTATTTATAAGATGTATGTGTTTTACTATTGCGCCAAAGAGCGCCAATAAAGAAGATTGCTCTAGATATTGTTCTGTAAGCATACTTGTAAACAAAATTGAGGTCTTAGAAGTGTTTAAGCACTATATGAATGATATGTTATATTCTTTAACAAGACACCTCACTTGGAAAATATACATCTAAATGGTTTTCCATTTTATTGACTTTGTCATAAGAAATTGGAAAAATGTGGGGGGCTTATGTATCTCATTGAATTAATCAATTCAAATTTCAAAATTATTGATGCATTGCTAAAATGACATCAAACGTGGGGATGTTTTAATTCACCTACGAGTTAAGGCAAATGACATCGGAATAATCAATGATGTATTCGTGGGTAAAGGCTATCTTAGTGATGGGCTCTTTAGGATGTCATATTTTATTATTTTGTCGAAGAGTGACAATAAAGTTCAAACTTCTGTTTACTTGATTGAGTCTTCACATGTATGACATGGTAGACTAGGACATGTTAATTATGATACTTTGCGTAGATTAATTAATTTAGACTATATACCAAAGATAAAAGTAGACCCACACTATAACTGTGAAACTTGTGTTGAATCTAAGTTGACCAGATCATCCTTTCATCTAATTAAAAGAAGTACTGAACCTCTAGACTTAATACACACAGATATATGTGATCTTAAGTTCGTGCAAACTAGAGGGAAAAAATGGACATTTTGTACCATGAACTTTCCTGTTTTTATCAATTGAGGCCAAGAACTTTTTTTTGAAGCAAAGTGTACCATGAACTTTCTTTTTTTGATAAGTTTGGGCCATCGGTGTAGTTCCGTTGCAAAATTTGCCTATGTGTGCTAATAGAGGACGATGCGTTGTTATTCAAATGGACAGCTAACAAAAACTGATGTGGCTCGCTATGTAAGCATTACATCACAAACAACACCACGCACACTTGTTGCACATGAAAATTCATTTAGTAAATATAGTAAATCACTATCCCCCATTTCTTTCTTTTGGATTTATGACCGAACCTGATGAAATAACTTATTGCCTTCATTTCTCTCTTAAACAAACTCCATCACCTTTAATTTTCATTTATTTCATAAGTTTGTTTCTTTTGAATCATTTCTCTTCACTATATATTGCAAGTTAGGGGTTTGATTTTGTTCAATTTCAAGAATGTTTCCAAAAATATAAAGTATTAGAAATCTCTGTAACAGGTGTGGTGATTCCACTCATTCATCTAACAATTGTTGTTGGTTGTCGACACCATGCTGTATTCGACAATGTCGCAGAAGTAGGATCTTGAAACAGTCCAGACAAAGCTATTCTCTAGGGAAAATGTTTTTGACTTGCCGCGTGTGTGGCGACTTCTAGTGGTTGGAAGATGCGAGAGCATCATCAATGGTAACTCTGGCGAGTCTAAGATGCAAAAAGGTGAATTGTGTGGGGGTTAGAAATGTTAACACATCAAAGAAGAAAAATGAAAATGAAGGCAAGCAATCCGTGAATTGTACCGAGTGTGGGGAAGATTTCCAATGGTTTGAAGAACTGTTAAAGAACCACAATGAGTCAGCAGCGAGTTCGAATTCTTCCCAAATCAGCTCTTCACCATCTTCAAACAAAGATAAAAAGGTCAAAATTACACTTGAAATGGACAACGATGGTTTGGCAAAGGAGTTTGAGTTTCATTGTAAAATTAGATGAGTGCACTATCATTTACAGTGGTATTGTAATGGAAAGTTGTATGTATTGCATTACTAAATTGCAGTATTGAATTGCTGCTGAAGTCTAATGAAAAACTATCACTATTGTTTAAAGAAATTCTTGTTTGATTTCTTCTTGTTTAAACTTTCTTAAAACTTCTTGTGTTATGCTATAGTCTCTGTTATATGGCCTTGGTGCATTTTATGATACCTTTCCATGTCTGTAATAAGCTTCCTTGAAAACTTTAGAAATGAAAACTGTATTGAAATTGATCATGCATGCAAGTCTGATAACAAAAAACTTAACCACAAAAAATTGAAAATATAAGCGCCAAGTGATATCCTATACATAACTGACTGAACCACAAAAAACTGAAAATATAAGCACCAAGTGCTATCCATATACATAACTGACTAAACAAAACAAAAACTGAAAATATAAGCACCAAGTGCAATTCATATACATAACTGAAAATGCTATCCATAACATGACACTGAACCACAAAAAACCAAAATATAAGCACCAAGTGTTTACATGATAACATACACCAACTGTTTACATCACTGCTTACAGATGGCATCATACATTAACTAAAGGAAACTATATTCTTCAAGTCTTCAAACATTAACTATTTCCAAACTTTAGTTTTGGCTTTGGCAGCTGCAGATCTAGTTCTAGGGTTAGAATTTGCTCTTGTTCTCACAGTCAAGGCAACTATATTCTGCTTTGTCTTGGTTGGTGAGTTTCTAAGCTTGCTGCTTGATGCCACAACATTAGTTGTTGGAGATTGTTTGGAGGCAGTTGTTGAAGCTTGTGCAAAAGCAGTAATTGAACTTTTTGAAGCTTGCGCAGAAGCAGTAGTTAGAGCTTTACTAGATCTTTTGGGAAGTGGAGGTTTACCAGCAATTCTCTTGTTGTTTGCTTCATTTATAAGAATAGGTGCTCCAGTAGATGACATATATCACAAGAAGGACAAAAGATTAGGTTCTAAATGCAGTATATATGTAAAACAACTACGTACCTCATTTCAAATGTTTCAAATGCAAAGTAGTATGTAAAATAACATTACCTTCAAGTAAGAGTTCCCACTTTCAGCTGTAAAAGCCCCAACTCCCTCAGGTACATGCTCCTTTCTTCCTTTTCCTCTTGTCTTCCTCTTTGAAGATCCAACTCCTTGAGGTACATCATTAATAGTCCCACTAACTTTATCCTTACCCTTATCTTTATTCTTCTTTGTTGTCTCAGATACCTCCTTAACTTTCTTTGAAGATCCCTTAGGTACATGCTCCTTTCTTCCTTTTCCTCTTGTCTTCCTCTTTGGAGATCCAACTCCTTGAGGTACATCATTAATAGTCCCATTAACTTTCTCCTTGCCCTTATCTTTATTCTTCTTTGTTGTCTCAGATACATCCTTAACTTTCTTTGAAAACCCAGGTTTCTCAACAGTTGATGGAGTTGCCCTTTTACTTGTCTTTGATGCAGTTGTTATGCCCTCATCAACATTAGATGATGAGGCCTTATTCTCCCTCTTCCCCACCTATATCAAAAAGTTAAAATGCCTTAAACTTAAAAATTTATTGAAATTTCAAACTTATTTTTAAAACTTATTAAACTTGAGATTTCTAAACTTAAAAAAAATGAAAGGATCATCAAAAACTTGCAATGGATTGTCTTACTTCATGGTTGGCTTGGTTTGCTTCAGACTCAGCTTGTCCTACTTCCTGGTTGGCTTGGTTTGCTTCAGACTCAGCTTCTTGGTTGGCTTCATTGGTGACTTCACTGTTTACTTCTTTGCATGTTCTCTTATTATGACCATACTGATGGCCGTTTGAACACCTCATTGGAACTCTTTTTTTGCTTATAGTTCCTAACTTCCTTGGCTCTTCATGCACTTCTTTCCTTTTAAGCTTGCTTAGCCTCCCAGGCATTCTTCTATACGGTGGAGGTAGGGATACCTCTCCAAGACCCGTTGGCCACAACTTTTCACCATTAAGTGGTTGCAAGTAGTGATCATATGTCTTTCTAAATGTTTCCACCTTTAATGATTTACATAATCATCTGGATTGTCCTTACACATAAATGACAGCTACTACATGGGCACATGGGATACCAGATAGCTGCCACATTCTACATGGACAAGGCTTATCCTTTATATCAACTTTGTAACCTCCATCACCATATTTGGTGATTTGTTTAGAATAGTGGTGTTGAGGGTTGTGTTGTTCATCTTGAGTCCTTTGTTTGGAGGATGGTTTTTGATGGATGGAAAAACTATACTTGTAACTCTTTTCTCCTACTTTCTAATGGCTATTTGGAATTACTTATTAATGTGAAACTCTTAGTTGATTTGTATAAGGATTAAGACGTGCTTTTAACTTGTTGTTGAATCAAAACATGGAATGAAATTGGTTTTGGTGGCTATCTTGCTCACAAAGTCATGCTCATTTGAACTTGTCAAATGAGTATAACTAGTGTTTGTGGGATTGAATCAACTTAGAGATAAGTAATGAAACTTGTATTGAAAAGATGTAATGAAAATTTGTATTGAAAAGATGTAATGAAAACTTGTATTGAAAAGATTAAGAACTTGGTTTAACACTAAAGCTTGAAGAAAAAATGGAAAACAAGGAAAATACAAATGGTTTGGACCCTAAAACATTGGATAACTAATTCTCTACATCTCTTTGGTTTATATAGGACACCAATTACATATTTGCCCTTTCTTGAGGATAAGATTAAGCTTTGTGGGCTTTTGACTTAAGCCCATCTAATTGAATTCTTGATTTTGGCTTTAAGTCCTTGAGTCTTCAGCTTTTGGCATTGAGTCCTTCAGAGTTTGACTTTGACAGTTGACTTGAACTTTTTGGCACTTTTGCTCTTAAGTTGGAATCTTCCCAAGTAGCATCAATACCAATCCTTTTTGCGCTAAAATACACATTTTAGGAATATACGTCCTAAATGGCTTGTATCCTGCAAATGGTAGCAAAAGCAATAAGTTGTCTGTTCATTAAGCATAAGAAGAGCATATTTGAAGCATTGTAAAGGTAATAAAATGCACATTTTGAGACTGATCAAGTACCCCCAAACAGCATTTTGCTTTTCCTCAAGCAAAAGAAGAGAGAGAAAAAACTAAGATCACAAATATGTGATTTATTATACTAGTCTTGTTTTGCGGAGTGCGATTGCATTGATCATATGCAACAATGCCTTAAACTACTAAGACTTTCTTAGTGGGCAAGCTTAAGCCTCATGAGAGTTTTCCAAAGAAGGTACTCACAAACTTTCTCTATTTAGTACAAAGGGTCTCGTTTCCTTATTTATTCTCAGAGGTTTATACATCTCATTAGAGGGGGAATAAATAAAAGCTCCTTTGAACTCAGATATATATATATATATATAGTAATTTAATCATCTAAAGATAAGCGTGCAAAATATGAGAGGTGAAATGTAAAAGCAGAGTCGTTTCTAAAACTTTTGGGGAGCGTCCTTAAGTTGGGTTCTCATAGGGGGTTTGCAATCACAACTCTCTAATAGATTAACTCAAGTTTCGTTTTCTCAAGTGCAGAGAGCACTTATATTCCTCACATACACGAATGACGTCCAAGGAAATCGGGGTTGATTGATCACAATATCCACTTACTATCACACCATCATATTCCTAGTTGAGCTAGAGGTCTTTTAATAGGAACTACGGGACTAAGGTAGTGGTTTAGAAATAAAGGGAAGGGAAAACAAACTCTGATAAGTTGAGAAATTGGGTCTTCAGGATATTTGTAACTAGAGAAGAACTTCGTTTTGTTCTTTGCTTTTGAATTTGTGATTCATTCTTTAGCCCTTTGGCTTTGTGATTCCATATGATTTTGATTTTTGGGAGTTCTAACTTTTCTTCAATTTCTTTTGAATTCAACTCCTTTTGATTTTGAACTTTTGGGAGATTTCGATTTTTGAATATTTTCTTTCTTTTTATTCCTTTTGAAGCTTCTAACTATTCTGTTTTTGTACAATGCCTTCTCTTCTCTTTTTACTGTTCATCCAATTCTCAACTCGTCAGCTGGTTAAGATTTTTATTGTGTGTAGTAATGGTTCAGGGATTGATGGTGAAGAAATAAAAAGGCTTTTAGAAATTGGTGAAGGCTCAAGGGGGGTAACTAGAGGAAAAATTTATTTGTTTGGATTTTTAATGTTTATTTGGCTATATCGTTCAAAAAAGGGTATAAATTCTCTCCTAAGATATGGCGTGGTGATCAAGCAAGTGGACGTGTTATCTTTCTATCCGGACATCTTTGTGTCATCATTCAATAATCATTCAGATGAGGCTTTTGGCTAGATTTTCACAAGATATGGAACTTAACTGTTCTAATCTTGGTATCGGAAACTTACTACCATATACAATCAAATGTTGATACATGTCATTCATGAAAAGGTGTAGAAACTATTGTATGTATATTAGTATGAGTTCGAAGAACGAATCTTTACTCGATTGCTATAATGAGACTTCTAAACCATTTATTCATCATAGAAAAAGGAAAACAGGACTTTTAGTACTAAACAGAAAAATATTTTTGGTTTTTTCAAAATATTTTAAGAAAGAAAGAAATATACTAAATCTATCTAATATAAGAAATGCTATATAATAAATGCCTAATTTTTGCAGAATGTTACTATACCACCCCAAACAGAAAAATGATTTGTCCTTAAAGTATGACGAAAAAGAAAGAGATTATCATGGGAACATGAGCAAAAACGGCAGTGACCTGTACTCTGTTCTTCGTTATGAAAATATACCAACCCCAAACGAGTTTGGAGCGTGGGTTGATAGATATAGAACGAGAAATATATGGTTTATCTAAAAGATAAAAAGCGTAATTATTCTAACATGAAATTTTTGGTTTTTTTGAATTTTATTTATAAAAACATGCATAGTGTAGAAAATATTTAAATTTGGGCATGATGTATTTGTATTTCCTTCTGCTCATATACCACAAATCTTTATATATTCCATAAAACACAGACATACATAACAGATAATACTAAGAAAAACTAGAAGTGCATAAAGTAAAGACATGTACTACAACGAAAACAAATATATCTATCTATGTGGACACTAGGGAGTTGCCTAGTCAGATTTTGCGCGGGGCAACTAACGACGTCGAGACGAACTCGAGCTACTCCTATCTCTTCCCTCTCGTCGGGTTCTCTCAGGCATATAGAAGCCTGTGGAACTAACTCGTCTCACAACTCCTGAAGCATCTGGAGAGTGCTGGCCTGAAATGTATGCTGCTCTTGCTGAATTGAACTCAACTACTGATGTAGCTGACGCTGACCCTCATGCATGAATCGCAAAACATCTAAGGGATGCGTGAACTGAGAGAGGGCTCCTAGAGCAAAGTAGTCTACTAGAGGTGGAGGTGGAGCTTCGTTATCGTCGAGACCGTGCTCGATCTCTTGTACAGCCTCTGGGGACCAATCATGTTGAACGCAATGAAGGTAGATAGGAGTGAATGTGGCAGACTTTACTTTCACAAAGTCACTCAGAAATGTTGCTCCCCAACTAAGCATGAGCATAGTTACAAGGGTAGGAAGGGGAGCAGTACTCCGTCTAGACTGAGAAAGCTGGTCCCATAGGAAAGAACTAATACAGAATCCGTTGTTTCGGGTATGTAAAATCCAAAGAATGTGAAGGATCGACTTACTGATATCCGAAGGTTTCGTCGTCCCCACTAGGTTGTGCGCAATCCAAGTTGCCACTGCCAACTGGTTCTTTCTCAAAGAAGTCTGCCTCACACAGGTTGAACCATTAATATACTCGCCCTCTAACACAGTCGCATGAATCAAATCGAACACTTTGCCATAGAACTGTTGACCCGCGGGTACCTCGTGTCTTGCTTTGATACCCAAAACCAACCCAACTGCCTGCCTAGTCAACATATGTGTGCCTCCCCCAAATGAAATGGTAACCAAGCCTTCGTTATCGCAAGCTAAGCCGTGATAGAAATCTTGAACAAGAGAAGGGGAGTAATGAGCGGTGGGTTCTAACAAGAGTGGCCTCCAACCTCTTCTAAGGATCTATCCCTTGAAGAAAACATCAAAAACCCCCGAATCAAATAGATTTGAAAAATCCATTTCGGGTACAATCTTTCGATTGGCAGCCATGGGACGATGTTTTGGTTAAATTGAAAGTGGATATGAGGTGGGGTGAAGATTTTGAAGTGGCAGCAGGAACTATTTTTAATTTGGCAAAGAAGGAGGTGCGGCGCAGATTTGGTAGGTGCGAGCGTGTGTTGTCTTTGACTTCGTGAGCTAGGGTTTTTATGGAGAAGATGGTATGTCGGGCAGTCGCGTGGTTGAATTTTAAACCCGCGTACAACCTTCGGTTGTTGTCGCGTGGTTGAATTTTAAACCCGGGTATGACCGTCGCTTGTTTTTAGGTTTTGAAATTTTTGGCCCAAGCCCATATGAAATGCAAAAATATCGAAAAGGTCTCGTTCCGTCTCGTAACTCGTAAAATGCAAATCCCCGCTTCGTTACCGGTCTGTTAGGACAAACGAACTGTCTAAATGATCAGCATGGAAAATCTTATCCAACGGTATATCACATGCTTTGATCCAAGTTTGTATGACACACAAGATGATAGATGAACACCTTGAAGTGTGAATATGACATAAGTTGTATACACGAATGAACTATAAAAAGAATAGAGTATGCCAACTTGAAAACAAAGCACACGAATAGCGGAATGAATAAAAAAGAGTGTTATGAGAGCAAAGGGAATGAATGGTGGAAATAATATACAAACTTGAAATTAAAGGCTAATTAATTTATTTTAATTATATTTTTGAAAAACTGTAAAAATGTGGGTCGTTTTTAGTCAGATCCCCAAGACTCAAGTCAATCCCAACCAGATGGTTTGATTACTCTATGAAGCTGGGCTCTGTGCTTTAGTGTAAGACACATGTAGACTGTAAATACTGAGCCCTCGCTTATCGGCTGAAGCCCAGGGCAGTCTGGTGTTTGACATCTCAAACACCAGTTCTCCCTAACTGCACGCCATCTGCGGGCGTAGGAACTTTTTCCTGCACCAGGTGTGATGGTGTGAATTCTCTTCCAGATATCATGTTTTATATCAACCGGAAGAGATGAAAAAACTTCAGAATCAGAGGGTACACGTCTCCATTAAGCCGTGCTCTGTAGAGAAGAACTATCTTTAGACATTTTGAAAGGTTTGTAGAAGAGGGGCAGAAAAGAAGTTTTTGAAATTTTTGGCAACTGGAAAGTTTGTAGAGGTTTTAGAAAATAGGGGGAAAGTTTTGAAAATTTGTACGAAGTGAGTCTTTTAACGTCATATTCTCGAGACAATAATAGAGAGGTGCATGATAGAATTAAAAAGATCATGTTTTCACTTTGGGTTACACCATTTGTTTAATTCTATAAGTCGACTCCTCGTCGAGTTTTTTTTTTTTTTTTTTTGGTTTTTGTTTTTCTTAAAAGATATCTCTAACATGATAGTGGGTTTTTGCAAGAAAATAAAATCAGACGTTTATCTAGTATCATTTTGGTTACTTTGGGACGTAAGATTTTAAATTTTTATATCTTGAAGTTTTTGAAAACTATGTAGAAATATATGCAAAAGACTCATACAAAAGCAGTGATAAAAACATACCATAACAGATTGCCTTAGACAACTTTCATGTCGGTTCAAGGGAACCCAATCCAGACAGACAGAGCTTCAGTTATATGAGTTGGGGGATTTACTGTGCAAGACATGGAATGTCCTGACCCGTGCGAATAGCGCGGTGATATAGGCGACCCTTAATAAGCAAAACTTATCTCAAACTGCCCCTAGATTGCATTTTTCTAGGGGTTGATCTTTGTAGAATCCATTGCCCATTTTGGAAAAAACACATGACTAGTGTTGTATCGAGAATCCTTTATTATAAAACCGGAAAAACCAAGAACTTTTATAAAAACAATAAGGAAAAGCTATTTTTAACAAAAAGAGTGTAAAATAAAAAAATTAAAAAAATTGTATACTTGCTCCATAGAGGTACACTACTCAAACTGCGAGTAAAAGTGCTAACAAGGAATATGCAAGTATACGTGGACTCAAAGCTCCGGCACTTACAACCACACACTCCAAGTGGAGTGGTCAGGTTACCTTTTCTGATGTATTCCATAGAAATAGAAGTAAGAGAATGAAAGGATTGGAAATACATCACGAAACAGAGGATTTAATCCTCTTGATAGGATCTTCGAGAATGGTTTTTCTACATCCATATACCGTAACTCATGATAGTGTTTTAGGCGCTTGTTGCTTCCAAGGCTGAGTTCACTTGTTTAGGATTAGGAACTGCTTGTCCTGGGAACACACCTTTCTGGGCTTTCTCTTGAGTTAGGTGGCTTAGAGATTGTTGTATGGACATTAAGATTTGAGATTGTTGATGCATCAAGGATAGCATCATCTCGGATGTTGTCTAATGGGACATTAGTAGGTTAGGCAACTGGAACTAAGTCTCTTTGGTTCTTGATAACTATAATTTAATAATATAAAAATAGTGTTTAAAATAGTACTAAATCATGCATATCAATATATAATAATACTTTATAAACATCATAGAATAAAGAAGAGTAATTGTGTTCTCCACTCTTGCTTGCACGTACTTGTAACGAATCTAGACTAATCAAACTATTAACTAATGAGAGAGTAATAAGTGATGTGAAAACAGTAAATAAGATGTCAAAACAGTAGATATAATGATGATAAAAGGGTGTAGAGAAGATTCAATCCACCATGCAATTTGATTGACCATTAGGTTGATTATCGAATTACAGCCTATTGATCCCTAGTGAATACCAAGTCCTCTCGGATCAAGGCTTCACTAGTATGAGAGTTTAGCTCCACCACAAATCTCTTTGATGGTGGCTTTAAACTCTAGTTCAACTCTTATGATCTTTATCTCTAAACAATCATAAGAATCAAACTTAAAACGCTAATACAAATCAACAACCATACTAATTACCAATCATCCTCACATGGCTTCATAAACCTCCTCTAATGGAGGTTTAGCCTTGTATCACAGGAATCATATTAACTAAAGATTTAATAGAAGACATAATTTAAAGAACAATAATTGAAAGTAAACTAAAGCTTTTATTGATGGGGAATAATGGAGGCTACAATTAAACTAAATTATTCTACCCTAAACTAAACTACAACTACACTAAATTAAAGAAAGTGGTGCTGGAAGAGGAGTATTAAGTTTAGCCTTCACCTCCTCTTGATTTTAAATTACATAACATTGTTGAAGAGGATAGAAAAAGAACTATGTACTTGAGAATTTCTTAATACAGGTTGAGGTCTGCCATAACCTCTAAACTTTTGAAAAAAAAAAGTTTAGCCTTAACCCTCTTTATATAGGAGAGAGTTAGGATTATATTTTCGTGCATGGGCCAAAGAGGAGGACTTTGGGCCTCTAATGTGAGCCCAAAGTCTATTAAGTTAAGTCTAAAAAGGTGACAACTACTGGAAATTACTTCAATACCCTTTTTGTCTACTTTTATAGATTTTATTGAGGCTAGATTCATTGGAAATCTTATTCCGAGGCGCACATTTTGATATAAAGTAGGCCAAATTCCAAGGCTCGAGTCCAAAGATATGCTCATTTGAAGTTATGTTGATTATTATGTTCTTTTTCTACCTGAATTGACTTTGACTTCCCAGGTTTGACTGGGCTTGAAAAAGGTTTTTCTTCATGATTCTTGGACTTTAAACATAGAACTTCCTTGGTAATCATCTTGACTCATTTTCCATGCAAAATGACATCTTTAAGAAAATAAACAGCTTCAAGACCTGAAATACACAAAAACACGTAAACAATATTAACTCTTATTTATTATAAACATAATTGGCCTAAATGTAATACTACTAAGGGGTTTAAACTACATTTTTGGGTGCTTATCAGTTGTTGATTGGTGGATTTTGGTAGTTCTGGTTAAAGTTGGATGGAACCATTGCTATATTATGATTATTGTAGGTATCTTGTCCTTGTCTAAACTGATTGAATATATTTTATGAAATATGTTTGTGGACAAGCAACTATTTGCTGTCCACAAAAACAAAGAAATGGTGATTGGTGGAGTGCTGCCCGAAAAAACTATTAAACTGCCCAAAAAAACTGTTAAAAGTGCCCAAAAAAACTGTTAACCAATAAGAAACTGTTGTTTGTGGACAGACTTGTCCACAAATTCGGACTCTATATTTTATGGTTTGACATAATTTGTGAACCCTAAAGGTGGTTGAGTTTGTTGATTAGTATTCCATTGGAAATTTATGTGTTGCCTCCATGGTGCATTTGGTACATTGAAAGCACAAACTTCTTGAAGTGATGTTATGTTATTAAGCAAGGGATAATGGGTAGATACGTGATTTAGATTGAGATAGAAAGTACATGGTGCTATATCGATGTTCATGACTAGTTGGGGAGTATGGTCTTTTTGTTTGGTTGCAAGGGCATCTATCTTTCTTGTAAGGGTTTCGATTAGTGTTTTTATCTCTGGATCAGATTTTACCTCAAAGATACCATTGGCTTTGGAAGTACTGGGCTGGGATGTTCTGGAATTGTTTGTGTCACCCCAATGAGTACTCTTTTCTGCTTGGTCTTCAAGAAATATTAGAGCATCTGTAGCACCTTTATCTAAAAAATTTCCATTACTCATGATATCCAGTGTGACTTTGTGTTCTTAGAGAAGACCTTTGAAGAAACATTGGACAAGAGTGGATTTTTCTAGTTTATGGTGATGACATAAATGGAGCAGGTCAGAGAATCTATCCCATACATCGGAGAATGTCTCACTCGGACTCTGTCTGAAGAACTGTATCTTGATTACCATCTCCTCTATTTTCTTTAGCGGAAAGTACTTCTTCATGATGGAGAACACTACCTTTTCCCATGAAGGAATCGGGCTTCTGCGATGGAAGCCATGCATGGCTCTTGCTAGCTAGAGTGAAGGGAAACACTCTCAGTTTAACCTGAACATCAAAAATTCCAGGATGATTGAACGTACTACAAACGTCATGTATCCGGCGTAGGTGTTCGTATGGTAACTCGTGTTCGAGATCGTAAAAGACGGGTAAGAGATTGAACACGTTCGGTGGGATGCAAAAATTGCTATTGAGCTGTGTGAGTCGTATACAAGATGGAGGTTCATCTTGTAATGATGTGTAGAAACTAAAGATAGGCTCTTTAGCTTGAACTTCTTCATCCGCCATCCTAGTAGTTGGGGGATGAGAAATAGGAGTATGTCGAGATCGATGTGCTCTCCTACGTGGGTAAGTTTTAAACACACTAAGTTTTGTATAGCCTGAGCGTAATCTCATGCACGATTGCGAGACTATTTAGAATTTACTTACATACGTACATAACATAAATGTATTGGATGCTCAAACAACAAAATTTATTTATATCTTTAAATTTTTTGAAAAGTTTGCATGCAATGTCTGTTGATTAGATACTATGCCCTGTTTGAAATTAACAGTGGGCACGAAACTGGGTTTTGGGAACTACACGCGTCGATTTGTCTCGTGTTATTCTCGAGCTCCATTTGCACACTTTTTTCTCCAACAAGTTTTGGTGATTCGTCTCATGCTATTCTCGGGCTCCATTTGCACAGAAGTGTGCTAGAAACATACGAAAACGAAACATCAATAATGAAATCAATAAAAAAAAAACTAAAAGAAATTGAAATTAAGATTGAGAAGAAGGGTTTAATGAGTGTTGTTTTTCTCCATCTTCCTCTTCCCATTTGAATCCATGACGGCGGCGCCATTTGGCTTGTTTAGAATAGTGGCGTTGAGGGTTGTGTTGTTCATCTTGAATCCTTTGTTTGGAGGATGGTTTTTGATGGATGGAAAAACTAGACTTGTAACTTTTCTCTCCTACTTTCTAATGGCTATTTTGAATTACTAATTCTTAATGTGAAACTCTTAGTTGATTTGTATAAGGATTAAGACTTGCTTTTAGCTTGTTGTTGAATCAAAACATGATATGAAATTGGTTTTGGTGGTTATCTTGTTCACAAAGTCGTGCTAATTTGAACTTGTCAAATGAGTATAACTAGTGTTTGTGGGATTGAATCAACTTAGAGATAAGTAATGAAAACTTGTATTGAAAAGATATAATGAAAACTTGTATTGAAAAGATTAAGAACTTGGTTTAACACTAAAGCTTAAAGAATATAAAAATAGAAAACAAGGAAAATACAAATTATACTATTAAATTAAAACATTTAATCTACTCCTAATGACCAAAGATTAGCTCTAGGGTTACTTTACTCCTAACAATCCAAAATGGTTTGGACCCTAAAACATTGGATAACTAATTCTCTACATCTATTTTGTTTATGTAGGACACTAATTATATATTTTCCCCTTCTTGAGGATAAGATTAAGCTTTGTGGGCTTTTGACTTAAGCCCATCTAATTAAATTCTTGATTTTGGCTTTAAGTCCTTGAGTTTTCAGCTTTCGGCTTTGAGTCCTTTAGAATTTGACTTTGACAGCTGACTTGGACTTTTCGACACTTTTGCTCCTAAGCTAGAATCTTCCCAAGTAGCGTCAATAGCAATTCTTTTTGCACTAAAATACACGTTTTAGGAATATACATCCTAAATGGCCTGTATCCTGCAAACGGTAGCAAAAGCAATAAGTTGTCTGTTCATTAAGCATAAGAAGGGCATATTTGAAGCATTGTAAAGGTAATGAAACACACATTTGGAGACTGATCATCTGGCCTCAAACTTTGTCCCTCCACAAAAGAAAGAGTCAAAGAACCTTGCGTCCAGCTTGTTCTTCTCTAACTTGTCAGCAATAGTTGGACACAAAGTGCCTTACCTCTTGGACTGACTGACCAATAAATCTCTTCTCCTCTGCATCCTTCTCATTATGGCAATCCTTATTTCCTCAAGCATTGCAATAATGTGCTTCTTTCTTGCATCAAGGATTGTACCATTAAATCTTTCACATATATTGTTTTCTACTGCATCAGAACTTGTGTAAAATTCAAAGAATGCCTTAGACCAGAACTTGGGGTTTTGGATATGTAACATATAGTCAGCTGTTTCCTCACATACCTTTCTCACCTCATCAATAACATGATGGAATTCTTCTGGTGTTCCACTTTTGGATGCTTTCCAGAACAAACCCTTGAGTTGTGCACCTATTCAATATTACATTACATATCAATATTAAATCATATTTAGAATACAAATAAAAAAAAATAAGTCATATACCTGAAAATCTCTTCCTAAAGTTAGCATAGATGTGCCTTGCACAACATTTATGCTCTGCATTAGGTAACCTTTCTAAAATGACTTTGAGAAGACCCTTTTGTTGGTCTGTAATAACTGGTAAACCAAGCCTATCATCCACATTGAGATCATTCATAAGCAAGTTCATAAACCACCTCCAACTTTTTGTGTTTTCACCTTCAACAATTGCCCATGCAATAGGGTACATATGGTTATTTCCATCCCTCCCAACTGTAGTTAACAACTCCCCTTTGAAAAAAGATTTTAGAAAGTAACCATCAAGACTAATGACGACCCTTCTACATTCAGATAACCAACCTTGCTTCAAGGCATCAAAACAAATGTACATTCTTTGAAAGTAACCTAGCTTATCTATCAGTGGCCTTTTAACATCAATTTTACATGTGCTTCCAAGGTTTGACTTCAGTATCTCAGCTGTATAGTCTCTCACTTTGGCATATACATTATCCAAATAACTATGAACTAGGCTCAAGGCTTTCTTCTTAGCTCTGTAACACTGAAGTGGTGTCACCTCCAACTTTAGGTTGTGTAGTATCTCTTTCTTGAAATCCCTCACCTTCCAGTTAAGGTTGTCTATTATCCTGTCATAGTAATAATCAGCCAACCATTGGGAATTAGACAATTTGATGCTGAAATTCCTCTTACAATTATGCTCAACCTCTAAAGTCCAAATTTGCATATTGTTCTCAGTTTGCATGTAACTTGCATACAACCACCATTTACACCCATCACCAAGACACACAGCTTTAATTCTTTTAGCAGGATTTCTGTTAAAATAAATTGGGAACCCATTTGGACTGCATATTTCCTTAAACATTCTTTAAGTTGCTTTGCATTACCAAACCTCATGCCAAGCTCAATTTAGATTTCTGCCATCTCAACATTGGGGTTGAAAATTGGATACAAGTTTCCTCTTTTTAACCTTCGACTTCTTCTTCCTTTCCTTAATAGAAGCAACATCCTTATCTTCTTCTTCACTAGAATCAGGACTTAAGTAGTCATTAGATGATGCATAGTCAGAGTCATCCTCTCCAGCACCCCTAGTATCCATCTCAGGATTTGGTAGTACATTTGGTACTTCAGATGCTTGTTCATTTGCTTCTTCACCTGCTTGTTCAGTGGCTGCTTCACCTGCTACTTCATCTGGTACTTCATCAACTTCTGCTTCATCTGCTTGTTTAGTGGTTGCTTCACCTGCTACTTCACCTGCTTGTTCAGTGGCTGCTTCACCTGCTACTTCATCAACTTCTGCTTCATCTGTTTTTTTTTCTTATACTTGATTTCCATAACTTTTTTCCTAACTTTAATTAGTTCTTCATCATCTTCACTAATATGATCCAAATTTGCTGCTTCAGACTCAGTCTCTTCCAAACAATCACCAACCTCATAACCTTGCTCATGTTTAACATAAATAGTTACCCTCTCATTTTTTGCCACTTTCATCATTTCTATAATGTCTTTATCATCATTGACTATCCTAAGGCCAATGTCTAGAGACAAATTAGGATCATATAAAACATCTTAACTATATCTTTCACATGACATACTTGCTCAATCATGCCCTTCAGCTCAAAATATGACATTTTATCTAGATCTATGTAGTAAAAGTACCTAACTGTCCTACCCTTGTAATACAAGATGTGCTTCGTAAACCACTTATACCCATCATACATTGGGTCACGTTGAAACTTCCCACCAAAGAAAAATTCTATACAGTAATGATCCACTACATTGGAAATAATTACATATAATTAACAATCATTTAACATCATTGAACAATTAAAAAAAAAATTACAACTAATTATTAACAATCATTCAACACTCATTGTCTTTATGTTTAGGCAACGACAAATTTTATTTAATTTAACCAAATAATTGAACAAAGACAAAATGTGATTAGACAAAGACAAAACATGATTCGACAAAGGTAACACATGATGGGCCCAAACATGATTCGAGAAATAAAGTAAGAAAAAAATAACATGTTTTTTTCGAGGCTTTTGCGAGCACTAATATTCCAGCACTTCAGTGGAGACAAATACCGATGTAATTTTTTTGTTAATTAGTTGCTTGATTTGAAAATTTGGGGATTGAGGTTTAATTAGATTTTTTTTAATTTGAGAATTTGGGATTAGGGCTTCTGTCTGAATTTGGGGATTTTTGTCTGAATTCTATCGACTAAGTGTGATTTATATACTAAGGTTAGAAACTTGTGTGAAATTTTAGTAACATTTCGGAAAATTTGGGGAAACTTGTGTGAAATTTTGGTGACATTTCGAGAATTTTTGGAGCCACATCACTAGTTATTAGGTGTGCACCTCAACGGTGCCACATGAGCATTTGGTCGGACACATATACATCCGGCATGCCACATAGGCAAATTTTCTAACAGAATGGTAACAGTGGCTCAAACTGATAAAAAAAAGAAAGTTCATGGTACACTTTGCTTCAAAAAAAAGTTATTAGTCTCAATTGATAAAAACAGGAAAGTTCATGGTACAAAACGTCCATTTTTTCAACTAGAGGTGGTAAAAAGTATTTCATTACTTTTATTGACGATAACACTAGATATAGTTATGTTTACTTGTTGAGAAGTAAAGATGAGGCAATTGAAGTGTTCAAACACTATAAAAATGAAGTTGAAAATCAACTTAGCAAAAAGATTACCGCTATAAGGAGTGATAAAGGGGGTGAATATGAATCACCTTTTGAAGGTTTCTGTTATGAACATGGAATCATTCATCAAACTACAGCTCCTTATTCACCTCAATCAAATAGTATTGCAGAACGCAAAAATCGAACTCTAAAAAAGAGGATGAATGTTATGTTGTTAAGCTCTGGTTTACCCTAGAATAATTTTTGGGGGGAAGCCTTGCTTTCCGCCAATTACATACTCAACAAGATTCCTAACAAGAAGATACTTAAAACACCATATGGATTGTGGAAAGGTCATAAAACTTCCTATGAATTCTTCAAAGTGTGGGGGTATCTTGCAAAAGTGGAAGTCCCAAAACCTAAGATGGTAAAGATAGGACCCAAGACTATTGATTGTGTATTCATTGGATATGCAAACAATAGTACATACTGCATATCATTTTCTGGTTCATAAATAAGAGATTCAAGATATACATGTTAATACGATTATTGAATCAAGGAATGCTTAATTCTTTGAAAATACGTTTACGTATACCATGTGTATAGAGCCAAATTCAACAAAGAGAACTTTAGATGCTACAACTAGTAACCATCCTACACAAAGTGAAATTGAAGAGGAGCCTAGACATATCAAAAGGTCAAGAACATCAACGTCTTTTGGACCTGATTTTCTAACATACTAGTTGGAAAATAATCCTCAAACGTTCAAGGAGGTAATGTCATCTCCAAAAGCTACTTATTGGAAATAAGCAATAAATAGTGAGATTAAATCCAGAATGCAAAATCATACATGGGAATTGGTGGATTTACCACCAGGTTCCAAGACTTTGGGATATAAGTGGATATTCACAAAGAAATTTAAGACTGATGGATCAATCGACAAGTCTAAAGCTATACTTGTGGTCAAAGGCTTTAAACAAAAGGAAGGATTGGATTATTTTGACACTTACTCTCTAGTTACAAGAATAACTTCCATAAGGATGCTAATAGCAATAACATCAATACATGGACTTGAGATACATCAAATGGATGTAAAGACGAGATTCTTGAATGGTGAGTTAGATGAAAAAATATACATGGAACAACCAGAAGGGTTTATTGCTCCTGGACAAGAAAGGAAAGTTTGCAAGCTTGTTAAATCCTTATATAGATTAAAGCAAGCACCTAAGCAATGTCATGAGAAATTTGACAATGCAATGTTGTCAAACGGTTTCAAAATAAACGAGTGTGACAAGTGTGTCTATGTTAAAAACACTCAAAAGGGATGTGTCATTGTTTGTCTCTATATAGACAATATGCTAATTTTGGGTAGTAATATGGATGTCATAAAATCTACCAAACAAATGTTGTCTAGTAAGTTTGACATGAAAGATTTAGGTGTCGCTGATGTTATCCTAGGAATTAAGATCTCTAGGATGGCGGATAGACTTGTTCTATCACAATCTCATTACATTGGGATGATTATTGAAAAGTTTAAGAAATATAACATCACACCCAAAAAGTCACCAGTTGACGTACATCTTCATTTAGCCAAAAATACTGGAGATAACATATCTCAACTAGAGTACTCTCGTATACTTGTCAGTTTAATGTATGTCATAAATTGTCCAAGGCCTGACATAGCATACTCTGTGAGTAAGCTAAGTCGATATACGAGTAATCCTGGCAGAGATCATTGGATTGCCATACTGAGAGTTTTGGGATACTTAAAGTATGTATACTCAAAATTTTAGTCTGCACTATGCAAGATATCCAGCCGTTCGTATCTAAACAAAAACAATAGCTCCAATACTAAAACTTTCGAAATCTTCTGACCTCAAGTATGCCACCAAATATACATAATCTACAAAATTCATGGTACATATGTTCATTAAATCACTTTCAATATCATCTCCAAATAACTCTGCCTGCCAGAAAATGTCTTGTACCATAGTACCCTATAAGCATTACATTGAGGAGTATGTGTATGTATGTATGTATGCAAGTTAAGGGAAGACATACAAAAAATAGTAATTAACATAGTCTACATATATAACATAATTTACAAGAAATGAAAGTAAAACAAGCATACCTATAGAGTAATTAACAGTCTAACTATGTCAAATTTGAGCTTCAATTCAGCTGCTCATAGTTGTTGCCCCTGGCAGACCACAACTAGTAAACCAACAAACTAATGATATAACATATACACATTTAATGAACTGGTCAAAGTATAACAGCATAGCATTCACGTGCCCCCACAAAAGGGACATTGAAAAATTAAATTTCCATGTATAGCATAACACGTTCAGGCATATAGTGACGAAAAGCTTGATTTTTAAATGAGCGTCTCATCTTCGATTCGCAATGTGCATCCTCATATAAGATAGATGGTTTAAAATTCTAATGGTGGCAGACAACCTACTAGCCAGCTTGTTGTTTCCTCACTAGGATTGATTCCATTATTCAAAGGCATAAGAGATGCCAAGAACTCAAGATAACATCAACGTCAAATGGAAACTCCAAAACAAACATTCAACCATCGACAACTAATCAATCATTGGTCACTCAAATTCATGGACAACCATCCAACCAACACATTAAAACAGTTATGCAAACTAGGAATTAAGGAACAAGACAAGCTATCTATAGAGTGTGCAATCTGCGTTTCAGACTTACAACTACAAATAATTTTCCCAAATCAACAAGGAAGAAAAGAAAGAGGACCCATTTGAAGTGTCCAACCCTCTCAAATTTAATTGCCAAGAAGCCTTACAAGGTTTTTTCAAAGGAGTACTAAAAATGAGTTTTGAATAGCAACCATTTTTATCAAAAGTTCGCACCTTGGGGCACCTCACAGGTCTCTAAGGACCATTGATGCGTTGACCACATAAGTCCTACAGGTAAAGAAGTCTTAAACTCGAAACTTTAGTAAAACAAAAAACTCCAGAACAATCATGTTAAAAATTACAATTTTCGACGCTTGGTAATATGCAAATGATGCAAAATTCTGCTGGTTAAATTAGAACTATGTGTGATTCAAAGATATGGTTATCTTGGTAGGTGTTTTAATTTACCACCAAAATCTCTACCCAATGAAGACACATATCTCTACCACTAAAACAATCATAGCCCTTGAATCACCTTGATTTATTCTAATCAGTCAACTTTTGCTAAATATGCAGAATAACCAGGAAGACCCTAAAATGTAAAACTTAGTCCTCAACTTTTTAATTATTACTAATGTACAATGTAACCATTTTCAAATATGTACAAAACAAGAATAAAGAATGAGCTACGGTTATATGTATTTTCAAGTAAAAAAGATCAAGAGAAATTAAATGGAACTTCAGCATATTATTTTGTAAGAATGTTCAAGAGAAGAGCTCCTTGACCAGCCTGTGAATTGGCAGAAACACAGATTATGTATACTAATTTTATAAAGCAAAGGACATATGAACAACTTAAAGAATCAGATGATATCAACCTACGACTGTGGTCTAAAAGATACATGAATAAGTTCACACTTTACATTTTGAAGTAAACATTGATTATGCACCATGAGTTTTAAAGTAAAAATGATAAATTTAATTGATTTTTTTTAAATCCCAATAAAAAACACACACACACATCAAATTTCAAATTTCAAATTTCGAAGTAAAAACAAGAAATTCTTACCAAATAAATTGAGAATCAAAAATGAAGTGAGCAAGACCATTTTTGAAAGGGACAAACCGATTGAGAAGCTCTAACTGATTTGTTAAAGTTAGGGTTCCAAAATCTAAATAGTATAGTAAAAGAAGTTGGAGACACCACAACACCAACACAACTTTGATTCAAACTCTCTTCCTTTCTTTCTCTCCCATATTTTTCTTCTTCCTCAAATTTCAAAACTTTTTTCTCTCTTCACAATTCTTCTTCTGAAAGATCGAGATTTAGTAATGGAAAGTAATGGCGACAGCGAGTGGATTGGAAATACGAGTAGAAGGAGGAATCTTAAGAACAAAATCTGATGATGAAAATGAAGTTGAGAGGTTTTCCAATCCCTAGAGAGCAGAAGTATTAGAGAAAAAGAAGGGTGGTTTCGAGCGTGGATATATTACTTTTTTTCGCGAGATGATTTGCGCATAAGTTTTTAATTTTTTATAGCCACGGTCCACTATCTGGTCAAAATATAAACCACTGTTTACATGAAATAGTGGGATATCAAAGCTAAACATGTTACACCGTGGTATATGGCATATTAGATCCCACGGTTATCACAAACTAGTGGCATAAACCACTATCAAAAAAGTTAAACTCATTTCTACCGTGGTATATGGATATTGGCCACTGTTTTTGTAAAAACAGTGGTATATAAATTCGGACCTACCGTGGTATATGTGTATTTTTGTAGTAGTGATTCATGCACTGACTATCATTAAATGTACATAGCAATAAGTTTCTGGGACCCACAGTTAGACAACTTAATTTTCATATCCTGTGAAAATTTAACTAAATAGCCTCAAAATGTGTAATATGTGAGTAATGACTCAGAGGAGTAGTTTTTCCGAATAGAGAAGTTCATATGTCTACTTACTTGATCACTACCCGAATCCTAGGTGAGAATTTAGGCCTTCTTTGGATCGATATAGCCAAAAATTCACACCTGTAAAAAAAATTATCGCTAGTCGCCCCACTGAACCTTTCATTAACCCTTTCTATTTCACCAAAAATTTATTACCCATCTATTAACCACAAATAAATAAGCCCACCTAGATGATGAGTATGAGAAATAGGATGAAGTGCAGAAAAATGAAGAGAAAAACTTGTCACAAATCAAAATCAGTTACCTGCTTTAGAAGAAAAGAAAAGGAAAAATAGAAATATGTTTCCAAAAAAATTTGAAAAATCAAAGTTAGAATTTCCCCCAAAATCAAATCAAAAGGGAATACAAAAGCTTAAAAAACCAAGTATGGAAACTCATGTTAGAAGCAGGAAAGAAAATAAGGATTTCTCTAGTATAAATATCTCGAAGACCTTATTCTCTCATACTTATCATTTTTTGAATTTTCTATTCCATTTTCTTCTACACTACCACCTAAGCCCCATAACACCTAATAAAGACCTCTAGCTCAATTAGGAGTAGGGTGGTGTGATAATAAGTAGTAGATGTGAATTCTTGACCTCGGCTGCTATGACTATCATTGAGTATGTGAGGAAATGTGTGCCCACTACACACTAGAGTTAGCAAAACTTGAGTGGAAAAATGAGAGAGAAATTGTGTTTCGACACATACCTGTGAGAACCTACTTAAGGACGCTATCCAAAGGATCCAGAAATGTCCCTGCTCATACATTTTATTATAAAGATCACTGCACGCATGCTCATATATAGATGTTTTGATTATTGTATGTATATTAAATTGAATTTCAAAATAATTAGTCTTTGTTTCCCTCGCTAGTGAAATGTATATAGATATCTAAGATTAATTAAGGGAACAAGCCTTTGTTACTGAGTTGTTGTAGTATAAATGAAGTTTGTGAGTATCTTCTCTGGAAAACTCTCACTAGGTTATAACTCGTTCACTAGAGAATTCCTAGTGGTTCAAGGCCTTGTTGCATACAGTCAATGCAACCGCACTCTGTGAAATGAGACTTAGTTTAGGACAACACAGTTTTGGCCACTTATCATTTTAATGTCTCTTCTTCGCTTAAGGACAAGCAAAGTGTTGTTTGGGGGTGCTGTGATAAGCACCCAAAACTGTAATACTAAACCCCGTAGAGACATAGTATTTTGGTTAATTATGTGTTTAATAATCATGAAATAATTATATTTTTGTACTTTTGCAGGTTTCACAATTAATGTGAATATGATGATAAAACATGCATCAAAGTACGGGAATATTGTGCATACTCGAAGTCTTCCCACTCAGCTGCCCCAGTGAAGCCAACATAGCCTGACTAGAGCCGAAGATTCCAAAGGAACAAAACCAGTGTAGAACGGGTCCACGTGTAAAGAAGTAGCAAACTTCCGAAGCTCACATCTTTCAAACCTGGACGCCGAGTTCGGAAAGTGAACTGCTAGAACGACCAGGGTGACAAGCTCTACGCAAAAATAGAAAGTTGTAAAAATGCCAAAATCCGGGCTGCCACTAGATACAGCGTGGACCCACTCTGTGGGCCCACAAGAAATGACGAGTCAGCATAGGCAGGTGGAAAGTGATGGTCACTTGTGTGTGACACCTTGCACATAAGAAAAGACAAAGAAATAAATACAAACTAGAAAAAGACAAGTCTTGTTAAAAGGTTTTGGATTTTTCTAGAAACATAAAAAGACAAAAGGAATTAAATGGGGAAGGTTTCACGTGAAAGGGCCACATCTATATATTGGAGATATGAGAAAGGGACCTTAGTTTTGGTTTTTAGTTTTTGTCTTTTTAGTTTTTAGCTTTTCATTTCCTGCTTTCATTTCCAATACGTTGTCTTGCTTTCCCTTCCAGTAGCTTTCATATCAGCATCAGTACTGTAAGTCCTTTTACTTAATAAAAGACAGTTCTTTTTCAGTTAAATTCCTATTCTTTAATTACTTGTTTAGTATATACAATAAGATTAATCTATCCATCATGACCATGAGCTAAAATCCTCCCTAGGGGGAGGGTTAATGACGCTCATGTTTCGATCCGGATTGACACTTTAATGTTCCAGAATCACTACTTAGGAATTAGGTGTAGATTATGCATCCGGTCCCAAAATGATTGAGATTGTCCAAGTTTGGAGTGTTGATGCTCCAGAACAGTCTCGCGAGAGACCCAAAATGTCTCGCGTGAGACTCTATGGTGTCATATAGCTCTCTAATTTGTCCAGCTGATGTAGAATCGAACCAGGAGCTAAAATGATATTCCAGAGATGGAATATTAGTTCAACTCCTTATGCTAGTGAGATGACCTTAGAGATGCGTGCATCTCATTAGGGATCGATATTCGACGCCGTCTCGGGTTTGTCTATGAACTCGAGATGGATTAGAGCTGTAGTGATGTGGTAGTATAACTATTGAAATTGATTCTTGCATGAGTATGGTTAACCCTTATCATGTATCTTTATCCCTGTTTATTTTACGTAGAAAGCAATCGTTATTATTTTACGTTACTTGCATTACCGTTAATTTACTTAAACCAACTAAATAACCTAAAATCCTACTCACTAAAAGTTGTAAATCCAGTTATGAACCTTGCCGAGCCCTAAGGTATGGACGATCCCTTACTCGACCTATCCTACCAACCCACGTAAGTAAGGTAACTTGACTAAATGGACGTTTACAGACTTTGGACTGCAGACTTCGGACTGTGGACTTCAAACTTAAAGGACACAAAACCTTAAATTACTGTTTATCAACTAACACCAAGCCTGATGTAGCCTTTGAGGTTAGTGTTGTTTGTCAATTTATTCATGCTCCTCGTACATCTCACATGGATGTTGTTTATCATATCCTGAGGTATCTCAAGTCATGCTCAGTTCTTGGTTTGTTTTATGCATCAGGTAGACAGTCAGGACTGCCTTGTTATACATATGCAGACTATGTTGGTTCCAAGATAGATAGACGGTCTACATCTAGTTTATGTACTTTCTTTGGGTCACACCTGATATCTTGGAAAAGTAAGAAACATAATGTTACTTCTAGATCTTCTGCAGAGGCTGAATATCGTGTGATGGCTCAGGGAACTTGTGAGATTCTATGGCTACATTCTCTATTTGATAAGTTGGGTTTTCCGGTGGGACATTCTTCTTAGTTGTTCTATGATAACAACTCAGCCATAAGGCTTGCTTCCGATTCTGTGCTTCATGAGCGGGCGAAACATATTAAAGTAGATGTACATTTCATACAGGAGAAGGTCAAAGTCGGGGTTATTGTTCCAGTGTATGTTCAATCTATAGCACAAGCAACAAATATGTTCACCAAACCAGTTGGACCTTCATTGCTCAGGAGTTCCATTGTCAAGCTAGGCTTGATAGATATCTTTGCTCCTACTTGAGGGGGCGTGTTGGAGAATATACCGGATAATCTAAGATCATTGATTTGATCTTATTTCCATATCTTTTATATTTGTTTCTATTGTAATCACTTCCACTTTAATAAATATATATGGCCTCTATCAATTACGAAGACAAGGAATTCAACAGCTCTAATAAGGAAACTCTTCTAAATTAAGTCATCCTTCTATAACAATATGGAAAACATGGAGCGGGAACGAATATTCATCATCAACACTGGCACAGTTCATGCAAGAAAGTTTCTCCCTACAATGGTAAGAAAGTTTTTCAACTTATTATTCACGAGTCTTCTTACAACGAAGACTCCTTATTGCTTCATATCGATGAAATTATTGTCTCTCTTTCAAAGTCTGTTAAAAATGTTACTAATTTTAGCACATTGTAATTGATTTTCTTTTTTAATAAAGAATTTATTTTTAATTGTAACAAAAAAAATTATTTGCAGAGTAAAGAATTGAAGCTTATATTCTTGTCGAAAAAGTTGCAAATAATGTGTTCCTTAATGCATATACTAGAAGGGTTGGTATAATAAAGAATGACGAATTCAATGATCACACTATTACTTAATTTGCCCTAAAATGATACTCAACATTAATATGTACGAAGGTCAATTATTATATTTTCATGCTTAGTAAGTCTAACAAACATGGGAAGTGAATGGGGAATAGGGCTACCGGATGCTTTTTAAATTTTAGTGAACTTTTTTACTCTTTTGTTTTGGTATACATCTTGCCTCCACTTCATGTCTTCCATCTATATAACTCACTATGAGTTGGTTGCGCAGGATGGTGGTTTTTGCTTGAAGTGGATGGTAAGCTTTTGCTAAAAAGGATCTTTCAACGCAGATAATGTTCTAGAAAATTTGTATAAGAGAAACCTTTTTCAACAAGAAGGGTATATGAAAGATCCCGACGGGGTCAAAAACCTTGTTTGTATTAAAGGCAAGAGCAGTTGCTTCAGAATCGGTTTCCACCCATAAGTGGCTCCATCCAACCTTTTTTTTTTTTTTTTTTTTGAAAAGTTAAGCTGGGGGGTTAAGGCTGACCCCCACCTATTTTACTGATAATCAAGTTGTTATATATGGAGTTCCTGAGGCATTATCCTCATACATACCTTCCCTAAGAGTATAGTCATTAGAAGGAGGTTCAACAAAAACACAACTTCTAAGGCCTCAAGCCTAACACCAAATCTATTCAAAGTACACCATTACTAGAAGTACCTCATTCCACCTACTTTCCTTACGAGAATTGTTTTTCCAAGGCTGGGTGATCTTTCGAAACATGCTTTTGGGCCTTATCAAACTCTCGAAAGAAGGTTCCACAATGGATGCAAGCAAATGTCTGACCCATTCGCTCATCCCAAATCTCTTTAATATAACCATCAAGATGCTTAATATTTTTCCTAGCCAAAGAGGAAACTTTCTTCATCATGGCGAGAGTGGGATCATCAATTTCACCATGAGATCGTTGAACGTGCTTCTTAGTTTTCTTTTTCTTCTCAATAGTTCTCCATTCATCTTCATTAATCAGAGTTGTTCCTGCCAAAATTTCAGAAGTAACCTTCATAGAATCTTGAGGATGAGTGCCTTCAACTTGGTTTGTAGCAAGAATAATGTGGTCATTGAAGAACTCTTTCTCTTTCTCTCTACTGACCTCACCATCGATAGTATTCGAGCATTCATCCTCACTTATATTCACAAGAGCTTCATACATTTGGTAGTGCTTGTCTTGGAGAAAATGTAGACTGTCTTGCTGAGTTTCTATGCCAATGACACATTCTCTTATTGTAGTAGCTTTAACTATATCAGAGATAGCAACTAGTGTTGTGTCATTTGCAAGGGCAACAAATTTGTTACCTGCATTCAAATTTCTCACTGATGGACTGTCTAGGGTGGCTTCAATGATCGGCTCATCTGCGACCTTCTCGTGTCTATGTTCCTTTTTCTCCATGCCATTTGAGTGCTCTTTACATTCCCATTGTTCTTCCGCATCGTTTGATCAATTCTTACACTGTGAGCGGCTTTTGGTATTTGCTTTTCACATCCTGTCAAATTATGACCAAAAACCTTGCATTTGGTGCAAATCAGGGGCTTCCATGGGAATTCTAATAGAAATTTATAAATATTCCCACTTCTACTCTTCAATTTAATAGATGCAGACAATTCTTTAACAGCATTGATATCAATACAAATCCATCCAACCTTTGGTCACTGCATATTCCACACCCTCAATGACAGCAAGGCATTCTGTTATATAGTTTAACCCGATGCCAACATGTTTCCATAGTGAAAATTTAAAGTCTCCACTATGATCTCTTGTTACGACTTACGATTCCAGGATTCCCTATATATCGATGCTTCATCGGTGTTGTGCTTCAGGATCCAGGAGCATTGTTTCATTTGCAGGGCTTTTCTTGGTCTGCTCGCCACATTCCAAAATGAGAAGATTTTCACTTCTTGAGGTGTTTTGAAATTGCACGCCTGAGAAAGGAAACATGTGGTTTTAATCTGAGTTCGAACATAAGCTTTGCAGTTCCACAAGTTGGGAATTTTATCTTCGAAGAAAACTTTATTCCGTTGTTTCCATACCATACCAGAAACAATTGCCGCAGTCCAGAGATGTTTCATACGAGGGCTCCAAGTAATACACATACTTATGGCATCCCTTGAACTAATAAAATGTTAAGGGTTCCCAAATTAAAGCATGTGAAATCCATTTCCAAATTAAAGCTGCTGCGAGAAAGAACAGTGCCAAAATAGGTGGTCATGATCTTCAGAATTTCTTTTAGTCGACAGTAAGATGTCAATCATATCTTCTGTTTCATAACCCTTTCGTCAATAGGAATTCCCTTTAGAGTGATCTTCCATGCCATAGAAGCCACTCGAGGATGATGAAAGAATTCCACGGGGTCCTGTGCCACCATACCAATGGTTTTTTATCTCGAACTGAGTCATAGGTTAACTTCATTGAGAAATCACCTTTCAAATTTGGGCATCACAGCATATAATCCTGTTGAGCATTGCTTCTGAGTACATTACTCACATTCAAATTAGCCATATCGATAACTTCTTGTAGCTCATTTGTAATACACCATCTGTTTTGGTTAAGAAAATCGCAAACTTTGGCCCTGCACCCTTTGAGGTACTATGTACTGATGTTCAACAGACCCTTAAGAGAGTTCAAACCCAACCAGTTACTCCTCCATATATCAATCTTCTCGCCATTGATCAGTATCCACTGAGATCTTGAGCGCACATCATCCAGTACATTTTTAATCCCATACCAAATAGTATAAGGTTTATAGAAGCTAATAAGTTCTCCATCAGAGTTAAGATATTTGGCCCTTGTTGAAGTATACAGGTGTGCGCCTATCATCTGTGTGTTAGTTATAGGCGTGCGCCTATCAGTTCGGTCTGTCAAAACGGACCGTGTTTAGTGTTTCCTATTTTCATGTATTAGACTTATTTATATGTAACATAGTGCAATGTAACAGAAAATATAAGAACCCTAATTCTCTAGCCTTTATTTTTAACTTCTTCTTCATCAAATACATTAAGACCTTTAGTACTATGATGTTGTTATGATTCTCCTAGCATCTCACAACATGGTATCAGAGCGTCTGGTTAAAGATCAATCAAAGACCTATGAATAATCAAACTTAAAGTCTAAAGCTTGAGTCTTGTTTTCTTTTCAATCTCATTGGCTCACTTCCACACAACTATTTATCTATCTCTTCATATTCAAGTTATTTGCTTTACAATGGCTGAAGTAACAGTTATTCCAAAGATCGATGAGTTTGGAAGCACATCTATTTTCTCTGTTGATATGACTTCTGTGAAATTGGAGGGTGTTGCCAATTACCTTCAATGGGCGAAGCAGTTAACGTATACCTTACTGGCAAAGGTAAAGAAACATATCTTACAAATTCACCTGTCACCACAAATGATAAATCAAAGGTGACTTGGACAAAAGATGATGGCTTGGTTAAGAATTTTTTGTGGAATACTATGGAAAAAGATGTATGCAATACTATTCATTTTTTTTAAAGACTTCTAAGGAAATTTGGGAGTATCTATAAGAATTGTATTCTCAATTTCAAAATATATCTCGTATCTTTCAGTTATATGAAGATATATTTGATCTGAATCAAGGAGATATGTCTATTTTTGAGTATTATAATTCTATTTGCAGCAAGTGGGAAGAATTAAATATTTATCATCCGTTGACTACAAATATCACTCAGTTGAGGACACAAAGAGAGAAATTTCGTGTCTCTAAATTTCTATCTGGCCTACATCCGGAGTTTGCTAATGTGAAGGCTCAGGTGCAAGACGAATCAAAACTCCCAACTTTGTCTGAAGCTTATTCTCATATTTCTTGTATTATTTCTCCTTTAAAATCCACTGACATTGCAGCCTTATTAGTTCCTCCAAGCAACAACAACAATACATTTTCCTTTGGTTGAGGTAGTGGAGGTAGAGGTGGCAGAACTAGTCGTGGACGTGGAGGAGGTCGTAGCCAGGGGAGTGGACGAGGTCGTGGTATGGGTGGTTGGCCACCATGTGATCAATGTGGGTGCACAAATCATGGTTCTAATTTTTGTTGGGAAGCATTTGGACGACCAGCACTATCCAAAGCCAACAATGCCACAATTTTTGATAACAGGGATACAAATTCAGTCCAAAAGGTGCAAGACGACCTTGCAGCAGTCATGAAAAGGATACAAGCTATTCCAGCCAGTTCTTTGAGTTCGTCCAATGCTCCCACAACAACTCTAGCCGAATTAGGTAACATATGTTTTCATACCAGTGGAACTAACTCTTGGGTCATTGACTCAGGAACATCTGATCAAATCGCAGGTAACCCCTAGTTGTTTTCCACTATTGATTACACCAGTAAAGTATCATATGTTACATTAGCAAATGGTGCTAAGGCTAAGATTATTGGTCGAGGCTCCATTAAGCTAACTCCTCATGTGTCTCTTCTCTCTGTCTTGCTTGTTCAAAATTTTCCTTTTAATCTCTTATCCGTTCATGGTCTAACCCAATCACTTAATTGTTCTGTCATGTTTTCCTCCACTCATATTGTTTTTCAAGATCTGCAGACAAAGGAACTAGTTGGTGGGGGGTATGAGCGAGGCGGCATCTACTACTTTCAAAAAAAAATTAGGCAACCTCAACAGAAACATGCCCTTATAGTCTCTGTCTCTGCTTCTCTATGGCATAGGCGGCTTGGTCATCTACCTCTGAAGAGTCTACGTTGTCTAGTCCCTAGCATTTTTGTAAGTGTCCAATCTTTTCAGTGTGAAGTTTGTGAGTTAGCTAAACATCATCGTGCTACTTACAAAACTAGTTTAAATAATTGTTCAAGTGGTCCTTTCCAATTAGTTCATTCCGATGTTTGGGGTCCATGTAGAACCACTGGCCTCTTGGGAGCCAAGTATTTTATTACTTTTATTGATGATTTCTCTTGTATTTGTTGGGTTTATATAATGGAGAATCGTTCTCAAGTCTTTCCTATTTTCCAAAAATTTTATGTTGAAATCACTAATCAATATTATGCAAAGTTGAAAGTCTTTAGGAGTGATAATGCCAGGGATTATGATTCAGCTCTGCTTAAATGTTTCTTTGCTGATAACGGTATTACTCATCAAACCTCTTGTGTTGACACCCAACAACAAAATGGGGTTGCTGAGAGAAAGAATCGTCCTCTTCTTGAAGTTGCCTGTAGCAAGGGGCGGAGCCAGGGGGCCCAGGGTACACCCTGGCATACCCTCAACTCAACCAAAAAAAAAGTAGTTATCAGTTAGTTTGAAAAGGGCGCAAGTGAAGAAGAAGAAAAAAATGGCGGCATGTGCTACTGATGTACTTGACGTAGAGAGGAAACAAACTAGTAGAAACGAAACATAAGGGTCATGTGATATGTTAATGTGTAATGTACTTTAATACTTGATGTAGTGAACAGTACCAAAAAGGCAAAAACAATAAAATAGAAACCCAACAATCACTCCACCGAAAAAACTCAACCCATATATAAACCCAAACAAAACAAACCCTCTCGTATTCATAAAAAAAACAGAAAGAAAAAAAACCCCTCACGTACTTTACTTCTCCTCTCCTCCATTCTCTATTACTCTATATTAAAATTTAAGTCTTCTATTCTTCTACCCAAACAAGCACCTTTACACCTACCGGTTTTGTGGAGGTAACTAGGTAACCCTTATATTATTTAATTTTTTGTTGTATTTTTGTACTGATTCCTAAACCATATTATTTAGATTTTTATATGTTTGTAATTATTATTTTATTTTGTGCACATCATTGGTGGTTTATTTTAATTCGTGCAATTTTAATTAAATTGATTGGTGGTTTATTTTAATTGTTTAAATAGCTATGCTAAAGTATTTGATCAAAGAAAAGTCGTTGCCTGCTTAACCAACTAGTAACACAGATCATGTTGTTACTTGTTGGTGTTGAAGTAGGATCCTCTTTGAAGCGAAGTCACCAAGAAACTGATGATGGTGGTGTTGAACAACCTATGTCAAAGCGGGTTCAACATGAAGATCATGAAGACTTGACTTTATCCCGATGATTTTTTAGAGATAGATCAGATGGAATTAGCGGATCAACTTGAGAATTATATCATTGATGTGCGTTCCAATACTAAGTTTGGTAAAGTAAATGGAATTAGGGGCCTATCCAAAAAAATGGTTGAGATGAAGAAAGGCATTGTGTACCCACTTGTGTATTTGTTGATTAAGTTGGCGCTGATTTTACCTGTTGCTACCATTGTCACCAAGTACAGTACGGGTTTAAAACGGTGTACCTGAAAAAAAAACTTAGTTCGTGTTTTAAACGGAACGTCTCGGGAAAAAAAACGAAAAAAAAAGCGTAAAAAAACGTGGGGCATAAAAAACGGGTTTAAAACGGTAAAACGGGTTTAAAACGTATAATACGTAAAAGAAACGGTAAAAACCGATGATAAATAATATAATAGATAAGGAGTTTGATTTTCTATAAAAGTAGAAAAAAAAATAGACACATAAAATAAAAATAATAATAATACAAATGAAAGAAAATTCAAATACATGAAAGTATCAAATTATTATTACTCATCCAAATACTATAAGTTTTAGATTCAGTGCCAAAACACTACTCAAAATAAGATACTACTAATTACCAACCATAATGGCATAATTAAGTACTACAAATAAGTTAATAACTTTAAAATTTTCAATTAATTATTAATAGTTCAAAGAAAAATAGAACGGTCTCAATAAGTCAATCTAACGCCCACTCTTCAAAAAGGTAAACTCCAAAACCCTTTTCTTTTCTAGCGTTTAAAAAAAAAAAAAAAAGGTTTTAAACGGGAGATTTTCAAAATCTCGGGTTTTAAACGTTTTTTAAGTTTAAAACGGGTTTAAAACGTTTAAAACGCATTTTTTTTTAAAACCCGGGTTTTAAACTGGAACCAGGCAATATCTCGGGTTTTAAACGCGTTTTTTTCAAAAAAACGCCGTATTTGGTGACAATGGTTGCTACTGCTACCATGGAGAGGGCATTTTATGTTATGAATATCATAAAGAACCGTCTACGCAATCGGATGGCAGATTAATGGTTGAATAATTGTTTAATAACATACATTGAAAAAGAAGTTTTTGATAGTAACATACCGAGTTGATCTTGCAACGCTTCCAAAAGATGAAGAAGGATGACAAAAAATAAGGAAACCTAGGACAACTATGAAAAAATACTTGTTTAGATTGAATTATTTTTTCTTTTCTTATTTTTTTATAATACATTTATTACAATCATTTTTTTTTATCCGGTTTGAATTTTTAGTTAAAAAAAATTAGTGTATTTTTTTTTTTTATGCTTGGTTTTTGGGTGGCTCACCCTCACTTATATTCTTGGCTCCACCACTGCCCGTAGCTTAATATTTCAAAGCAATCTTCCAAAGTTTTATTAGGCGAAGGTAGTTCTTACTGCCACATATTTGATTAATCGTATGCCTTCTTTAGTGTTAGGTGGAAAAACTCCTATGTCTGTTCTCTTTCCCAGTCAACCATCTTTTTCTCTTACTCCTAGGGTGTTTGGGTGTGTATGTTTTGTTCATAATCTTCAACCTGGTCATGAAAAATTAGATCTTCGTGCTACTAAGTGTGTCTTTATTAGGTATTCTCGTACACAGAAGGGTTATAAGTGTTATAATCCTCACCTTCGAAAGTTTTATATTTGTGCTGATGTAACCTTCTTTGAGGACGTATCGTATTCTCTCAAGGGACAGGTGTCTAAAGAACCTTTCGAGGAAGTTTTGCATTCTCCTACTCCAGTACTGGAAGAGCACATAACTTCATAACATATGCCTGATGGGCGCGCCTATTCCTACAGCACAAACTGAGGGCATGCGCCTACTGCCATCTCCTACTTCAGTATTGGATGAGTGCACTGTTGACTTTCCAGGCCTAATACTGGAAGAGCACACAAGTTCAGCACATATACCTGATGGGCGCACGCCTACTCGATGCAGTCCAACTGGATCATGTGCCCTCGCCTCCTTGCTCACCTCTGGCCCCACCTCCTGTGCATTTGCCTGCTGATCCTCCTTCTGCACTTGACATTCCTATTGCTATCTGGAAAGTTGGATGCCCTCCTAGTAGCACATTTCTTCCTCATCGGTATGCTCAATATTCTATTTCTTAGTTTACCTTTCATGATCATTTACCACCGCCTATCAAGGCATTTGATATCACGTTGCTCTCTGTCTCTGTGCCTACTAATTATAGAGATGCCTTATCTCATCCTAGCTAGAGGCAAGCTATGGAGGAGGAGTTGAGTGCATTGTACTCTAATCAGACTTGGGTGTTTACTCCTCTTCCTCCTTGGAAGACAGTGGTTGCTTGTAAGTGGGTTTTCACAGTCAAACACAATCCAAATGGCACTGCCTCTAGTTTAAAAGCTCGGTTGGTTGTTAAAGGTTTCACTCAGAAATATGGTATTGATTACTCTGAGACTTTTTCTCCTGTGGCGAAGTTAGACTCTGTGCGTATTGTTATCTCTCTTGCAATCAATCACAACTGGCCTCTATACCAGTTAGATGTGAAGAATGCATTTTTGCACGGTGACCTACAGGAAGAAATCTATATGGTGCAGCCTCCTGGTTTTGTTATTCAAGGGGGGCAAGTATGTCGGCTATAGAAGTCTCTGTATGGGCTCAAGCAATCTCCTAGAACTTGGTATGCAAAATTCAGTCAGGTGGTAATGGCTAATGGCATGACTCGATGTGAGTATGATCACTCTGTATTTTATATGAAGACCGAGCAAGGCATTATTATCTTAGTGGTGTATGTCGATGATATTGTTGTTACTGGTTCTGACAAACAACGCAGTGCTCGTCTCAAAATTAATTTATCAAAGAATTTTCAAACCAAAGACCTTGGAGAAATGAAGTACTTCTTAGGCATTGAAGTCACAAGGTATCCTGGTGAAATTCATCTTTCACAGCGAAAGTATGTATTGGATCTGCTCAGTGAGACTGGGAATCTAGGAGCATGACCAGTGGAGACTCCTATCAATCCGAACAACAAACTCCAGTTAGATATGGGAAAGTTGTATGCGGATGTTGAGGGATATCATCGATTAGTGGGCAAACTAATCTATGCTACTATCACTCGTCCATATATTTCTTTTGATGTCAGTGTAGTATCTCAATTTATGTATATGCCCAGAGCTCCTCATTTTCAGGTTGTTATTCGCATTGTGCGATACTTGAAAGGTTCTCCAGGACGTGGACTTGTCTATCGTTCAAATGGTAATCTTGATGTTGTTGGATATACCGATGCTGATTATGTAGGGTCAGTTTTGGATAGAAGATCTACTACTGGGTATTGTACCTTTCTGGGAGGTAATTTGGTCACCTGGAAGAGCAAAAAGCAAACAGTTGTTACAAAGTCCAGTGCAAAGGCTGAGTATAGGGCTATGGCTTAAGGCACTGGTGAATTAATGTGGATACTTAATTTGTTACATGAGTTGGGTTTCTCAGTTCAGTTGCCTATATACCACTCTATTGTGATAATCAAGCAGCCATTCATATTGCCTCCAACCCAGTATTTCATGAGAGGACAAAGCACATCGAGGTGGATTGTCATTATGTCAGGCACAAAGTTGAAACTAAGGAGATACAGATTCCTCCTGTCGCTTCCAATAATCAGTTGGCAGATATCTTCACAAAGTCACTATTTCATCCAGTATCTACTCATCTTTGCAACAAGCTGGGCATGAGTGATATCTATGCTCCAGCTTGAAATGGTGTTGAAGTATACAGACATGCGCTGAAGTATGCTAGTTGTGTGGTAAGTATTTCAAAGATTATTTGATTGAGGTTCTGTCACACCCCAAATTTCCAAAATATTTAAAATAAGGAATTATCCAAGATATAATTATCTCAATTGTCACCCTATTTAATCATCTGAAAACCCAAGACGAAACGAAACCCTAATAACATATTATCAACCACGATATTAAAATCTGAGATCAAATTTAAAACCAAAAGGAACAATCCTTCAATCACATTATTAAACTACAAAGAAACTAACCAACTCTATTACATCTGTCTCAAAAACAAAACCGTACACTTCAGAAAAACTTAAAGCAGAAAACTCCAAGAGCAAATCCAAATCACATGTCCTCATCTACTGTACTCCACCATCTATGTTTCCAAGAACACACCCACGTTGCAAAACAAAGCAAACATGGGTCAGCAAATTGAATTTGTTGGTATAAGTAAGACTAAAATAAAACAACATGTTCAATATTTCAAATAAAGGAACATACTATTACAATCATTTCAACTTGGAAGACAAGTTAGTTCCGTTTTCTCAAAATGGCATGTAGTTTCTTCCCAAGTAATATTTCACCCCCAATATACAATTCCAAAAATCTCAAATAACAGTATTCATCATTCTCACTTTCCAAAATAACTCACAACATAAATACAACTTACATTCCACTTATTAAATGCACATATGATAACCTAATTAAATATGAGTTTGATACACCTTACATTTAAGCCAACACGTCGTCTTAGGGTAGGATATTTACGTCCCTGTATAAATGATTAATAGATCCTACCCTCCTGCAAAACAGAGTTAGACATCATAATAAAATGATTTATCTCAGCCAGTTAAATTTCCGTTCATAATCAAACCTCATTTAAGACATTTAAGTCTAATTGATACAACCTAGTTGGTCCCGTATATTCGGGGAATACCACCTATTATAATACCTATATCAAGGGTGGTCATTCACATGACATCATTACGTCGTAAAGTTTCTACGTGCATAACCATAGATCTCACACTATCACAAGTCATTAATGTACATATCAAGTTATAGTCATTTCGCAATCACATAAAAGATCACAAACATTCACTAATATTATTCACAGTCACACTTCACATCCATAACATCACACAAATTCACATACTTTTTGTTCATTCAATTCCATAATGTATCTTGTTTATTAATCACTTATTTACTGACCTCACCTTTAGTTCCTACTCTACGATTTGCACTTCACACATTTGCCAAATCACACATACCCATGTGCCTCTCTCACACCAAGTACCACTACAAGATATATGTCCCAAGCGGGGATATCGCCTCTAGGAACATATTTACATCTTGCAAACTTGTAACTTGTGAGTCACAACCATCTCTGGGCTTTCTATTTGCATAATCACAGCCTCTTAAAGGCATTCAATATCTCAGGTCATTTATGGCACATTCAATGAATACCTTGGGTCATTCCCACCACATTCAAGGAATACTCATCATACACTAACAGGTCATTCATGGCACATTCAATGAATACATTGGGTCATTCCCACCACATTCAAAGAATACCCATCATAACACTAATAGTCCATTTATGGCACATTCAATGAATACCTTAGGTCATTTCCGCCACATTCAAAGAATACTCATCATAACACTAACAGGTCATTCATGGCACATTCAATGAATACCTTCCTATCACATGACATCTCAAGTCATAATATATCATTACCAAATCTTGAGGTGTGGAGAGTTCTAAAGGTGTGGTTGACTCGTTGAAAATATTATTCTCAGCTCACTTATCATTTTACTAGCATTAATCATGCATAACAATTGATCACACGTACAGAAAGTTATTTTCACACATCAATGCAAATCAATCACATATTTAAATATCATTGAATGCAACACGAATGGTCATCAATCAAATACAATTCAAATAGCCACAATCACGTACACAATTAAATACTAACATTATATACATATAGTTATCACAAAAACTAATATATAATATAGTGTTGCACCTGTACATAAGGCTGTCTACGTATCCAATCTTTCAAGATTAGAATCAAGTCTTACGTAGTTCTTAACCAATAAATATCAACATCTTTGTATGTACCTTCAAGGAAAACAATAATTTATACTATATATAATCACATACAATAAGTTTCATATACTCTCACAATCATATATGTAAGATACACTATGAACTTTTAAATCCAAAAACTCACAAATGGATATTTCTCTACTTTTGATTCTAAAAGAAAATGATCTTATGAACCATGTCAATTCCAAATAAAACCACAATCTAAAAGTAGGCTACAAACACTATATAAAACACCCAAGAAGAGTTTAAGAGAATCTTAGTTCATTACTAGACATATTTCCCAAAACATGTTCATGCACATAAAGGATAACACGGTAGATTTTCTAGCCAACTTGTCAAAGCAATAATTTTTCTACAGTCATCCAAATGATACACCATTTGATTATTTGGAAACTAGGATATGTATACTTATTTCTTCATGTAGAACTCAAAGTCCCAACCTCAACCCATCTAGAAGTCTTAGGTCAAAAACGGTAAAAATCCTAATTTTCAGCAAACTAGATTTATGACGGACTATCTTCCGAATGGCACAACTATTTTTACAGGTATCTAAATGCATCGAAGATTTTTGTGTTGAAAACATAACACACAGAACTTACTTTCTTATGTTTTACAAAAATACTCAATCTCATTCTAAAAGTGCTAAAATTAGGCTCGAATACAGTGCATAGAAACTGATTTCTGATGCATTGTTTTCTGCCAGTCAAACTTCCAAACATCATAATTAATTCCACGGACCTTTGAATGTGATGAGGCCAATTGGAATAGAAAGAAGACTTCCAGATCTTACTCTTTTATGTTTTATAAAAATTCTAACTCTCAACCTAACTATTTTAAAACTGAAATTAAACACAGTACACAGAAAATGATTTCTGACGCACTGCTTTCTGTCAACAAAACTTCCAGACATTATATATATCACCACAGACCTTGGAATGTGACAAGGCTAATTGGGTTGGAAAGAAGACTCAGAAAACGCACTTTTTTCTGTTTTGGCGAGAATTTGAATCTGACCCTAACTAGGTGAAAACTTGATTTCAAACCAGGCACAGACCGAATTTCTGCAGTTAGAAAATTCTGACGTGCCAACTTCCGAAGGGTGTAACTCTATCTACATAAACCAAAATTCTATGGGGCTCTTTGAGTTTGAAAGAGGGCAGATAACACTTACTTAACATGCTTTAACGAAAACCAAAATCAATCTCTAAACACACTGAAATTCATCTCCAAATCAAACAAAATTCATTACTTGAACAGGACCAAACAACACCAAATTTTGCAACAACATAGACACCCATGTCAGTACTTATACATCCGTTACTAGTATTAGATATATATGATTTGAGACCTCATATGATTTAATAGTAAGGTTCATGCTCATCTAGGGTCTATATACAAAAGCAAAGGTAATAGATAAGTTCAAAACTAAAATAAGGTTAAGCTAATGCATTACTAAAGTGTGATGACTTAGCCTTGTACCATCTATCTGAGTAATCAAAACTCGTCTAAAATACCAATACATTGGCATCCCCTGTCATGATTTATTTCTTATAAACATTCTAGTGCACAAGCAAGATGAACAAATAGTCGACAGTGTATTTCAAGCACACATAATCATTGCTTTCCAGATGCTAGATATCATCTTGTGGGTCATGTCAAGTAAGACAACTTTGTATTTAACCATACATGGAACAAATGAATGTATATATCCATGCTTAACAATCAAGCACTTCCGGCTATTGATCACATATATCATTAATTGAAATAGTATTCTAAAAAGTTGTTTCTATAGCATGTATGACAATCAATCATTACCACTTATATTTTATAATTCAAATTTAATTCAAATAAGTTGCACCAGTAGCTAAATATAAAAACCCGTACCTTCTATTTTATTTTGAGGTACTTGAAAACAATTTTAAAAAATAGGCTTGCATACGGTTCGGTAGACAGCACTCACGAAGAATTATATATATAGCGAAAGGATTTTTGGACATCAATAACTCATTATGGCTTTGATCAAACTAAATCATTTCTTTGTATATCAACGATTCCAATCAACCAAATAATCAAATTACTAACTAAAAATGTATAAATAAATCAAACAAATTTTTTAAATAAAAAGATTTAGACTACTCACTGGAATTAATCGAAAAGCAAAAACGTTTGTTTACGTAACAAACTCGAAAATCGATTACGCGTTGAGATGGTTGTCTTTTTCCTTTGACTCCTTTCTCTCTTTCCCCCTCGCTACAAAAAGGTTTGCTTTCTCTGTCTTTATACTCTCTCTATTTTCTCTCACACACGTTTCTTTTCTTTTTCTTTTGGTTCTCTTTTTCTTAAAAAAAAAAACCCCAAAAACAAGAACGAGGGTTTGGTAAAACCAAAACCCCACCCCTTATTTTTGGTAACTATACTTATCCCACTTCCAAGTTTTTCTCTTTCTATATTTATCATTATCATTATCTTTGCTTTAAATTTTTTTTTTTTTTTTTTTGTTAATATTTTATTTCTAAGCACTAATAAATAAGAAGGAAAAATACGGATGTTATAGGTTCACCATAAATTGTTTAGAACTTGGATTGAATGGGATTTGTGAAGGAGAAAATGTAGTATTCTTAGTATTTAGGACTTGTTTTTATGGACTCTACTTGTATTGAATGAACAACTTGAAAAGAAACAAGTTGATTGATGAAAGAAACTTGTTTGATTGAATGATTGAAACATAAACTTGAAAGAAATAACTTGATTGAATGATTTAAATATAAACTTGAAATAAAAAGAAATGAATTGAAGAACAAATAGTAAAACAAACTTGAATGTAAATGACTTGAAAAATAAATCCTACACTACTCCTACATGACACTAGAATACGTCTAGATGTATTCTCTCCTCCTATTTTTTTCGTTCTTATACCCCTACTTTTACAAAAGTTTGATTTGCCCTATCCCTCTACAATCAAGACACCTCACCATGGTCGTTTTATGCTTTTCCTTTTTGCGTTTTCTTTTGCTTTTGCATATCTTCTTGATCAAGCTAGGTTTTGAGCAAGTCTTCTTTTGTATCAAGGTCATCCATCTCTAGTCTTCTGAGTTAAGGACGTGACTTTTAGTTCTCTGGTTTTGAGTCTTTGACCTTTGACCTTTGACTTTGACTTGACTTTGAATTTAACTTTTTCGTAGCAGCTTCAAGTCTTCATAATAAGTGCAAATAAGACTCCTTTTGGTGCTAAGATGCAACTTTTATGATAAGTGGTCTGAATTGCTCTGTAACCTAAAAAAGACAATAAAAGCTATGAGTAGGGTTGTGCATAAATCCGATATACCCGACAAAACCGACCGACCTAACCCGAACCGTGCTATACAGTCGGTTATTCGTTTAAGATCGGTTCAGATCAGTTAAATATATGGTGTAACCAACTAGGTTGGTTCGGTACTCAGTTTGTATTTGTGAAAATAAAAAATAACCGACCCGACCCGCAATATACTAGTATATTAGAATATAAATATTCAATTTAATGTAAAAGTATATATACTAATAAGAAGCTAACGCCCTAACCTAATAACTTATGTTTACACTTCATTTACAAGGGCCAGCCGCCACCCCCTCCAAACCAAACCTCCATTTCTTTGAATTCTCATTATTTTATTTTTTTATCCTTGATTGACTCTTACCCATTTGATCTAATGGGGATCTTATTTGATTTATTCACTATTTAATTATTTATTGGAATGATACTTTTTCGAAATCTATTATTTGTTTTTCCTGGATTTGATTTAATGGGCTTGAATCAATATATGTTTCTTGCCGAAATTTGGGATTCAAAAGACCTTTTCTTTGCCTTTTAATCCTCTGATTGTTTTCTTTAAAATGGATTTGATGAACTTTTTTATTTAGTTTCTGTGATGAATTTTCTTGAGAAAATTTCAATAGTCTTTAAGCATCGTTTGGATTTTTTTAAGTCCTAATAATCGTTTGGATGCTTTTAAGGATTTGGGGTTTCCTTGTTTCTTGTTTCTGGAACTTTAATGGGTTGCAGGTGAGAAGATGTTGAGTTGGCAAGAAGGTAGCCAAAGCTGGCACAAATTCATAAACAGTCGTATAGCAGTTGAGATATCGGGTCGATTAAGATCGGGTAAACCGTAACACACTCGGTTTCGGATCGGATATCGGTTGTGTGGGAAATTGGTCGGATCAGTTTCAAATCAGTTAAGTCCAGGTTATCAGTTCGGTTCAGTTACTGATACACATAAACCAACAGGGTCGGTTCGGTGGTCGGTTTTAACCCATACCCGACCCGAACCGACCCGTGCACACCCCTAGCTATGAGTTGCCTTTTCATTATGCATAAGAAGGGTTGTAATGAAGTAATGTAAGAGTAATAAAATGCACATTTGGAAGCTGATCACCACCACCAAATAGCATCGTGTTTGTCCTTAAGCAAGGATGAGAGAAAAAACTAAGATTACAAATGAGTGATTTATTATTATTATACTAATCTCATTTTTCAGAGTGCGATTGCATTGACCATATACAACAAGGCCTTAAACCACTAGGAATTCCCTGGTGGATTAGCTTAAGCCTCATGAGAGTTTTCCAGAGAAGGTATTCACAAACTTCTTCTATTTAGTACAAAGGGTCTTGTTTCCTTATTTATTCTCAGAAGTCTATATATCTCATTAGCGGGGAATAAGGACAAGCTCTTTTGAACTTAGAATAACATATGTACATTAATTTAATCATCTAAAGATAAATGTGCAAAAATGAGCAATAAAATACAAAAGCAGAGTCGTTTCCAAAACTTTTGGAGAGCTTCCTTAAGATGGGTTCTCACAGGGATGTGTTAAAACACAAACTTTCTGATAGATTCACCCAAGTTTTGTTCTCTCAAATGCAACGGGCATTTATATTCCTCACATACATGAATGACGTCCAAAGGAAACTGGGGTCGATTAATCACACTTGCCACTTACTATCACACCATCCTATTCCTAATTGAGATAGAGGTATTTTATTAGGAGTTACGGAGGCTAGGGTGATGGTTTAGAAAGAAAAATAAAGGGAAAACAAAAATCTGATAAATTGAGAAATTGGGTCTTCAAGATACTTGTAACTAGAGACGAACCTCATTTTGTTCTTTGCTTTCGAATTGTGATTCATTCTTTAGCCCTTTGGCTTTGTGACTCCATATGATTTTGAAATTTTGGGAGTTCTAACCTTACTTTTGTTCCTTTTTGTTTTTATTTTTGATATCGTATCCCTTTTGATTTTGAACTTTTAGGAGATTCGATTTTTTACTCCTTTGATTTTTTAGAGTTTTGGTTTTGGATGGGTCTTTCTTTTCTTTTCGAAGCAACTAACTAATCTATTTTTGTACAAGATCTTCTCTTCTCTTTTTCCAAATATCCATCCAATTTTCAATTCGATAGCTGGGTAAGCTTTTTATTGTGTGTTCTAACCGGTCAGGGATTGATGGTGAAGAATAAAAAGGCTTTTAGAAATTGGTGAAGGCTCAAGAGGGGTAACTAGAGGAAAAATGATCTTTTTGGGTTTTTAACGTTTATTTTGGCTATATCGATCCAAAAGGGGCCTAAATTCTCTCCTAGGATATGACGTGGTGATCAAGCAAGTGCACGTATGGTCTTTCTATCCTGACATCTTTTGTGTCATCACTCAATAATCATTCAGATGAGGTTTTTGGCTAGATTCTCATATGATATGAAACTTAATTGTTCTAACCTTGGTCTCAGAATCTCACTGTTATATACAATCAAATGCTTATGCATGTCATTCATGAAAAGATGTAGAAACTATTGTACGTATATTAGTCTAAGTTTGAAGAACGAATCCTATTCTATTGCTATAATGAGACTTCTAGACTTTTTATTCATCATGGAAAAAGGAAACAAGACTTTAATACTAAACAAAAAAATATTTTTGGTCTTTTTCGAAAAAATAATTTTAAGAAAGGAAAAAATATACTACTATAAAAAATATAAGAAATGCATAGTTTTTGCAAAATGTTATTATACCACCCCCAAATAGAAATATGTTTTGTCTTCAAAGTATGAAAAGATAACAAAAGAGATTACCATATAAACATGAGCAAAAACGGCAATACTATAACACCCCGTCTTTTTTTTTTTTTCCTAGTATAATAATAATAATAATAATAATAATAATAATAATAATAGATAAAACAAAAATAGGATAAACATTAGTTAAGGATAGGAAACCCCGTAGGTTAAGAGATAAACTTTCATTCCTTGTTTTTCGCGGGGTTTTAAAACAAAAAGGAGTTTGCACGGAGAGTTTTGAAACACAGAGAGTTTTAGACAAAAAAAGGGGGGGAGAGTTTTATTGAGAGAGAAAAAGGAAATTTTTCTAGAAATCTACTGATAGCTAGTTGATAGTCGGAGTGTACTGCGGGTAAGCAGAGAATACATCTTTCACTTCACTGAACATGAAATTTCTTACTCTTATTACTCATACGGCCTGTTTTTGGGTTTACTGACAAAGTTATAAAGATATCAGTTTTCTGTTTTACTGCTCATTTTAAGTTTCTGTTTTTGCTCACTCTGTATGCGGAGGAATTGGAGAATACATATTGTGTTCATATGGTCAATTATACATTTAAAATTTTATGGTTTAACTACTGTTTTTCACAGGTTCGAAATTGTCTCCGGAAAACTGCCCCGATCCATTGAAACAAAACGAGTACATAAATTGATTAATGGTTACTGTAAATGTCGTGGTCGAACTAGGTAGTTATATATATGCATTTTTATTTTGAATTGACTGTGATTGTTGGTGTAGTGAGATGTGGGCTGTCGAAGCTTTGAAGAAGTTGTTAATGGCATTGCCTGTCCTATTTAATTTGGTTTGAACTCTTGTTGTTGGGTTTTTTAAATGTGTTGATTTGAGGTTGGTATTTGATGTTTGAATGGGTGCTGGAGAGGGGGCGATTGAAGCTTGAAGAAGCATTAATGGCCGCCAAAACGCGATTTTTGAGAAGGGAGGGAATCGCGGTTTTGTGGTATAGGCATATTGGATTTTTTGTAAGGGTTAAAATCGAGTGGTTTAATAGTGGTGGCGAGTGGTGGTTGTGGTAGCTGCTGTGGTGGTGGAGGCGCTGGTGAGGGAGGAAGAAGATGACCAACGAAATTCTTTTGTTGTTGGACTTGGGCCGAATCAGTAGATGGGCTTGAGTGTTTTAAAATTTTAGATTTCACTTTTGGACTTAATTTTTAGAATTTGGGCCTGAGTCTTTGGGCTTTTGGGTTAGATGAGTTTAGGACCGGTTGACTGCTGTTGACCTAGCTGGTTGACTACTGTTGACCCTTGGCAGGTTGACTTTGATTGTTGACCAAGGTTGACTTTGACCAGTTGACCCAGTTTGACCTTTGACTTGACTAAGATTAGGTCTATTATGATAGGTTTAGGGCTATTAGCAGGCTTGGCTTTAGGCTAAGACCTTTCTATATATACGTGTGTACGTGTATTAACTACTATGTGATGTTTCAGTCTTTTATGATATACAATGCTATGACACTTAGACATCAATCTAATTAATAACGCATAAACAATAATACATGAAACAAGATACTCCTCCGTTCTCTGAAATAATATATGCAATAAAATTCAATAATACGTAAACAAATTTACCGCACCCTTTTAGAACTCTCGACGCCTCAAGTTTTGGAAATTAGTTTATATGACTGATGATGTCATATGCTAGGTGGGCATTTATTGAATGTGCCATAAATAGCCCGTTAGCGTTATAAATGGGTATTCATTGACTGTACCATGAATGACCCGGGTATTCATTAAGTGTGCCATGAATGACCATATTGTTTGGACTGCCCTAGAGAGGAACTAAGGTATTCACCTTGCGGGTTAGTTGAATTCCTTGAGTGTACGAGAATGTAGGAATGGGTATTCCTTGAATGGGGCGGGAATGACCCAGCGCATTCATTGAATGTGTCATGAATGGCCCGTTAGTGATATGATAGGTATTTCTTGAATGTGGTGGGAATGACCTAAGGTATTTATTGAATGTGCCATGAATGACCTGAGTTTTAAGCCCAAAGAGGCTGTGAAATATGTATATGAAAGCCCAGAGATGGCTATGATATTGTGGTATTCGGTGGGAGAGAGGCACACAGGATTGTGTGATTTCGCAAATGTGTGGAGTGCAAATTGTGGAGTAGGTACTAAAAGGTGGGTGTATAAGAAAAGTAATCGATTAATTAATAAGAGAAATTGATTTGATTGTATGGGTGTGCTTGGACTTATATTTGAATACTGATAGGATATCTACATATGTTTATTTATAATTCCTAACTTCCATTTGCAGGAGGGTAGGACTTAATAATATTTTGTATAGGGACGCGGTCCTACCCTTATACAGAAGTGGATATCAGTAAGATTTAATTCAATTACTTAGTTATAAAAATGAGTTATTATACATACGTGCTAAAATAAAACAAACTTAAAATATTTGGCACCCCAAAATTACGCTACTAGTTATAATTATACATACGTGCGAAAAGAAAACAAACTTAAAATAAAACATAAACTATCTATACGGACACTAGGGATCTGTTTAGTCAAAATCCGTGCGTGACCCATCACGATGTCGAGAAGATCCTTCTCCTTGCTGACGTCGGGTCCTAGGGTGTCTATCGCTACGCGGGAGTGCATCTCTAATGCTCATGTCCTTGTGACACTGTGCTGAAAATGTCACTACTCCTGCTAGAAAGACTGCTGCTCCTCTCTGAGGTTTTACTGAGTCACTCTAATAACTTGTTGGCCTTGCCTGAGGTGGTGGACGTGTTGGTGCAAAATCCTCTAGCCCTCATGGAGGAAATGTCGAGTGGCACCTTCAGCTAAGTAGTCCAGTGGCTCGGTAGTGCGTGCTTACTCGGCTCTGGCGGCAGGTGGGTGTGCCAGAGTTTCTTGATGCAGTGGGCATAGATAGGACCAACAGTAGCATCCCTAACCTCCACTAGAGCGCCTGTAGCATCAAACCACCAGTGCTGCATGATCCTAGTGATCAGCACTAGTAGAGGGGCGGTGGACCTCCTAGGTTTGCAAATTTGCTCCCAGACGAAGGTGGCAATGCAGAAGTTGTTCTTTTGCTCCTGAAGAATCCACAGGATGTGGAGCATCACCTTACCGATATCAAAAGGTTTGACTGAGCCTATCAAGTTGAAGGTTGTCCATTGAGATACTGTCAACTAATTCCTTCGCAGCAAACTCTGAAACACGCAGTGTGACGTGGGGGGTTTTCCTACCCCTCAATAAGCGTTTCTTCCATCATCACATCGATGGTATTGTTGTCTAGGGACTGTTCTGTCTGAGTATAGACATTCAAAGGAATCCCCAGAGCCTCACTAACCACCTCCTTAGTGAGCTCAAACATGTTACCATCTCTTACAACCATGATGACTCGGTCATCCCCCCCCTCATTGCATATGGTTATAAAATGAAAGAGTGAGAGAGGGAAAATAACTTCGTGCCTTCCAACAAAACCAAAGACTCCCATCCTCTTCTTCTAATCTCAGCCTTGAAGTACACTTTGGAATTGAATAGGGGTTCGAAATTTTGCTCTGGCACGATTTTTAAGACTCGGGCTATTTAGATTAGAATTTGATAAAATCGGGGTTTTTAGTTCGAATGAAGGTTGAAAATGGAGCTTACTATAAAAATTTGGAAGGGTAGTGTTTGTATGTGGGCGGGCGGTCGCGTGGTTAGGTGTAGCTAAGGTTAGGAAATTTTGGGGAAGATGAGGTTGGTCGGGCGGTCGTGTAGCTTAAAAAGGGTTGATGGCACATTCCTTTTAAGTTGTTTTGAAATTTTGGCCCAAGCCTAAATAAAATCAGATAATTCCGATTATATCCTTAGTGTCTTGACAATTTCAACAGCCGGTCCGCGCTTCGTTACTCATCCGATCTTGACCCCGTGAGGACCAAAACGATCAGCATCGAAAATGCTATGCAAAGGTATAAGGTACATTCACATTCAATGATGGATGAAAAATAGATAAAGGAAAGAACAAAAAAGAACTGAAGGGAAAATATATACAAAAAAAAAAGGAAAAATTTTAATTAATTTTTTTAGGTTTTGAATATGTTTGAACTGAAATTTTAAAAGGTGGGTCGTTTAAAGTCAGATTCCCAAGACTTTAAAGTTTTTGAAAACTTAAGTCAATCCCAACCAGATGGTTGGATTACTCTCTTCAGCTGTGCTCGGTGAGCAGGTGGCTGGCACATGAAAACCTTGAAAACTGAATTTTCACTATAAGGTTGGAGACCGAGACAAGTTGGTGTTTGATAGTTCGAGCACCAGCCTTCTCTCATAGCTCATCTCTTATGTGCGTATGAACTCTTACCTAACCCAGGAATAGTTTTTGGCATGTGTGTCCAAATCTTCAGTTACAGTTCTCTCGAAAGTGCTTGCACACAATCATTGAAACGGATCCATCTAGTTTTGATAGGTGGAGGGTTTTTGTTCGTAACAGAAGACATTTTGGAAAAAATTTGAAGGTTTTTAGGATTAGAGAGATTGAGAATGGGAAAGATTTTGCGAAGAAAGGAAGGAATTTTGAAAATTTGTACAAGTTTGAGTCTTTTAATGTCAGATTCTCGAGACAAATAGAGAAATGGAGGCAAAAGATATAATTAAATAGATAATAGTATCACTTTTGGTTACTCTATTTGTTTAGTTATCGTTTGGAGACGCCTCGTCTCTTTTTTTCTTTTTCTTTTTTTTTTACTTGAAATTCCCAAGCTAAAGATATCTCTAATTATATAGAGGTTTTGACAAGAAAATAAAATTATACGTAAATCTGGTATTATTTTGGTTACTCCGGGGCGTATAATTTTCATTTTTTATATCCTCTAGTTTTGAAAACTATGGAGATATATTTTAAGATTTTCGTACTCAAAAAGCTGTGATTCTTGACTTTAATTTTTTTGAAAACAAACCATAACAGGTAATCTCAAGCAACTTTCGTGTCGGCTCTGGGGCGAACCCAATCTAGACAGACAGAGCTTCAGCTATGCGAGTTGGGGGATTTACTGCATAAGACATGGAATGTCCTAACCCGTGTGAATAGTACTATGATATATACGACCCTTAATAAGCAAAACTGATCTTAAACCGCCCCTAGATTGCGTTTATCTAGGGGTTGGTGATAACTGTAAAAACACGCTTTTACTCCTACTTAACTAATTAAACTCGGCAGAAGTAAAAACGTTAATTAACACTAGTTGTTATCAAAGTTCTACTCTCAATTATCTTATAATAAAATTGGAGTCAAAATTCGTTCAACTCCTAGTTATTTAAACGTAACAATTTCTCTAACTTAAACAATTCTATAATATCAATGAGAGCAATGGTTTAATTACACTAATATGGTGAAAATAACTAATTAAGATATGATTAAATTATACTATGGCAATTTAATGAGAAGAAGAGATTCGGGGGATTTAATTCCACCTTGATTAATTCTTAATAAGCTAGTGTAGATTTTGTTGCAACCCTAATCTTTATGTTTTCACATAAAGGTTAGGTCTTTTTATCCCTAATTATTCATGGCATCTCTACCAACTATTAATTAGTATGTGAGGCAATTGAAACCCATTCTCATGGTGAATTAACTACCTTCTCGAGTGGAATATCTTACTACAACTATTCTATACTAACACATCAAGTCTTCATCAAGGCTTTAATCAAACCCCTCTAATGGAGGTTTAGCTATGAATCATGAGACTATCATAAACATAATAATAAGTAATAGAAGACATAATGAAGAACTACTTTATTAAAGACAACTTGACTTGAATTAATGGTGGCTAGGCTAATAAAACATAAAACTAGGTTTATACTAAATTAAATAACTAATGGGAGAGAGCTAGAGAGAGAGAACCCTAATTTACAACTAAACTAAAGAGGGGAGTAGCCTATATTATTCTAGCTAAGGGGAGGGAGAGAGAGTTGGAGTTGTGCCTTAGTCCTCTTTATATAGGAGAGGATTAGGTTTACAATTTTGGGCATGGACTTTGGAGCTATGTTTTGGGTCATTAAATCAAGCCTAAAACCTAATTACTTAAGTCCAAAAAGGGTTTCTCTGCTAGAAATTACTGCAATAATCTTTTTGTCCACTCTTACTCCTCTTATTGGATCAAGGCCTAGACCATTAGAAATCTCTTTCTGAGCTGGTCGTTTTTACATATGGTAAGCCCAATTCCGAGGTCTGAGTACAAAGATACGGCCTGCAGAAGTTCTGTTGACCTTTATGCTCTATTTCTGCCAGCGTTGACTTTAACTTTTCAACTTTGACTAGGCTTTAAAAAGGTTTTTTTCTCCTTGAAACTTGAGCTTTAACCATAGAACTTCTTAGCAACCAACCTTTTCTCCTTCCTCTTGCAAAAGAAACATATTTCTTCACATATTTGACTTCAATACCTGAAATACACAAAAGCACGTAAACAGTACTAACTCTTATTTATTATAAACATAATTGGTCTAAATGTAATATTATTAAGAGATTAAAACTTCAGTTTTGGGCTCTTATCAAACCACCCCCCCAAATAGCATTTTGCTTGTCCTCAAGCAAATATGAAAAATTAAAATAAGTGACCAAAAATGGAGTTCTAACTAATCTCGTTTCGTCGAGTGCGATTGCATTGACCATATGCAATAAGGCCTTAAACCACTAGGAATTCCCTAGTGGACGAGTTATAGCCTCGTGAGAGTTTTCCAGAGAAGGTACTCACAAACTTCATCTATACTATAACGACTAAGAAATAAAATTATTGTTTCCTTATTTATTCTCAGATATTTATACATCTCACTAGCAATGAATACATAATAATCAATTTGAAATCTAAGCTAATACGTGCATAATAATCAATCATCTACGGATAAACATATATATATATGAACTATGCTATGAAATGCAATAACAGGTCTATTTCTAAAACTTTGGAATATTGTCCTTAAGTATGTCCTCACATATATGTCAAGACAAAAACACTCTGATTTTTCCACTCAAGTTTCACTCACTCCAGTGTGCAGTGGTGATAAGAGCCCAAAACTGTAGTTTTAACCCTTTAACAGTCATACTTTTGGACCAATTATGTGAGTAATAATTAAGAGTTAACACTGATTACGTGTTTTTATGCATTTCAGGCTTCAAAGTCCATTATGTGCAGAAATGTGCCACTTTAGTGAGATAAAGGAGAAAAGGTCGGTTACTAAGGAGTTCCGTGATTAAAGGCCAAGATTCAAGAAGATAAAGCCTTCCTAAAGCCCGGTCAAAAGCTGAAAAGTCGACACGGGCCGAAAATAAGCATTCAAGTCGTGAGAACTTCCGAAAGCCGTATCTTTGGACTCGGACCTCGAATTGGGCCTACCTTATGTCAAAACGACCGGCTCGGAAAAGAGCTTTCCAATGGTCTAAGCCTTGACCCAATCAGAGGAGCAAAAGTGGACGAAAAGTCTGTGAAAGCCAACTACAAACAAGAGGCCTTTTTGATCGAAAGAATGGGTTTTGGGCCCGATTCTCGCCCAAAACATGGCTCCAAGCCCATGCACGATTTTGGATCTGAAAGTATAAAAACTAAAGTTTAGCTCTTTGTTAATGGTAGCTAGTTAGACCTAAAATAATATAGATAATTCTAGATCTGTTTTCATTAATTAAATTAAGCTTTAGTTCCATTTTCAATTCTTGTTTTAGATTAAGTCTTTGAATCATTGTTCTTGATTGATTAGATAAATAAAATAGTTGTTTTAGCAATTTCGAATTGTGTTATTTCAATCTATTAGATCTAGTTTTAATTATTGTTGGTTACCATCTCTTAGTTGTTAATTAGAATTTAATCATTGTTTAGTTTAGATTAGTAAATTTCGAATCTTGATAATATGTGTAGTTTAGATTCATATGGGAATGATTATGAATGATTCAAGGCTAAAACCTCCATTAGAGGGGTTGATGAAGCCTTGATGAAAACTTGGTGGTATAGTGTAGAAGCATTATATAATCTATTCCAATCTAGAAGGTCGTGATTCGCCATGAGAATGGGTGGACGACCTCACATGCTAGTTAGTACTCGGTAGAAATGCCATGAACACTAGGGATTAGAACTCGAATTTCTTGCCGTAAGAACGTAAGAATCGAGATACAAGAATCTATACTAGGTTATTAAGTTGGATTCGAGGTGGATTCAATTCCCCTCTAATCCTTTATCTAGATTCAAAACAATCATATTTTCATAGCATTCGTAGTTAAATTCAAGTAATCAAATTCAGTAAGTATCGTAGTATATCACCTTCGTAAAGCTCTCATTGACTTAAGACTGATTAATTAGATTAGAAAACAATTCCATGCTAGAGCACTAGGAGTGGAATGAATTTGTTACTCCACTCTATTTCGATAGAATTGAGAGTAGGAAACTTTGATAACATAGCATCAAAAATAGTTTAGTTTACTTACGTTTTGATTTCATCGTTCATTTCGTAGGTAAGCTATTCATTTTATAGTTATCAAGTGGGCACACTTTACCTTACAAACTCAATGACGTACAAGGAAGTTGAAGTTGATCAAACACATATGTCACTTACTATCACACTAACTTATTCCTAATTGAGCTAGAGGTCTTTATTAAGTGTTGTGGGGATTAGGTGATGGTTTAAGAATGAAGGAAATGGATATTCAAAAGGACAAGTCTGAGATAATAGGATCTTCAAAATACGTAACTAGAGAAAACCTTGTTCTTACTTTGCTTCTACACTTTGTTTCCATCCTTAGCCATTTTTTCTTTTGGCTTTTGACTCTTTTGATTCTATTTTTGGAGTTCTAACTTTTTATTTTATTAATTTATTTATTTTCTTTTCTTTGGATGGAAACTTTCTTTTCTTTTCTTATTTGAAGCATGCAACTAACAAATTCTTGGTTTCCAACAGGACTTTCTCTTTTCTTTTCTTCATTTCATCTATATTCTCAGACTCATTCAAAAGTGGGTAGGCTGATTTTTATTTTGTTTTGTTTCTTATAAAAGGGTAAAGGATTTGTGGTTTATGAAAAGGCTAAAGAAAGGCTCAGAAGGGCGACTAGCGGAAAATAATTTCATATAGGTTTGAAGTTCTGGCTATATTGATCCAAAAAGGGCATAAATTCTCTTTTAAGATATGGTATAGTGATCAAGCAAGTGGAAGTGTGACTTCTCTATTCGGAATTTACTTCTCCCTTGTGTCATTACTCAGATATTTCACTCATAAGGTTTTAGGCTATATTCTCACAAGATTTGTAGAATAAGTATACTAGCCTAGATTTCAGAAACTTACTGCCAATACAAACATAAATGCTCATGCAATATATTTATGGAAAGATGCAATGACTATTACCTACATATTAACCTAAATTTCTAAAAACTATTCTAATTTAAGAGCTAACGTGAAACTTCTAGACTACTATCATCACAGAAAAAGAAACAATACCAATATTCCTAAGTGCATAGTATAAATACTTTTTATTATTTTTTAATTTTTTACTAGAAAACAAGTGCATATTATACATATATATCCTAATAGGTTCCTTAAATTACGCGTGTTTCTATGCCACCCCCAAACAAAAACATGCTTTGTCCTCAAAGTATAGAAATAAGAAGGATATAAAATACCATGGAAACGCGTGAAAATTTTAGAACACCTACAAAACAAATTTAGAACATACTAATATAGGTAAAGAAAAATATACGCAACTTAATATGAGTTCCACCCATTATGGGGATAACAAAAAATTAAATTGCTTAGGACATAAGCAGACACTAACGAAAAGTAAAACTTACCTCATATCCAACATTTAAGTGTTGTCCTCCTCTTCTATAAAAAAGTGAGGTTCCTTTGCATCTTGCCAAGCCATGATAATTTGCTAGGCCTCACACTATTTATCATCAACCCGTGCTAACCTATTAAGCGTTACTCGGTCTGATAGGGTGTAAGGGGCAACCCAATGAGGTTGTAGCCTCCACCCCGGCCAAGTCATAACACGAAAAGAGCGTATAATGCAATTGGTGGGTCGCATAATGTCAACCCCAACCCAATCCGTGTAGCGGGTACAAAAATCAGGAAAGAAACATACCATGATGCAACAAACCAAGATAGGCATAAGAAGGTACTTATGCTTCATACTATGGGCTCGTGCTAAACTGGACACTAAGATCTGGGGAATGTCATATAGCATACGTCCCTCAGCTAAAGCAAGGAAGACATCACCAGCGGCGTTATTCACAGAAGAAAACCGCCATTCCTCTAAGATATTTAGCATGATAAAGAACATGATGGTGCCTACGTTAAGGGACAAGCTACCAAGGGCTACGTTAAGATGCCCTTGGTCTGAAAAATCCCCACCCCATAAGTCTCTTGGAAATACCCATAGTTATAGAGGTATATATTATCAGACATATAGCCCCATGAGTTTTGGGGAGCAAGTATATGCATCCCAACAGCAAAGGCTACCAAAAACTTGCTGAAATCCATTGTTATATCATCAATGGTGACAGAGAACACTTGTTCCCCATCTGGTTGATAAAAGAACTTACAATTATCATAGAAATAAGCAGTAAGTTTAGGAGAATAAGAGTCATAGGCACTTACCAGTAGAGTCCACCATCATGACTGCATAATCCTAACGTGGAACCAGTATCTATAAGTGTCACTCTCGAGCAATTCTTCAAAGGACTGCTCCGGTATGATTTAAGGAGATTTCATAGCAACAAATACACTATTAAACTCCTTGAAGTGAGTGTGGAAAACCCTAGAAAATTTTAAAAACTGGAGGTCTTGTTGAGGTAAGGGTGCGGGCGCGCTCAGAATAGCCTATGGAAGGGCGTGTGCGCGCTCAACTTTGACTCTGCGTTCCAAGTCCTTAGGTGGGAGCATGCTCTATTATAAGGCAACAGAGAGGGCGTGCGCGCTCCAAGTGTTGTATGTGGTATGAAGTGAGAGGTGAATTTAAGAGGTGATGTGTGAAGTTTAGAGCATCCTATGTATTTATATTAACCCAAGTTTCTTAATCTAAGGTCCTCAAGGTTCCCTAATTGATACAAAAAGAGATGGAATAAGAAAAGGCTTCTAAAGCCAAAATAGAAATAGGCTCCAAAATCAAACCTATAGCTTTTAGGCTTGAATTAAAAATAGCAATCATCCAAATTTCTAATCCTTGAGGTTGCACAAACCAAGAGTAGCTAATTCTAGCTACACCATATTAGCAACATGCTAACACAAACGATATTCTCAAAACCTTGCAATAGTAAATTCCAAATACAGGTGGATAAGGTAAAATACAATGCTAAACAAATAATACCACCCCCAAACAAGTCTGGAAGGTGGGATTCATGAAAAATAGATAGCATGCTCGGACAAAATTTAAACTAACTTGAAATTCAAATAACAACCAAATACATAATCCAAAATTAACTACTTAACTCAACAACTAGAAATAAAAAATTATTCTACTAAAAACAGGGAAATTTCCTAAAACAACAATAATACAATCAACGAACTAGCCATGAGATGAGGATGGGCCAGAACCATCCGTCCTACTACGTCTACGACACTCATGTCTTCCAGAGTCTGCAGAAGAAGAACCCTTATGAGGTGGCAGGTATTGTAGAACTTCTACTTGAAACGTGTGTTGTTACTCCATAAAGACATCCATAGCTTCCCAACGTGCATTATTACTCTGGATGAGAGTCTCCATGTTAGCCTAGAAGTTTGCTTGGCTACGGACAATAGTACCTTGCCTAGTCTGAGTAGCCTCACAGAGGTCACTCAGAGAACGTTGGCCTGTAGGAATCGTCTCATACTCGTTATGGAGAGTTCGCAGGCCACGATGAAGTAATGAAACATGAGCTATATCCGTAGTAGCCCTTTCCAAAGTGTCTGCATCAAAACATGACGTGTCTTCCTCATTTTCCTCATCCAATACCATCTCAGCACCCCTAACCTCAAGCAAATGTCAATCCCTTTGAATACACTCCTGATAAATACATACATTTTCATGCAACTTCAACTTAACCTAACTAGTCTTCAGAACACATCCCCAATACAACATAACCTTCGTAATCAATGTAGGGAAGGCTGCGGTCAATTTACCAACTGCCTTAATCTCATTTAACAAAAAATCAAGGATGCAAAACCCATACCTTCTGTTCTGAAGGGTCTAGAGAACGTGCAGACAACTCAAATTGATGTCACTGGCTTTCGTGGTGGCAATAACATTCCTACCAACCCACTAAGCCACAGCCAGCTGGTTTCTTCTCAGAGACGTCTGACGAACACAATGCGAGTTCGGATTGTAAACTCCTTCCAAGACAGTCTCAATCATCAAAGGGCCGATTCCACCAAGCTGAGATTCCTGCATTGTGACTACGATTGGTCTTTGGTCAATGCTATTAATCTCAGACAACACGGCTGTAGTCAATTCCTTCCGACTACCATTCACTTTAACAAAAATCCTACACCCATCAATCTCCCTCTTCCTATAAAAATCATGCACCAAATCAATGTGATAAAAATCCTCCATAGAATACCACAACCTTTCCCACTTCCTAATAATCATTTCGGTACCGAAAAAAGGTGAAAATTGTGTTTGATTAAAAACTTGTTCCGGAAGAATCTTTGGGGTTTAAAGAGCCATTGGGTTTTGGATTTGGAAATTGGGGTAAATGTAAGGTGGGGGAGAGTGAATTAAACACTTGATCGAAATTTGGATAGGGTTTGTGTGGAGGCCAGTTAGGGCACGGGCGCACTCAAGGTTGGTCTAGAAACGAGGGCATGCGCGCTCAAGGTTTTCTGGGTTCAGGCTTGTTCTTGAGTATGGAGGCGAGAAAGAAGAAAATCGAGTTTGGTTTTTTTTAAAAGGGGCACGTGACCGCGTAGGGTTTAATTCATTTGGGCCCAAGCCCAAAACAAATCCATAATACCCATCATGTCCTATGCCTCGTAAAACTTAAACTAAAATACCCGATTCATTAAAGGTCCGATTTTGACGAATGAGCTATGAAAATGATCAGCAGAGAAAGTACAATCCAATGATCTATAAAAAAAAAATTAAATCTAACCATGGTTGACATATAAAAAGATGGAAAACGCCTCAAAATGCGTGAATGATAAAAGTTATATGATCAAAAGAAATCTAAATTCATATATAGTGTCAACCCAAATCAAAATACTACTAAACAACATAAACAACAAGAATAGGAAGTTGAGTGATCAAGAATGAAAATACCAAACACCCCACCCCCAAACAAATTTTTGAAAACAAGGTTTAGAAAATTTGTTTAAAAACGTGGATCTTTTAAATTCAGATTCCCGAGACTTGCTAGATTAATGTTTATAGGGTTTTAATATTTTTTTATGAATAAAGTTTAATATAAAGGAAAACAATAACACAATAAAGACATAAATCACTCCATGGAGAAATATGACTTAAAAATCGAGAAAACATGCAAGAGTGGAAAGCATGAATTACGTTAAACGCGGACTTAGGATCTGGTACTTACAGCCACACACTCCAAAGGAAGGGCCTGGTTACCTTAATGGTGCACTTACCAATATATGGAAATGAAATGAAGTACACCAAACATCAAAGGTCAGTCCTCATAGACATGGTCCTATAAAAGGACATCCTCCACATCTGGGGACATTAACTCGTGAAAATATTTTAAACGTTAGCCATTAACTTGAAAGGTATTGTTGTCCTTGGGATTGACCAAGGTGATTGCCCCGTAAGGGGTGACTTCAATAACCAGAAAGGGACCATATCAAACCCCTCTAATGGAGATTTAGCTATGAATCATGAGACTATCATAAATATAATAATAAGTAGTAGAAGACATAATGAAGAACTACTTTATTAAAGATAACTTGATTTGAATTAATGGTGACTAGGCTAATAAAAAATAAAACTAGGTTTAAACTAAATTAAATAACTAATGGGAGAGAGCTAGAGAGAGAACTCTAATTTATAACTAAACTAAATAGGAGAGTGGCCTATATTATTCTAGCTAAGGGGAGGGAGAGAGAGTTAGAGTTGTGCCTTAGTCCACTTTATATAGGAGAGGGATAGGTTTACAATTTCATGCATAGGCTTTGGAACTATGTTTTGGGCCATTAAATCAAGCCCAAAACTTAATTACTTAAGTCCAAAAAGGGTTTCTCTATTGGAAATTACTGTAACAGACTTTTCATCTACTTTTACTCATTTGATTGGATCAAGGCCTCGACCATTAGAAAGCTCTTTCCGAGGCGGTTATTTTGAAATATAGTAGGCCAAATTCTGAAGTATGAGTCCAAAGATACGGCCTGCGGAAGTTCTATTGACTTTTATGCTCTATTTCTGCCTGCGTTGACTTTGACTTTTCAGCTTTGATTGTGGTTTTAAAAGGTTTTTTCTCCTTGAAACGTGGGCTTTAACCATGGAACTTCTTAACAACCAACCTTTGCTCCTTCCTCTTGTAAAAGTGACATATTTCTTCACATATTTTACTCCAATATCTGAAATACACAAAAGCACATAAACAGTACTAACTCTTATTTATTTTAAACATAATTGGTCTAAATGTAATATTATTAAAGGGTTAAAACTACAGTTTTGAGCTCTTATCAGTTGGTTTGTGTAGAATTCGTTGTTTTTTTTTTTTTTTTTTTTTAGAAAATCATATGACTATTGATGTATCGAGAATCTTGCATTATTAGAACGGAGAAAACAACTATTTTGAAAAATAAATGTAAAATAAATAAAATAAATTTTGTATACTCACTCTACAAGTTCACACTTACTCAAACAATAAGTAAAAAATATTTTACAAATAATATGCGAGATATACGTGGACTAAGACTCCGGCACTTACAACCACACACTCCAAATGGAGGGTCCAGTTACCTTATTAATGTATTTCCTTTAAAGAAAAAGGTGGAATGGAATGGGGAAGGAATATATCTTGGAAAAGAGGATTTAATCCTCGTAGATAGGATCTTCATGAAAGAATTTTTAGTGCTCTAGCTTCATTCACATCACTTTTTGCTTCAAAGGTTGTGTGTGTTGATTTAGGGTTTGGAATAACTTGTCCTAGGAACACACCTTTTTGGGGTTTGTCTTGGGCAAACAAGTTCAATGATTATTGCATGGATGCTAGGATTTGAGTTTGTTGTTGCATGACAGATAGCATTATCTCAGTGGGCTTATCTGTTTGGACACTAGTTGATGGTGTAATTAGAACTAGGTCTCTTTGGTTATTGATAGGTGGGTTTTGATAGTTCTGGTGAAAATGGGATAGAACCAATGCTCTGTTCTGATTGTTATAGGTACTTTGTCTTTGTCTGAATATATTTGGTGGTTTATTGAAACCTGGAGGTGGTTGGGTTTGGGGATTATTAGTCCATGAAAAGTTTGGATGTTATCTCTATGGTGCGTTTGGTACATTGAAAGCACATATTTCTTCTAATTGAAGTGATGACAGGTTTGTGATCAAGGGACAAGTGGCATCTATATGATTTAAGCTTAAATAGAAATTGCATAGTGAGGTATTTATGTTCATGACAGGATAAGGAGTTTGGTCTTTTTGTTTAGTTGTAAGGGCATCTATCTTTCTTGTGAGGGTTTCGATTAAAATTTTGATTTCTGGATCAGATTTCACCTCAAAAATACCACTCGCCTTAGATGTACTGGGTTGGGCATATGTTTATATTGTTCCAATGGGTACTCTTTTCAGCTTGGTTTTCAAGAAAGGTTAAAGCTTCGGTTGCACCTCTATCCAAAAAATTACCATTACTCATGATATCGAGGGTTACTTTGTGTTCTTGGAGAAGACCTTTGAAGAAACATTAGACAAGAGTGGATTTTTCTAGTTTATGGTGAGGACATGAATGGAGTATGTCAGAGAATCTATCCCATACTTCGGAAAATGTCTCACTCGGGCTCTGTCTAAAGAACTGTATCTTACTCTTTATCTCTTCTGTTTTCTTCAGTGGAAAGTACTTCTTTATGAAGGAGAACACAACCTTTTCCCATATATCGAAGGAATCGGGCTTCTGAGAAAGAAGCCAAGCATGACTCTTACCAGCTAGAGTGAACGGAAACACTCATAGCTTCACTTAATCGTCGATAACGCCCAAATGGTGGAAAGTATTGCATACTTCATGTATCCGGCGTAGATGTTCGTACGGTAACTCGTGTTCAAACATCAAGTAACTCATGCATACTTCAAGTAACTCATCGGCCATCTTAGAAGGTAGGGGACGAGAAATCAGAGATTGTCTAGGACGACGTGCTCTCCTATGTGAGTAAGTTTTATGCTCGCTAAACCTTATAGTGCCTGAACGCAGTATCATGCACTTTAGCAAAACTACCTAATAATGCGCAAATGATGTAGTGGATGCTCAAACAACCGAAATTCGTTTTTATAATTTAGAGTTTTGAAAATGTTAGCTTGATCTATAGATTACTATGCCCTGTTCAAACGAACAATTGGGCTTGAAACTAGGATGGATCTACTACACGGCTTAGACAAATAAGCAATCACTTCACCAAATGGTGTGCTACCAAAAATCTCACTCACGGTGAATCTATGGGAAGGGAGTGAGGAGGGTAGTTGGTCCACCGGAATTTGATAACTGATTACTCTAAATTATCATGGCTATATTTTTGTCCTTTTCTGGAGGAGCGTGACTACTTTAGGCTCTAGTTGATTGATTTTAATTTTTTTTGTTTGGTTGGGCCTCAAGTAACAAGCAATGTCCGGTTTATCTACATTGGGTAATGACCTCCCAATGGTTGTTATGTGGCTCAGGTTCAGCCTTATCCATGAATTGAAATTACAATGCCAAAATTTAACTCAAACAATCATATAAGCATGCTCATAACACTCAAGGTATCCTCTTACATAGACTTCGAAAATATTTAGAGTTTATCTTTCAAGTCGTGCTTACACGCTGCTTGAGGTGAAGGCAACGTTGGTTGGCGCGTGATCTTTGAATCAAGCCCAACCGTTTGACCGTTCCCTGTTTTAAGTTACAAAAAAATCCTACTTAAAAAGCCCACAGTCCGGGTTTTTAATAATTATACAACTTTGCCTTCAAGAGACCAAAACATAAGAGTAAAACTAATACTAATACTAATATACTAATAGATTAACTAGAGTTAATCGTAATTAGAGTGTTAATTACCAAGTTAATTCAAAGTGTGCGAGCGTATGATTCCCTCCTTAGATTAGTACTGAAAATAAACTAAATAAAATGTTGAAAAAAATGAAAAACAAGAAATGGAGATGGTAGAATGTTGCTTCCCTCCTTAGAGATCAATCATGAATCCACTTCTTCCAATCCATGATGGCGGCGCCATTTGAAGTTGTTAGTATTAATGTTGAGTTTAAAGTTTGATGAGGTTCACCATAGATTTTTAGAGATGGATTGATGGGAGTTTATGAAGGTGAGAATGTAGTATTCTTAAAACTTGAATGAATGAAAACTTATATTGAAACTTGACTAAAACTTGAATGAAAGACTTTGAATTTTTTTTTTTTTTTTTGTTAGTTGGAGATAGTCATAATTGATATTAAATAAAAATAACTTGATGATTTCAGCACGAAAATGTCCTAAAACCATAATTGAAGAAGTTGATTTTGTCCTAAAACCATAATTGTAAGTAGTTCGTACTGGAGCAGTAATTCTTCCCCAATTTATGTCTATGGGCTAATTTTGTGAAGTGTGTTACTAGAAAATGGATTTGATGATATTCCTGACTTGAGGCCCAACAACTTTATCAAAAAAAATACTTGAGGTCCAACAATAAACCAACTGAACCAAGCCTTTGTTTAGCTATAGTTTAATCAATTAGGGCCCGGGCTTTTCAAAGAGCCACATTTTTCACATGGCCTTTTTCCTATCTGAGTCTTCACATCTCCTTGGGTCCATGCTATACTTCCATCAGGTTTATTATTATTTTTTTGATGGCTGGAACCATCAGGTTAATGGAGTAAGCAGATTCCATTATTATTTTGTCTAAATTTCAATTTCAAATGTAATTATGAATGCATTTCTTCGGTAACTGCATTTCATCTATTTAACATGGCTAATGTAGATGAAAAAAATTATATAAATGTGGACTGAACTAGATATAATACTAGCTGGTGGTCTAATACACCATAGAAACTAGAAAAAACATCCCCAATTTGTAACTTGTAAAGATTCAGGCAAGTGTTTTCTAGCAACCGTTGAATGTGTACACCATTCACTGTTTTTTCTTGTTGTAAACAAAATTTAGCAAAACCATCAGCTACAAGGGTTCCTTTCTCTGCAAGTACGTCCAGTGAAGTTTGAAAGATGGATGGGATAGAGAGAGCTCCACAATATCCATGTTGATTGAACTAATTTCCCATGGTAGTGTCTGAGAGTTCTTTGTGAGGGCTCGTTTATGGAGGATATGTTGAAGCCCAAACATTCCTTAACACAATAGTACAAAATATTAGGATATGGATATTTATCGATATTCAATTTCTAGATATGTATCGTGGATATATCTTTCTCTTTAGAGATATTTGATATTGTTTCACATGCAAATATCGTAGATATATCCAAAATATCAACAAATATCGTAGATATTGTGGATATTTCTTGATATATCATGATACATTATTTATATTTATTTGAAATATAATGCTAAATATTAAATAAAATTGTTATATATACAAAATATCACCAAATATCGCAAAATATCCCCAAATATTACAAATATCATAAATATTATCAAAATATTACTGATATTTGCAGTTGTATATATCTCTAAACATATCGTGATATTTATATATTTTTTTCTGAAATATGGATAGATATCTCCAAATATCGTGATATATCGGGATATTTTGTACTATGCTTAACACTCCACAAGCTCCTGCAGAACCTTTATTGCCAATACGAGAGCCACCTAATGACTATAGAAGTTGAGTTAATCACCCAACTATAAACCCTTATTATAAGATCTAATTAAATCGCCACGATGTCACATGCGAAAACAGATACCAAAGATTAAAGGAAAGAGATTGAAACCAGACTAAATACTTATCATAGAAAAGATGGTTTTAGATCTGATGCGATAAAGTCTTCTTTGCCTTGAGGTTCCAAACCTCCACTGCGTACTGAATATATGGCTCACATTTTTGAGAAGCTCTTCTGAAAACTGTTAACTTTGGTGCCAGAGTTTTTAAAAAAGGACTGTAACAAAATTCCCCTTCTTTACACTTGGTAGTGAAGACTCTACTAAGTACTAGTAATCTGAGAAAAACCAAATGAAATTGTATGTAATCCATGCAAACCCGTATGTAAACATTGATATTTCCAGAGGTTACATCGCACTTGGAGACTTGGGCTTGCAGCACTAAACAGACCGTCTGACATCTCTGTAAACTATTTTAAACTGAAAACTATTTTCAGAGCATTAAATGAAGAATACACCCAAATGTAGGTGAGATGAAGAATCAAACTTCAAAACCATCTCAAATTTCCTAAGAACAAATCAACTACAAAAAGAATTAACCAACAATACAAAATCCAATACCTACTTCTAAAGTTTCTAGCACTAAACTCTAAGTCTAGCATTCCAGTACTCTATCCCTTTTGTCCCTCTTCTTCCATTTCTCTACTCGCTACAAATATTTTCATCTACTGCTTCTATCTCTTTTGGCCCATCTCTGTACAAATAACACAAGAACCACAACACCTGAAAGAAAGCCAGATCGAATGAAAGGAGAAAAGAGCTCATCGCCTAATGACGTATGCCTGTCCATTCACATGTATTCATTCCAAATTCTGAAGCCTGGCAAGAACTCAGTTACTGGCTCATCCATCTCATCGCTTGATAACTCAAAGTCAGTCTTGTTCCTCATTTCCAACACTTTCTTGTGGGAGTTGGAATGCAGTTTTGGAACAAAAGTTGGGCTTGCTGCAGGCCGATATTCAGGGAACAGCCGACCGGACTTGTAGCGAACACCACATGCATTACAAAGAGTCTTTGGCCCCAAAGGACCTGCCCTCCACTGAGGAGTCTTTGTTATCTCACAGTGCAAACATTTCCTAATAGCCATAGGATGTGCCGACATTGATTGGTCTATTGAGCTTGAGTTGGGTGACAGTTTTTTCTTCTTTCTCTTTTTCTTGTCAGTAGAAAAAGGTTCTGCAAATTTTGTTGACAGATTGGACTCTGCGAAATTGTCAGATTCTGAAACTAATTCAATAGAAGATGAGGGAGGGGTAGGGTCAGTCACTGAGGAGGTGAGGGAGACAAGTGAAATGACTGGGCGAGAGTTGAAGGTGGTGGGACGTGGACGTTTACTTCGAGCTCGGCCAGGGACAACAGTTTCAGGACTAATAAGCATTGTCCTTCCTCCAGAGGAGGAGCTGCTACTCTCAAGGACAGAGACGGGGCTGGGGGTCCGAAATTGATGGATGTCACTATTATTGTTGTTGTTGTCGTCATCATCATTGATGTTGCTATTGTTCTTCTTGAGCTTCTTCTGGTGGTTGTTGTTGTTGTTGTTGTTGGTTCTTACGAAGTCTTCATTAAGAGTGATAGTGCCTGCTGAAAATGAGTCCTCCACAAAAGTTGACAACCATTCTAGCTGAGCAATGTCTTCATCCTGAAATGAGAGTAGAAATTTCAGAGGTGCAACTTGCAAAGCAATTGTAAACAATAGTGTGAATCAAAGAAGAGGTATTGCATGGAAGGTTATTAAAACAAGTAATTAATTGCGTTGATGCTTAGTGTATAACATTGTACGATCACTTAGGGGTATGTTTGATTCCCTCACAATGAAGAAATAGAACCACTATTACCTACTAAAAGAGTTTTTCAATTGGAAATGTCCCACAAATCGAACACACCATATAAAATGGTGTAAACATTGCTTCATTTTCTCAAGAAATTACTGATGCAACAAAATAAAGAGAATGGAACTTAAATCTCAATTTTTTTTAAAAAAAACCACTCAGTCTTGTTATTGCTGTAAAGACTTTTCTATAACTTGTAAAAAAAATCATAGTACAGCTTATCCAATTCTTAATGCCCTGCCCAATTGAATTGCGCAAACTTGGATTACGATTGTTGTTCGACACTATGTTTAAACATTTGAAAATTAATAGCACTGATACAATAAGAAGAAATAATGGATTCATAATACAAAACTAATAATTCTTATTAACTTCAACAAAAAAAAAAAAAAAATAGATTTAATATTGGCATTTCCTTGGAACATAAAACATAGGAATTTTTTGAACAAGATTTTCAAGTTTTATTTTTGGTGCCTCATAGTAATATTCATAGCATGCTGAAATATATAAATAAAGAAAAGGAAAATAAAAAAGGAGAAACAGAAACTCACCGGAACAGAGAGGTCAGTGGGAAAAGCAGAATGGTTGTTGGGGTTAGAAAACAAAGGGCTGCAAGCATCAACAGGAGGAGATTGCCAAACACCATGAAACCCTCCATTAGTATTATGAGAAACAACACAATCCCCACCAACAAGTATATCACCACCACCTTGAATATCTTCAGCAGGGAAATCAAGCAAATCATCAATATGGTCAAATAAGTCTCCACAAAAGTCCAAGTTCATATCCTTATCATCCATGCAACCATGTCCTTCTTCCGTACTACTCATCTTTCCTTAACCCTGGACATATAAATTATCAAAACACATAAAAATGATAGAAACAAATGTTTTGAAAAAATGAATAAAAATGATAATACAACGCGTACTTTGACTTTTTGGGACATAAAACAAAAGTAAAACAAAAAAAAACTCTGGAACGTTCTTTGTTTAACTTTGTTTTATTTCGGCGGTGGCAATGGTGTTCCGGGCTTTTCTATTTAGACTGAAACTGAATATTTACCTATACAGCTAATACACCGCGTTGGTGATTCACGTGTGGCGCATTTTTGTAGTTATTGTTTTCTAGCTGTTACTCTTTTTTTTTTCTTGATTATGAATGAGTTTGAAAAATTGAATGGCAATGCCCATTGCCAAATATGTACCTAGCTTATTTTAGGCCCGGCTCCTATTCTAGAGAGAATCTAGAGTGTGTGATTTTGAGTGAATCATTTACAAAGATTTCCCCAATATTTGTCATGTTTATTTGGTGAATCTTATATTTGTTCTCTATTTGTTAAGGGTGGTAAATACATAATCTTACATTTATTCATAAGAACATATTGTTTTCTTTGGTAACTAAGAACATATTGTTATTATGGGTACATATTTTATCATTTACGGCGAACAATTTCTGAGTATTCGTAGCAACTCGCAAACCCACCAATAAAATGTAATCACTTGACACAATGGAAGCATAGAATAATCAAGGACTTGCCACGATGCATTCGATATGAATTTATATCTAATGTTTCGTTAACAAAAAAATTACTGATCTTTAGTTAGTTAGTATGTAGGCTGCTTTACGTTATCGAAAAAAAAAAATGTAGGCTGCTTTGGATGTGAATGAATTAGCATTGACTTGTTTATAAAGTTACCATGACTAATTTGGATGCAAAGATTAACGAAAATCAAAAAGATTTGGACTTACATTATAATAATAATGAAGAATTAGTAAAATAGTTGACCAAACAGTGGAAGGAAAAAAAAATCTTGAAATATTGACTAAGACAATAATTGAAGGAATGTGGGGACAAAAGATCAACAATCTCGCATGTTATCATGCTTGAGTACAGATTGAGTAAGAAATCATTATTAACGAAGAAATTCAGTGAGCGTAACATGCCACATGATACCCAGCCCACTAATTGCTTGTCTAGATCACTGGGTCAAACTAAAATAATTCACTGGACCCCCAATACATCACCATCACTAGTCTGTCGAACTTAAATAACAAAAGACATCTTTTATCATGCTTGAGTACTTGAAAAATAACAAAAGACATGGATACCCAGCCCACTAATTGGGAAAAACTAAAATTTCAACCCCAATTTAGTCTGTCGAACTTAAATAACAAAAGACATCTTTATATAACAAAAGAGGAGTATAATTGGATTGCCCCAATAAGCTGGTCTAGCCGTCTAGCAACCCGAATATAACATTGCTTATTTGAAAAAACAAACAGTGTTAAAATAAGTAAGATTGACTAAAAGCTTTCGAAAAATTGCAAACATAACACATTACCACCTCATAGAAAAAAATTCATAATTTTCCTTTGGCATTCTGTCAATTTAAAATGTACTCAAAATTTAAATGGGCTAGCTCCAAAATAAATATACATAAATAATGTAATTTTCGTTAGGTGGTATGTAAAAACTCAACGACTAGAGTTGTTTCTGAGCATTTCTCATAAAAGACAAAAGAAACGCCATTTCTGGAATTTAGTAGAGCACATTTGAACTGAAGCAATCAAAAGCAGAAATTGAAGGTTACAAAATCAATCAAATTTGATGAAAGTTATTTTTCCAAAAGTTTATTATTTGAAGATAATAAACACCCAAGTCCTAAGACAATTTACTAAAAACAAACAAAAATAAGAAGTTGAATAATCTGGTGGTGAAGCAAACCTTAAAGTTATCTGCTGGAAGCTAAAGTAGTCTCTTTTTTAAGGTTTGGGTACTGGTCAAAATCCTAAATTGGACACAGAGGGTGAAGACTTGAAGGTGAAGCAGACCAAAAATGTTGACTAATAATGCATTGTGGAAGATAACTGAAGCTTCTCAAAGTCCTCCTATACACAAGAAATAAACCAACAGTTAGAAAGAAACAATATTTGCAAGATCCAAGAAACATACAGGACGAAGTGCAAACCTGTGTTTAAAAACTCTAGACGAACACTGCAACTAGACTTGATGAAAATGTGTGAACGAAAGAAGAAACTTCTAAGTCCTACACCTAATAAGATTCTTCTAAGAAAACTATATGCTTCTTGGTATGAAATGGTTAGGCGGGTATGTAAATAAGAAGAAGAGAGAAGGAGTGAGAAAGAATCCTTAAAAAAAGGGAGAAGAGAACGTGAGGAGGGAGAAGGGGATGGATACTGCTTCTTCTTCTGGTAGGTGAGCCTTTTGCTTTCACTGCTGAGCTGTCTTTTACCTTCTTCCTCTTTACTGTCTTGATGTTGAAGTCTTCAACCACTGTCTTAGCTATGCTCTCTTTTTTCTTCTTTTTTTTTCTGGTCCCACACTACTCACCGTTGGATTTTTCGTCAAGTTTTTTTTTTTAATCTGGCAGTTAAAAGAAGACAGAGAAGATTCTCCTGTAAAAAGTGGGTCTAACTTTTAGACTTTTATTCAGAATTTTACACATGTCTCGAGGCTAAAAGACCAAATGAGTAAAATATACACCAAGTCTTGTATTTTTATACTAAACAACTACACTGTATATACACGTATGTGTGTAAGTCTAAGTCAATGATGAGTATAGAGAAAGCACAGTAGATGTCGATGGAGTGGGCTCCATTTGATAGCAGGCAAGACTGACGATCTGGCACTTTACTTCTTTACTTTGAAATCGAATTGATCTCAAGTTTGAATCAGAACAGTGCATTTGCCGTACTCTTTTTGTTGGTTGCGTGTAATCATATAGCTTGGGGAATATCTCACAATAGAATACAGTAGTGGATCACGGTACAAAATTCTGCTTTGGGTACATTTAGACAACCAAGACGAACGAAAATATCGAGAAATCTTTTACTTTTTAATATTTCACGGGTACATAGTTTTGATATGTTCTGATTTTTTATGGACATAAGTTTAACTATTTATGTCGATATCTTCCGTGTTGGGGCATCTTAATTGGAATACTTTTTAGAAAATTATTTTCAGGTATGTTTGTCAATCCCAATGTTTGGAGCGGCTCCACCTGATTGAAGTCTCAAAACTCAAAAGTCCAAAACTTATCTAATTTAGAACGTGTCTACATGACTATGCATCCGCATATGTTCCGAAGTTAAAATGCTACTTGTAAATGTTCAAAGAAAAAAAAAAGATAAAAAAAAGAAGAAAATAAATGATATTAAGAAAAACAAACATGATACATGAAAGATGGCTTGGTTTGAACCTAGTTTAATTTAACTTGAATTTTACTCTTTTCGGATGCCTTCTGATTGAAAAGCTCTCTGCAGATTACAGACTACAAAGGTCCCATTGGCATTGTTATATCTCAGCATTTAGAAAAGGTTGAGCATCCAAGTCTTGTTTCATCTAATAACTTGGGTTGCACTCTTCGCACCATTTCCTTCTAAAGTACTCCCTCTTTATTTCGCGCACCAGCTGCACACACACGCTTTGAAATGCTCGCAGGAGTCACAGCATTCTCACGCCTCTTTAGTCTTTACCATTGAAAGAAATCATTCCATGCCCTGGCCTCCTGATTTTCTGATAAGCATTGGTTGTAAACTTGTAATTTGAACCAACTATTTTAACGGTTTCCTTCTGTGTGGGTGCTCGACCATACTCTGGGCCTGTGGCCTAGTAGTTAGCTAAGTGGGTCTTAGCCAATGATTGTACTGATAGTTTCGTATTCATTTCTCCTCGACCCTGATAAGCGTAAAATACTTCCCGAAAATATACACATTGTCTAGTTTTACTTAACAGTACGTTTAAACTCCATGTCAACTGCCATAAACAATTAAACACCCACAAGTTTCGGCCAATAACTTATTTTTCAAAAGTTAGTTGGAACTTTCACTTACAAGAGAACTAACAAAAGAAAAGAGAGTAAACTGTTCACAAAATTATTGCTGTTAATGGTATTTGGCTTAAATGGAAAGAAAAAAAAAATCTATATCAACTAGAAATACGGAATAACTTTGTGGTAATATGTCTCTATTCGTTACTAAATAGCTTCACTTGATCAGGCTGATGAGTAATGACAAAGAAATTGAATTCAATTTACCTTGAATGATAGAAACATGTCATCAAATAATTGTTTTATTAGTGTGTTTTGCTAAATTGTATTCTGTTTATTAGGCAATCAGGAGCTTTGTTTATTCTATTTTTTGAACAAACTCAACCCTATTTTTAGTGAATCAGTCCCTTAAAAACAAGACCAATGGATACAAGAATTAGCTTTTAAATGTATGAAGGCGACTAGCGATGAGTGTGATATGATGTGAATCAAGACCCAAGAGATCTACGTTTTTTTTTTTTGCTCACATTCCAACTGGCAATATATCATAATCACCTGTAATCAACTGGTTGATAATGCCATTAACGTGTACATGTTTGATGATTAGGAAAACAATCTTGCGTGTATGTGGTTCTCAACACCTTCGGTGTGTCGGTATTGGAATAATATTGATTGTGAATGAAGAACTAATAGCACGAGAGATTGCAGTGCTGCACCATGACTAAGAGACTACCTGGCTAAGCTTATCAGTATCAACGTGGAATATAGGGTTATTTAGGTTTTAGTCTTACTTTTTATGTGGTATTTAGGTGTTTGTCCTAAAATTATTGATTATTAGGTTTATATCCTATTTCCATCTGTTGACCGTTAGTTGTCTCACTTGACTATGGTCACTCTGTTTAATCCTGTTCGATTTTCTCAAATGGCCATAATACCCTTAGAGCGTGCTTGTCACGCTACTTGAAATTAGGTAAAAGTAGGACCCAACCCTAATTTACCCAATTATAGTAAGAGGAAATCCTAAAACTGAAATTCTAACATTTTCTTAACATGGAAGTAGGATTTTTTTTTATAAAAAAATAGGTGTATGACAATCCCATCTTCATTTTACTTTATAATCAGAAATTTATGCAAAATAAAATCTATTGAATTTTGAGCATAAAATATAAATAAATAAATAAAAACATCTCCATTTTACTTTTTTAATATGAAATTTAGGCTAAATAAAATCTATTGAATTTTGAGCATAAAATAAAAATAAAAATAAATAAATAAATAACAATCAGTTGCATTAATCCGAAATTTCTATGAATGGCTAAATAAAATAACAAAATCGCGCAACGCCGCGTGCCCAAAGACTAGTATGGTTTTAAAGTGTGACCCTTCGCCTTTTGTCCAACACTCCATCAACAGTGTCAATTAGCTAGTGTTAATCTTGTTTTAAGACCAAAATCGGGTATGTCGTTAAAGTTGTAGTTTGTTTATCACTTGTAAATGGTTGTTTCCATTGGTTCATCATCTCTTTCTTGGCTTGCTTCTTTTTCTTCTTGTCATTCTAATAATCTTACGAGATTGCCCAAGCTATCTTATTTTTTGGTCTTATTAAATTTATATACTTGTATCATATCAACATAGCAACAGGGAAGTTGGACATGCTTTTTTGTGTTGTTGTATTGTTTTTTATTATTGAATCCCCAACTCTTCATGTCATTCGAATTTCTGATGTGCAAGGAAGTTTATCAAACGGATTGTTTGATAGGTAAGAATCTGGTCTTACACACCTGTGTACTACGGGTAAGTGGAAAATGGGCAGTTGGAAATCTTTATCCCTAAAATATAATTTGTAAGTTAGCTCACTGGGTTTAGTCACGATAATAAAATTTTATTATCAATTTTAAGTCTGGTTTTAGCCACAAATTTATCAATTTTAACTCCACGACTTGAAATTTAGTGCATGTCAAAGTTGTTAGAATTAGTAAATTAGGGTTTGGTCTTACTTTTACCCAATTTCAAGTCGCGTGATAAGCATGCACTAAGGGCATTTTGGCCATTTGAGAAAATAGTAGAAGATTAAATAGTTTGACCATGGTCAATTGAGACAACTAACGGTCAACAACAGATGGAAATAGGATATAAACATAATAATCGATAATTTTAGAACAAAAGCCTAGATACCGTACCCCATAAAAAATAGGACTAAAACCTTAATAACCTGGAATATAATTGTGATTTCCACATTGTCACTTAACTCTACAGTAAAGCCACATCCCTATACCTGTTGGACGACTGTTATTGATACTTAATTAATCTAAGCTTTGATATTAAGTTGGATACTTGAGCATAAATTTGTGAGATTATTTAAAGCGTAGATTATTATGAGATTCAAATCTATGATATACCCCCATGTAGTTGGTACCTCACTGTCCTTTGTCCTTATTATTTATTAATTGTTTATTTGTTCCACATTTGCTTCTGAAAAGAAAAGGACAGTGTAACCTATGGATCATATATTCGGGAACCAAATTACCCTTAATAAATACTCCAAACACCCCAAACACCAAATGACCATTTCAATGGGGCAGTTAGATTTGTGATCTTGTTTAGCAGCTGCCATAATTAAGTTGCGGGAGACAAATGGTATAATTAAATTGTAACGGACGGTAGAAATTCTACCATCTGTCTATTTTTAATTTAATGGATGGACGACAGAAACTCAGTCGTTTACATGGAAGCTAAACGAACTGTTGAGAATTCTTTTATCTTCTTTCATAAACTCCACAATCCATGCAAACATTAATCCATTCCACAATCCATTCAACCAAACACAATCCATTAATAAAACAAACATAATTCATTTATTAATTAAACAAACATCCATCCATACAAACATAGAACACATAATCCAAACTAACTTCGGCTCGAGCGCTCCAAACATAATCCAAACTAACTAATTATTAGATACCATTATCTTCCACCAAGTGTTCACAGATTGCCAACTGTTGGATAACTTTAATCCTACATCTTTAACATGCTAATCTAGTATTGATCAAAAAAATAATTAAAAGAAAAATACCTTCAAAGCCGCCGAAATTAGAGATTGACAGTAAATAGAAACTTTCCAAAACTGAATCCAAATCACGTAGTCTTCAGCCTACTAGTAGTATTCACCACAAAACACTTTTGCTTTTCTCTTACTTTTAGTTGTACTTTTTCTGGAAAGACTAATGGTCCATTTCTCCAAAAAATTATTCTTAGGATTCCAAGTCTTATCTTAAGAAAACAAGTCCTTGTCATACAAGTACTTGTACTTGATATATTAAAACCCCTTTAATATATATCTCTTTAATATGGAAAGTGCCCATTAACAAATTCATATTTACAATAAGGCCCTTGAAACTTTCAAGAAAGTCCTTTCCTACCATTAATTATATCTAAGTCTCTCTACTTTACTTGTATTCACAATTAGACCATTAGGAATTTGTTCTTCACTGTCACACCCATGTCTAATTGACTCAATTTGACATTTAACATCAATTGAGCATTAAGAAACTATTTCTTATACCGGCCGGGTTTGAGCTCAATTAGTTATGTCACAATTTCCTAATACATAACTCCGTAGAGTGGTGGATCCTTTATTAGAATTCATGATTCAAGACGTTCTACATTCATTATCCAAAATGTCAAGTCTAGTCTATGAATAGACATTACTTTTTAACATCTCAAAGTAATAAATTTGAGACACAATGAATTTTCACAATTTCTCAAGTCTAGGGATTAATTGGTAGAGTGAGATTTGCACACTAACCTTAACAGCGAATTTATAGTGTGTTCTCACTTTGATCCCCTTAGTGTCAGTCATGTGACTACACCAATATACAAACTTAGAGTCATACTCAAATGATTGAGATATCATCATCCTATCATATAGCAATTATGTATATTACAGCCTTATAAATGAAGCGTCCGACTTCACCCCTAACTGTGAGCATTCTAGGTAAATAGATATAATCAAATCTCCTGCACATGACTCTCCATATGCTTGATTGTTCTAATTCTATTACTTATGGAACTTATGGTTTCATCATATGATATTAGTTCACCCATATGCATAATAATAAGATTCGTGTATTTAATTAAACATCATCATGTATAAACAATAAATGTTCATTGGCTTTGTAAAGGCCAAATATCCCAACAAGCCAACAACATTGCAATTTCATCTCCCCCACCTCATAAGAAACATTTAATCAAACACTTTGTAAACAATAAACAAACTACTAATTTTCTACCAAAAAATAAAATAACGATCAAATGTTTACCATGTTAACGCTCACACAAGCCAAAATGTTAGTTTCTGGGTTTATGGCCAATGTAGGGTGCGTGAGTGGATCGATTGTGTTGGGAAACGGAACGGGGTTTAGACGAGTGTATTGCTCGTATTGTTCTTCGTTACCAAGCCTCGTCGTGGACTCTTCTCTCAATCTACAAAGAGATTTTTCGACCGAAAAATCTCTACCCTATGTTACTCATTTTGATTTCGTTTGTTTGGTTGAGAATTGGAGTGTGGAGAGGTTGGAGAAGTTTGAGAGACAATAAAATGGGAGGGAAGGAAAAAGAAACTTGAGTTTATGGTATGGACTATATATATACATATGGTACAGTTTTTATCGTTTCTACCGCTCGTCCCTCGATGTTATAACTGCTAAAAACACTATGATTAGAATGGTTTTTTGAGTTTGGCATGCCAAATTCAAGCTAAAAATCCTATGTGGCACCATTTTAGCAACCCATTTTACTAATTGGACTTGCTCTACTATAAAAATTGTCCTCACAATGCATACATGCATGTTTAACTAAGCATGTTTCCAAATGGATAGGAGAAATCTTCCGAGTTGTATGCAGAAGCTTAACTTGAACCCTGTGTTCCTTTAAAATATTTAATATATATATATACTAATAATAATAATATGTCGGGTTGAAACTTGAAAATTTGAAAGTGTTCAAATTTTTTTTCCACCAAACCATTTTAAGCTCTCAAGCTTTTACATGAGTTCATCTATATTATTACATTTTGGAATTATTGATATAGAAGTTCACATGCATATTTCTAAATCAAAATAGATAAGGTGAGAAAACACATTAGCAACACATTTTAATTTATGTGATTTGCCACTTGAAAATAGCTATTATGACTCATTTATTTGTTGATGTAATTGTAAAGTGTTTTTTCCCTTAATTTGTATTTCAAACTCTTTCATAATTCTCTTATTTTAAACTGAAACTATTGTCCAAAAATTGGTCTTAAAAGTATGAGTAGAAAAGTACTGTACAAACAAAAAACTAGTTTATTCATCAAATCCTAAGAGCAAGTCCAAAGGGAAGCTGTTAAAATAGGGCAGCTAAAAGGGTGCCACATAGGATTTTTAAACTTTTTAGCTTGACAGCCAAATTTGGCATGCCAAAACATGAAAAAACAGTCCAAAAGGCCTTTTCTAGCCATTTTTGTCATCCGTCACTGTTTAGTTAAAAGTGAGCAGTACTGTAAATAGTGACATACGGCAGTGAATACTGACCATGTGAACAGTATAGATGGTAGAAAATTGGCCGCCTGTTGCAATTTATGGCACGGACGGTAGAAATTGTGTGTTGTCAATCTCCTGGAACTTATTTTTAGCAGCTGCTAAACAAAACTACAAATTTACCGGGTATATCATACAAGTCAAATTTATGACTCGATCTTCTAGCTACCCTATTGGAATGGTTATTTGGTGTCTAGGGTGTTATATGGGCTGCCGTATATAGTACCGATTGGACTTGCTCTAATGTTTTAGATTGGGATTTGTATTTTTCTTTTTGATCAGTAAAAAGTGTTATATTATATATAAAGTAAAATAAAATTGTGTTACAATTTGGTACTGGCTCTCCGGCCATGTCGAGAGCCATGTCAGTGAAAGACAGTGTGACTGCGATTTGTATGGTTGAAACCATGTTATAAAGATCAAACAATTCATTGGGGTTAAAACTACGAAAGTAAAGGAAGCATTTTAGAACTTCAGTTATGCCAACTGGGGCCTTAGCCCATGCGACAGTTCTCGTGCTATTAAGTTTAAATTCAAACTTTACATCAGTTTACAACATCCAGACCCGCACACCATGTTAAGACGTCAACACTCCACCTACATAATTTGGTGTCGGTACGTAGTATGCTTTGTAACAATCATCCTTAAAGCCAACCCTTAACACCTGTTTACTTTTAATTAATACGAATCATGTAACAAAATTGGAGTGTTTTATTTCGTGTGTACAGTATTATATATAGAGTGTGTCGGTGCCGACAGCATGCATGGCATATAGGCCTACGTACAGATTTGCATGTTATGTCAAGTGTGAGTGTGATACGATCTAATTAGTCCCATTCCTCCTCAATTCCATATTATAGATTTTGAGGAACAGGAAGCACGTGAAGGTAAGTATAGTAGGGAGGGAGAAGTGAGGGGATGTTGAGATCAAATATTGAAATCTAAGGTTTGAGGCGAGGGGTGTCGGTGCGTTGTTTATTTCCATGACTTTGGTGGCTACGTGTTTTTTAACGGCTGTATTCCAGGTCCTCGACCGTTGACTTTTTAATACTTCTTGTTTCATATTTTGTTTTCTACTTTCTAGTCAAGTTAACTTATACAATTAGAGTCCGGTTCCTCTATAACCGGTTACATAGATTGATCTTTGTACCACATACACATCTTGTATCTCGGCGCACACACACGTCTCGAAACACACACACAGGTATCGAGGCACACACACACATCTTATATTCGGATCAACGGCGAGATAACATGGTTACAGAGATGATCTCTGTACCTGGTTGTAGAGAGCTCGAGTCCATACAATTATACGTGGTATCAAGGGCGGACCTAGGAGAGGGCTGGACTAGGCTTCAGCCCAGGGTCCTTTAGCTACAAAACAAAAAATACTATACTACCTAAACTACCTAAAACCCAACTGCTCAAGGCAAAAAAGTCTGCCCACATACTTAGAGCATCTCTAGGTGGTAGTATCACCTCTAAATTTGCTTCCAAAACTCGGAATTTTGTGAAAAACCAACTTTAAGTGGAAGCAAATCTGGTAGTATCACATGTCTAGCCGCATCCCTGAATGCAAATTTTCGATTTCGGATGTGGATCTTGCTATAATGGTAATAATGTCGCCGCCATTCCAAATGTCGCGTGGGTTTTTTTTTTTTTAGGCACAACATTCGCGATTTGGGAATTTTATGTTTTTTTTTTTTTTTTTTTTTTAAATTTGGGGCTTACATTGAGAGTGTCGCGAGAAGATCTAATGACGCCACAAAAATTTGCGGCTACCTAGAGTTAGTCAGATTTTGAGAAAAGTTTTGTCAAATTTCGGAAGCAAATCTGCAGGTGATACTACCACCACCTAGAAATGCTCTTAGAACTTGGGCTTGAAGGATTACACAATGGCATGACTATCATCTTTTAGGCTTTTAGCCCGGAGAGAGTTGAAGTCCTGGGTTCGCCCCTGCGTGGTATGTGTAGGAGACGTGCTCGCCATGACATGTGCTTAGAAATATATGGTGATCCATGATGTTGTTATTATTAATAGTATTATATTTTCATTATTTAAAAAAAAATCTTATTTAATTTTTGCAAATGATAATGAAGTGTCAAGTGTCACTTGAATGTGAGGCATTACAAAAAAAGTGCTTTGATTTTTATTTGGGTTAACTAGTATTATCCCTGACTAGATGAGCCAATTAGGATTTCCCTCTCACTAGAAAGGAAATTAGGATCCTCCAAAGTACACAAAAAAAAACCAACTTGGTTTGACCGTATTTTTTTTTGTGTGTATTTAGGGATGGGAGTGAGAGAGATTCCTAATTTCCCATCTAATATGAGGGAAATCCTAATTGGCTCATCTAGTGGGGGTAATACTCCTTAATTCTTTTTATTTTCTCACGTTGCATCTGGGATGATAAATAAAAAGTGCAATAGTTTTCTTTGATTTCAAAATCTAAACCTGCCTACGTTTATAATCTTTACACTCACAAAAACAAATGAAATCCTAGCTTTAATTTACAATCTCCATTAGCTCATCGTGCTTGACTACTGCTGATCATGTCTAAGTACAAAAAATAAACAGGGAATGATCAAAGGGCCGAAGGTCAGTAAGCTACAAAAGAAAGAGAAAGGAAGAGTCTTCTTAATTTTAGCAATGACAAAGAGGATATGATCCAAGTGTTGTTGCAAACTATATTAGATCCAAAATTCCCAAGACAACTTGCAATTCATAACTAGACATTAAGCGTTTTAAAGTGTTAGCTTAGCCTAACAATACAAAGCTGCCGAATTCCAGATTCAACTATGGGAAAATAATATGTCAGTTACAGCATACGGTTCTGATTGGTACTCGACGGCTACATTTGGATGTTGACAATAGAATCAAGTTCCGTCAATGACGCTGTGAATGGGAACATGAGAACTGCGAAGGAGACTTTTATTCCATGAGAAAAGGAAATACATTTTTACATGTTGAACTAAGACGCAAGTCCAATGGGTGCTATATGGGCTGCTGAAGGTGCTATACAGGGCCGGCGCTTGGCCTATACGGTCTAATAAGCCCTTATATGGCCCCCCCCCCAAAAAAAATCAAGATCAAAGCCCCCATTCAACCTTTAAAAACCCATTATATTAAGCAGATCCAGTACAAAACCCCATATAATTAAACAGATAAAATAAACAAAAAAAGCCCAATTGAAGAGTTTGCATTGGGACTTTTGAAATTCAGGCCAGCTCTTGTATAGCACCCCAAACACCCAAATGTCATTATAATGGAAATGCTAAAAGGGTTTTAAATTTGGCTAGTGTGATAAACCCAATTAAATTTGTAGTCTTGTCTAACAGCTGTCATAATTATATTCTGGGAGACGGACGGGGTCTGTATGTTAAATTTTGACAAACGATACACTTTCTGCCATCTGTACTTTAAACTTTTAATTTAAAGTTTAGAAAATATTGGACGGACGACACACTTTCTACCGTATCAATTTGACACTTCAATTTTAAAACCTCAATTGGAACTGTTTTTCAGTTTTCACATGACAAATTTGACTTGGCTAATTAAAACTGTCAAAAAAAAAAAACTTAGGTAGCATGTTTTAGTAGCGCCCTATTGGACTTGCTGTAACAAATTATCTTAAATGTGACTAGTGCAGAAAATCTAATTCAAGACACAAGAAGACATTTCAGATAGGTAGAGTACAACCATATATGCATCTCATTCAATCTTAAATTAATTTAACCATCCAGTGTAGTGCACCTAATTGATCATTCGAGTAGAAAATGCAGAACGAGTTTATCTTTAGCTATTAGAATTACACTAGCTTTCGAACCCGTCCTACGAACGGGTGCCGTTATATTAAATTATTCTAAAAAATATTAGTAACTATTCATAGCTATGAGATATGAAAATTATATTAATCACTTGTTCAAAATTTCTAGCACCACTCTCTATCAAAAGAAAGCACCAAACCTTGGTAAAACTCATCGATTTATTTTTGTTGTTATGTTTAATAATAGAAGTTTGATTGAAATTTTGTGAGAATGCCCAATGTGGCGAAGATGATATTGAAGCTACTTAAATAGCAAGGCATTTCCAATCATAATAAAATAATTATAATAAACACTACTTAAAATGCAAAACTATACTTGTTGAAATATTATATTCTCCCTATATATAATACAACTATGTTTCGAGGTTAGTTTAATGTATTTGCATCAAGTTTCCGATTTTACGTTAATTATTCTTTGAGGCTAGTTCAATGTAGTTGGATCTAGTTTTTGATTTCCCATTAATTATTCTTTGAGGTTAATTCAATGTAGTTGTATCAAGTTTCTGATTTTCCGTTAATTATTATTTGAGGTTAGTTCAGTGCAGTTGCACCAAGTTTACGATTTTTCCGTTAGTTATTCATTAAGGTAAATTCAGTGTAGTTCCATCTAGTTTTAAATGTTTCGTTAATTACTCTTTGAGATTAGTTAATTGCATTTGCATTAAGGTTCCAATTTTCCGTTAATTATTCTTTGAGGTTAGTTTAATACATCTGCATCCAGTTTCTGATTTCCCGTTAATTATTTTTCGAAGTTAGTTCGCATCTAGCTTCAAATTTCCGGTTATTTATGCTTTGAGGGTAGTTTGATGTAGTTACATCTGGTTTCCGATTTCTAGTTAGCTATTCTTTGAGATTATTTCAATGCATTTGCATCCAGTTTCTGATTTTCCGTTAAATATTCATCAAGGATATTACATCCAATTTATGATTTCCTGGCTTGTTAGTTAATATATGATTTTAGTTTAATACAGTTGCATCCAGTTTTCGATTTTCCATTAATTATTTTTTGAGGTTAGTTCAATGCGGTTGCATCCAATTTTCGATTTCCGTTAATTGTTATTTGAGGTTAGTTGTTTAATGCATTTTGCAAAGCAAGTTTTCGATTTCCCATTAATTTTTTTAGGTTTGTTCAATACTGATTTGCATCAAATTTATGATATCCCGTTAATTATTCATTGAGGTTAGTTTAGTGCATTTGCATCCATTTTTTTTTTATATTTCTATATTCGTTAATTAGTTTTTAGATTAGTTCATTGCATTTGCATCCAGCTTTCGATTTCTCATTAATAACTCTTTGAGGTTAGTTCAAGACATCTGCATCTAGTTTATGATTTCTGATTATTTATGCTTTGAGGTTAGTTCGATGCAATTTCATCCGGTTTCTGATTTCCCATTAACTATTTTTTGAGATTATTTCAATTCATTTGCATATAATTTCTGATTTCCCGTCAATTATTCTATGATGTTAGTTCAATGCAGTTGCATTTGGTTTTTTATTTTCTATTAATTATATTTTGAGGTTAGTTCAATGCATTTGCATCCAGTTTCTGATTCACCGTTAATTATTATTTGAGGTTTGTTTGATGCATTTTTGCATACCATTTTCGATTTCCCGTTAAATATTTTTCAAGAATTTGTATCCAATTTCTAATTTCCCATTAGTTATTCTCTGACATTAGTTTAATGCAGTTGCATCCAATTTCCGATTTCTAGTTAATTACTTTTTGAGTTTAGTTTATTGCATTTGCATAAAGTTTTTGATTTTCCATTAATTACTCTTTGAGCTCAGTTCAATGTATTTGAATCTAGTTTTCGATTTCCTTTTAATTATCCAATGTGGTGTGTAACACCAACTTTCTACCTATCTATCTGTAGTGTCCTTGCAAACATGACATAAAAATAAATCATGTTTGATATACTATATGGGATCATCAAAGATTATTCAGTTCCCAATTTCCCGTTAATTATTCTTTAAATTATATACCTGACTCACTATGTGGGATCTTCAAAGATTATCTACGAACGGGTCTTGTCATATTAATTATTCTGAAAAATATATGCATAACAATTATATACAAATATTATATTGATCACTCATCCAAATTTCTTATAACATGAAAACCCCACATACTCTCTATTAAAAAAAAACTCGCTATTGATAAAACCCTTCAACTTCATTTGTTGTTTAATAATAGAAGTTTGATTGAAGTTTTGTGAGATTGTCTAATAAGACGAAGTTCATATTGAAGCTACTTGAATAGCAAAGTGTCCCCAATTATACGAAAAAATATAAGATAAACACCGTTTTAAATGCAAAACTATACTTATCGGGACATTCCCACAATATATAACACAACTATATTTTGAGGTTAGTTCAATGCATTTGCATCAAATTTCTGATTTTCTGTTATTTATTTTTTAAGGTTAATTCAATGCAGTTGCATCCAGTTTCCGATTTCTTGTTAATTATTCTTTGCAATCAGTTTAATGCATTTGCATCTAATTTCCAATTTCCTACTAATTATTCTTCGAGCTCAGTTCAATGTATTTGCATCAAGTTTTCGATTTCCCGTTAATCATTTTATGAGATTAGTTTAATACATTTGCATCCATTTTCTGATTTCTTGTTTATTATTCGATGAGGTTGCATTTGCATATAGTTTCTGATTTCCTGTTAATTATTGTTTGAGGTTAGTTTAATGAATTTGCATCCAGTTTTCGATTTTTCGTTAATTATTTCTTGAGGTTAGCTCACTGCATTTGCATCCAATTTATTTTTTGAAATTAGTTCAGTGTAGTTGCATCCAGTTTTCGATTTCCCGTTAATTATTTTTAAATATTAGTTTCACGCATTTGCATAATGTTTCCAATTTATAGTTATTTTTTTTAGGTTAGTTCAATACAGTTGCATCAAGTTTTCGATTTTCCGTTAATTTAATCTTTGAGGGTTAGTTTAATGCATTTGCATCCAATTTCTGATTTACCGATAATTATTTTTTGGTGTTAGTTTGATGTATGTGCATCCAAGTTTTGATTTCCCGTTAATTATTATTTGAGGTTAGTTTAATGCTTGCATGTGCATCTAATTTCCGATTTCCCGTTAAATATTATATGAAGTTAGTTCGATGCATTTGCATCTAGTTTTCTGTTTCTCGTCAATTGATCTTTGACATTAGTTTCAGTATTATATATATTTTAAAATATTTGTCATTATTGGGGGGTTTTTTTTTTATTTGTTATTGTATATTTTGTGATGTTATTTTTTGTATAATTTAATTTTCCACATGTAATTTGTTTTGGTTTGATTTGGTTTGGTATATAATTTATTTAAGCCCAACGTCCACTTTAACTAAATCAATAGTTATATGATTTATTTAAGTCAACGTCCGTTTTAACTGAATCCGATTATTCCGCTAAAATTGGAAATTATAAAATTCATAAATTTAATTAGAATATGTCGTAATTATTGTGGCCTATGATTTTTGAAATTCTTAACTATGACTAAATGTCTAAATCCCACAGTGGATGACACCTCAAATTGATCCAACTTTATTTGTTAGAGCCATATATATAGTGCATACAATACAATTTTATTGTTTTGGGTATACACTATTACTTATTTTGTGATTAGTTTATTTTTTTTTCCTTTTTTCCCAGTCACATGTATGGTTAACAAATGCATAAAGTAAATGTTCAAGCAACTCAATTCATTTTTTCCTTTGTTCTTTCATAGTTTCATTATCATTTTCTAGAAATAAACTTTGTTATGTTAAACTTCACCTGAGATTAGTGTGGAAACTATTCTTTTTGATGTAAGGATTTTAGGAAAATCATTTTTGGTTGAAAATAATGTTTTTTGCAATTTAGTAAATTTTTTTTTCGTAATTAGCTATATTGTTTAGGAAAAGTTGGAGACTATGTGAAATTCTAGATGGGATTGTTTCTTTATTTATATTATACTTTTTCATAATTAGTAATAGAGTTTAGAAAAAACTGGAGTCTCTGTGAGTGCTCCAAAAAATAGATTAATTGGTGAAGGTATAACTATAATATATATCTCAGGATTTTGAATCCTTTTTTTTCATAATTAGTATTAGAATTTACAAAAAATTAGAGACTCTATTAAGCCTTGAAAAATAGAGCAAAAAAGGTATAACTATAATATACTAGCCATTTGGCCCGGCCTATGGCCGGACTTGCTACATAGATAGCTAATTACTAAAAAACCTAAAGTCCACTTGAATAAATAATATATATATATTGATAGCTAATTATTCATTACATATTTTGTTTGAAAGGTTTATGTTTTTCTAATATTTTTTGAAGGAGATTGCAAGCTCTCAAACCTTGATCTAGTAAGTGTAAAGCGTACATATATCTTTTCTGGCTGATACATCAGCCATGAGCGAAAGACAAATCGATATCAATTTCAAATCTAGATGAGAGTCCTACCTTAGCTTTCTCAGCTGCTTGACGAAGCATTTGGACAGCTAACTTGGCGATTATATTGTAGCATCAATCCCATGAATGCATTTGATCTCACTCACCAAATACTCCACTATGACATTGCCAAAGTCCTCCCCACCCAAGAAAGGATCGTGTTTTCCTACAATGTTGACCGACCGATCGATAGCCAAAAGAATCGATTTCTTGAGAGGTCAATCTTCAGGAACACATTTTATAGTCTGTTTGATATGCAAATAAATTGGATTTCCAGTCCCAATTGATGTATGGATGAGTTGCCTGCCAAGTTTTGTGAGTGTAAATCCGGATATCAATCTTAGAACTATATCGAACCACTACTTGTATCTAAAATTGACTTCTTCCAAGGTCCACTCAATGCAAGATCATTTAGAGGACCAACAGAGTAGGGAATAACATACAAAGAACTATTCAAGGGAAACCCGAGCAAGTTGGCATATAAGTGATATGCCACAGTTGCTCTTAAAAACAAATGGCTAACGATATTTCAATTATGTAATCTTTACTCCTACATACTAATGCATCATAATAGTTATAAATAAGAATCGAGATCCTATTTTAATCATTAATCAAACTAAACGAAGTTAATACACAATTGTTTGTGTTGTGGCGACAATCAATGATTTAATGACATTTATTTACATTCGGAGTTCTATACATAGAAATAATGAAAATCAGTAAACTCATAATGACTCTTTAGTTACCTAGATGTATATACAATTTTACAATTTATAAAAGATATATTTGAGAGCAGAATCCCAAGTCTCAACACACATTTTACAATGAAACATTCAATACAAAAGCAGTGTAATCTCCTATATTGTGACTATGTCTTTGTAACTGTCCCATACCTGTAGCACAATTACTATGAATTAGTTGGATTACAAAGTAAGGTAACAAAAGTGTGCATGTTAGTGTGATTATCAGCTCTATATCCAATCACAACATTACAAATCTAAATTAAATATCCAAATGCAACTCCCTTTGAGAACTCAAACAAATCCAAGTATCTATAATGAAATCAAACACCCTTAATGAACTTGCTATCCTCACCAAACTCATCCACAATTTCACTCTCACCTCCACCACAATATAATGGATTATTCCCAAAACTTGTATGATCAAAATTCCTAACCAGATATTGTTCTCTATAACTCCATGGCGGCTGGTTTTGCAAAAACCGACAATTTCAACACGCCATAACTCTTCATTAGAATTGTCCACTTGGGACTGTATCATTATGACTACTTATTCCCATCTCTTCAAAGTAAGGCATGTTCAACCAAATTAGTTTGTTTTCATATTTAAATTTGCTTGGATTTAAATATGAAAACCAAAACCAAAACCGACCACAGTTCCACATGCTTTTTCATTCTTCTTCCTGTTCTTATTATTTTTATTAGTGAAGCCATCTCTTTCACATAATCACATTAATCTTGACAACCAAGAAAACACAATCCGCGAGGCTAATGTTGCTCCCAACGTTAAGGTCAATTAGACCAGATTAAGGCAACTAACTCAAAGATAAGATTAAGGCAATGCATGTCTTGTTTGTGAGTGTGCCCAACTTCCACAACAGGTACCACCTTGACCAATCTCATTCTTACTAACTGAACTGTTCTGTTTCCCAAAAGATACACACAGACCAAGAATCCCACATATCTTTACATCCTTCAATGTCACATCAAAGTACTAAATTATTTACGATGTGGTAGTGGGCTAAGGTTTCAAGATACTCACTTCTCCCCACCCATCAAGTGGCGATTAATGGATGTGGTAGTGGGCTAGGGTTTCCGATCCAAGATACTACAAATCTCAAGTATATGGCCATTTGTTATCCAGAGCAACCATCACTTTGTATATAATAGCCCCCAAATAACTCTCCCAAAGAGAAAGCATCACAATGAAGGCAAAGATGGTGTATGTTTCAAGAATGACATAGTTAAAGCCAATTAGGACTTATTTTGATAAAATACATTAGTTTTACATTGGAACATCTTAGTTGTAATAGAATTTATTTACAAAAGAGAGTAGTGATGATATTGTGTGGATGCTTTTTCCTTCGCCTTTTTATAGTACTTCCCCGAGCAATTGGATTGGACTTGGTTCGAATACATGGGGTGACCTCGATGGTGATTGACGGCAAACCCCTCGTCGAATTTGAGGAGGAACATGTCGCCAGCTATAAGCAATTACCACTGATTCCTTTCAACTATCTGCAGGTTTTATTGGATTTCATATTCTTAAAAATTGATGAGATTTGTAATGAAGCCCGTGGTCTGAAAGCTTCGGAATGGCCCATATATTTTGAAAAAGATATTCGGAAAGCCCGTAGGCAATCCATTCAACACACCTAATTTTAAATGCCAGCCCATCCCTCAAGTTTAGAGGGCTTCATGTTTGTTGTTGCTCCCCCAGCCTTGCCCATTTGACAGCGAGTAGTGATGGCGATGTCCATCTAGAATTCTAGAGTCTAGACCGAAACCCGACCAAAAAAATTGCACCAAACCTAAACCCGTAAAACTCCCAACCCGAAGTCCCGAACCCAGACCCAAAAGCATAAAGTTTGGTTTGGATATACTGAAATACTATATCAGAAAAAGAGAGTCTTCCAAAGAGAGAGTGTGAGATAGAAAATAGTGTTCTATGCAGTGATATCTAATACAAAGCTTGACATCAGTAACTGAGTCTGATCACTGTCACTGAATTATTTACTTCACTTTCTCTCTCTTACTAACATCTGCAGGTAATGACCAAACCAATTTAGTAAAAAAAGTGAAAGTAGATCCAATTATCAGATTCTCATAGCCACCATTTCAATGTTTTGTCATTTCTTTATCACAGTGTCCACCAATCTAAAGTAGAAAATTTTGAAACCCCCCATCCAGTGATACACAGGAACATGGCTAGCTTCTATTTCAATATTTGGTCCTCTCCTTTTCAAATGTTCAAATTCAGAATTTGATTTATTATCAATCAATACGAAAATATACGATTATCTCAAAACATCCTAAGCAAAGTCGTTATAAATTATCAAAAGACGATGAAAGATTATTAAAAGACGGGAAGGGGCATATCATTAGCAGTCAACATATAATTATTTTGGATGAATAGTAGAAGTCAATAACTTATACTTCCCGTCCAGATTTATCTCTTAATTAAGTTTGTAGCCAAATCTCACTCTTTTCCTTTCATTTATTTTCGTCTTTACTTCAAACAATGGGGACTGTACCTATTTAAACATAGTTATTCAGGAAGATACCATCAAATAACCCAGTTTACCTTACGAAGAGTGTAAAAGGATTCTAAGTATCTGCAAAGTGAAGGCGCATCATTCAAATTCCGCAGAGGTTTGAGAAGGTTCTGTAGCACAACTATATCTGATAAAGCTACTGTCATCCCTCCACCAGTCAAAGGATGGCACATGTTGAATGCATCTCCCATTAATAGAGCACCGGGAGTCAGATGGGGAGCGGCTGGCATGCTTCTGTTTGGCATTGTTTTTATGTGTCCTTTATCAATTGCAGCTATGAAGGAATCATATAGCTCAGGAGGGACCTGAAATGCAAATGTTGCCAAGTAAGTAATGCCTTCAAAAAAAAAAATTTAAAAGATGTAAAAAGTCACGTACACCAGCTAGTATATACCTGAGGAGCTACCACGGTCTTCAAATAATTGGCCATTTCACCGCTATCGCCAACTCAAATATGGTATTCATTCTATATATCCTTACAAAGTCACAATGAGATTTCAAAAGCAATTAGGTACTCAACAATGTGCACCTTCTGATTCTCATATTTAGTTCCGACATCCAAGCTCAAATGGAATTGTTTCATGTCATACCGAAGTAAACTGCATGCGAACCTACACGAAGAAACAAAGATATTCAGACGCAGTAAATACAATAATGAACATACATTTTAAGTATCAGTACGGTCCATCCGCTTGGCCATGGTTTTCTAGTGAAAAAAAAGGTTAGCATGTACTAACGAACTCTTTCTGAAGGTAAGTGTAGTGGTATAAGGAATTAAGGATAACCATAAAAAACGAACTGTGCAAGAAAACCACTCATACCCAATGTTGACTGCAGTCTCTTTCTTATCTCCTGTGAGTAACCAAATCTTCAATCCTGCTTGGGCAAGTTTGTCTATGCAGTTAGGAACCTGAATTTTAAGTTGACACCAATCTTCAGTAATAATCAATACAATTCAATTACGTACTATATTAGACGATAGGTGAGACTGAATTGGAGATTCATTTAATAAACTCACTGACCCCATTTAAAGAATAAATAAAAGAGCGAAAGCTATAGAAATAGAAGTCGCAGCTATCATACGCACGTTGAGACATTTATCTTCTAATCGCTTATTCGAGCACATCATTTTTACCCCCCACACCAAAAAAAAAAAAAAAAACAGAGTCCTTTTTAATGGTTGTGCAATTAATCACAGGGCTTACAGTAAGAGCGGCAAAGCGGCAAAAAGCAGATCCACTGGCATTAGTACCAGCGTACTCATCATATTGGGCCTCCAATAAACGACGTTCTGCTGCTGCCATTGCCACAAACCGAGGATCATGCAAACCAACAGGAGTTCCAGATATCAGCCACCCTCCACTGAAATAAACAAAAAAAGGGGAATGTGAACAGTGCTGCTTGGATCTTCATTCAACATGTTAAATACTAAATAAGTGTCTTTCAATCTTCAAAGAATAAAATTAAATATAATAAAAAATCAGAGATAAAACTTGCCTGATATCAATGGTGGTATCATCAGGGCGGGGTTGAGATGGAACAGGCGCAGTATATCCAGGCTGGTAAGTCTGAACTTAAGAAAAAATCTGAGTTAGCAACTGGTCCAAACTCCATCATATTGCAGCAGAAAACAAATATGGGCAAGTTTGGTTGATTGATATACATATCAAGTTCAAAGCTCAATGAACATAAAAAGCAATGAGAGAGGAGCATATGGATGTAGATAGGGTTGTAGGGAAAAAAATAAAGAAACACACACACACACACACACAGAGAAAAAGAAAAGAAGAAGGCCTGAAGCCCTGAGCAAAATGAATCATATTCCTAAAAATCTTTTTGTCAGAAACAGAACAGTAGCCACCAACCCAGTTGTGCAAAGAGCTAATGACCTTTAATTACAGACAGCTGCATCTGGTAATCTTTGCGAATCATGTAGTCATGAGTTGCGACCCAAAAGTTTTGGGAATGACCATCATCATGCTAAGGTCCTCAAAAAGATAGAATGGTAATCTTTCCTCACCAGTGCATGCTCGAAGCTCCATTAAAGATTTCCAACACTGGTTTTGTTCCTCGAGTTCTAGTCAAGCAGCTAGAGTTGAACCGGAGGCCAATGGTCGTGCTTGCACAGTCATGGACACTATGAGGCTTTCAATAGTTCATGTATGTAAAGCATCATAGTAACTCTAATCTAGTAATCCTGCCGACGTCAGACAGCTTCCAAGTCTCTGTAATAATTTGAAGAACTTGACGTATTACTGTTGAGTGTCCAATCTTTGGAATCAGTAATCCAGGCTATTTGTAACTCTGTTTTCATGTTAAACAGGTTTAAAAGCATCAGTGATGTTTTGCAGCTCTTTGGAGTCTATGTTAATCAGCTTATTGTATAACTATAAACTTTTCAATAATGGTCTGTTTTCGTCGTATGTAAATGGTTCGACTTAATATGATGTTGGACTTAATGGAGTTCTTGGAAGTTTGTGCGTAACTGGGACTCTTTTCGTTTTTGTTTTTGTACTGTAATTCCCAGCCATTTCTCCAGTGTCGTAATTCGTCTCTCTTGTTTCTCAAATCCGACAAATGTTGGTTGATTGACATATAATCTTTTCTCTAAGTGTGGCCACCTGATGAACAGAGGTGTTTACATTACAACCTCACTTTAATTCCAGTCAGCTTACTCTGCCAGCCAGAGTGAAGACAAAATCCATAACCGGTTCTTCAGGAATAACTGTAGGTCATTTGTGAATCACATTATTCATCTGCTGATATGCTTGAATGGGTTGGGTATCTCCATTTTCAAAACTCTGACAGGCAAAACGCAAAGCAAAGGCTCTTTCATGTGTCAAAGCAAAGGCAAACGCAAAGCAAAGGCAAAACGCAACTATATGGTAATTTGTGAGACTGGAATAGAATAATATTATACTATGGATTAAAAATGATACTATACAGTTGAGTCCTTGAGGCTAGTGTACACATACATAGAATCAGCCATAACCAGAAGAAACAAAGTAACACAAAAGTGACACCCTTCTTCAGTTGAATCAATGTAAAACTCTACATGACCTGCGATTTCCTTGCAAAGCAACTTTGCCTCCGCTGCCAACTCCATTGCATGGAATTTTCCTCTAAAGCTCGTTTTCCATTGTAGTTTACAGCATTATCAGGATTGCCGTGTCTAGGTTGTTCATAAATAGCACCACTTTTTCCACTAATAGAATCCACTGCTTCATGAAGTACAGCATCTTCAGGAGAAACTATGGAGTTTTCAGCTGCAATTCCCTCTTCAATGAAATTTCCAGCATCGTCAGCATTGCTTTTTCTAGCCTCTTCATGAAGAGAACCATCTTTCCCACTAACAGCAACCATCGGCTCATGAACCACAGTGTCTTCAGGAGAAACTACACCATCAGCTGCACATATTGTTACGGCTTGAGGAAGGGACTTCAATGATATCTCCTGCTGTGAATAAATAGGCTCCTGTTCATTCACCTCTATGCTACTAATTGCTGTTTTGCAGGCCGTGGAACCTGGAAAGCCTTCCATTTCATGTGATTCTGGACAGAAAGGCATTGTTGCCCAGGGTAGGCCAAGTTCAGGTTTTCCCTTGTTATATGGACATATGTCATAACAATCATATGGAAACTAAAAATTCCATGATACCTTGGCAACGAAAGATAGTAAACCTGCCAAACCTACAGGAAATGCCTAAGAAGGATTAATGACGACAAATAAACTATCGAACTGAGACATTACACTGAAAGCTAAAACTACCTACTTCTGTTCAAATGCCGTATCGAACCGAGACGTTCCCACTATCAATTAGTGATGCAAATAGAAATATCAACCACAACACAATTGTAAGCTTTTCTATTAGCAGGAATCATAAATAGCCGATGCGTCCAGATAGAGAAAAAAACCCTTTCAGGTATAGGAAATCGGCAACAGGCAATACGGCAGTCACAGCTGAGCCTGAAGTAACTGAGACAACTTTAACTTATGAAGATGAATTTTTGGTAAGCACTCTATCTGCCCATCAAACTAATTTGGAATGATAATTTTAATCCTTGGAAATGTCAAGACGGGTGCATGTTCAGAAGCCTGACAGAGTAGGATGTGGCAGCTAGCACAGTCTATAAATCTACTATCTTCTCTACGGTTTTAATGTCTCCTTGAGATTGTTTACTTCAAAACACTTGGGGAGCTTCATTTATCCAACTCCCTAGGAATGTTCAAGCTCAAATGTTGTTTAAATTTATTTTTTCATCTTTTTTAGCTAAGCCATGAAGTATTGAGCCTAGTATTTTTTTAGTTAAGCCGTGAAGTATTGAGCCTAGTAGGGGGTAATACTAAAACATCCTAAAACAAATAGTGAAGTAAACTGAATATGGTGTAATTTATTCTGAGCTTGGTACCTGATCAAAATTGCAATCCAAGGTTGTTGGCTCTGTGGATGTCTTTGTAAACAACCTTTCGAGCATGACATCAATTAAGTCATGTAAAGCTCCATTCTTGACCAAACTTTGGCTGTAATTTTTAAGACTCCTCATGACATGTAACTGCTCATGACTCAACATGGTCCAATGGTCCAATAAGTAGATACCAATCTGTAAGTAGAAACAGAAAAGCACCATAAAACAAATACACTAATATATAATGCGATGTCTAATAAAAAGAAAAAACTAATTACCTGTTGGAAAGTGTTGAGGGAGGCTAAAAAACACATTTCTTGTTTTTCAGTTGTACCCCTAGAATAAACTTACGATCTTAGTTTCTAAATTCCTTCTTAACCATGTTAATTTTTTCTAAGAAACTCCTTCCCAAAAAAAATGAACAACTAACAAAACCACTTCGATATCCGACACAGACTAACAGCTAGCTACGAACATGTTGACTACGAACATGTTGAAAGCCTTCACCACTACACTATCACCAAATAGCTGAACTGACCCCATAGATATCAGTAAATCACACTTCAACAATGTTCACCTAAAAAACAACATAAATCCTAACCAAAACAACTGACCTCACAGATTTGAGAAGCATACACAAAAATAAAAAATAATGAAAAAAAACACCCAAAAGAATCCCAGAAGTTCCAGTTATCAAAAAAATAAAATTCGATAAGGAAATATTCCTGGTGATTTGAGTCGTCCTCACGACGATCGTGTTCGTGGGAGTAGGGTTTAATGTCTGTATTTTCTCCTTTGGACATTAATCCAAAACGATGGAAGTTTGAAATCAATTAGCAGTTCGAAATCTATTTGCACCTAGATGCCGATTAGGCATTAATTAATCAATGCTACTTTAGAGGCTTCACTCAAACTCACAGAATGGACTAAATCCACTATCTCCAAATAACACTGCATAAGCTCGAGTCTCGTAAGTCTTGACCATTGTCTGAAGAGAACTATGGCCACATGAAACATGCTTGACCATTGTCTGAAGAGAACTATGGCCACATGAAACATGCTTCGGTGAACAACTCATGCTGGCTAAACCTGCAACTTCAATCATCACAGAAACTGAAATCCAATGATTCTAGGGATACAACAACAAATTCATAACAAAATGTATAGAATTTTGCTTAGATCGCTTATACATACATTTTGTTTTTTATTAGCAAATGTATTTTAGTAGATAGTTGGAACTAAAAGCAGCTACCTGACACACTCAAAAACAATAAGAGTTGTAATTAGTAATTAATGACGAAGCTTCTTTTATTAGCTGTATCACAAGAGACATTTTTGTTGGATTACGGTATTAATCAGAAGACATGAGAGGCATACCTCCTGCCTAGCAAGCTTGAGCTCTGCCTCCAGTGGTGCAAGAATGGCTTCAATTGGTGGCATTTCATCATCCTTTTGAGCAGCATTCGAAGAGTGGCTTCTGCTGCAAATTGAGCAGCCATGGACGCTTTCTTCTGTAAATCAAGAAATACATAACTAATTGTTTTCGTGCTTGTGATAAATAATAGGTAATGGCTAGTGGACTTTGGGATGTGGTTAGCAATGAAGACGTTGTATCCATTATCAGAGACACTGTTAAAGAACCCGGAATATGCTCCAAGAGGATGGTTACAGAAGCTGGTGAACGTGGCAGCAAAGATAACATCACAGCCATAGTTATCTTTCTGTGTCCCGTCTCTACTGCCGAGAGGATTTACTGAACCTCCTCTTTGTATGTGTTAAAGATATACACATTAATAAAAATTAGCCTACCAGGTGTTAAAGGCATACACATTAATAAAAATTAGCCTACCATAAAAGGAAAAGAACTACTCAACTACTAATAATATTGGATGATAGGATTCAAAGTTTTAGTCTCAACAAAAACAAATGTACAATGAGAGGAGAAATGCCTTGAACCCATATAAAATACTTTAAAATCCATCAAAAACGTCAACTCTATTAGTAACAGGTGTCGTATCGAACCGAGACGTTCCCACTATCAATGAGAGAGAATGTAGGGGATTTTAATCAGTGATGCAAATAGAAATATCAACCACAACACAATAGTAAGCTTTTCTATTAGCAGGAATCATAAATAGCCGATTTATAAGACCATACTAAACAAATACTAACTTCTGTAACATAAAAAAACACTGGTTATGCCAGGCATGACACACTCAACAATCTCGATACCTTTTGATCCTTTAGTATCTGTGGAATAGGATAGCATAGTGATCAAAGGACTCTATCCTATGGGACTCGCTGTATAGCATATTAGCATTACATCCTTAAGTCTATAAATTAGACTCATCAAATCAAGATGGATATAGAATGTACTATCAATGAGAGAGAATGTATGGGATTTTAATCAGTGATGCAAATAGAAATATCAACCACAACACAATAGTAAGCTTTTCTATTAGCAGGAATCATAAATAGCCGATTTATAAGACCATACTAAACAAATACTAACTTCTGTAACATCAAAAAACACTGGTTATGCCAGGCATGACACACTCAACAATCTCGATACCTTTTGATCCTTTAGTATCTGTGGAATAGGATAGCATAGTGATCAAAGGACTCTATCCTATGGGACTCGCTGTATAGCATATTAGCATTACATCCTTAAGTCTATAAATTAGACTCATCAAATCAAGATGGATATAGAAAGAAATGTATCTCATCATAAAAGAAAGGATAAGAAAACTGAAAAAACATCATAAAATTGTGGGCTGACAAAGACATCATTATATTTTTAAGAAAACTGAAAAAACAAACAAAAGGAAAAGAAATCAGTGGGTGTAAAGATTGTGGGCTGACAAAGAGACGAATGCGTCAAGAATACCTTAAATAGATGCTTGTGAGGGGAAATGCATCATAAAATATATGCACAGGTAATTAAGTATAGGTAGTCCATTCTGACCAAGAGTTTGGGATAACCAAGACCTTGATGAACCAAGAGACTGACCAGTGAAACTTCATTAAACTTGAAAACCAAGCAATCAATACTTTAAATCCCAACTCGATTTATTAATTTCCAGGAGGCCATAACCTCAAGTATCTATAAATTAGACTCATCAAATCAAGATGGATATAGAAAGAAATGTATCTCATCATAAAAGAAAGGATAAGAAAACTGAAAAAACATCATAAAATTGTGGGCTGACAAAGACATCATTATATTTTTAAGAAAACTGAAAAAACAAACAAAAGGAAAAGAAATCAGTGGGTGTAACGTCAAGAATACCTTAAATAGATGCTTGTGAGGGGAAATGCATCATAAAATATATGCACAGGTAATTAAGTATAGGTAGTCCATTCTGACTAAGAGTTTGGGATAACCAAGACTTTGATGAACCAAGAGACTGACCAGTGAAACTTCCTTAAACTTGAAAACCAAGCAATCAATACTTTAAATCCCAACTCGATTTATTAATTTCCAGGAGGCCATAACCTCAAGTATCCACAACTTTAAACGAAAAGATTATAATTTTTTTGGTCTTATAGCCATATACCCAATCATTTCCATGAGTAGACAAATACTTAATGAGAATTTCTAGAGCAAGAAACGAATAGAAGGTATAAGCAAGTCCCAAAAGCATAAAGCATGATTGACTTAGTTTCAAAATCAAAAGAAACTAAACTTTACATACCGTCCATGAAGAACATGCACATCATCTTTGGAAGAATTAGGCGATATATCTAGTTCAATTACTCTGACCCCTCTTTTCAGCGCCTTTTCAATTGGGACTTCACTGCATTCACTACTTAGTTGGTTCCCAGTTAGATATGAATTGTGACCTGTATATATGAAATAATGGGACAGCGGAGCCATCATATCATGGTAACCGTTTGCATACCTGGTTTCGAATAGCGGAGTTAAGATCATCAGAAAAGAGATAAGACTGAAAATCTTCAGGTGTCTAGCCTACCATTTCAGAAGCAGAATCGGGAAAATTGGTAAAGAAAAGGACTTCTAGAAAAGTAACAACCCATCAAAAAGATGATTGTGCGTCAGAGGAGTTTCTTTGTGGAGAAGAAAGGGTTTTGGTGAATGAAGAGTTTTGGAGTTTTTTGTTTTAGTTTGAACTTTTTGAAGTCGAAGGGGTTTTTTTTTTTGAATCAATTTTGCTGTTTGTATGATTCGTAGATATTGTTTTCTCATAATTTTATGGATCTCGAAAACATATAACCAATCTAGAGCAAATCAAAATACTGTCCTAATTTTTAATTAATTTTGGGTACCTACTTAAAAATTGTGCTGACGTGGCCTCCTTCTAGCGATGGCAATCATGTATATGCTACTGAGAAGTAAAGTTCTCGCGGAAAAGGTTTGAGAAGTACCTTGAAGTTTCTCTCGATCATTTGATATCTTGCCTCTCGTTGATTGTATGCTCTACAATTTGCCTCTCGTCTTTCAAATGCAGTTGTTCAGAGCTCCTGGCAAGACGGTATAGAGCATCCCGGAAACAAATACGTGTTTCTTGCGTCAACTACTCAAAGGCCAAAAGGACATAACGTTAGATAGAATAATTAAATTATGCCGTCTTGAACTTTTTCAACAATCAAATTCCTCTCCTTATACCTGTGTCATAGCCACTTCAAGCTCCTCTGCAGCATTTTTCTTCCATTGATGTCTCCTCATCCAACTGTCCATCTGCCATGGGGGATGTGTTTGTTTCACTGCCCAATGCCTGACATTATCAGTTTATTTCATCAAACCTAATTATTAGTCGAAATATCAATGAACATAGAATAAAAGCAAGTCTATTGTATGGAAGTAACAATAAGGACATAAAATGAGGTACGTTAAATAAATGGTTTGTGTTTATGCGCCTTACCTTGTCATAAAAAAATGAAAATGAAAATAAATCATAAACTGGTTCAATAAACATTGATGATTCAAGACGCAAATAAGAAATATTCAGGTCTGAGTTCATCTACTCAACTGCCTCTGCACCCCTTATTTTTGTATACCTTTTTTTAGCAAGATAAGATTGAGAATATTCAAGTATTTATCTTATTGAGCCTTTACCAAAGAAAAAAAAAGGTGTAGTCTTATTGATCTTAAGTATATGTTAAGTAGGAACAGCCAGTTTTCCTCTTAAAAAAGGACTGAAACAGATGGGTGTTATCAAAGCAAATATTCTGTACAAACCTTTTCAAAGTAGCTGTTAAATCCTGCTCCTCTTTGTATTAAGATGAATGAAATGGATGGCAGCAGTTTACTGGATAAAACCAACGACGGCCCAGAATCCAGGTTAAGTGGAAACTCAAGTATCAAATCCCCTTCTGCATCCAGTTCTCATCCTCTCAAATCTGTTGTTACTAAAAAATCTGAGCTACTTGCTGGCACTAAACGATCAGCCCCATGCTGGCGAGAAAAAGTTTTATTTTCAGTTGAAGGTTTTTGTTTTTTTAAGGATTTGTAGTTTGAGGCGATGGGAAGGTTTTTTTCAGCTAAAGGTTTTTCGTTTTTTGAGGATTCATAGTTTGAGGCGATGGGATTATCACATTGAACCAACATAGGACTCCACCATAATTGTAACTGTATTGTGAAGGAATGTCTTAACTTTCAATACCATAGAAGCATCTTCACTTGGTTACATGTATAGGGAGACAGACAGAGTACATTGCAACAAAAAAACAGCAATCAGTTTGCTTATGTGGGTTTACACTGGTGCAATGCACTGGGGTACACATGGAGTATTTTTTCCTCGAACTTCTAGGTTCAATAATAAGATGTTAAAACTATAGCAGCACTCCTGGTAACGTTTCATATACATTTCAATATCAGTTTAACTTATTCCAATATTCCATTGGGGCCACAATTCATGAAAACTGAATGAGATTTGAAGGTATATGGACATACCTGGTGGCAGATTTCACAAGTGATGCCCTTCTTTTCGTCACACCATCCCTGTACACAGCTCCTGTGAGCATACTGAATCAAACAGTATTAGAATCCACATAATTCAACTGCATGAAGATACTTACATGACCTTTTTCTGGATTAAAATTATTATCTGTAAGCTGCCTGCAGTCTTCTTCATCCTGTTGTTGTTCAAAGCATGGTTCACCTTTTTCTGAATTCAGTGCTCACCATAGAATTTAATCACGATAAATATGGTACAGAATACAGAAGAAGCAAGTCAAGTTCAGTTTTCATATTTTGTTTCTCTCCATGACTATATTATCTTTAGTTCTAAGGCTATTTCTTTCCGGTCACATCAAATATATCATGCAATGAAGACAAATGAGTTAACAATACCCGAAAGATCTCAAATGAATCCAAGAAGATCTAGCCAAAGCAATAACATAAGCAATTGTTCCCCAAACAATTCTGGAAACCGTTCTCTACACTTGGAGAATATCTTCCTCTTGAACCTTGGCACTCCTCTTTCTTGAACTATTAGTATTCTCATCACCTTCAACATAAGCATAGTACCTCAATGCAAAAGCAAGTGATAAAACCACCCATTCTAAGCAAAAGATCAAAATACAAAGACTTCCAGCTAATCTCAAGATCATAACACCATCTTCTTCTCTAACATAAGACTTCAATTTCCCAAGAAATTCACCACTTCGTGTAAAAATGAGTACAGATACTGATCCTTGAAATATAGCTGTAAGTACTGTAAACACCATGTGAGAAGCGTACCATTTATTAGTCCCATTCGACGCAACAGTGCAACCGAATACAACACCAGTAATTGTGAAAACGTGAAGTAAAATGAGGAAGAATCCACAAAGTGAAGGGAATAGACGAAGGGAGAGTGTGAGGAAAATGCAACTTAATGCAGCACCTAAGATAATGTAATTGCTTAGTAAGAAGACCTTGTGAGTACGGTGATGTGATTGGTTTATCGCAGATGACCCATTGTCAATTGACAATCCCATTATAAAAAAATTGAAAGAATCAAGGAAAGAAAGTTGCTTTGGATGTTAATTTCAGTTGATGGGGTAATGCGAGAGATTTCAATGACCTGAAATGGTGAGTGGAGGAGAGAAAGATAAGCAGAGAGATAAATGAAGTGGGGATATACAGCAGTGAGAAGAATTGAGATCCGAATAAGAAGAAGATAAATTTGATCTGAAACACGGTAGTAAAATGAAAAAGAATGAGATAAGATTTAAGAACGGGTTAAGAATGGAGATAAAATTTAAGAATTGAGATAAGATTTAAGAAAGGTTTTTATCAACTTATCTATGGGCTACGAACAATTGAAATCGCAAAAAAAGGGCGTAAATATGGGTGTAGAATTCATTTTTTAGGTAAAATATGATGTGTCAGTCCCAGAGAAAAAAGAGGGGCTGACGTGGGTCACTGGGAGCATTCTCCACTACTCAGTATTAATGGTCTTTGATATCTAAAGATAATTACTACCTCTTTCGCTCTTGACTTTACCTCGAAATCCTATTTCCTTTGCACTTTTTTCATCATAATGCCCTCATCATTCTCATTTTATCAAACTGTGAATTGCGGTGTGGCTGTTTTCACTCCTACGAACAAAACTACAACCCTGCAACACCATTTTTTTCCTTAAATCCGGTTCATCATGGCAGAGTCAATAGGCATAGAACCACTACATAGTAGTCTCTGCCTAAACATCCATTGCAAAGAAGCCAAAAAACTTATATATGAAGCGTCAAATCCAGTGATCCACATGGCAATGTCTTTAGCATGTATTTGGGAGTGGACTTGACTTATACATTGCAGTGATTTGTAGATTTGTTGCATAAGGACGTGTTACATGGCACAGTAAAATTTTCCTTAATCCACATTGACAATTTCATTGTCATTGCACGATAAGTTGACTGCAAAAGCGTTCGATCTTTTGCCTCTTTAGCTGTTTAGTGGTATGATTAAGGTTGTCGGTGAATACCGTTTAATTCGTGAATGGGTCTTCTTGGCCAACAAAATTTGGTAACGAATAACTATATAGATTGCAATCAGAACTACAGGGCTTAAGTTTAACTGTTTAAGGGACACAGGGTGCACGCATGGTCGGAGAAGTTTTTCACTTTCTAGTTGTCAGAACATCTCATCGGCAAGTTCGTTCTCGAAAGAACACCAGAACACCACAATCTGACCCCTAATCACCCTTTTTCTTTTCCCTGATTTTTTTTTTTTTTTGTTTTGTCCACAATTCGTGCCTTAGTGAGCATGCCAAAGGCATACAGCACAATCTTTCATGACCAAAGAAATCACCATTACCAAAGAGTACACTTTTGCTGGCACACGTGAAACGCACCCTAACTTGGCGAGAAACGTAGGGGTTTTGAAAGAAGAACCAAAAGAGTTACTTTGTCAAATTAGTATAAACAATGTGCATGCAACATTACCCTAGGAGGGCAAAAACACGACCCCTGTAGCAAAATGTTTCTGTATAATTTAGCAAGCCGCACAAACAAGCTATAGAATTTGTTGTTTTTCATTTTTTCTTTGAATACTTAAAATGCCATAATTTTTCATCTCATGTTTATGAGTTTCTGACCTCTCTCCTAAGTTTAATAAGCCAAGTCAGACTCTAATCAAACAATTCTACAATCCTACTCAATCACGAGCGAGTGCTGCACATGAAATGCAGTCGACTTACAATTTAGTCATGTCCTGCCAAAGTTGGAGTCTACGACACTTGCATTTTAACATCTGAAAAGTATTTCACGGTTGCACTATTGAAACAGATTTCAAGAAATTTGTTAAGATAACAAAAGAAGAAAAAAAGAAAGCCAACTCCTGGATAAATCCAACATACTTCAGCTGCAGCAGAAACAACATTCTCCCACTTGAGCACAGAAAACCTTTCTCAGCAGTACTATACCTGCACATAAATCACGATGAGCCTGGGCTGAACATCCAGTTCCAGGCCAAGTTTCTATCTACCCAACCCTCCAGCTGCTTTTTGCAACTCCTAACCAAAGAAATTAATTTCATATTTTGAGTTTCAACGTTCTTCTTCTTACGTTTACAATCATAAATATAAGAACAATAAATAAGATAATTGAGAACCCTAACGAAAATTCCTTCCACGAAATGACTCTATATGAGTTGCTGAATGCATACTGTTGCCTCTCCTGCAATTTTGAACAGTATAAATAACCGAATTAAGCATGGAACACGATGAAGATAACAAACATGAGCTAGTAACAATTTTTCTTTGGTAAAAACTCAAGATGGCATCAATAAGACCCAGTTCAAGTAAAGAACAAGAACTCAAGAAGTCACGAACATATTGGTCACCACAAAGATCCCCACCCCATTGTTGGAGGAGACCCAAGCCAGAAAACATAATACTTACCAACCTAATATTTGTCTTTATATGGTCTACCAGTCAAAACCAAAAGCTTTCAGATGGGTAAAAACATATGATGTTCTTGTGAATTTGTCGGTATCATCGCTCAAGTATTCGAGATCGGCAAACAAGAAGCTTGTGTGCAATCCAATCAACATTATAGTCTTTACATGAAAACAGGCCGTAACCAGATTCTGATTTATGGCACCTCCTTCCCCAACAAGAGACCTTATAGGAGTTATAGCTACCCAAACAGTTATCTCAAGACCTTATAGCAAAGTTTGGAATAATAGAGTTCCATCCAAAGTGTCATTCTTTGTTTGGGCTTTATGCTTGGGGAGGTCCTTGACGTGCGATAATCTTTGAAAGAGAGGCAAAATCCTAGTCAACAGGTGTGTCATGTGTACTAAGGAGGAGGAAACCATTCAGCACTTGTTCATGGATTGTGAAATGGCACAAATAATATGGGATTATTTCATGCATTCTCTTAAGTGTCATGGTGACGCATCACAAGGTCTGATGGGCCAGTTCAACTGCAAGCCAGATGGTAGAATTTCCACTGTCGGTTGGATACCGTCAAAGGTTATGCTCACGCAGTTACATGGTCCATATGGTTGGAACGCAATCTTTTTTTTTTGGTTGGAAAGCGAGGTTTTTATAGAGGTCCCCTACCCCTTTTCATAAATAAAAATCATAGCTTGTTACATTCTCTTACATATGGTTGGAACGCAATCGTCAAACTTTCGATGATGAGTCTAGGGATGTCCAACAACTTATTGTCAAATGTAAAACACTTATGTGGGCATGGGTGTCTTTCTTACCTAGTGTTAGAGGTTTGAAATTGGATGACCTCATTTTTAGATGGGAGTCTGTGGTTGAGGGGTAGCATTTATATGTAATTCTAGTAGTGTGAACCTCTCACACTACATCTTCATTATTATTAATATAAAGTATTGTTTTGCTGATAAAAAAAAAAAAAAAAAAAAAAAAAAGTTATATCAACTCAACCAATATTCATACTTGATCAAACTGTGTATAATGTTTATAATCTCTATCCTGGTCAAACCCATGGGCAGACCTACACTAGGCTCAGGATGGGGAGCCGCCCACCCGACTATTTGGAACATTGGTCACCCAAATAACAGTTTTGATGGTGTACTAGAAGTCGAAAATTTGACAACAGACTGCCCTTGACCCCCATCAGTCAAAAGCTTGGGTCCTCCCTGGACTCAAACCAGTATACAAGTATACAGCACTAAAATTGAATCGGTGTACGACACGCTGACCTACAAAATAACTTGGTGCATAAATTCAAATGAAGGGCATCCACGTGTTTGAAATGTTGGGTATCACAAAATGGTGTGCTTTGCTATTGTGTAAATGTAGAAATTGAGACCAATTTTGGAAATCTGATCTAAAGAGTCAGCAACACATTCAAGATGAAGCTCGATTAAATTTAGACAACAACCCAATCTTAGAAAGATAGAGGACTTACTGCTTCAAAAAGTTTTTCTGTAAGACGTTTCCCCTGCTGTGCAAATATATATTTTGCATGCTTATAAAGCTCCACATCGAGGCTGTTCAGTGATATTATGTTCTGGAGGACCACTTCAGAAATCTGAAGACGTGCCTGTGCTCCAAATTTCCAGCAATCAGTGAGATACGATACAACAGAATAACATATGCAAATTTATAAAGAGCTCCCAGTGATATAAAATAGAAGTGCCCAACTGCATGACCAAAACTTTCACCAAATGCTTGAAAACAAAACACCAACTGTCATATTGTTTTCATTCTTTGGTAAGAGTTTACTGTTATGCCAATGGCACGTGGTACATCATATTGTTTTTGTTTTCTGGTCAAAGTTTACAGTTATGCCAATGCCACATAGCACTTAACCCGCATGAGACATTCTACCATGTTTCTTATATGCATGTATGGGAAGGGATAGGCCGACAAACTAGCTGGACATTTTAAAACTCCAGTAACTGTCCGATTCCAAAAGTGGGGTACATAATGAACTTAAGACTGATTTTTGTCAAACACGATCTCCTACCACGGAGATCTCCTCACAATGTCAAGTTTCGAATATCTTGAATCTTTGTGAAAACTTTGGCGAATAAAAAAAAAACAGCACAATTTCTCAATTCTTTATGACCTCATTTGAGTATTTGACAAAGAAAAAAGTATTAATCCAATCCATGTGAAAGTCTTTCAAGTTTCACCATGGTCAATGATATCTACATTCCGGTTCATACCATCATATGCCCTTGTCTAATAATATCAAGCATTTCATATATCTCACCGAGAAGGGATCATGAAGAGGGCCAGACTGCCAGCACAATGACAGTACACAAATAATATCCATGCTGTGATTCACTCAAATGTTTCACACGCGGGTATCTTAATCAACTGATTAATCAAATGAGAATTTTTTTCGTATTCACCCCAAGAAACCATGCCAACACGTCGGAAGCAGATGAGAACCGATCTGTGACCGTCTGACCGACCATATCTCAATGTGTTAAACCAGACAGGTCCTGATCATGAGTAGTATGATTACTACAGTTCAATGGGGCACTACGGTAAGAGTGTCCCAGTAGTGCAAAAGTTAGACTAGTTTAATTTGGACTTCCGGAAGAGGAACATGTCAAAGTACATAAAGTTCCCCATCATTCATACATCTAGCAATACAAATTCAGGTCACACAGAAGGTACCTTATACCTCTAATTGACTTGTTCTTTGGGGGAGGGAACCTTGAAGTCTATTCCAACTAAATTTTGCCTTATGGTCAATCACTGAACAGTTATTACCAAAACTTGGGTCCATCCTCCAATGATTTACACGTCAAAGAAGGTATTACTGTCGCATGATCTAGAATGTCCTAAAATTCCATATGCAGTAATTTATAACAGATCCAAAATTGCAGGAAGGCTTACCTCCTTCGAAAAGTTTGCAGGGGCTACTCTTTTCAAAGAAGCAGTCCGCCGACGAGCTTGCGCCTTCCGCAAACTAGATATGCATACTTCATATGAATTCATCAAATCCCCAACAGTCATCTAAAAGTGGAGTCCAAATCAGCAAATTTATATACAAATGAAAAATAAACGAAATAAGCATGGTAAAATAAATGAGAGACAAACGTAATGATCTATCCAACGAAAGAGGAAGGCATCAACCCCAAAATTAGTTGAAACTTGCAAGTATTTTAAATCTTTTAACCACAGATATTGGTCTTACAGTTTCATTGATTGTTTCGGCATTTCCAGTTGAAGATAACCTTTTTCCCTTTTCATCCTTTGTGCTGTTCTGTCATGCAAAGGAAAGATCGTGGTGATCATTCTGCTGAAGTCAATAATCAAAGAATCTTGCAGTCTGTGAATCAAAGTTTGCTAAGTCTATGCCACTACCTGAAGGTGATCTGTATCATGATCAGTGTCTTCAAGTGATGAACTCATATCTGTGGCGAAAGAAGCAAGTTCAAATCTTTCAATAAAATTTTCTTCTATTTTTATCAGTAACAATCATTAACATCTCAAAATTATAATCTTACAAGTAGTGGGCCACATAACTAGAAGGTACATTATGCCCAAGAAGATCCCCTCTACCCACTTACAAGCCATTTTTATAGTACAAGAGTATTGTAATTAATTACAAATAAAGTTTTGGTAGGTCACCCATTTGAAACATGGGTTAGCACATGGGGCGATCATGGCCAAATCCTTCAATATCAAAACAATAAGAAAACAAAACACCTTTTTACATGAAAATACGAACAAAAAATTGCAAACTGGAAATAACACAGACGTAGATGTTACATGCTAAACACAGCCAAAGTAATTATCCCAAAAGGATAGCAAATGCATGTTACTGCCTGCCAAGGGTCCAGTGCCTGGCAGTCCCTTTGTGAGGAACTGAGGACTACAATGCATAAAATAAATATTGTTTCCACTTAAATATTTTGTGTAAAGGTGAATCAGAAAGAAGTAAACGGTAAAGAACAATCTGTGTTCAACCAAATTGAAGCATATGAGATAGCCATGAAGTCAGAAAGTCAATAGTATGAGTGAAACTATGCTTCACAAATCACACGAGTTTAATAGTTTATGTACTAGTCTCTCTCTCTCTCTCTCTCTCTCTCTCTCTCCACTACATATTTATACCCTTTCCTGACACACTCTACTTAGTCTAGTCTCTGCCACCCAGGCCACTCTGCTTCTATTTGCCACCTACCGTACCATCCTCCAATTCGTACTGCTCTTCACACTCAACTGCTAGCATTTAAAAATCTCAATCACCGGACTCAAGGTGGTATACTCACCACATGACCAGCAATGCTTGTACGATGCACCAACGCCCTTATGTTGGCATTGGCTGATACATCAGAATCTGGTTAAACCAAGTAAAAGAAAACAATCTTTTTACTCTGGAATGCACTCCTTTAGATGGAAGAACATCTTATTATAAAGAAAATTGATCCACCTAAAGTGACTCTTCAACTCCATGGACTTTGTGATGCACGAGCATGGAAGTTTCAATTTTAGTTATAGTATTTAGTTCTATTTTAACTAGGGAATAGTTGTATTAGTAGTTTCTATTTTGGAATCCAACTAGAATTAGGAATGAGGATTATTATATAAAGGCAAGCTAACCTTCATTGTAAGTTGGTTGTTATTGAATATTATTTCTTTCTTCATGTTGAAGGTTTAAACCCTAGTTTTAGGTGTTTGTTTTATTAAATCTAATTGATGTGTATGGATTGTTGAAGCTTCCGTCAACAAGATACATCACTTTGTTTTTTCTAATTATAAACTTATTTCTCTATTCACATTACATTATCACAATAAGACCTAATCAGTCAATATTACATCAAATAAGGGGAAAACGTAATTACATCAAATAAGGGGAAAACGTAATTCAATCAATATATATCCTCTACAACCTTTGTGGCATTATATGGAGGTGGCAACCATTTTCTTAATTTATCACTTGAGTTGAAACAGTTTCGGGGCCCTGTACATTACCTTACGTGTTGTCATCATCTAATCAGATTGAGTATGTACCAACTAAACTTGTACACACCAACTTAAACAGCTAGCTCATTCCCTTTTCTTCTTTTTTAAAACATATTTAAATTAATAAGTAAAATTGTTATGAAATACATAATTAAGCTTACAAAAATCAACATTAATGATATCATCTTCTCATTTTCCTTTCAATTACGAATTTGCAATCGAGAAGCAGGCGCAGGCACGCAGCGCGCGTGCACAAAAACTAGTTACTTATAAAAAGTTTCAATACAAAACAAAGTTTTGAGTTTTAATCAGTGTGACTTTTATCTATTTGAATTAGCTGTAAGCTTCATTTGCTTCTCATATGGTTCCCAGCCCTTCATTTGACTTGCAGTTACAAATAAAAACGGAGAATTGGTCCCCCTCACGGTTCACTTACTTGCAAAGGGGCAGTGGACGGGCTAATCAAATATTTAGTCCCAAGTATTTGCTGAACACTAATACCTAGTGTTTATGCAAGGGAATGCAAAATCAGCCCTTCACCCTCTAAAAGACTTTGGATGGGGAAAAAAATTGGACTCCCCCACTAAAACAATAAATAAACACCTATACATTGAACATTTTCACTCGAAAATAGGTTTTCACTCCAACAATACATTCTAAATTTTTACCTAAAATTAGATAAGTACATACTTCATCAAAAAATGTGGATGCAATATGCATTATGCATCCAGGTTACCTGGATCCGCCATACACGATTCATCCATCTGTGTGCGAGCAAAGTGCATGTCACATCCAAGTTGGCCAAAAACGTCTTCGTTAGAAGGTATACACTAGTTTTATATTGGATTAGTCCCACATAGTTCCAGCAGAGTAGAGTCCTTGTAGTTTCATGTTATTGTTCACTTCGCCTTAAATATATTAAACAATAAATAAATCAACAGTCTTAATTGACCAGACTACCCTTGCATTTTACCAAAGTACATCGCAACTTCTCACGACCCAATATAAAGCTGCTTAACAATGTGGAAAATGATCAGAGTACCCCCAATTTTGTCCAAACGATCCCCAAGACAGGAAATCAATTTCTTAAGCCCCAAGATAAGAAATCAATTTCTTAAGCCCAAAACTGTTAGAGAAAGCTAATGGGTATAATGGTCTCTGGCCCAATTCTATGAAATAAAAATGAAGGTTAACAAAAGGAAAGGAAAAGAAAGACGAAAAAAGAGAATGACCACTCGGCAAACCACACCTGTCTCGTTGTAGGCAGCTTTCTTAATATTGGAGCTCAAAGCATGCAACTGTGAGAGCACCTGTCCTCCCACCACATTTGCAAACATAGTCGCAGATCCTTTGTGATCCTCAGTAAGACCAACATACAGCATATCATCTAATCTCTTCTGCAAGATTTACAGGGAACTACTTGATAGACATTTTATGAAGGAAAAGGAGTTTAAACTCCGGCAATGCAAAAGAAACAGTCATTTGAAACTATGCTTTGTGTTACCTTCGCAACATCAAGGACATAACCTCCAAGAGATCTATACTTCCTCACACATTGACGCACCTCATGAGCTTCAGCTAAACAAGAGTTATTTGTCAGTCCAGCCACCTGTAATTAGTAAGCAAGACCCTGTTATTGTATGTTTCACGGAATTTTGTTTTCACCATAAGATCATGGACAGAAATCAATTGAGGGAACCATTGTGCTACTAGCCATTTTGGAAGGTTTACCAAGTATTCCAGAGTTACATCAGAAGCCAACGGTTTAATTCCCCGAAATTTAGTGTAGCCGTTACCATCTTAAAAAAGACTTCTGATAAAACCAAAGGTAATATCTTAAAAAAGACTAGAAATAAATAGTCTTCCGAGAAAAGCTGTGATTTTTCCTGAGGGTATTAGTGAATATATCTGTACTTTTCCTATTGGAGGTTAATAAGTAGTTGATGAGTTGTTAAGCCAATATGCTTCCTTAATGTAAGCAGAACATCAGAAATGATAGCTGCAATAATGACATAAATTCTTGCAACGCCCGGCAACACCCTGCGTAAGATGTCAGGTGTAAAGTTGTTTCCCTTAACATTTACCTATTTTCAATGTATAAGAAAACTTTATCAAAGAAAAAGGATTTCCAATGGCTATAATTGCCAAGGCACACGGGGACGGATGAAAGAAAGCTGAGGTAATACAAGGATTTGATGACACCTCCCAACCTTCTTCTTTTTTCTTTTTCTTGACAAGGAGTGAGCAGGTGGGAGCAATCCTATTAAAGTATGGGGCTTCGAAACCATAGTGCGTGCGCTGCTGAAACCAACCTGATGCCCGGTAGCTCGCTAACACACAAATAGTATGGCGCAGCCGTACTAAAGGAAGGTGCTTCGAAACTTTAGGTGAAGTTGCACTTTGTCATGAAACCTCGTATTAAAGCAACATCACTATATCTTTTAAAAAAAGACGCTTTGAGGACCGATATTTACGAATATGATCTTTCCACTAAGGAGATTGTCTAGACAAAGAATCAGCTCCTTTTACATATCATGCTTGGTCTTAGAACTCATAAATGCCTACCCAATTATATGTGTATACCATGCATGTACAGATATATTTTAACAAGGACAAAAAAAAATTAACGGGAAACATTGCTACGCATGTACGAGTTATATTGTACAACTATTCCATCAAGAGGATACCTCCACGTCATTTAGAATCTTTTTAACATATCATGTCATACAAAAAAAAACACCTAATTTACCTACAGAATGAAAAGATAACAATTTGATCATAATGCAACGCCTAAGTCATGCACTTTAAAGAGTAGATAAAAATTGGAGAAAAATGAGAAAACCAAGGACATAATACCGGAAGATTTAATGTACATATAGAGTCATCTCAAACATGATGATTCACAGACTAAGATACCTGAAAAGTAGCTCCATTGTGAATGATCTCATGAGCTACAGGGTCATTGATGAATTCGTGTAGTGGCATAACAATTCCCTGTATATTATAGGGATCATTGCTTTCTTTAAAATCATTAAACTCACCACGTTTTCTGCCCTCTCTCTGTCCATCAGAAAAAAAACAAAAGGAGTAATTAGACATGACCATCCCGCTAAACAAATTAAGTGTTAATATATTTTTCCAGTTGCACAAAAAAATATCTTTAAACTGCTTTAAACTTTGCTTTAATTCATTATCTTAAGCTTTTCAATTCTTAGACACAAGATTCTTGATGGCAATTCATCAACAAAATACATTCTCTCAATAACTTGTTTCCGAAGCAACATATTTGATTTTGTTTTTTGTTTTGAATCAGCAAGCAGGGTGCTTTTATAGAGGTCCCTTACCCCTTTTCAGTAAAGGAAATAATAACTTGGTTGAAATCTAGGTAATTAGAATCATCAAACACAATCTTCCTAATGTCCTCAGAGAAAGAACTAAGTACAATTTCAACATAACTGAGTGTAGGAGTATTAGAGGCTTATGCATCAGCAAGTTTATTTGCTTCTCTGTAAATGTGCTTGATAAATGGAGTTCAAGACCGGCTATCATCTTCCTTATCCTTTGCATTAAGTTGTTAAGTTTCCATGGATGACTGTCATTGTTGTTGATGAACGACACCACGTTTGAAGAATCAGTTAGTGCCCTGATCCTTCAAGTGTATTTTCTAAGAGAAAGTGCTAATCTTTGTTCAAGCCCTTGTAGTGCTATGAAAGAAACTGCATTGCGATTTCTATATTAATGACCTGTAACTTGTTTTTCTCAGAAAACAAATATTTTGCTATAAAGGAAAAAAGTAGCTCAAACGCTGCAACTAAAAGAGTACAAGAAAGTCTGGAAAGCAAAAGTAGTATTTTATCGCACCCACTCCTTAGGCCATTAAAATTAAACTATTCACACCCCTGGACAATATATTCAGAAACACGCATAGAAGATTTCATTTTGCAACAATATAAACCAAACGTTCCACTAGAAGGCATAAGGGAACATTTGCCAAAAATGCATACGAATGGACAATGGTGAAAGGTTAAGACCTTTTTAATTGTAAAGAACCTCTTAGAGCAATAAAAGGATCTTATCACCCAAGGCATCTACTTCTGGGTACTTCACAGCAGGATATGAAAGATCGTCATCTAAATATATTGGCAACATTGAAGAAAACTTTACGAGAAGCATAAATTTCACCAAGAGGGAAACATAAAATTCACCAAGGAATTAAGAGAGAATAAATGAAGCCTAATGTAACATGTAAATCCAATATAGTTCTGGAACAAAAAGCGATTGTGGGATTCTAATAGTGTAAAAGTGGCATAGCTTCAGCTCTGAAATTTATACCAAACTTTAACCCCTTTCGCAGAGGTAGTCTAAATAAAACTTGACGTAGTCATAATGTTGAAGAAAATCTCAAAGGCTATCACTTACAGAAAGCACAAAAGGACAAACCAGTTAATCTTAAGTATAAGAAAAATACCCGGGAAAATAGGTCCTCCCTCATCCAAGGAACCAAGTATTTCCACGGCCAAATATCCAATGTACTTACTCCATTACTCTTTGGACGTATTCTTCCTGTCATTTGTGTTGCAGAAGTTAGGTTTGGATGCACTAAAAACCTAGCTGCGACCTCCACAGAAAATTCGTAAGTGCTAAGTACACGATCAACTGGTTTCCGTAGTATGGTTACCACAGAAGTTTTCTCGTCAGGCAGCCTAGACATCATGCTATAGTCATCATGAGTAACCATCAGTCGGCAATTTGGCTTGCTGCATTTAAAATTAGATAAATCTATTCAATGTTTATAAAAATAAATCCTACTTGCTTCGTTTTCAGTAGCTGGTTGAGAAACATAATAATAAAACTAACAATAAATGCTCGTCATAAATGGCAAGCCTAACAACTTTCTGACATATGATCACACAACAGAAAAGCTGTCCGCTAAATTACCATGTGGTCAACGTCTCATAAACTTTTCAGAAAATAGAATAAATTACATATCTCATTCCCAACATATACATTAGGTAGTCTAACTAAAGCTAATAATTTTTGGTTGTCTTTATTTCATGACAAAAAAGAAGATTCGTAGAGCTCTTGAAAGGTGTACTGGGAATGTCATCCACTTTTGACTAGCAGAAGTTATATTCAAAAGATCTAAACAAAACAGGTATAGAAGTATGTTTATACTTTAGATAGTTTACAAACAAAAAATAGTACAATATAAATCTGAAGTCCCAAATTATTAGTTCATTAGGAAGCAAGGAGATGGAGATCGTAGTGCTGGTGAAAATAAGCACTTGTGAGAGGATTTTCCTGGTGGTGTAATATTTCGTTTTAATATCATCAAGCTGGTAAATTCAGCATTATGTTAACAGCATAGGACCCAAATGGCCAAAAAAAAATCAACTGCTTGTTATTGTTTTTGTTGGAATTAAACTGCTGTTCCATTTGGCTTTTTCAGTAATTATGCCTTTCAGGAAAATCTAAGGTTTAACCGAAAAAAAAAAAAAATCTAGAGCAATACAAAGTGAGCAGAAGTTAATGAGCTACATGGCATTCATCTTACACCATGTCTAATTGGATAAGAAGTTTTACAAATGAACAGGTGCTTAGGGAAGTAGATGTCTAATGAATCATCCTCACCAAATGAATGTTGATATGAAGACACAGTGCATATATGAGCTAAGAAGGAAGAAATAGTACCTTGGATCAAAGCGTAACTTGTCATAAGAACGGGGACACTCAAGGTAGGTAGAATAAAGTTTTCGCAAAAAGCTGCAAGAAGAGAAAATAATAGTTAGAATGAAATTCCATATGGAAACGAAAGTGATAAAAAAAAAAAAAAAAAAAAAACGTACCAGTGAAAGTAAGTTCGCCCTCCTGTCCTAGGAACATGGAGAAAGAAGAGTAAGTCTTGAAGAGTATGTTTGTCTTTCTTAACTTGTTCATCAAGTGAAGAAGCTGCCCATTTCTTGACACCACTTTCACACTTGACAAAATCATCCTCACTAGATTTGACATGTACTGTTCTGGTAACTGAAAGAATTGCATGGGTAGGATTGTCACTCTAGTAATTAAGTTTGAATAAATGGATAACAAAAGTAAAACCTGTCATACCGAGGAGAAGAAGCATCAGTGACAGAAGGCATCGAGCAGCAGAAGCCATCCACTAATTTCACAACTAAATAGAATCTGATGATCAGACCATCAGACCAAAGTTTGTATAGACCAAAACAAATGAAGATGGGATGGCTTTTCTTGGGCCTCGAAATCGTGTTCATAAATTCATTCCACCAATTCATCTGGGTCCACCACTCACACTCTCTCCAGAACCTTCCTTTGAGGTCATCTGTTTTTCAGCTGATAATTTTCGTAATATTAAAGTCATGCAAGATGATCTAGATTCTAGCAGTGGTGTGAGCTCCACTAGTAGAGGGTAATCACGGAAATTGCTTTAGATGAGTCCGATTCCCGATATACGCTTCGGTTCGATCTAGATGGTCCTGTCTTTGAACAAGTTGACCGTGGAAGAATTTGTTGCCCCCGCCAATTGTGTTGGGGCCCAACTCGGCCCAATTTGGGCTCTTTACTTGTTGGGCACAACACACCAAATTATACACCACCCACCAAAGAACAAACAACCTACAAACTGGTTACCAGCCTTTTCGTAGCAGCTTTTGTCTTCGGTGGCGGAGCCAGGAAAGTAAGTTAGGGTGAGCCAGCCAGAAAAAAACCAAGCATAAAAAAATAATAAAAATAAAAATATATATATTATATATATTAATGTATTAGAAAAAAAAATCAAATCTAAACAAGTACTTGTTTATAGTTGTTCTCGGCAGCCTTCTTTTTCGTCATCCTCTTTCATCTTCTGGAAGTGTTGTAGGATCAACTCGGTATCAATGCTATCAAAAACTTCTTTTTCAATGTATGTTATTAAACAATCATTCAACCATTCATCCGCCATCCGATTGCGCAGACGATTTTTTATGATATTCATAGCAGAAAATGCTTTCTCCATAGTGGCAATAGCAACAGGTAAAATCCACGCCAATTTAATCAACAAAGAAACAAGTGGGTACACAATGTCTTTTTTCTTCTCAACCATTTTTTTGGCTAGGTCGCTAATTCCATTTATTTCACTAAACTTAGTATCGGAACGTACATCAATGATATAATTTTCAAGTTGATATGCTAATTCCATCCGATCTATCTCTGAAAAATCATCGGGATAAAGTCGAGCAAAACGGATCAATGTTTGCTTATCGAAAGCAACAAACGATTCACTAGGATCAAGACATGTCATACAAAGAAGAAATTTTGTGTTTACTTCATTAAATCGGTCGTTTAACTCTTGAATTTGCAAATCAATACAGTGATAGAATAATTCAACACAATAGTAATGTAAATTGGTGTTTCCTTCTGCTCTTCGTCGAGAGCCCCCTCGAGCCATATATCTCTCTTCCATATTTGGAACAACCACATCATGTTTGGCACATAGTGAAAAAACTTCAGTCAAGAGACTATCCCACCCATTATCTCTCATCGCCTATAAGCGTACCTTTGTTATTTTAACAAGAGTCATGGCATTGACAATGTCTTAGTCCTCACGCTGGAAAGCCTTTGACAAATCATTGCTAATTCATAGTATCGTTTTCATCAAATGCAAATTGAAGATAAATTCAAAAGACTGCACTGAATCCAATAATCCGTAAGCCTCACCTCTTTGTTCTGAGCTTGAACCATTTTCCGCTACATTATCAAGCACATCAACTACTGAACCATAAGTGGTTATCATGCCAAGAAGTGTATAATAGTGTGAGCCCCATCGAGTGTCACAAGATCGTTTAAGACTAGTCTCTTGATTCAACCATTTGCCACTTGAAATTTCTCTGCTTTGTAACGCTACAACAAATTTAACCTTCATTGCATCGCGCAACATATCTCGTCGCTTACATGATGCTCCAACAGTATTTACCACATTAGAGATAATACTAAAAAGGTTAGCGATTGACTCATGGTTCTTTGCAACTGCTACAAGGGCTAACTAAAGCTGATGGGCAAAACAATGAATATAAAATGCAGACTCATTCTCCTTCATTACAAGTGCTGTTAGGCCATTCAAATCACCTTGCATATTGTTGGCCCCATCATACCTTTGTCCACGCAGTCTAGATATGCTCAACCCATACTTGGAGAACAACTCATCGATTGCCTTTTTAAGTGTTACTGCACTGGTTTTCTTAACATGCACAACTCTAAAAAATTTCTCAATCACGCAACCTTTCTTGTCCACATAATGCAAAACAACTGCCATTTGCTCCTTAATTGATATATCACGTGCTTCATCAACTAAAATAGCAAATAATGAATTTCCATAATCTTTTAGAATAGCATTTGTAGTTTCCATAGCAGCTGAATTCACAATATCTCTTTGGATATTAGGTGAGGCCAATTTTCGATTTTTAAAAGCATTATCAATAACTTTCTTAATGACTTCGATATGACCTTTATTAATCGACTCATCTGATTCATCATGACCACAGAAAGCTAAACCTTGTCTAAAAAAAAACCTAACGCAATCAGTTATTGCAGTTAGGTGTATTCGATAATCCCTTCGAACTTGATCAGATTGCCTGTGAAGAAATGTCCCAATATGCTGCTCTTGATTTAACAAAGCTTGTCCTGCCCAGTAAGCAATATTATGAGCACTATTTGGTCCTCCAACGTGCTCTTTTAATTTGGTTTTTTTTCCCAATTAGTAAACCCTCTGTGAGAAAAAAGATCTCCACCTCCTTGTTCCCCCTTATTATGTTTAAAGAGATAACAATATAGACAAAATGCGGCATCCTCGTGAATACTATATTCCAACCAGCTAAACTCCTCATACCACTCTTTTCGAAAGCGTCAGATTCTCTTGCCTCTTGTTCTTGGAGGAAAAACATGATTAGGCTGGCAAGGACCCCTAAGCAAATATGTTCTTCTCACCGAGTCTTGATCATTAGGATGATAATTTGAAATCTTTTTCCTCAGTGCAGGGTCTCCCTAAAGACCAAACAAGTCAAGTTCTTCACGATTTTCACGTTGAATCCGCTTTGATGTGGGTTGTTCAACACCACCATCCTCAGTTTCTTGGTGACTTCGCTTTGAGGAGGATCCTACTTCAACACTGACAATATTATTTGTGTTATTAAGTGGTTGGGTAGGTTGAGCGGGCAACGACTTTCCTTTGATCAAATACTTTAACATATATGTTTAAATAATTAAAATAAACCATGGATCAACTGAATTGAAATTGCACTAATTAAAATAAACTACCAATGTTATTATGATATTCACAAAATAAAATAAAATAAAAATATGTGGTTTAATAAATTCACAAAAAGAATACAAAAAAACTAAAAAACATAGTTTAGGAATCAACTTAACATGAAAAAATAAAAAATAATACAAGAAATTTAATAATATTAGGCTTACCTAGCAAACTTTAGAAATTAATCAAATTATGGATAGCTAATTAGAATAACATAGAGAAAGGTGGAATTGTGGAATTGTGGAAAAGTGGGGTAAGTGGCGTGGGTTTTGTAATTTTGTTTAACTTTTTGATGAGGCAAAGAGTCAAACTTGAGTAAAGTATTGGGGTTTTTTTTTGTTTGGTTTTGGTGTGTGTGCTGTGCTTTTATTTTGTCTTTTGTCGGTTTTTAGTTCAAGTTGAATACTGTTGAGTCATGGTAATAGTCTAAATTCTAATTCAAGTTGAATACTGATGAGTCACGGAAATAGTCTAAATTCTAAAAGACACTGTTGAGTCCGTTATGGACTTTAGTACTTTATGGACTTTTGTCATTTAGTTTGTTGTGCTTTTAGTTTCTGCAAACAGTGAAACTACTTTTTTTTTTGCCGAAAATTGAGGGTGAGCCAAGGCGTACCCTGGCCCTCCTGGCTCCGCCACTGTTTGTCTCCAACTTTCGTCTCCTTCACCTACTAGTATACTACATTTGCAATGGGGGCATGAGCGGAGCATAACATTTCGTTAATTATAAATTATATTCTTCAATTTAATTAATTATAAAAATCTCACACTAAAATTAAAAGACTTTGAAAAAAATTCAAAATGTTCAAATAAAAAATTAGGCAAACCACGTAACCATGTTCAGTTAAAATATTGAAATATTATGTTCTATTAAAATTAGCCTAACTATATAACCCTATTACTCAAACACTTTGAAATTAGGAAAACAATCATAAGTCCACAGTGCCACTTTGGCATAATTAAACCGAGTTCTACAAAATGATTTTTTTTTATTTTATCATGACCCAAATCCCTTTAACAGTCTCAACAATTACTAATGTGGTCATTGTACTGGTAGTCTATGTCATGAATAATCTATAATTCAAGTAGCCTTTCAAAATATTCTATTTTCTAACATAGTTTCCAAACTATGTTAGAACGATATACTTAAAAGTCCCACCTATTAAATTGTCATACGATAACACAAATGTAAGAATGCCAAAAAATATATTAACAAAATAAGTCTAATGTTAATGTAATTGTAATAACAACCAAACATCACAAGACATTACTAAGACTAAAATCAAATTAGTTGTACATCAACCTCATTTTTACTCCTATATATATATATATATATATATATATATATATATATATATATATATATATTTTTTATAGAGTCTCTTCTGTAATTTCAACATGAAATCATATCTCCACGCTATACCCAGAAAACACCATCCAAAATTTTGATAGAGTCTCCTCTGTAATTTCAACATTAAATCATATCTCCACATTATATCTGTAAAACACCATCCAAAAACATATATATATATATATATATATATATATATATATTTTATAGAGTCTCCTCTGTAATTTCAACATGAAATCATATCTCCACGTTATACCTGTAAAACACCATCCAAAATTTTGATAGAGTCTCCTCTGTAATTTCAACATTAAAACATATCTCCACATTATATCTGTAAAACACCATCCAAAAACATAATACATACAACAACCTAAGATATACAACACCATCCAAAATTTTGACAGAGCCTCCTCTGTAATTTCAACATTAAAATATATTTACAAAAAACTAAGATATATAACACCATCCAAAAACAAAAGTACACAACAATTTACATCCTATAAGTTCAAAAACATAATATATACAACAAAATATGCGTAAGACTTTACAAAATATGGTGCATATTTACACTAGTAATCAAGCTTAACGAAGATGGGGGTGGAGGTGAATCAAAGTCCAGTAGGAACAGATAAGATACATTGGCATCAGATGAAGTGAATAATCAAATATGCAGCAAGTGTCAAAAAATGTTCTTCATGGTTGGTATTTGCCAAGTCCCCACATAGATTTTTTTTTAAAAACAACAACTTTATCAAAGTAATAAAAAGAAAACATTCTTCAAGGTAATGACATAGACATTCTTCAAAGTAAAAACATGATAATTGTAGGCTTAACCGCAAATGTAAAATTGAACTTAAGCAAATATAATATATACATACTGCTTATCTAACTAGATAACAAGAAATATTGAATGTGCAAACTAGTAAAATTGGTAAAACCTTTGGGTGATAAACCACACCAATGAGCTACTGTTCTTGTTTAAAAACAGGTTTGCCAATAAAAAAAAATAAAAAATAAAAATAAGAAACATTAGGAAACACATTTGTAAGTGTCAAACTATGGAAAACCAATGTGTGCGACATCCCTTTTAAGATCCCACTTAAGATTTAATTACGATATTATAAGAAACATATTTTGTCTAACTTTAGGGATGTTTAAAGGTACATATAGATGAATCAACTATAAAATGCAATCACGAATTAACATACCGAGAATATAAACAAAATCTCAAGATAAGTGTAGTTTCAACTAATGCTTGTAGTTGACATGTGGAGCAAATAAACAACTCTCCTCTTGCAATCGGTCTTTAAGACCAACACAACTTCCAATTATTTGTAGTCTATCTAAAGTGAACATAGGGCTAAATGCTAGATCACACAACTTTTTGGTACGTGACAAAGCAACAAATGTCAAACCGAGGCTTTCTCTTTCACCAATATCTACCACAGCCTGATCAAAAGTGAGCCCTTGACTTTTATGAATTATTATAACCCAACACAAAACTAGAGGAATCTGAGTTCTTTGGCATGAAGTATCATTTGTCTTCCAATGAGTTATTTGTGGAGCAATTGGTATTATATTGGAATCTGGATGGAATATAGGACCACGGTAGTTATCAAAGTCAACCATGACCGTAAGAGGAATATCTTATGGGGATTTGCAACCATTTGCATAGACAATGTCCACAATAATGCCCATTGCACCATTAACTAGACCATTGCGTGTGGTAATGTTTGATCGAAGCATAACACATGCACCAACTGATAAACACAAAACTAATTCCAAGACTTTTGCATCATCAGACAAAGCCCTGGACGCAATATCACAATTATTTTTTGATACAATTCGAGCAATAGGTTTCCCAAGCTCAATTAGTCGATTGAGATTGTAATCATGTACAACTTGCTTGGTCGAAAATATACGCAAAATATATTTGAAGGTGTTAATTTCTTCCGCACTTAGCGAGGAAAAGTCTCTAGTCAAAAATAATTTCCAGTCATCGATCGTGGATGTTCCATCACTGAGTCTCATCAATGCTTTCCGGAACAATGCTTGCCTGCTTGTCGAAATATATGAGATAACCGAACACATTTATCAAGAAAAGAGTACACAAGTACACCGTATAGTTGCTGAGGACTACCACCTCCTTTATACAATGCCCTATCGCATATAGGAGGTAACTCATGTATATCACCAACAAGGAGAATAGAGACATTACCAAATGGCTCGTTAGGCCTAAAAATATCTCGATAACGACGGTTAATATTCGCAAGTTATATAAGTAAAAACGATAGTTTTACCTACGCATAAATGATGAAACTTAAACGCAAGTAAAACTAAAACTAATCTTTACGAGTGTTATCAAAGTTATTCTACTCTCGAATGCTATCACAATAGAGTTGGAGTAGAAGACTCGTTTCACTCCTAGTTCTTTAGCATTAGCGTTTTCTATTATTATCAGTTATATCCAAAGTCAATGAGAGTAATGTGGGAATTATACTACGATGTCAATTCAAATACTAAACAAGATACGAATAACGAAATGATGGAAATACTAAGGTTTGAATCTAGATAAAGAATTAGGGGGGATTGATTCTGCCTTAACTCGACTTAATTTACTAATGAAGAATCATCGTAATCCGAATTGAACTGCTTTCACATAACAATTGGTTCTTCGTAATCCCTAGTTGTTCATGGTAATCTCTACCAACTAACATCTAGCATGTGAAACAATCAAACCCATTCTCATGGTGAACTACTCGTTTTCTAGAATGGAATGGAAAATCACGACTATTCTACGTGATAAACGTAAAAATTGAATAGTCTACCTACGAAATGAACGATGAAACTCAAAACGTAAGTAAATTAAAACTATTTATGATGCTATATTTTATCAAAGTTTCTACTCTCTTTCTATTGAACAGATATAATGGAGTAGGAAGTTCGTTCCACTCCTAGTTCTCTAGCATGGAATGTTTTCTAATCTAATTAGTCGGTCTTAAGTCTAATGAGAGCTTTACGAAGGGGAATTATACTACGATGCAATATGAAAAGCAATATGTTGAATGTCACTACGAAATATATGGAAATACTAATGTTCTTGAATCTAGATAAAGAATTAGAGGGAATTGAATCCACCTCGAATCCAACTTAATCACCTAGAATAGATCTGTTGTAATCCAATTCTTACGTTCTTACGGTAAGAATTGCTCGCTCTAATCCCTAATTAACATGGCATTTCTACCAATTATAACTAGCATGTGAGGTTGTCCACCCATTCTCATGGCTTAAACACCCACCTTCTAGAATGGAATAGACTCTACAACGCTTCTACACTATACAACTAAGTTTTCATCAAGGCTTCATCAACCCCTCTAATGGAGGTTTTAGCCTTGATTCATCAAACCATCATTTCCCATTGAAATTGAATACAACATATTACAAAGATTCTAACTTTATGAAATTTAACTAAACAATAATCGAAATCTAATTAATAACTAAGAATTGAATGATAACAAGAATTGAAATTAGATCTAATAAATTGTAAATGACAAAAATCGAAATTGAATAATAATAACTATTTTATTTATCTAATTAAATGACGAACAATCATTCAAGGAATTAAATAAAAAACAAGATATGAAACTAATTAAATTAAACTAATTAAATCTAAGGAAAACTAGATCTAGAATTAATTAATGGAGGCTACTAATCTAATCTTTAATCTAGGTCTAACTATCTACCATTAACAAAGAGCTAATATTTTGTTTTTATACTTTCATATCCAAAAATCGTGCATGGGCTTGGAGCCATGTTTTGGGCCAGAGAATCAGGCCCAAAACCCAATTCTTTCAGTCCAAAAAGGCCTCTTCAGCTGTAGTTGGCTTCAACAGATTTTTCGTATACTTCTTCTCCTCTGATTGGGTCAAGGCTTGACCATTGGAAAGCTATTTCCGAGTCGGTCGTTTTGACATAAGGTAGGCCCCATTCTGAAGTCTGAGTCCAAAGATACGGCCTTCGAAGTTCTCACGACTTGTCTTTGTTTCTACCCACGTCGACTTTTCAGCTTTTGACCGGGCTTTAGAAAGGCTTTATCTTCTTGAATCTTGGCCTTTAATCACGGTCCAAGGGTGGGTGGGTGAAATGGGACTTAAAAATGACCAATTATTCTATGAAAACAATGCTAAAGTGAAACTAAGATGGCAGCGGCGCCATTTGATAAACGTAAAAATTGAATAGTCTACCTACAAAATGAACGATGAAACTCAAAACGTAAGTAAACTAAAACAATTTATGATGCTATATTTTATCAAAGTTTCTACTCTCTTTCTATTGAACAGATATAGTGGAGTAGGAAGTTCGTTCCACTCCTAGTTCTCTAGCATGGAATGTTTTCTAATCTAATTAGTCGGTCTTAAGTCTAATGAGAGCTTTACGAAGGGGAATTATACTACGATGCAATATGAAAAGCAATATGTTGAATGTCACTACGAAATATATGGAAATACTAATTTTCTTGAATCTAGATAAAGAATTAGAGGGGAATTGAATCCACCTCGAATCCAACTTAATCACCTAGAATAGATCATTGTAATCCAATTCTTACGTTCTTACGGTAAGAATTGCTCGTTCCAATCCCTAATTAACATGGCATTTCTACCAATTATAACTAGCATGTGAGGTCGTCCACCCATTCTCATGGTGAAACACGACCTTCTAGAATAGAATAGACTCTACAACGCTTCTACACTATACAACTAAGTTTTCATCAAGGCTTCATCAACCCCTCTAATGGAGGTTTTAGCCTTGATTCATCAAACCATCATTTCCCATTGAAATTGAATACAAAATATTACAAAGATTCTAACTTTATGAAATTTAACTAAACAATAATCGAAATCTAATTAATAACTAAGAATTGAATGATAACAAGAATTGAAATTAGATCTAATAAATTGTAAATGACAAAAATCGAAATTGAATAATAATAACTATTTTATTTATCTAATTAAATGACGAACAATCATTCAAGGAATTAAATAAAAAACAAGATATGAAACTAATTAAATTAAACTAATTAAATCTAAGGAAAACTAGATCTAGAATTAATTAATGGAGGCTCCTAATCTAATCTTTAATCTAGGTCTAACTATCTACCATTAACAAAGAGCTAAACTTTTATTTTTATACTTTCATATCCAAAAATCGTGCATGGGCTTGGAGCCATGTTTTGGGCCAGAGAATCAGGCCCAAAACCCAATTCTTTTCAAATTCAAAAGGCCTCTTCAGTTATAGTTGGCTTCAACAGACTTTTTGTCCACTTCTACTCCTCTGATTGGGTCAAGGCTTGGACCATTGGAAAGCTCTTTCCGATCCGGTCGTTTTGACATAAGGTAGGCCCCATTCCGAGGTCTAAGTCCAATGATACGGCCTTCGGAAGTTCTGCTGACTTGTGTACTGTTTCTGCCCGCGTCGACTTTTCAGCTTTTGACCAGGCTTTAGAAAGGCTTTATCTTCTTGAATCTTGGCCTTTAATCACGGAACTCCTTAGTAACCGACCTTTGCTCCTTTATCTCGCTAAAGTGGCACATTTCTGCATATAATGGACTTTGAAGCCTGAAATGCATAAAAACACGTAATCAGTGTTAACTCTTAATTATTACTCACATAATTGGTCTAAAAGTATGATTATTAAGGGGTTAAAACTACAGTTTTGGGCTCTTATCACTACGCTAACACAAATCAAGCTTCATCAAGGCTTCTTCAACCCCCTCTAATGGAGGTTTAGCCTAGAATCATTATGCTATCATTTCCAATTGAATTTAAACAAGACATGATATCAAGATTATAACTTTAATATATTGATCTAATCAAGAATTCAAATCTAAATTAGCAACTAAAAAATGATTAACAACTAAAACTGAAATGATCTAAGTAATTTAATAAACCAAAATTGAAATCATGAATAACTAACTACTTTTATTAATCTAATGAAGGAATAACAATGATTCAATAATCTAAATTAAAACAAGGTAATAGAAACTAATTAAATGAATTCTAAAAACTAATTAATTGAATGTAAAAACTAGATCTATAATTATTCTCTAATGGCTACTTGCTACCTAAAGCTAAGAATTGCTTAAGAGTTAAGTCTTGTGTGTTGAAATGGAAGAGACCAGATCCACATTTTCGTGCACGGGCTGAGGAGGCATGTTTTGGGCCGGAAAATCGAGCCCAAAACCCAATTTCTTCAGTCTACAGAGGCCTTTTCCACTGGATTTTGCTTCAATAGACTTTTCATCCACTTTTGCTCCTCTGATTAGGTCAAGTCTTACACCATTGGAAAGCTCTTTCTGAGCCGGTCATTTTGACACAAGGTAGACCCAATTCTGAGGTCTGAGTCCAAAGATACGCCTTCTAAGTTCTGGCGACTTTTGTCGCTTTGTTCCTTATCGACTTTGACTTTTCAGCTTTGACCGGGATTTTAAAAAGGTTTTTTCTCCTTGAATCTTGGCTTTTAATCACAGAACTTCTTAGCAACCAACCCTTGCTCCTTTATCTCGCCAAAGTGACACATTTCTCGCATTAATTGACTCCAATGCCCGAAAATACATAAAACACACGTAATCACACTACTACGAAAAGCTCATATACCATCAAGTATTTACAAAGGGTAAAAAGCCTTTAGCCAATGTTTTCATACCGTGGTAACAACCACCGTGACAAATACTTCTAACAAAACCATGGGGAAAAGTACCTCTTATATACCACGGTTTTGAGTAAAACAGTGGTATTAGGATTTACAAACCGTGGTTAATAGTCTTTACAATTTTCTCTATCCGAGGTGTACCGTGGGAAATAGTGATACTATATATGACGGTTGGATAAAAACCGTGGTTTATAGAATCTCCTTATACATCAGTTCTTACAAAACCGTGGTTTATAGACATTTATAAAAAAAATAAATAAAAACCCCTAATTATTCGATTCTCATCATATTCAACCCTAGAACACGCAACTGTCCATTTTCACCATATCCACATTGGATTTAAAACACATTGTTCAAATAAACAATTCATAGTGCAACAAACAAAATAAATAAATTTAGACATTGAATTGCTAAAAGAAGTTTGAACTTGTTCCATCCGCCAAAAACATCAAAATAATAATTACCAACTTGTTCCATCTAAAACATCAAAATAATGGTGAGATCAACCAAGTACCAAATCTTAACTGGAAAGGGTCAAAACCTAGCTAAGACAACGCTTTGGGCTCAAACGCTCCATTATCTTTGGATGAATCTAAGAATTTCAAGTCGAACAACATCAAGTTCCTCTTGTATGTATGTATCTTTGAGGCTTAGATTTGTCATCTACACGATCAAAGATCAAAAGGTAATATAATAACTAAATAATTAATGAAGAATAACACAAAAAACAGAGAATGCTAATGTATGACGACTTCTACTTTACAGCCGAGAGTAAGGCCATATCAATGGGATTGAAAAATGTCGCAAAGACCGGAGGGCGCCTATTAGGAGTAATTGACAAGCTTACTATGTCCACCCGCCTTGGGCAGCCTGGGAATATAATAATGGCAATGAAGAAAAATATAAGATCTTACAAAATGCATATTTATAATATCTAGTTGTGCATGCATGTGTGTGTCCGTGGGCGTGGAGTACAAGGATTAATTTGCATCGTAGAGATGCTACCATTAGGTGAGTCTCCATATTTATTTATTTATCCTTTTTTTTATACGTAAAAAGTGGGTCTCCATAGTTATCTGTAGATAAAGTTAAGAAAAAATTGGACAGACCGAAGAATCATTTGCATCTTGGAATGTTGCGGATCATCGTTAGAAACGTGAGTTTATCCCAAGTAATGACAGAGTTACATATTGCGCGTTGGACACCAATATGAGGTGTCCAACATGAAGACTTCACCCAAAATGTTAATGAGGTGCATTGATGTTAAAAGTGATTTCTTATCCGTACTTGGGAAAAAAGGAAATGCATCGGATGCACTTGCAGAGAAACTGCACCTAGTGATTATAGCCGACCGATAGTACTCACTCAATAATCACGGTGAATGTACAACTCGCATACAAAAATAGAAGCATCAATATGTTATTGAAATTTGAAAGTACTCGTAACAACTATAAACAATTAATATCTAAATAGGATAAGCAAACTACTAGCGGTAACTAAGTTGTCTTTATGTTTCTCTTGTTGATAAGGAACGAGATAACGCCATGTTGATAACTAGAAATAATAATTAGAAGTTATATCAACATTTATATATGATAAATAATATAAATCTAAACTACAATGAGTGTTGCAAAAAGAAATTATGTCCGTAAAGTCAGTACTTGATAGTTGCAACCAACACTAGATATTCATGGATTTCATAGATAACTAATTAATCAACATGTGTACCGGTCAATGGCAAAGAACAACATCTGCAAATGAAGCCTCCAAAACTCTTGTACAATGCCTTGTAGACCGAAATGCTGAAACAGATTTTCAGACATAAAAAATGTCTACTTACATCAAACTCTGACATGGAAATAATACTTTACTATTTATTTACTAATGTACCATCGACCGGAAAAATAAGTAGACAATGAACTACTTGAAATATAACAGCAACATCATATATAGCTACATTCCTATTAATGTCCTTTTATGTGTAGAAGGTGGTAGAGTCAGATGGTTTCAACACAAACATCATCAAAGTATATAATTCTTGACATAATCTCCTTGAGGTTAAGTACATACTTAGTAAAACAGGTTTGAAGGCTCCTCCTTGTAAAAGAAGCCTAAGCAACAACAAAATCCTTGCTTCACTTTTCCATGTGAAAGAAGTCGTAGCAATTACAATCCACGCTTCTTTTTTCCTAGCAAAAAAGCCTAAGCAGCCACAATCCATGTTGCACTACTTGATTAAATCCAATGAGAAAGTCAGACCCTAGCCAACATGAAAACAAAGTTATATTCTAAACCTGCAAAAAATTGCACTTCAACTCATGAAACAATTCCATATATAGGAGTAATAGAATAACCGAATGACATCCATAAGTGATTCTCAGAGCTACATATCCAACAATAAATAAAATTGACAAAACACTATCTCTTATATATACTAGAAAAGACTACATGATTATTCTATTTTATTAATTCTACCAATTACCAAAAGACTAACTATCAGGCAACATAGGCATAGTAGAAACAATGAGAAGCATTAAAATGCGCCTTACCTCAAAGGCTTAAAAAAGGCAATTCCTATAGTTTTCAAAGGCAAAAAAAAAGTCGGGTTTCTGCTGACCCTATCCAATTCCTATACTTTTCAAAACTTAAAAGTACAACAACCCCATCACATAAGTACGAAGCATTAATTACATTTTAAGTAGCTTATACAAACTAGTCAAAGTAAGCAACATTGAACATGTTCACTTAAAGGGCTATGGCCTCAATCAAATCAAATGATTAGAGAAGGATTGTGTTAGTAAAGCCTCCACTGCACAAGCTTTGCATCACTAAACACAAAACCAACATTGAGTATTTGAGTCTAAACAATTGATGGGGATCCACTATCCTGTTTCTACATCAGAATAAAAATGGGTTTAGACTCATTACCAAATGGCTTAATCCAGCAAATCTTATAGTGCTAGTTATAATACAAAATCAATGTTGAATTCAAGTACCTTGTTTGTCTTCTTCTCTTTAGTACCCACACGACAACTTCGACATCCATTGCTTTCACAACACATCACAACTTAATAAAAGAAGGATGTGCGAGTTAGATGAGACTAGAAGTTTTACAAATCCATCAAATGAAATAAACATTGTGCCTATTATGCTACAACTTCAACCTGAGCATAGTTGAATATTTTCATTAACATTTCAAAAACATAACCCAACCCGATATAGACAAGCATTCAAACAGTTCAAGTGCTTTTTACAACTATACTAATAACCAACAAAATGAAATCAGTGAAGCATCCAGGCCTGGAAGTATCACCGCAAGAAAAAAAATTATGGAAAACCCATTGTTACCAATAAAACATTAGAAAAGATTGATCTTTTCTAGGGATTAAAAAGGGCGAAATTGAAAAATTCAAACCCAAGCAAACAACCAATCATGGAAACCAAACCCTAATGCATTGAATGGTGTTTCATTGCAGAGTACAAAACCGCAATAAATTGAACGGGGTTTGATATTGTACAGTAAATTACTGATTACCTCAAAAATCTCGGTCCAAGATGATCAAGGATGGCTGCAGCCCATAGCGATTCAAGTAGATTAAGGAAGAGAGGGAGTTGTATCTCAAATTTTCTTTTGGAGAACTTTGCTGATCCATATCGATGCAAGTAGATTAGGCATGCGAAGGTTGCCCAATCTCAAATTCTTTAAGTTTTTTTTTTTTTTGATGATAAATTCTTAAAGTGGTTAGTGCTAAATGATGTTCATTATCGAAAAAAAAAAAAAAATATGATGACCCCTTTATCCACGGTAGGGTTATTTTTTCCAAAACATTAGCCACATTTTAAGCGGAAACGGTAGGGTATATGAAAATCAAAAAACAAATCAGGCGATATTGGGTAGTTCCGTGGTAAATGTCATCTATATACCACTGCTTTACGAGACCAGTGGTATTTGATTGTACTAAAATTAAAAAAGCCATGTACCGTGGTTAATGACTATTAGCCACCGTTATTAGGCAAACCGTGGTATATACTAGTTGACCAACCGTGGCTAATGTGCATTTCTGTAGTAGTGTCATCATTAACTTTTATTTATTACTCGCATAATTGGTCTAAAAGTATTATTGTTAGGGGGTTTAAACTACAATTTTGGGCTCTTATCAAACCACCCCCAAACAGCATTTTGCTTGTCCTTAAGCAAATATTAGAAATTAGAATAAGTGACCAAAAATAGAGTTCTAACTACTCTTGTTTCACCGAGTGCGATTGCATTGACCATATGCAACAAGGCCTTAAACCACTAGGAATTCCCTAGTGGACAAGTTATAGCCTCGTGAGAGTTTTTCAGTGAAGGTACTCACAAACTTCATCTATACTACAACGACTAAGAAATAAAACTATTGTTTCCTTATTTATGTCTCAATTATCTATACATCTCACTAGCAATGAATACAAAATAATCAAGTCGAAACATAAGCTAATATATGTATAATAATCAATCATCTACGAATAAATATATATACAATGAGTACTACTATGAAATGCACCAGCAGGTCCGTTTCTGAAAACTCGGAATAACGTCCTTAAGTAGGTCCTCACATAAATGTCAAGACAAAAATACTCTGATTTTTCTGCTCAAGTTTCGCTACTCCAGTGTGCAGTGGGCACATTTTACCTTGCAATCTCAATGACACACAAGAAAGTCGGAGTCGATCAAACACATCTGTCACTTACTATCACACTAACCTATTCCTAATTGAGCTAGAGGTCTTTATTAGGTGTTGCGGGGATTAGGAGATGGTTTAAGAAGGAAGAAAATGGATATTCAAAACGGACAAGTCTGAGATAATAGAGTCTTCATATTATGTAACTAGAGAAAACCTTGTTCTTTACTTTTGCTTCTACACTTTGTTTCCATCCTTAGCCATATTTTTTTTTTTTTTTTCCTTTGGCTTTTGACTCCTTCGATTCTATTTTTTTTTGGAGTTCTAACTCTTTATTTTATTTATTTATTTTATTTAGATGGAACTTTCTTTTCTTATCTGAAGCAACTAACAAATTCTTGATTTCAAAGGTCTTTCTCTTTTCTATTCTTCATCTCTATTCTCAGACTCATTCAAAGAATGGGTAGGTTTATTTTTTTTTTTTTTTTTTTTATTTTGTTTTGTTTTTGTAACAGGGTAAAGGATTTGCAGTTTATGAAAGGCTAAAGAAAGGCTCAGAGGGGCGACTAGCGGAAAATAATTCATAGGTTTGAATTTTAAGCTATATCGATCCAAAGAGGGCCTAAATTCTCGCTTAGGATATGGTATAGTGATCAAGCAAGTGGACGTGTGATTTCTCTATCCGGATTTTACTTCTCCCTTGTGTCATTTCTCAAATGTTTCACTCATATAAGGCTTTAGGCTATATTCTCACAGGATTTGTAGAATAGGTACTCTAGCCTAGATTTCAAAAAATTACTGCCAAACAATCATAGATACTCATGTAATATATTTATAGATAGATGCAAGGGTTATTACCTATATATTAACCTAAATTTCTAAAAATTATTCTAATGCAAAAGCTACGTGAGACTTCTAGATTATTTAGAGCATAGAGAAAGAAAACAATACCAATATTCCTAAGTGTATAACATAACTTTTTATTTATTTATTTTTTTGAAATTTTGAAATTTTTACTAGAAAACAAGTGCATACTGTACATATCTATATCCTAACAGATGCTTTAATTACACATGTTTCTATGCCCCCCCCAAACAAGAAGCATGATTTGTCCTCAGAGTATTTAAATAAAAAGGGTAGAGAAATACCATGGAAACGCGTGAAATTCTGGAACATCTACAAAACAAGGTTAAAACATAGTAATATATAAAAAGAAAAACATACGCAACTTTATATGAGTTCCACCCGTTATGGGGTTAACAAGAATCAAATTGCTTGGGACATAAGCAGACACTAACTGAAACTAAAAATTTACCTTAACTCCCGTTTAAGCGTCATCCTCCTCATCTTCCTCTCCAAAGAGATGAGGTTCCTTCGCGTCCTGTCATGCCATGATAACTTGCTAAGCCCGCCGCCGTGTGTCATCAACTTATGCTAACCTGTTGAGTGCTACTATGTCTGATGGGATGTAAGGAGCAACCAAATGAGGATGCACCTGCCATCCCGGCCAAGTCATAACTCGAAATGAACGAACCACCCAATTGGTGGGTCTCGTGACTTCAACCATTTTCCAATCCGTGAACTGGGTACAGAATACAGGTAAACAACCACACATGATGCGGCAAACCAAAACAGGCATAAGAAGATACTATGTCTCATGCTTTGGGCTCTCTTAAGACTAGCCACTAATACTCGGGGAATGTCATATCGGTGACGTCCCTCATCTAAAGCAAGGAAAACGTCACCAGCGGTACTATTCGCATAAGTAAACTGCCACTCCCCCCAAAATATTCATCATGATGAATAACATGGTGGTTCCTACATTCAGGGACATGCTACCAATGGCTATGTTATAACGCCCTTGGTCCATTATACGAAACACCCCTCCCCCATAATACTCATAGAAATATGTATAGTCATAGAGGTATGCATTATCGGTCATATATCCCCATGTGTGAATATGATCAGGTATTAATTGGTAATCCCGAAAGTAACGCTACCAAATACTTATTGAATTCTAGTGGCGTGTTATCAACTACGACGGATAATTCTTGTTCTCCATCTTGGTTACAATAGAAATTAACATGGTCGTAGAAATAAGCAGTAAGCTGAGGTGAATACAAGTCATCATCACTTACCAGTAGATGCCTCCATCCTAACTGCAAGATCCTATCACGGAACCAACCTCCATAAGTTTTGCTTCCTAACAAGTCTTTGAAAGACTACTCCGATATGACTATAGGTGATGTCATCACAAAACTACTCTCTAGAACAGTTGCAAACGATCCTAGAACAATCCACAAAAAATTGGAATTTTTCGTGCCTACGGATGTCAGAGTGCAGGGGGCGCTCAAACTATGCCTGGGTAGGGCACAGGGTGCGCTCAAGCTAAGGTCGAGTTCCAGGCACTTAGGTGCAGGGCGCGCTCACTTTTTGCTAGGGACGGGCGCGGGGTGCGCTCTAGTCTAAATTGAGTGATGTGCACTTAGCGCAGTGCGCCGCCACTTTTGCTGGGATGGGCGCTGGTCGCGCTCTAGTCTAAATTGAGTGACAAGCACTTAAGCGCAGGGCGCGCTCACTTTTTGCCTGGGATGGGCACAGGTCGCGCTTAGGTGAATTTCGAGTTACAGGTGGGCAAGCGCAGGTGGAGCTCAACTGAGGCGCAGGTGCAGGTGCGCTCCCTGCAGCTGAAGTGCTAAAGTGAAGAAGAAAAGAGGGAAACTTGGGAGTGAAAGGTGAGAGATGAAAGTGAGATGTAGTGTGGGTTGTGAGGGTAAAATGAAGGAAGTTTATATAGGTTTTGAGTTTCCAAAATGAATCGGCAAGTTGCCAAAAAGTTTTAAGGCAATTGCCGGAAACAAAATATTTTCAAAACCAAAACGAAACAACCCAAAATCTCTATTCTAAAACAAACCTAATATCTTTTAGGTGGAATTTAGAATAGTAACTTCTAAACTCTTTTAGATTTCATCCTACCACCATATCTACTCATAGCCATACCCATATCGGCAACATTCCTAATAATCATCGCAAAATTATATAATAAATTTTGGATCATATAAAAAACCATGCTATAAGAAATAATACCACCCCCCAAACAATTCGGGAAGGTGGGATTAACAATAAAATCAACGTATAATTTGAAAAGAACCAACTTATATTAAAATTTAAATTTAAATACAATTAACTACCGAATTCAAATCTAACTATTGAATTCAAAAACTTAACATCCGAACTAATAAAAACAAATAAAAAACAATATCAACTCATAATATCCCTAAACCACGCGCTGCTGGTAGAGGATGGAGCATGAGATGAGGATGGGCCCTGAGCTCCTGATGGGCCTGAGCCATCCGTCCTTCGGCGACGACGCTCGTGCCTCACAAATGCCTCCTCAGAAGAAGAACTCCGTGGGGTAGGAAGGGTTCAAGCATATCTTCTCGGAACTTGCGTTGTGCATCCATCTCTGTCTTCATCTGTTCCTAACGCTCATCCTCGCGTTGGGCACAACTCTTATAGTTACGATGTATGATAGTCTGGCGAGTCCGAAGATCTTCACAAATAGTATTGAGAGAATGCATACCACGATGAAGTACCGACATGCGTTCTGCATCAGACGTATATCTCTCCAAGGCATCGACATCAAAACATGTCGTGTCCTCCTCATCATCATCTGAATCAGTCTCTTCCATGACCCTCTCTCCAGGAAACCTCCAAACCTTCTAAACACAGTCCGTATATGTTATGGCATTCGTATGCAACTTAATCATAGTACGCTCAGTTTTCGGAGTTGCTCTCAAAGTCATCATGATCTTTGTTATCAAAACGGGAGAGGTGCAATACTCTTCCCAACTCCCCTAATCATATTACTCAAAAACTCGAGAATATAGAATACATAATTCATACTTCTGCTCCTGGAGTATCCATAGAACGTGAAGGCAGTTCAGACTGATGTCACTGACCTTCTCCTTCCCGATGACATTCCTACCAATCCACTGAGCTACAACCAGCTAGTTGGTTTGCAGAGACGACTGGCGAACACAATGCGAGCTGCAATTGTAGTTTCCCTCCAACACCGTCGCATTCATCAAAGGCTTGATCCCACCAAATTGGGATTCCTGCAATGTGGCGTCGAGATGGTGTCTAGGCGGAATGCCTAAAATCTCAACCAGCAACCTCGTAGATACTTCTCTCCTCGTCCCGGCCACCTTAACAAAAATTCTATTCCCATCTAACTCCCTCGTCCTATAAAATTGTTGAACCAAATCTTCGTGATAAAAATCGTTTGTTGAATACCATAAATGCCTCCAATCTCTCCTAATCATCTCGTCACTGTAAAACGGCGCGAAACGGTCGGCCGTAAAAACTTGTTCCGGCAAAATTCTTCGTCTTTGAGCCATTGGAGTTTTGATAAGATTTGTGGGTTTGAATAAGGTAGGGAGACGAGTTTTGAAACAAACTCACTAAAAATAATGGGAGGAGGCGTGGTGGTGGCGGTGGCAGTTCGAAATTTGTGAATTTTTGTATGTTTTCGGTGGTGGGAAAGGTTTGAAATGGTGTGGGAGAGGTTTGGAGGAGTTTTTGGATTTGGTTTAACTTTGGGCGTGGGTAGGGGTGTAATACGGGGAGGGCCGGGTCAATCACGGGTTAAATAGTGATGGGTCGGGTCGGGGCGGGTCTAGGGGATACAAACCCAATGGTCACCAACAGGACGGGGGGTCGAGTGAAAATTATCATTTTAAACCAATTTCACCCAGAAAAAAACTTTCTAATTCTGCAAGTAATATATTTCCAATTCACAACATAGAGAAAAAAAATATAATCAATTAATTAAAAATAAACAAAAATAAAAAACTTGAATTAAAACCCAAAACCATATTTGTAAATTTGAATTTTTTTTTCGTGATTTATCATTTGTAAATTGATTATTTTTCATAACATGATAAAATAAAGATGGGAGCGATGATCTATGGTACAAAACAATAAAATATAAACTAAATGAATTCGAAATTAACACAAAGATGAATGATTAATCTTCTCTAAAATTCGAAAGTTGAATTTAAAAGTTTGTGTTCATATTTCCCAAATTTCTACAAAAGTTAAAAGAAAATATAAACAAAATACAAAAATATTAGAGTTAGAGTTTTGAAATTGTGCGGGTCAATGGGGTTGGGTCAACGACTTTTGACACGGTACGGGTCGGGCGGCTTGACAGGTCGGGTTTGAACATAGAACCTATACCCATAACCCGACCACGTAAAAATGGTGGCGGGGCGGGGCGGGTCTGTTTTTGGTTCGGTGCGGGTTTGGGTGGCGGGTGAATACCGGATATCCTACCGGATGATGGGTCAACGGGTTTTTTTACACTCCCTAGGCGTGGGTGGGTTTAGGTTTTTTTTTTTTTAGGGTTTATAAGCTTCGTTAATGGCGGAGGTGAAGGGGAAAACTCGCAATCTATTTTGGGTTGAAGAAAGAGGATGCGCATGCGTGGCACGTGCATACGAGAGTTTGGGCCCAAGCCCAATTCGATTTTCGAAATCTGCCGATTTTTCGCGCAACTTCAAACTAAAATTGCCGCTTCGTTACCGGTCCAATTTTTTCGAATGAGATATGGAAATGATAAGGAGAGAATTTCCAATCCAATGATCCATAAAACACTCTATTCCAACCGTGGGTGACATATAAGAAGATGGAAAACGCTTCGAAGTGCGTGCGTGACGTAAGTTTTGCGAACGAATAAAATCTAAATTCATAGATAATGTCAACCCGAATTGAAATACGATTAAACAGCCTAAGCAACAAAAATGAAAAGTTGAGTAATCAAGGATTGAAAAACGAATACCCCATTCCAAACAAATTTTAGATAACAGAGTTTAGAAAATTTGTTTTAAACGTGAGTCTTTTAAAGTCAGATTCCCGAGACTTCCTAAATTACTATTTTTTATGGTTTTGATATATTTTTTTTACTTTTTATAAATAATATTTAATATAAGAAAATAAAAAATAATAAAGACATAATTCACACCATAGAGAAACATGACTCAAAAACTGAGAAAACATACAAGAGTGAAAAACGTGAATTATGTTAACCGTGGACTTAGGATCCAGTACTTACAGCCACACACTCCATAGGGAGGGCCCAGTGACCTGAATGGTGCACTAACCAATATATAGAATTATAAGGAAGTACACCAAACAACAAAATGAGCCTTTTATAGTCAGATACTCTAGACTTTAACAAATAACTGGATATATATATATACCCTGCAGTTTTCCATAAATCAACAACCTAAAGAGTTGTGGGCCTTTCCATACATAAATAGCATGGAATGCACCCCCAAACAGAATCAAACACCAAGATTTTCTACGATGCAACTTAGTGAAATGGAAGCGAAGTCTGATAGATCTAGAATGTAACCGCGCATGCACCTTCTTTTTCATCTTTGAACGAGAGGGTGTCCAAGTGAATGATCGTGAGAAAATGGATGTTTGTGGAAGATATGGTGGATATGGATGAATTTTAGACGTGGAATGGAAGAAATGAGAATGTGGGTTTAGCACAAAATTCATTTGTGGTGTAGGTGGGTACTATCTCAATTCTGAAAATGAAGGTGTCAAGTGCTTTTCCCTTGGGAATTATTTCTGTATTAGGAGGATTTAGAAAATCATTAAGCACAGAAGAAGCAAGAGGGTCAAGCGCAACATCCAAGTTCCGTTGAAAATGTGGAGGGTGGGGAACATTGATGGAAGGTGAATGAGTGACTGGGTGATATGAAGTAGGTAAATGGCGCTCACCTAATGCTCTCAGTTCTAAGTCATCAGAATCTTTAAGATATGCGAGACATTCCTCAATAGGTGGGCTAGAAGAATCACTGGGATAGAGGGTGAAAAATTCTTCTTCTGTCATGGCGTCGAGGGATGAATGGATGTTGATAAGTGGGGACTCGCGAGGTGGCAAAGAAGAGTTGCACAAGAGTTGAAGGAAATCTTCCTCAATTTCATCTACGTCCAGGGAGTCCTTGTCGAAATTAGAACTTCCAAAGGAAATGAATTGGTGCATATGATTCTCAGGAAATGTGTTGTTCAAATACTCTTGAGCTAATGTAATGCCCGTATTTAAAATACGTAATTATTTATTAATTAATTAAATTATTTATTTAAAAATCGGTTGGATTGGATTTGGGATACGCGGGCCTGATTTTTGGGCCGGAGTCTGTTTTGGGCTTGGGTTTCAAACCCAAATATATAATCACATTGTTCTAGAGAATAGGGTATTTTAGAGAAGAAAAATAATAAAAATGGAGGCAGAACTAGAAACTCGTTTGCTGGAGGGTGGAGCGCGACGATTTGGACGAGGAGGGATTCGTCAAGTTGAGTTTTAATACAGGTGAGTAGCTATTTTTGCTATTTCACCGAATTTATAGTTTCCGTGTACCGGCGTATACTGTTAAAAAGTTTCTGCTCATATTTTCGGTTCATCATTTTGTTATTAGCATTCGGCCCCGCTTTTGAAACTCATAATCGCTCATACCGCTGAGATCAGATTTTGTCCCGCTCATACCGTTATTAGCATTAAATCCCGCTTCATACTGTTAAAAATTGGTTAAACTGTATTTTGAAACTCTGTTGAGACTCGGAGATCGACATTGAACTGTTGAAGCTTCGAGAAGCTATTAATGGCAGCGCAAGCCCAACAGCAAGAAATCGTCCCATATTTTGGTTTGAACTCTTTTGGGTTGGTTTTGAACCCGTACTGATATGGTTAGGATTGAAGATGTTGGGTGGTGGTGGTGAAGTGTTGGGGTATTTGTTGGTTGAAATAGGTGGTTAAAATGTCGGGATGGATATTGGGGGTGGCGGTAAAGCTTACACTGTTCATCAATGGCGTCGCCTGTTATGATGTTGGTTGAACTCTTGATGTTTTGTTTTTTTTATGTGTCGGCTGGAATGGATTGTTTGGTGGTGGTTGTGGGCTGGACAATGGTGCGGCTGAAGCTTGAAACGAGCATTAATGGCGGCGGGAATTATTTCTAGATCTAGGTTTGATGAAGATGAGGGATTAAGGAGGTGAGATTTTTGGTTTTATTAAAGTTTAAGGGGTTTTATAGGGATTAAAACCGGTGGGTTAAGGGGGGAGGACGAGTGGTGGCCGGACTTGAGCAGGTGGTGGCTGGTGGTGGTGGTAGCAGGTGAGGAAGAAGACCTGATGGTCGGTTTGGGCTTTGGGCCTAATTCCTTAGTTGGTTTTGGTTGGGCCGACCTTGTTTTGTTTTGGTTGGGCCGATTGTAGTTTGTATTGCTTGGGGTGGTCCATGTTAGGTGATAAGAGCCCAAAACTATAGTTTTAACCCCTTAATAATCATACTGTTAGACCAATTATGTGAATAATAAGTAAGAGTTAATACTGATTACGTGTTTTATGCATTTCGGCTTCAAAGTCCATTATGTGCGTAAATGTGCCACTTTTAGCGAGATAAAGGAGCAAAAGTCGCCAGAACTTCGAATGCCATATCTTTGGACTCAGACCTCTGATTGAGGCCTACCTTATGTCAAAACGACCGGCTCGGAAAAGAGCTTTGCAATGGTCCAAGCCTTGACCCAATCAGAGGAGCATAAGTGGACGAAAAGTCTGTGGAAGCCAACTGCAGCTGAAGAGGCCTTTTGATCGAAGAATTGGGTTTTGGGCCCGATTCTCGCCCCCAAAACATGGCTCCAAGCCCATGCACGATTTTTGGATCTGGATGGATAAAACAAAAGCTTGACTCAGTGTTAATGGCAATTAGGTTAGGTAGCAAAGGCAGTTAGGTTATGAAGCTAATGTTAATGGAGTTTAGGGTTAGAAAAATATAGATCTAGATTAGTTTTTAGATTTAGATCTAGTTTTGAATCTCCATTTTTATTAGTTTTCATTTTCCTTGTTTTAATTTAAAGTATTAAAATATTGTTATTGCTTCATTAGATAAATCAAGTAGTTTATTATTGATCAAATTCGATTTTGTCATTTATCTATTGCTTAGATCTAATTTCATTTCTTGGTTGTTAGTCATTTCGTAGTTATTGATGTTAGATTTTAATTATTGTTTGTTAAATTTCATAAAGTTAGAATCTTTAGATTTAGTTGTCTTAAATTTATAATTAGTTTTAGTTTAAACACCAAACATATCACTCTCACTGTTCCTTGTGTTTGAATAATTGAATTCTATTTAAGTCTTGAGGGTTTAAGAGTGGAACGAAATCCTTACTCGTTGTATTGCATGAATATGTTTTGAGAGTAAGAAGAATTGATTTAAACGTAAGAACGGTAGGATTACGTATTAGTGTTCTTGTAGCATTAATATTAGCATTTCTATGATTTTTATGGTATCAAATGGTTTGATAAATGTAAAATGATTAGTCTACCTACGAAATGAGTGATGAATTCACAATGTAAGTAAACTAACAACTAATTTGATGCTTATTTATCAAAGATATTTTATACTCTCAATCATATGAGATATAGTGGAGTAGAGTGATTCGTTCCACTCTTAGTCCTTCCGTATGCTTGTTTTCTAGTCTCGATACTCTACTTAAAGTCAATGAGAGCTTTACGAAGGGGCAACTAAACTATGGTGCAACTACCCACAAGATGCAACTAGTCGATTATCAGACAACTATGGGAATGCTACGGTGATTCTATGATAGGGAATTAGAGGGGGATTGATTCCACCTTAACTCAACTTAATCCACTAACGACGAGTCGTCGTAATCCGAATTGAACTGCTACACAGAATAAGCGGTTCTTCCTAATCCCTAATTACACATGGCATTTCTACCAATTAATAACTAGCATGTGAACAATTAAACCCATTCTCATGGTGAACTAATTATTTCTCAAGGAATAGAAATTATGACGACTCTACGATAAATGGAATCAAGCTTTCATCAAGGCTTCTCAACCCCTCTAATGGAGGTTTAGCCTTGAATCATTCAAATCATTTCCATTTAGATTAAAACTAAACATAATATAAAGCATTGAAATTTACTTAATTAAACAATAATGGAATCTAATTAATAAATAAGAATCGAATGGTAACAAGAATTGAATTTAGATCTAATAAATTGTAAATGACAAAAAACGAAATTGATAAAGAACACTACTTTATTGATCTAATCAAATTTAAGAGCAAGATTCAAATGTTTAATCTAATACAATAATTTAAATGGAACTAAACTTAATTAAAACTCTTAAATAAAACTAGATCTAGAAGCTATTTTAATGGCTACTTTCTATTCTAAGCTACCTCTATTTTCTAACCTAACCATCTACCATTAACAAAGAATCAAGCTTTTGTTTTTATACATCCAGATCTAAAAATCGTGCATGGGCTTGGAGCCAGGGTTTTGGGCGCCGAGAATCGGGGCCCAAAACCCAATTCTTTCAAATCCAAAAGGCCTCTTCAGCTGCAGTTGGCTTCCACAGACTTTTCGTCCACTTCTGCTCCTCTGATTGGGTCAATGCTTGGACCATTGCAAAGCTCTTTCCGAGCCGGTCGTTTTGACATAAGGTAGGCCCAATTCCGGTCTGAGTCCAAAGATACGGCTTTCGAAGTTCTCAACACTTTTGCTCCTTTATCTCGCTAAAGTGGTACATTTCTGCACATAATGGACTTTGAAGCCTGAAATGAATAAAAACAGCGTCGGTTTAACTCTTACTTATTATTCACATAATTGGTCTAACAAGATGATTATTAAGGGGTTAAAACTACGCTTTTGGGCTCTTATCAAACCACCCCCAAACAAAGATTTTGCTTTGTCCTCAAGCAAAGATGAGAAATTAGAATAAGTGACCAAAATGGAGTTCTAACTACTCTCGTTTTCATTGAGTCGCGATTGCATTGACCATATGCAACAAGGCCTTTAAACCACTAGGAATTCCCTAGTGGGACGAAGTTATAGCCTCGTGAGAGTTTTCCGATGAAGGTACTCACAAACTTCATCTATACTACAACGACTAAGAAAATAAAACTATTGTTTCCTTTATTCATGCTCCAAATTATCTATAATGCCCTCACTAGCTATGAACAAGAATAACCAAGTCAAAAACCTAAGCTAATATATGCATAATAATCTATCATCTACAATAAACATATACACAATGAGTAGTACTATAAAATGTTTAGCGAGGTTTGTTTTCGAGAACTTCGGAATAAGCCCTTAAGTAGGTTCTCACAATAATAGTCAAGAAACAACACTCTGATTTTTCCACTCAAGTTTCGCTACTCCAAAGTCACAAAGCAAAGCACACTTTACCTTACAATCTTCAATGACACACAGAGTTCTGAGTCGATCAAACACATCCGCCACTTACTATCACACTAACCTATTCCTAATTGAGCTAGAGGTCTTTATTAGGTGTTACGGGGATTAGGAGATGGTTTAAGAAGGAAGGAAATGGATATTCTAAAGGACAAGTCCGAGATAATAGAGTCTTCATATTGTGTAACTAGAGAAAACCTTGTTATTTACTTTTTGCTTCTACACTTTGTTTCCATCCTTAGCCATATTTTTTTTTTTTTTCTTTGGCTTTTGACTCCCTTTTATTCTATTTTTGGAGTTTTTTTTTTATTTCTATTTTTTTTTTTTCTTTTCCTTGGATGGAAACTTTTTTTTTTTTTTTTTTTTTTTTTTTTTTTTTTTTTTTTTTTTGAAGCAACTAACTAATTTTTGTTTACACAGGTTTTTCTCTTCTTCTTCCTTCACTTATTCTATTTTCAGACTTATCTTAATTGGGTAGGTTGATTTATTATATATATATATATATATATATATATATATATATATATATATATATATATATATATATTTTTTTATATATTTTTTATTTTTGTTTTGTTTTTTTAACAACAGGTAAAGGAATTGTGGTTTATGGAAGGGCTAATGAAAGGCTCAAAGGCTTACTAGCGGAAAATAATTCATAGGTTTGAATTTCTCGCTATATCGATCCAAAGAGGGCCTAAATTCTCGCTTTAGGATATGGTTTAGTGATCAAGCAAGTGGACGTGTGATTTCTCTATCCGATTTTACTTCTCCCTTGTGTCATTTCTCAATTGTTTCACTCATATAAGGCTTTAGGCTATATTCTCACAGGATTTGTAGAATAAGTACTCTAGCCTAGATTTGAAAACTTTATTGCCAAACAATCATAGATACTCATGTAATATATTTATAGATAGATGCAAAGATTATTACCTACATATTAACCTAAGTTTCTAACAATTATTCTGATGCAAAAGCTATGTGAGACTTCTAGATTGTTAAGAGCATAGAGAAAGAAACAATACCAATATTCCTAAGTGTATAGCATAACTTAGTTATTTATATTTATAAATTTTTGAAATTTTTACTAGAAAACAAATGCATATTATACATATTTATATCCTAGCAGATGTCTTAATCACACGCGGTTTCTATGCCCCCAAACAAAAGCATGCTTTGTCCTCAAAGCATTTAAATAAAGAGGGTAGTAAAAAAATACCATTGAAACGCTGCGTGAAATTCGGGAACATCCGCAAAACAAAGTTAGAACGTACTAATATAGGAAATAAAACTGACTCAACTCTATAATGAAGTTCTACCCATTATGGGGTTAAAAGAATGAAATTGCTTGGGACTTAAGCGGACACTAACGAAACTAAAACTTACCCCACCCCGGCCATTATTCGTCATCTTCGCCATCCTCCACTTCTATAAAGAAGTGAGGTTCCTTCGCGTCTGCCATGCTATGATAATTTGCCGGGCTTCACACCATTTATCATCTATGGTTGCTAACCTATTAAGTGCCACTTGGTCCGATGGGGTGTAGGGTGCAACATGGGTGAGGTTGTATCCGCCACCCTTGCCAAGTCATTGCGCGGAAAAGATCGAATAATACTATTGGTGGGTCGACCGTGTCTACCCTAATCCAATCCGTGAAACGCGTGTACAAAAAGAAAGAAACATAGCATAGCATATTCGGAAACTAGAACATGCATAAGAAGGTACTTATGCCTCATGGTATGGGCTCGTGCTAAACTAGACATCAAAGTTCCGGGAAGGTCATAGAACCGGGCGTCCATTGGCTAAAGCAAGGAAAACGCCGCAAGTGGCGCCATTCATCAAGAAAAATGCCATTCCCTAAAATGTTTAGCATAATCCAAAACATAACAGCCCTATGTTCATGGACCGGGCTACCAAAGCAAACGCGTTATAGTCCCCTTGGTCCTCAATATGAAAATGCCTGCCCCATAAGCCTCGTGCAAAGACTCATAAGTGTAGACATGCATATTATCGACCCAATAGCACCATGGGTCTTGTATCTCGGCCGGCATAGCAAGTCCAAGAACAAATGCTAGCAAGAACCGGTAATTTCCATTGGTTCATCGTCAATGTTGATGGAGAACACTTGTTCTCCGTCCGGTCTCTCAAAGAAATTGCAGTTATTATAAAAATAAGATGCAAGTCTTTGGAGAATAAAGTTCACCGGTCTTACCATAAGAGGTTCCCAGCCAACGATGTGTGATCACCTCACAAACCAAGCACCGTAAGTAGTGCTTTGGAACAAATCTTCGAAAGATCGTTCCGGTATCAATGTTGGAGATGTCATCTCAAAATTACGCTTTGGAATAGCTGCGAAAGATCCGGATACTACGCCGAAAAAAAACTGAAAAATTTCGGTCCACGGAAGTCGGCGCCGAACTAGCTTCAACTAGGGCGCCGAAGTCGCTTTATAATTTGGAATTCCAGTAAAGTAGGGTCGCTTGACTTGACTTGCGCTGGCGCCTCGAGTATTTTTTGGATTCCAATGTTTTAGCGAAGTCGCTTCTTCTATGGGCGCGCTGCCTCGAAAAATTTTCGTGTCGGAGTAGGCGTAGAAGGCGCCGCTACTGGCTGAAGCGTGGGCGTTCCGAAGTTCTGATTTTGCAAAATGAAGTCGAAACGTGGGAATCGCGGGTGTGAAGGGTGAGTGATGGAGTTTAGGTGTAGTGTGAGTTGTGAGAATAGTTTGTATCAAGTTTATATAGGTTTAAAGTTGCTAAAAAGGATCGGAAAGTTGCCAAAACTAATTACTTATTTACGGTTCCTAAATCCTAAAATTTCCAAACTCGAAAACGAAACAACTCATAACCCGGATTCTAATTCAAACCCAAGATCTTTTAGGTTGATTTTATGATAGAATGTACCTATTTAATCTAGATTTCATCCTACAATGATACTTGATCATATTTCTGCCTAAACAACCATATTTTCACCTTGACTCCGCAAATTAATTCAAATCGAGGGTTATACAAAAATCATGCTTGAATTGATAAAACCACCCCCAAACAAGTTGGGAAGGTGGGGTCAATATGAAACAACCATGCATAATGAAAATAGGCCCTTATATTAAAATTTCTTTGAGTACCACTACAAAATTCAAATTCACGAAAATAAAAGTTACATTAAAATAAAACAACAAAAATAAATAAAACAACAACCACTATCAATCCTCGGACTCTCTAAACAAATCGCCATCATGGTGGCGAGGCACACTCTCTAGTGGTGGCTCCCCGGCTCCGTATAGGTCCAACAGCGAGCCGCCTTCGGCCGACGACGCCATGCCTCATAGTCGTGTCCTCGAGGCGAGAAGTCCGTATGAGGTGGGAAGCGTGCAAGCATATCCACTCTAAACTTCATACTTCCATCTCCATCCTGCCCTCCCATCTCTCATCCTCTCTCGGGTGCGGATCTCGAAGTTGTGATGAATAGTCGCGCTGTCGAGTCCGGAGGTCTGCAGGCAGATAGTGTTTAGTGAACGATGCCCCTATGAAGCATAGCCATGCGTTACCGTCGGACCAACACCTCCTCGAAGGCATCTGATCAAAGCAGTCACGCCCTCCTCATCCTCGGAGGCATCCTCATCCTCCTCCTCTTCATTCTCAGCTCCTCCATCCTCTTCTTCTTCTTCTCTATCCTCAGCCCTCCTCCAAACTTGTTGGACACACTCCCTATAGATATCGTGTTACGGTGCGGGGTAATGTAGATCCTCTCGACACCGAGTCGCTTTCATCTTCGGCATGATCTTGGTGATTAACACGCAGAAGAAGAGGTGCCAAAGACCTTCCGACCCCCTAATCATGCTCAGCAAAAACTCCGGGATACAGAAATCGTTATATCGCTCCTGGAGTACCCATAATCGCGGGAGGCAGGTCGGACCGATGTCGCCGACCTTGTCCTTCCCTAGGGACATTCCGACCAATCCACCGGGTCAGAAATAGCCCGGGGTTGGTCTGAGGGATGCCCCGGGCGAACACAATGGGAGTTTGTATTGTAGCTCCCATTGATGACAATGCGCCCATCAATGGCTCTACCCGTCAAACCGGGGCTCTGTAAAGTGGCCTCGGATGGATTCTAGGCGGAATGCCTAGAATCTCAGCCAACAGTCCCGTAGTCAACTCCCTTCTCTTCTTCCTTACCATCACAAAAATCCTGCTCCCCTCCAACTCCCTGGTGTTGTAGAACCGTCGGACCAAGTCTTCGTGGTAGAAGGCTTCGGTCGAGTACCAGAGACTATTCCAGTCTCTACTAGCCATTTCGTCACCGTAAAACGGAGCGAAATGGTCGGCAGTGAAAACTTGCTCCGGTATAATTCGGCGTTGTTGAGCCATTTAGTGTTTGAAATGGAGTGAGGGTTTAAATATGATGTGGTGGTGGTGGAGTGGTGGCGGCGCAGCACCAAATTTTTGAATTTTTGGTGGTTTTTAGTTATTTAAATCGGTGGGGGTTGTGGTGGTTTGGTTTTAGAGAAGATTTGGGGTTAGGATTTGATTTTTGGCGTGGGTTTATGGTATTTTCTTTTTAATTTTTATTTTTCTAGGTTTGGAGCTTGTTAATGGCGGTGGAAGATGAAAAAAAAACGATGAACTGTTGCTGAAGAAGGTAAAAGGCCATGGCCGGTCGTGGGCTGGTTACGGGTTGGTTGGGCCCAAAATCAAAATCGAAATTTTTTTTTTCGATTTTTTTCGCTAATTTCAAATCAAAATTGCCGCCGTTACGGGTCCGATTTTTTGCGAATGAGATATGGAAATGATCAGGAGGGAATTTCCTATCCAATGATCCATAAAACACTCTATTCCGACTTCGGATGACATACGAGATAGTGGAAAACGCCTCGAAGTCGTGCATGACGTAAGTTATCTTAACGAATGAACTCTAAATTAATATATTATGTCATCCGAATCGTAATACAATAAAACGGCCTAAGCAACTCTAATGGGACATAAAACATTTATTACGAATCTTTAACACCCCACCCCAAACAAATTTTTTAACGAAGCTTAGAAAATTTGTTTTTAGCAGTGGGTCTTTTAAAGTCAGATTCCCGAGACTTCCTAGATTACTATGTTTATTTTTATTTTTTATTTTTTATTTTTATTTTATTTTTAGAAGAAAAAACAATAAGCAATAAAGACATAATTCACACCATAGAGAAACATGACTCAAAAATCCGAGAAAAACATGCAAGATTGGAAAACGTGAACTATGTGAACCGTGGACTTAGGATCCGGTACTTACAGCCACACACTCCATAGGGAGGGCCCGGTTACCTTAATGGTGCACTCACCAATATATTAAAGTGAAAGGAAATGCACCAAACACCGAAATTGAGTCGTTTATAGTCAGATACTCGAGACTTTATCTAAAACATATGTATGAACATGAAGTTGATCATATATCAACAACCGAAATAGTTGTGGATCATTCCATAAATAAATATCACATAAAACATATCCAAACATAATGAAACACCAATTTTCCCGATGACTCAACCTAGTGAAATGAAAGCGAAGTCGGATTACCCTATTGTGTAATCTATCATGCACCTTATTTTTCATTTTTGAATGAGTGGGTGTTCTAGTAAATAAGTGTGGAAAAGTGAATGGTTGTGGAGAATATGGTAGATATGGATAAGTTCTAGAAAGACAGCTTGTACACATTGAGGATGTGGTTTTAGCACCGAACTCATTCATTGTGTGTGTAGGGACTGTATCAATTCTGAAAATGAAGGTGTCAAATAGTTTGTCCTTCTGAAGTATCTGTTTGCTAGGAGGATTTAAAAAATTATGAAGCACAGGAGAAACAAAAGGATCGAGTGCAAACTCGAGATTTCTTTGAAAGGGTGGAAGAAGGGGAATCGAGGTGGATGTTGTGCAAGGTAGATCTTGATAGGGTGAATCGTCACCTACTCGAAGAAACTCATCGAATTCCTCATCTAGATTGGTCATATCCACATTACTATGGTAGTCCTCTACATCTTTGAGAAAGTCATCTATCCCGGCCCTCATCAATAACATGTGTATCGACTAGTGTAGGAATGAAAATGTTAGAGTCTAACTTTCCAAAGGAAAGAATTTTGGTAATATGATTATCAGGGAACGTGTTGTTGAAATAATCTCGAGCAAAGCTCTCGATCATGCTAACCTCTCCATCCATAGACGAATCGGGTAACTGTGTCCTTGTTTTAAAAACATTGACTTCAACAGCAAGATGGCCAAAAGACATGGACATTGAACCATCACGGCAATTAATGAGCGCATTGGCAGTTGCCAAGAACGGACGCCCTAAAATAATCGGGACAGAGTCGTTAGCGACTTCAGTATCGAGGACTACAAAATCAGCCGGATAGTAGAAATCCGAACTTTTACCCGCACATTTTTCGACTACACCCTTAGGATACTTAATAGACCGATCGACTAATTGCAACGCCATTTTAGTGGGTTGCATCTTGTCTAGACCTATTTGTCTATACAAATAAAATGGGAGTAAGTTAACACTAGCCCCCGTGTCTAATAACGCCGTCGTCGATAGGAATCTCCTAAGGTGCATTGTCTGATAGGGATCTACCGGGGTCCTTGTACTTAACAATTCCATTATGTCTTGCGATAAGGTTGGGAATTGTTCGTTTAAAAGCGTCTTTTGGTATATTTGTCTTCACGCTAGTAGTACACAATTCTTTAAGAAACTTAACATGATGTGGTAGCTTTTTAATAGCTTGAGGAAGGGAAGGTTTATAGTTAGATTCTTAAAAACGTCCCTAATCTCCTCGTAATTTGTATCCCTAGTTAACATGGCTAATTTTTGTGGAAACGGTGGTTTTACGTCTATATTTAGCAATGGTATCACCGGATGTTTAACCGTGGCTTTCTGTTTCTTAGGTTGTGTTGTAACTGGTACCTCTACAACGGTAGTAGGCTCTTCAGTTTCTATTGCGGTATCTAGTAAAATAGTAGGTGTAGGGACTCTTGGTGGGGTAACTATAGGCATAGTTACCTTGTTATCAACCACTTTCTGCCCGAGCGGAGTGGTGATGGCATTTATCTCCCTACATTTTCAAATTCATTACTAGTATTATCCGTTACCTCAAAGGTCGTGTGTTTGTTGTTTTTAGGATTAGGTATTATTGACTTGGCAACACACCTTTGGTTTGGGCTTTATCTTGAGCCAACCGTTGGGTTAAATTATTAACAGGATTGTAGAAGCCGTTGGTTAGATTGAGCCATAGTTTGGAAAAGTTTTTGGCTCACTTTTATGAAGGTGTCAAGACGATCCGTTATTGTGTGGGTGTAGTAGTCACGGGTGGTGTATTTGGAACTATTTCACGTGAATTATTTATGGGTGGATTTTGATAGTTATTATTTACCTAACGATACCTCTATTAGCATTATAATTATTATAATTACCTTGACCTTGTGCTTGACCTTGTCGAGGTTGCCCTTGGTTGTTATAATTATTAAAATTACCCCGACCACATCCTTGTCGTAGTGGAGCTTGGTTAAAGCCGCGTTGGCCTAACATATTGATTATTGTACCCTTGAGGTGTGACTTGTTGGTTATTTCTCCAACCGAAGTTGGGATTTTGTCTCCAAGGGGCGTTAGGTTCACTATTAATGGAAGAAGCTTTATTCATAGGCTATAGGGCGATGGGAGTCGGGATGCTCGGGACTCAACAGTAAACTACATGGGTTTGAATTTACATTCATGACGGGGATAGGCTTTTGTTGTACGAGAAATGGCCTCTACCCTTTTAGTGAGTGATTCGATTAGAGTTTTAAGCTCGAATCGTGTTTAATTTCAAACATACCGCGTGGCCTTAACTGTATTAGTAGAACTAGCGGAGCCGGGGATATCATCACTACCCCCAATTATTATTTAAGCTTAGTTTGGTCCTCTAAAAATTTATAAGCCTCCGAGGCTCCTTTACTTAAGAAACTACCCCATTCATAATGTCAAGGACTTCTTTATGGTGATGTTGAAGTCCTTTGAAAAAGGCACGAACTAACGGTGTCTTTTGCTAGGTTATGGTGTGGACACTCTATAAGCGGATCGGTGAAACGATTCCAAGCCTCTGAAAATGATTCATGAGGATTTTGTCGAAAAGAAATGAATCTTGGAAAGCATCTCATCCGTCTTTAGGGGTGGGTAAAATGTTCCATAAACAACAACAAGTTTAGCCCACGAGTCCACGAGAATTAGCGCCTTGGGCAGTTAACCAAGACGCCGCCTTTATCGGCTAAGGTGAAAGGGAATACCCTTAATTTAATTTGTTCCGCATACCAACCGTAGGATGGTGGAATGTTGTTAAGACTTGTTCAATCCTACGCGATGTCTGATAAGGTTTTTCATGGTCTAAACCATGAAAAAGCGGGTAACAAATTAAAAATATTTGGAGGGATTCTGAAATCCCACTGGTCTGCTAGAACGATGCAAGATTTGGGGCTATCGCCAAGGCTTTGTAGAAGTCCGAGAGGAGTCTCTTTTCTTCCCCATTTTATCGGTGGTGTGTGTAAAATAGTAGCTAGAGGTGTAGTGTGTGGTATACTAGATAGATTTGTTTGTTGGTGTTGTTGTGTATTTACGTTAGGTGTTTTGTTCTACCGGACCTTAATCTCATGCAAGACTAAGTCGAGCTTAACTAAACATGCAACACTCCAAACAATTCGATATACTAGTATAAAACCTCTAACGGGAGATCGCGAGGTTTGGAAGAAAGGAATACCGATTAGGCCTTGCTTCGCTTATAAATAAGCGTCTTGTTTATGCTTGTTCGGTGTATATAGCGAGGTTAGAACACCGAAAAATATGAAAGATCAAAGTTCGAATCAAAACCGCCGAAATCCGAAAAATTTAACCGCGAGCGCTTTCGGCAGATAGAAGCCAGCCTTCGCTCTCCGAGGTATTTTCAATTTACATGTTTTTAGAGGGTCGCTCCACATGGGGCGGGTCAGCTCACATGGGCGTCCTTTCTTGGCAACCGCCAATGCCCAAATCAATTGTCGGGATGGCTCAATGACTCTTTCTTTTGGAAATCTTTACGTAGAAGTTAACATGTTTAGACAAAAACAGGGGACAACTAGGTTTGCCTATAGAAGGAGAAGTGAAGTCCATCGAGTTTTTGTACCTCACATTAGTCGCGGTGACACTTTAGTCCCCACACTAGTAGATACCCCTCTTATGGAAGAAGACAAGGATCACAATTTCTACTCCCTAGCGTAGATAACATCGAGGAAGATTTCCTTCGACTCCTTGAGTTCTCTCTATTGACATCCATTCATCTCTTGGCCGCCATGGCGGAAGAAGAATTTTTAAGCCCTCTATCCCGTGATTCTTCTTACCCACCTATTGAGGAATGTCTTGCATATCTCAAAGCCTCGATGATATAGACCTAAGAACACTAGTTGAACACCATTCACCCACCTCACATCCTCATGTCACTCATTCACCTTCCATCACGAATGTTCCTCGCCTTCTACCTTTTCAAAGAACCATTGAGTTTGTACTTGACCTTGGTGTTTCTCCTATGCTTCATAACTATCTAAAACCAACTAGTGAAGAAGTAACACCCAAGGACAAGCCACCGGACACTTTTTCATTTTTTCCATTTTTCCCTTCTCAAAATTATCCACATCCTACATTATCTTCCACAACCATCAATTTTCTCATGTTCATTTACTTGGCATTCCCTTCCGTAGGAGGACAAAGAAGAAACTGTATGCTTTCGATTAGGTTTTAGATCTATAAGGCTTTACTCTCATTCCACTAAGCTACATCATAGGAAATCTTGGTGCTTAATTCTGTTTGATGGTGCATTCCATGTTAATTATTTGTGGAAAGACCCACAACTTTTTAGATTATTGATATATGGGAAACTGCATGTAAATACATATATATCACTTTAAGTCTAGGGAATCTGACTTTAAAAGACCCACGCATTTTAAAACAAATTTTTACAAACCTGTTTTCAAAAATTTGTTTGGGGGTCATGTGTTTTGTTTTTCCATTCTTGATCACTCAAATTCCTATTCTTACCCCCACCTCACTCCCTTGAAGAGTAGTTAGATTTCTTCTTGTTTGTCGTTTTGATGTTGTTTTTTATTATTTTTAGTAGATAGGATGTTACGTTGTTAAATTCCGTAGTTAACTTTGAATTTGGTAGTTAAATGTTGTTTGAATTTCAATTTTAATATAATGTGGTTCTTTTCAAATTGTGCATAGATTTTATTGTTAATCCCACCTTCCCGAATTGTTTGGGGGTGGTATTATTTATTCTATCATGATTTGTAGAAGATCCTCCATTTTAGAGTTTGTTTTGGAGTGAAGGTTGAGAATATTGTCGTAATTGGCATACCTATAATTAGATGTGGTGGTAGGATGAAATATAAGAGAGTTTAGAAGTTACTAGTCTAAATCCAGTATAAAAGATACTAGGGTTGTTTTAGAATCAAGAATATGAGTTGTTTCCGTTTTCGGGTTTGGAAATTTTATTGTTTCCGGAAATTGCCTTAAAACTTTTTGGCAACTTACCGATTCGTTTTAACAATTAAAAACCTATAAAACTCCCTTCTTTCTACACTAACAAACCACAATACATTCCACCATCATCCCGCACCATCCACTCCAAGTTTTACTTTCTTTTTCATCTAAACTCCGGTTTCAAATTTCTTCAGGCCCCAGCATACCATCATCGCGCGCTGCGCTGCGCACATTTTGGAAAATTTATTCAGAGCGACCGCCCTCATACCGAGCGACCACCGACCATCTCATCTATCGATCTAGATCTAGCAGCCCGCGTCGTCAGCCAGCGAATCAGCTCAAACACTGGAATTCTAAATACAGAGCGACTTCGCGCCTAGTTGGGCATTCAGCCTGACTTCCGTCGACTAGAAAAATTCCAGTTTTCAGCGGGTTGTTCCCGGTTCATTCGCAGCTGTTCGAGGCGTAGTTCGAGAGATGACATCTCCTATAATAATACCGGAACAGTCTTTCAAAGATTTGTTTCAAAGCACTACTTATGGTGCTTGGTTTTGTGAAGTGATCACACACGTAGGCCGGGAACCGCTTATGGTTCTTGCTAGCATTTGTTCTTGGACTTGCCATGCGGCTGAAATACAAGACCCATGGTGCTATTGGGTAGATAATATGTATGTCTACACTTATGAGTTTTGCATGAGTCGTATGGGGCAGGCATTTTCCGTATCGAGGACCAAGGGGAATATAACGTCGCCCTTGGTAGCCTGTCCATGAACATAGGAACTGTTATGTTTTGGATCATGCTAAACATTTTAGGGGAATGACATTTTTCTTCTGTGAATGATGCCACTTGCAGCGTCTTCCTTGCTTTAGCCACGGGACGTATGTGCCATGACCTTCCCAGAACTTTGATGTCTAGTTTAGCTCGAGCCCATAACATGAGGCATAAGTACCTTCTTATGCCTGTTCTAATTTCCGTATTATGCTATGTTTCTTTCCTATTTTTTGTGCCCGTTTTCACGGATTGGGTTGGGGTCGACATTGTGAGACCCACCAATTATATTATCGAGATCTTTCCGTGCAATGACTTGGCAAGGGTGGAGGATACAACCTCATCGAGGTTGCACCTTACACCCCATCCGACCAAGTGGCGCTTTAATAGGTTAGCAATCATAGATGATAAATGGCGTGAAGCATGGCAAATTATCATGGCATGGCAGACGCCAAGAACCTCCTCTTCTTTATAGAAAGGAGGATGATGAGTTAAACGGCTGAAATGGAGGTATGTTTTTAGTTTCAGGTTAGTGTGCGCTTATGTTCCAAGCAATTTAATTCTGTTAACCCCCATAATGGGTGGAACTCTTATAGAGTTCGCGTCGCTTTTTATTTCCTATATTAGTATATTCTAACCTTGTTTTGCGGATGTTCCGAATTTCACGCATTTCCATGGTATTTTTCTACCCTCTTTATTTAAATGCTTTGAGGACAAAGCATTCTTCTTGTTTGGGGGCATAGAAACACGTGTAATTAAGACATCTGCTAGGATATAAATATATATAATATGCATTTGTTTTCTAGTTAAAATTTCAAAAATTTAAAAATATAAATAAATAAGTTTATGCTATACACTTAGGAATATTGGTGTTGTTTTTTCTTTCTATGCTCTTAACAATCTAGAAGTCTCAATGTAGCTTTTGCATCAGAATAATTGTTAGAAACTTAGGTTAATATGTAGGTAATAATCTTTGCATCTATCTATAAATATATTACATGAGTATCTATGATTGTTAGTAGTAAGTTTCTGAAATCTAGGCTAGAGTACTTATTCTACAAATCCTGTGAGAATATAGCCTAAAAGCCTTATATGAAATGAAATATTTGAGAAATGACACAAGGGAGAAGTAAAATCCGGATAGAGAAATCACACGTCCACTTGCTTGATCACTATGCCATATCCTAAGCGAGAATTTAGGCCCTCTTTGGATCGATATAGCCAAAAATTCAAACCTATGAATTATTTTCCGCTAGTCGCCCCTCTGAGCCTTTCTTTAGCCTTCCATAAACCACAATTCCTTTACCCTGTTACAAAAACAAAACAAAATAAAAAATTCAACTTACCCAATCTAGAATAAGTCTGAGAATAATGATGAGTGAAGAAAAAGAAGAGAAAAAAACTGTGTAAACAAAAATTAGTTAGTTGCTTCAGAAAAAGAAAAGAAGTTTCCATCCAAAGAAAAGAAAAGAAAAAGAAAAATAGAAATAAATAAAAACTCCAAAAATAGAATAAAAGGGAGTCAAAAGCCAAAGAAAAGAAAAAGAAAAAAAATGGCTAAGGATGGAAACAAAGTATAGAAGCAAAAGAAAATAACAAGGTTTTCTCTAAGTTACATAATATGAAGACTCTATTATCTCAGACTTGTCCTTTTGTATATCCATTTCCTTCCTTCTGAAACCATCTCCTAATCCCCGCAACACCTAATAAAGACCTCTAGCTCAATTAGGAATAGGTTAGTGTGATAGTAAGTGGCGGATGTGTTTGATCGACTCCGGCTTCCTTTTGTCATTGAGATTGTAAGGTAAAGTGTGCCCACGCACACACCGGAGTAGCTTAAACTTGAGTGGAAAAAATCAGAGTGGTTTTGTCTTGACATTTATGTGAGGACCTACTTAAGGACTCTATTCCGAAGTTTTCTAAAACGGACCGCTATTACATTTCATAGTATTACTCATTGTTATATGTTTATTTTAGATGATTGATTATTATGCATATATTAGCTTAGGGTTACGATTTGGGTTATTCTTATGTATTTGCTAGTGAGATGTATAGATAGTTGAGACATGAATGAGAAAACAATAGTTTTATTTCTTAGTCATTGTAGTATAGATGAAGTTTGTGAGTACCTTCATCGGAAAACTCTCACGAGGCTATAACTTCGTCCACTAGGGGAATTCCTAGTGGTTTAAGGCCTTGTTGCATATGGTCAATGCAATCGCACTCAAATAAACGAGAGTAGTTAGAACTCCATTTTTGGTCACTTATTCTAATTTCTCATCTTTGCTTGAGGACAAGAAAAATGTTTGTTTGGGGGTGGTTTGATAAGAGCCCAAAACTGTAGTTTTAACCCCTTAATAATCATACTGTTAGACCAATTATGTGAATAATAAGTAAGAGTTAATACTGATTACGTGTTTTTATGCATTTCGGGCTTCAAAGTCCATTATGTGCGTAAATGTGCCACTTTAGCGAGATAAAAAGAGCAAAAGTCGCGAGAACTTCCGATGCCATATCTTTGGACTCAGACCTCGGATTGATGCCTACCTTATGTCAAAACGACCGGCTCGGAAAGAGCTTTGCAATGGTCGAAGCCTTGACCCAATCAGAGGAGCAAAGTGGACGCAAAATCTGTGGAAGCCAACTGCAGCTGAAGAGGCCTTTTGAATTTGAAAGAATTGGGTTTTGGGCCTGATTCTCTGGCCCAAAACATGGCTCCAAGCCCATGCACGATTTTTGGATCTGGATGGATAAAAACAAAAGCTTGACTCAGTGTTAATGGCAATTAGGTTAGGTAGCAAAGGCAGTTAGGTTAGGAAGCTAATGTTAATGGAGTTTAGGGTTAGAAAAAGATAGATCTAGATTAGTTTTTAGATCTAGATCTAGTTTTGAATCTCCATTTTTATTAGTTTTCATTTCCCTTGTTTTAATTTAAAGTATTAAAATATTGTTATTGCTTCATTAGATAAATCAAGTAGTTTATTATTGATCAAATTCGATTTTGTCATTTATCTATTGCTTAGATCTAATTTCATTTCTTGGTTGTTAGTCATTTCGTAGTTATTGATGTTAGATTTTAATTATTGTTTGTTAAATTTCATAAAGTTAGAATCTTTAGATTTAGTTGTCTTAAATTTATAATTAGTTTTAGTTTAAACACCAAACACATCACTCTCAATCGCTCCTTGTGTTTGAATAATTGAATTCTATTTAAGTCTTGAGGGTTTAAGAGTGGAACGAAATTCCTTACTCGTTGTATTGCATGAATATGTTTTGAGAGTAAGAAGAATTGATTTAAACGTAAGAACGGTAGGATTACGTATTAGTGTTCTTGTAGCATTAATATTAGCATTTCTATGATTTTTATGGTATCATTAGGTTAAACTGTTTTTGGGCCGGTTTCAGTTCAAAGTTTTTGGGCGGTTTAGTTTAAGTTGTATGGGCCAAAACTAATTAGTTTTCTTTGGGCCGGTTTCTAATTTTATGTGGGTTGGTCCTTATGACCCCAATTGGGTCAAGTTGAATAATAAGTTGGTTTAGACTTTTGGGGCCGGGTTTTAAGGTTTGGGCTTGGCCAGTTGGGTCCGAACCATTACCTCAGCCATGACATGAACTTTGACCTTAGCCATGAACCATGGCTATGACCATGAACCTGTTGAACATAGAAACGACAGTTTGACTTTGACTATGACGTGTCGACTTTGACTTTGACTGTTGACCGTTGACTGTGGAATGTTGACTTTTTCCAGTTTTTCTCATATTTAATAATATGGACAAATATAGTAATAAAATATTATTGAAAATTATGTAACGTTGTTTGTCATTATCTAATTAAGATTTGACGTGAGTAGTGTGTAAATCATATATATATTGGGCTTTAATTGTCGATCGTGGGATCGCTTTTATTTGTCTTTGCATTTTATGTTGTAAATTGTATGGACAAATCAAATGCTAAAATGCTGTGGAAGCTTGTATAAATTTGGTGGTCATTATCTAATTAAGATTTGACGTTGATATTGTGACATTATATCATATATTAGTATATATATATTAAATGCAATAGTTTTGGAGAAATAAATGTATAGACACTCCATTATTTTATCTGTGAGATGCTAGTAGAGTATTTGTGGTTATTTCCCACGGGATTGTGGCATAGTGCAATAATATATTGGCACGTGAAATAATGAAAGTGGTTATAAGATATAATTGAGATATTTCTAAATATTGTGGTTTAGTGCAATAAGGTAATTGACCTGCACGTGATATAGTGGAATGATTATGAGTCATAAATGTATGACACCGATAAATTACGAATCGAAAATCCTAGAACCCCGACTACCACAACTCATGTGATTTGCCCCCGTGTGGGCGTATGTGATATGATTGGCCCTTGTGTAGGGTGTATATATATGAGATGTTGATTGACCCATGTGTTGGGCAATCGTAGCCGAATAGTGGCTTGATTATTCCGTTCACAAAATAGAACGAGACGCGCGATATTTTATGCCGAATAGTGGTAGTACTTGCATAATGGCTTTCGTGTGAGGGTTACCTGGTGTGCGGCATCCCGCTCAGGGTAGTTACGCACGGAGTGGTTCATTATGTAAGGGGAGGCATGTGGATGTACATGTTCGGCGTTGGGAAGCGATTGTGGTAGCCAGGGAAACTAGGTAAGACATAGATACGACGTGATTTTAGGGACACGCAAAGAAAGCCTTAATTAATATAATTATGATAATATGTTGTTTAATGATATATCTTTAGATAGAGGATTGTATATGGTTTTCTGAAGGGTGGGTCGAACTAATTATTTGTCTTTGAGACGACCACTCAGAATTGAGCTTGAAATGAGGTAAAGTATGGAATATGCTTGGTGGTTATAGTTTAGTTAGAACCTAAAAAACCTCGTGGAGGAACTAAATGCCTTTTTATTATGCGTATGGTTTGTTGTGTGGTTAGTAGGAAGTTAAAAGCCTCTCGATTGGAAGAACTACCCCTTTTATTTATTGTACTTAAGGATGTTGTATTAGTCGTTAAAAGTTAAAAGGCCTCGGTGGAGGAACTAACGCCTTAAGGATTTGTATATATATGTATAATTATATGTTGTATTTTAGAGCTACTCACACCAAATTTTTTATAATGTCGACCCGATTTGCATGTTTGCTTATCGAGTGTGTTCATTAAATGAACATAGTTGATAAGTCTTGACAGGTTTAGTGTTGAAGAAGATTAGTTGCTGCTTGTGGTTTGCGTTAGCGTTGCATCTCAGGATATGTTTTGTTTTCCCATGAGGTGATATAGATTTTCAGTCTAGACAATGTTTTTTGTATTTTCATTTGTAAATTTTTGTAATGAAGATGACTTTTGTTTAAGTTAAAATTTTTATTGGTTTTTAATTATCCGCATATTTAAACTGTTTATGGGTTTTTGGAAGTGGAGAGTGCGTCACACCTCGGAAATCGAAGAGTCGGGAACAAATAATGTTTTTCCAAATTCTGTCGAAATTCGGGGTGTGACAGCTAAGCTCTCTATCATGCTAACTTCTCCATCGATATTCGTATCAGAAAACTGTTTCATCATTTTAAAACATTGACCTCAACGTAAAAGATGGCCAAAGGACAAGGACATTGAACCATCGCGACGGTTTTATAAGTCGTTGGCGGTTGCCAAGAAAGGGCTTCTAAAATGATCGAACAGTCGTTAGCGACTTTCAGATCGAGGATAACAAAATCCGCAGGATAGTAGAAATCTTGAACCTTAACCAACACATTTTCCACCACACCCTTAGGATACTTGATAGACCTATCAGCTAATTGCAACATCATTATTGTAGGTTGCATCTCCTGTAGACCTATTTGTTTATATAAATAATAAGGGAGTAAGTTAACACTCATCCCCGTGTCTAATAAAGCGTTGGTCGGTGTGAGTATCCCCTAAGGTGCATTATGCGATGGGGCGACCGGGTCCTTGTACTTAACGATTCTATTGTGTTCTGTTAAAGTTGGAAACTGTTCAGTTAAAAAGGCGTCTTTAGGAATTTTTGTCTTACGTCTAGTAGTGCACAACTCTTTGAGAAACTTGGCATAGTGAGGTAATTTTTTAATTGCTTCAAGAAAAGGTAAGTTTATCGTTAGATTTTTAAAAACTTCCCTAATCTCGTCAAAATTTGTATTCTTGTTTAACATAGCTAATCTCTGAGGAAATGGTGGTTTCTCTCTATATTTAGCATATGGATCAACAGGATGTTTAACCTTGGCTTTATGTTTCTTAGGTTATGGTTTAACTAGTACCTCTATAGGGATAGGATCTTCAGTTTCTATTTCGGTATCTAGTGCAATATCCGGTGTAGGGACTACTGGTGGGGTAACTATAGGCATAGTTATGACATTATCAACCACTCTGCCAGAACGGAGAGTGGTGATGTCATTTAGCTCACCTACGTTTACATTTTTAGTGCTAGTTTTACTGTTTACCTCAAAGGCTGTGTTTGTTGTTTTAGGATTAGGTATCGCTTGACCTGGAAACACACCTTTGGGTTGTACTTTCTCTTGTGCTAACTGCTGTAAGGAAAGTTGGATGGCTTGTAAAATCTATTATTGGGTTTTCCATAAAGGCATCAAAATGATCTGGTTGTGGAGGAGTGTTAGCTATAGGTTGTGTGACAGGAACTTGTCACGTTGATTATTAATGGGTGGATTTTGATAGTTATTATTTATCGGAACAATACCTTTATTAGCATTATAATTATTATTGTTATAATTATTATAATTACCCTGACTTTGTCCTTGCCTCGGTGGAACTTGGTTGTAATTGTTTGTTGGCTTAACATTTTGGTTATTAAACCTTGGAGGTTGTTGATTATTCGCCAACCGAAGTTGGGGTTTTGCCGCCAAGCTGTGTTAGGTTCGCTATTAATGGAACAAACATTATCTTGTTGTGATTGTTGTTGTTCATAGGTGAGAGGACAATAGGAGTCGGGATGCTCTGGACTCAAACAGAAATTACATGGATTGGAGTTGACATTCATGACGAGAATAGGCTTTTGTTGAACAGAAATAGCCTCTACCTTTTTAGTGAGAGATTCGATTAAATTGTTAAGTTCAGGATCGGGTTTCATCTCAAACATACCGGCGACCTTAATTGTTGTAGAAGAACTAGCGGAATGGGAGATATCGTCACTACCCCCCAGTTATTATTACGCTTTGTTTGATCTTCTAAAAATTTATAAGCCTCTGAAGATCCCTTACTGAGGAAACTACCCCCATTCATTATGTCAAGCACCTCTTTGTGGTGGTGTAATAGTCCCTTGAAAAAGGCACGAACTAACGTGTCTTTCGCGAGGTTATGGTGTGGACACTTTATAAGAAGATCGGTGAAACGATTCCAAGCCTCGGAAAATGATTCATGAGGATTCTGTCGAAAGAAATGAATCTTGGAAAGAATTTCATCGGTCTTCAGTGGTGGGTAAAAATGTTCCATAAATAGTTGAACAAGTTTGGCCCACGAGTCCACATAATTAGGTGCTTGGGCGCTTAACCAAGACGCCTTTATCGGCTAAAGTGAAAGGAAACACCATTAGTTTAATTTGTTCGGCCCAACCGTAGGATGGTGGAATGTAATAAGGACTTGGTCAATCCCACGCGTATGCCGATAAGGTTTTTCATGGTCTAACCCATGAAAAGCGGGTAACAAATTAAATATATTTTTGGGGATTCGAAATCCCCAATCGGGTCCGATAGAAACGATGCAAGATTTTTGGGCTATCGTTCAAGGCTTTGTAAAAGTCAGAGAGAGGAGACTCTCTTTCTTCAGCCTTATTTCAGGTGGAGTGTGTGATATATTAGCTAGTTGTGTATTGAGTGGTATACTAGAAAGGCGTGTTTGTTGACGTTGCCGGTTTATTATGTTAGGCATTTTTCTTCTGCCAAACCTTAATCTCATGCAAGGCTAAGACCAATCTTAACTAAACACCACAACACTCAAAATAATCCTGATATACTAGTATAAACCTCTAACAGGAGATGCGAGGTGTGGAAGAAAGAAGTGCCTGAATGCCTCCTTGCTTCGCTTATGAATATCGTCTTGTATACATGTGCTCAGTGTGTATAATGAGTTAGAAACACTGAATAACTTGAAGTAATGGAAGTTTGAAACTAATTTGTGGAAATCGGGTGGTTCAGAGTAGAGGGCGTGGGGTGCGCTCAGAATCAGCCTAGGTAGGGCGTGGGTCACGCTCAGGTCCAACTCGAGCTCCAGCGCCCAACTTCCGGCTTCGAATTTAGCCTTTTAGTAGGCAGGTTCGTCTTCGGGTAAAACTCAAGTTCCAGGCGCTTCAGCACGGGGGGTGCTCGAGTTTTGCCTTGGTAAGGCGTGGGTTGCGTTAAGGTAAAATTCAAGTTCCAGGCACTTAATTGCGGGGGGCGCTCGAGTTTTGCCTTAGTAGAGCGCGGGTCGCGCTCCATGTATTCCTGCGAGGAAAAATTCAATTCTGAAACAAACAACCACAGTTAGAATGAAACAAGGGTGGGTGGGTTATGGGACTTTGTAAGACTAACAATACTAAGGAAAACAATACTAACGGGAACTAAGATGGCAGCGACACCATTTGATATAAGTAGAAACGATAGTTTTACCTACGCATAAATGATGAAACTTAAATGCAAGTAAAACTAAAACTAATCTTTACGAGTGTTATCAAAGTTATTCTACTCTCGAATGCTATCGTAATAGAGTTGGAGTAAAAGATTCGTTCCACTCCTAGTTCTTTAGTATTAGCGTTTTCTATTATTATCAGTTATATCCAAAGTCAATGAGAGTAATGTGGGAATTATACTACGATGTCAATTCAAATACTAAACAAGATACGAATAACGAAATGACGGAAATACTAAGGTTTGAATCTAGATAAAGAATTAGGGGGGATTGATTCCGCCTTAACTCGACTTAATTTACTAACGAAGAATCATCGTAATCCGAATTGAACTACTTTCGCATAATAATTGGTTCTTCCTAATCCCTATTTGTTCATGGTAATCTCTACTAACTAACATCTAGCATGTGAAACAATCAAACCCATTCTCATGGTGAACTAATCGTTTTCTAGAATGGAATGGAAAATCACGACTATTCTACGCTAACACAAATCAAGCTTCATCAAGGCTTCTTTAATCCCCTCTAATGGAGGTTTAGCCTAGAATCATTATGCTATCATTTCCAATTGAATTTAAACAAGACATGATATCAAGATTATAACTTTACTATATTGATCTAATCAAGAATTCAAATCTAAATTAACAACTAAGAAATGATTAACAACTAAAACTAAATTTAGATCTAAGTAATTTAATAAACCAAAACTGAAATCATGAATAACTAACTACTTTTATTAATCTAATGAAGGAATAACAATGATTCAATAATCTAAATTAAAACAAGGTAATAGAAACTAATTAATTGAATTCTAAAAACTAATTAATTGAATGTAAAAACTAGATCTAGAATTATTCTCTAATGGCTACTTGGTACCTAAAGCTAAGAATTGCTTAAGAGTTAAGTCTTGTGTGTTGAAATGGAGGAGACAAGATCCACATTTTCGTGCATGGGTTGAGGAGCTATGTTTTGGGTCGGAAAATCGAGCCCAAAGCCTAATTTCTTCAGTCCACAGAGGACTTTTCAGCTAGATTTTGCTTTAATAGACTTTTTGTCAACTTTTGCTCCTCTAATTAGGTCAAGTCTTAGACCATTGGAAATCTCTTTTTGAGCCGGTCATTTTGACATAAGGTAGGCCCAATTCCGAGGTCTGAGTCCAAAGATACGGCCTTCGGAAGTTCTGTTGACTTTTGTGTGCTGTTTCTGCCCGCGTTGACTTTGACTTTTCAGCTTTGACCGGGATTTTAAAAAGGCTTTTTCTCTTTGAATCTTGGCCTTTAATCACAGAACTTCTTAGCAACCAACCATTGCTTCTTTATCTCGCCAAAGTGACACATTTCTGCACATAATTGACTCCAATGCCTGAAATACATAAAAACACGTAATCAGCATTAACTCTTATTTATTACTCGCATAATTGGTCTAAAAGTATTATTGTTAGGGGGTTTAAACTACAGTTTTGGGCTCTTATCAGCAAGCATAGATGTTTCAACCATACTATATTCATCAATAATGATGAGTTTGGTGTCTTTAAAGTCCTCTTGCATACGCTGACATTGATCACCTTCAAAAGATTTAAATTTTTTTTGAAACATTTCGTTCAGTTCTGATGGCGAGTTCATGGTGTATGGTTGCACCTCCAATATTAAAAGCAACGACTCCAGTTGGAGCCATGACATGTACTGCTTTGGTTGATCTAAAAAATCCAGTAATTGAATCCACAATTACATTTATGAGAGTGGACTTCCCCGTGCCTGCACCACCACAAACTATCATATGAATGCACGCTCGACATTCTAGTGCTCAAATAACCATATCATGTGCCACTCTTTGTTCAGGAGACAGTTCATCAAGGGTTACAATAAGAGGTTCAATGTTAACTTCTTCTCCACCACGCAAAGTATGCACAAATTTTCTTTCACTCTCCATGTTTGGATATTGATATAAACCTTCAACCCAATTGTGTGAAGTATCAAAGTCTTGCCTTCCTAATTCGACATTCTCCCCACGGACAAACAAGGAGCCCATTGCTGCTGCCATCATCCAGTCATCTCGAAATAGGTCTTCCATATCATTCTCTATCTTAATATCATCTTTGAATTCTTCATTAACAGGTTCAGGAAGAATTAGTGATTGGTGTTCTCCGAAACCCAAGTTAATGTACCTTTCTGACCACAGTATGAAATCCCTTTTTGGTTCTTCCGGAGTCTGAAAATGGTGATGAATCAAGACTTATTGACGACAAAATGATTCCCATTTTTCAATGTTTGGTAGGATGTCACCATCTAATTGTGGAACCAAACACATAATTACACTAGCTCGAGAAGTGTGCCAACCCTTCCGATCAAAGTAGTGTCTTTTCACCATATCAAGGAGGGATGTATTTTCATTGCAAGGAGGTCACTGCATATATCTTCCTACAAAGCTTGGGTCTGTTCCAACAATCTCTTCATCTTCGTCCCCTCTTCTACGACATAAAATTGATGCTAACATGCTCTTTTCACTTATATTTAAAAGGACAAACTTCCTTGATGATCATACCAGTGGGTACCCCACTAATAAATGACTTACTTCTTAGGTAGAAATATCTCTTTCGGATACACTTTTCATAAGCAATAGCTTGAAAGCAGATTTTGCATTCTGATATGGACGACGAAGATCTTCAACAATTTCTCTTAAAGTTTCTGTGAAACTCTTTGATGCAGGCTTAGATTTTGAAACATATTTAACAATGTAATTTACTACAGACTGCACTGAAAGGATGGGCAACCAATCAATGTTTGCATGCCATGTCTGCAAAATTATTCTATTATGGGAGCAAATTAACTCATCATTTCGACGCCCCATAAATCGGAACATAAAACTGTCAGGCGGTTCTTCAACAATCTTCGACTGATCAAGTACATCAAATGGATATCTAAAGCGGTATTCCATCTGTTTTGTTGTTTTATGTATACGCAAGCAATAGCTTCCACATATGTTGTGTAGCATGACCCAATTAACCAATATAGTCATCTTCGTCTGTATCAAGATTCAACTCGAGTGGCAAAGTATGTGCACAAGGTTGCTCTTGCATATTTCTATCCATGCTAGGATCTGGATTTACAGTGGAAACAAGTATATCAAAATATTTAATGACATTTGATCTAACCTTTGCGCTTGTACCTATCCCACTAATATATGGAGCACCTATTACCCAAAGAAATCCATGAATATGACCACTGCCACGATTCTGCAAGTCAAACCGGTACAAATGATCAACCACAGAAAACTCATTGCTTAAATATTCCTGAAAGAAATTGGATACCCTGGCCTGAAAGGACCATGCAATGACAATTGGATTTTTGTGAACCAACCTTGCACGTCCCCTCCTTTTTTTCTAAAGGAGACAACCTATAAGTCATATAATTCAACATGTCATACCTGTAAAGATCCTCAAATAATTCCTAACTCATAGCCAAGATATATTAAAATGATGTACAACACCATCATTCTGTAGGAACCGTTATGGTCGCAGTTTACAAACCGTGAAAACCATTCGCAGGGGAATAAAGGTTCTCATGATTTTGGTTAGAAATTCATACCTTTAGATCAGTTGTGATATCTCTGAGAATCCAAGATCTACGAAATCAGCAACCTCTTGATCTTCTGTTGTATTCCTATCCTTAGAATGGACGTTGTGTGAGCAACGATCTACCACCCTTTCTTTCTCTCTTTGCCTCTCTTTTTCCAATCAAGTGAATAGTGAATTCAGCCAAGAAGAAAAGGTTTCTTTATATAGGCTACAATAGGGACCATGAGGAGAAATTAGGGTTGGGCCTCCTGACGGGCTTGGGCTTCCCATGTTCGCCCAGAACACACGGTCCAAGTCCGTCAACAAATGGCTTATTCCACTAAAGGCCATTGTTGCACTACCGCCCTAATCCCAAATTACGTGTTACGTTTACGGGATTCATATTATATGCTTGTTGATCTCCCCGTGTTTAAGATATCGAATGCCCGTTGATTAAGTCAAGTTACTGACAACTACTTTAACGCCCGTATTTAAAATACGTAATTATTTATTAATTAATTAATTAAATTATTTACATAAAACCTGTTGGATTGGATTTGGGATATGTTGGCCTGGTTTCTGGGCCCGAGTCTGTATTGGGCTTGGGTTTCAAACCCAAGTATATAATCACATTGTTCTAGAGAATATGGTTTTTAGAGAATAAAATATAATAAAAATGGAGGCAGAGATAAAAGCTGGATTGCTGGAGGGTGGAGCGCGACGATTCGGACTACGATGGATTTGTCGAGCTGCTAACTAAGGTAAGTAGTTAGTTTTCTACCTCACCGGTATACAGAAATAGATTTACGGTCCCATGTTTTCATTCAATTTTACTATCCATTCTTCTTCGTCATGTATCGTATTATTAAACTGGCTAAATATTAGTATATTGTTTTGGTTATCTTTGAAACTGTCCGAATTATTGGAACTCGGAAGAAGTCGTCCATGGCGGGCGCCGGAGACGAGAAGTCGCCTCGTATATACCGTTGAACTGCTTCTTATGTTTTTTATATGGGAGTGTTGGTTGGACGCCGAATTGAATTTGGGTTGGAAGCTTGAAGCTTTTGGAAGCTTGAAAATAATGGGATCGCCTTATTTAATGGTTGGTTGAACTCGCTTTTGTTGCCAAAATAATGGGATTGAATCTTTTTTTCTTTTGTTGGTTGAACTTTCGTTTTGTTGTTGTGGGTTTGTGTTTTTTAGTTGTTTGAATTGTTTTTGTTGTTGTGGGTTTGTATTGTTGGAGAGGAGGGGGCTATTCTAGTTATCTTGATACTCTCTGTAAAATCGTTAATGGTGGCCAAAGATATAAGCCTTTAGATTTGATTAGTTTGGGGACCGATATGAGGTAGCAAATCGAGGTGGAGCTTTCATTTGGGTTTTGATTTGGGTCAAAACCGATATGATGATGAAGAGGAGAGTTGGTGGAGGAGAGAACCCGATGGAGAAGATGATCGATTTGGGCTTTGGGCCTTGGGCCAAAGCCTTTAGGTCTCTGTTAGTTAGGGCGGAGTTAAGTTGTTGGGCCCGGTTTGTTTTAAGTTGTTGGGCCATTTTAGATTAAACTGTTGGGCGTTTTGATTGAGCCCGGATTTTGTTTTTAAGTTGTTGGGCAGTTTAGCCATTGTTTGGGGCAGTCCATAATAATATAGATCTAATTGGGTCTTTAAATGTTTAGACTTTTGGGTTCTAAGGTTTGGGCTTGGCTAGTGGGTCCGAACCATGACCTTAACCATTACCTTAGTCATGAGCCCATGAACCATGCACCTTTGACCTTAGCCATGAACCATGGCTACGACCCTGAATCTGTTGAACATGGAAACGACAGTTTGACTTTGACAATGATGTGTTGACTTTGACCGTTGACCATTGACTTTGACTGTTGACCGTTGACTGTGGAATGTTGACTTTTTCCAGATTTTCATATATTTGATTTTATGGACAAATATAGTAATAAAATATTGTCGGAGATTGTATAATTTTGTTTGTCTTTATCTAATTAAGATTTGACGTGAGTTGTGTGTAAAACCTATAATATATTGGCACGTAACAAGAGGGGAATTCTGATAACAAGACTTAGTTATATATGTTTTTATGAGTATTCAATTATATATGGACTTAGATTCATGGACTTTAGATTTTTGGGGATTTGATTGTGGACTGTGGACTGTTTAATTGTGCTACGTTTTCTGTTGTAAATTGTATGGACAAATCAAATGCTAAAATGCTGTGGAAGCTTGTATAAATTTGGTTGTCATTATCTAATTAAGATTTGACGTTGATATTGTGACATTATATAATATGTTGGGATATATATATTAAATGCAATAGTTTTGGAGAAATAAATGTATAAATGCTCAATTATTTTATCTGTGAGATGCTAGTAGAGTATTTGTGGATATTTCCCACGGGAGTGTGGCGTAGTTCAATAATATATTGGCACGTGAAAGAATGAAAGTGGTTATGAGATATAATTAAGATATTTCTAAATATTGTGGCTTAGTGCAATAAGGTAATTGACATGCACGTGATATAGTGGAATGATTCTGAGATATAAATGTATGACACCTGAATAAGTTACGTAACGAAAATCCTAGAACCTGACTACCACAACTCATGTGATTTGCCCTGTGTGGGCGTATGTGATATGATTGGCCCTTGTGTAGGGTGTATATATAAGATGTTGATTGACCCATATGTTGGGCAATCGAGTTTAATTGTGGCTTGATTATTCCGTTAAGCAAAATTAGAACAAGACGCGCGATATTTTATGCCGAATAGTGGCAGTACTTACATAATGACTTTCGTGTGAGGGTTACCTGGTGTGCGGCATCCCGCTCAGGGTAGTTACGCATGGAGTGGTTCATTATGTAAGGGGAGGCATGTGGATGTACATGTTAAGTTGGGAAGCGATTGTGGTAGCCAGGGAAACTAGGTAAGACATAGATACGACGTGATTTTAGGGACACGCAAAGAAAGCCTTAATTAATATAATTATGGTAATATGTTGTTTAATGATATATCTTTAGATAGAGGATTGTATATGGTTTTGCAGAAGGGTGGGTCGAACTAATTATTTGTGCTGAGACGACCCACTCTGTAATTGAGCTTGAAATGAGGTAAGTATGGAATATGCTTGGCTGGTTATAGTTTAGTTAGAACCTAAGGCGCCTCGTGGAGGAACTAAATGCCTTTTTATTATCCGTATGGTTTGTTGTGTGGTTAGTGGGAAGTTAAGGCGCCTCAATGGAGAAACTACCCGCCTTACTTATGGTACTTAAGGATGTCGTATTAGTTGTTGGAAGTTAATGTGCATTGGTGGAGGAACTAACTGCCTTATGGATTGTGTATATATATGTATAAGTATATGTTTTATTTTAGGGCTACTCACACCAGCATTTTTATAATGCTGACCCAATTTGCATGTTTGCTTATCGGGTGTGTTCATTAAATGAACATAGTTGATAAGTCTTGACAGGTTTAGTGTGGAAGAAGATTGGTTGCTGCTTGTGGTTTGCGTTAGCGTCGTATTTCAAGATAAGCTTTGTTTTCCTTTGAGGTGATATAGATTTTCAGTTGAGATAAAGTTATTTGCATTTTCATTTGTTAATTTTTGTAATGAAGAGGAATTTTGTTTAAGTTAAAATTTTTATTGGTTTTTAATTATCCGCATATTTAAACTGTTTATGGGTTTTTGGAAGTGGAGAGTGCGTCACACCTCGGAGATCGAAGAGTCGGGAACAAATAATGTTTTTCCGAATTCTGTCGAAATTTGGGGTGTGACAACTACATTAATTAACTTCTTATGTCCTTGGGTAGTACCACTCAACCTCATTGTCATGTCGGATTAAATCCACCTGCAGGGTTTACATGACAATCCTTATGAGCTCCTCAAGGGGACATCATCAGCCCGACTTCCTGCGGGTCACGGATTTCTTCTATAATCAATAGCACACCTTACATACAATGTCATTACCCAATTCATCGAGTTTGTTGATTCACAAATGAATCTCACTCATTGATGATTTAAAGCAATGTACAATGCACATAAGTGTCCGTTATTATATCCGGATTAAGAGGACAAACATCTATAATAACAGAGGTGTTTGTTCTTTTTATATAGTTAGTATAAAGAGAAGCAACCTCACTTGGTCCTGTTCAATATACACAAAGTGTACTAGTGTAATCCTGTAGTCAAGATAAACTAATACCAAATTATACTACAACCGTACCGATGGTTTGTCCAAATCCATCTAGGTTGTGAACGTTTACTTATACTTTATAAGGTACTGATGATATGATCTTCTGTGTGTCACCACACACCATATTATCTATAACATAAAATATTAGACGCATGCATATAACTAATAATATATATAATATGCATAACAATTGCCCATATGATTCTCATTCAAAATATAAAGAATTAGAGTTAATATAAAAGTAATGTTTTTAGTATATAACCCTATCATATTCAACATTAAAATGGGACAACCTTTCAAGTGCATTAGATGGATCCAAAATGTGAAATAGTTCTGGCCATTGCATGTCAGCAACATTGAGTATGAAGAATATCATTGGTGGGCCTAACTATTTCACCATGGTTATTAACTCCTTCAACCTTATAAACCAAAAAGCACGAGTACCACGGATATTCCTTGCAAAGTAAGAAATGTGATTCACTAGTTGTTTGTCACCAGATAAAATCATATATCGAATATCTTGTATTGACAACTCTGCATCTCTTAGATTCTTTCTCACAAAAACATCACCCAATGCAAGTGTGCGCCACCTTGATAAAGAATTCCATGCAAAGTACCGAAATCTTGAATCTTTGGCAAAACGACCATCATCGTACTTCATCAAATATTGAAAGTATTGTAACGGGTTTACTTTCCTTTGACGAGCTTGCCTCAAATCAACACTGTCGCAAGGAAACAAGGTTGGAAAAGCCATAGCAATGTATCTGGGAGTTGAAAACTCATTAATGATCTCTGTAGTGAAAGGCATATATGCACATGTATTTGATCAACATTTGGAACTTGCAATGCCCTTAAGAGACATGCTTGTTGATTAGGTTGCGGCAGAATAACAATAGTACCAACAACATAAAAATCATCAATATGGAAATCTTGGTTATGTAGCTCAGGTGGTCCTTCATACTCATCTGCCTGCATCTGCACTGCTTTGTCTCCATTGTTAAGATCTCCCAAACTTTCTCCCACACTTGGGATGTCTTTCGGTATCCCATCTACTGGAAGTCTTTCTAGAGTTACATCATCAATAATTATATCACCATAGTGCTGATGATATTTTTTCAACCAAACCAATGTTTCACGTACAACCTCGCTGACGAACACAAAACTCCTTGCTTGTATATGGCCCGCCCATATTAACAACTACTATTGTAGATAAATCAGCAGGCTTGTTGATCAGTCCCCAAATGTGCGTTTAACTACCTTTGCAATGCTTCAAATATGCCCTTCTTAGGCTTAATAAACATACAACTCATAGTTTTTGCTAACTTTTGCAGGATACAGGCTATTAGGACTTATACTCCTAATACATGCATTTTAGCGCAAAAAGGAGTGCTATCGATGCTTCTTTGGAAGATTATAGCTTAGGAGAAAAAGTGCTGAAAAGTCAAGGTCAAAGTCAACAGTCAACAGTTAGGGACTCAAAACCAAAAGACGGAAGATCATGTCCTTAACCCAAAGAACAAATATTATGTCCTCAACTCAAAAGTGGGCATCCTTAGCAAGCTTGTTCAAGAAGATTCCTAAAGCATAAAGCAACCTTAATGAGGTGTCTTATTTCTAAAGGATGAGGGCAAAGTTGTAAAGTGTAAAAGGTGTAATATATAAGCCAAAATGAGAGGAGAGAGAACTTACCCTAGAATTAATCTTTGGTCATTAGGAGTAGTTTAATATGTTTTAATTAATAATTTAATTGTTATTTACCTTGTTTTCCATTTTCATGTTCTTCAAGCTTTAGTTAATGAATCAAGTTCTTATTTGTCTTTAATACAAAATTTTCAATCTTGTTTCCACTACTCTTATCTCATTACATCTTTCTAATCTTGCATTCACAACCCCAAACACAAGTGCACTCATTTGACAAGTTTAAATGAGTGTTACTTGGTGACTAAGCAATACAAACTTCTTTCCATATTTGTTTTCATATTAATAATCTTAAAAGTCTAGTTTTCAAGTTTCCTATTAACAACTAAGTTTTTACTTTGATAACACCAAAAGCAACCCATAGTTTGACTAGAAAAGTTTAGAGAGTGAGAGTTTCTATCATCAAAATCATCCTTCTTTGCATAGATTTAATATGAACAACAAAACCCAAACCACCACTATTTATAATACTTCAAATGGCACCACTGCTGGGGATCTAGAACAAGGAGGAAGATTAAGCAAACCAACACTCTCAAACTCTTCTTCTCAATCTAAATTCAATTGTTTTTAAGTTTCTTTCATTTTTCAAACTGATGTTTCTTATTCTTATACTTCCATTAAACTTCTAAGCAAACAAAGTCTGAGAATAGCACGAGACGGTTCACTAGAGACTACTGGAGAAAAACGAGTGAAAACAGTGTTGATTGACCCGCGCCCGCACGTGAGAAAATTGCACCCACGCCCATACGTGACATACTTGCGCCCGCACCTCCAATTTCTCTACCGAAGATTCTGTTCGATCAGAATCTTCGTATGTAAGGGATCTTTACTTTCCCCCAGTTAGTTTAATTCAACTGTTAGTAGATAAAAATTAGATAGATTTGCAAAATTTTGAGTTTTCAAACCAAAAAATCAATTAAAAAAAAAGAATTAAAAAAGGAAATTGCTATATACAGACCCAAATCTCTAAAGGCAGACCCCATTTTAAATAATTAAAATACTGGCCATGTCCCCAAATAATCTCTTAGGGCAGACCCACTTAAAAGTGAAAACATCCAAATTTCAACTTTTATCTTTTTACTCAAGTTTTGCCTTTTTGTATTTTTACTCTCAAGAAACCTTTCTTAAACCCACACCTTTTTTTTTCTCACCCTTCTCCAAAGAAACTTAACACACACATCTCTTCTTTCTCTACACAAATTCATCCTTTTTTTCAAATTCTTTTGTTCTATTTCTATATACAACCCTAAAACCTCTATTTTTGTGTTTTTTTTTTGATGACATTGAGTGAAATGGAATGGGCATATGATGCTTTTAATGTGGAAAATGAACTATTTACTAAAGAGAAGTTTCAATTAAGTGACCAAGATGGCGACCAATCAATAAAGAAAAGTTTCAATTAATAAAGAGAGGAGATTGTGTTGGTCCTGCATTAAGAACAGTTAATTGGAACCAACCTTAAAAGAAAAGACATTCAGATGAGGCTAATTTTGTCTGCATTGGATGGTTAGACTATCTAGACCGTCTTATAAAGAGAGGAGATTGTGTTGGTCCTGCATTAAGAACGGTTTAGAGAAACTAACCTAAAACGAAAAGACATTCATATTAGACTAACTTTGTCTGCATTGGATGGTTGGTTTGGACCGCCTTATAAATAGAGAAGATTGTGTTGGTCCTGCATTAAAAACAGTTTATTGCAACCAACCTTAAAAGAAAAGACGTTTAGATGAGACTATATACTACACCAGAAAAGACGTTTACTAATGGTTATATCCGTTACTTATATTTTTACTAACGGTTATATCCGTTAGCTCTGGGGCGCCACTCTCACTTAGACCAAAATTAGTAACGGAAATTATTATCAATAACGGATATAACCGTTACTGATAATAATTTTAATAACGGTTATATCTGATAAAAGTAAAAAGAATAGTCTACCTACGAAATGAACGATGAATTCACAACGTAAGTAAACTAAACTAACTTTCGTTTCTATTATCAAATCTTCTACTCTCGATGCAAATTGCACTAAGTGGAGTAGGAAGTTCGTTCCACTCCTAGTTCCCTAGCATGGATTGTTTTCTAAGTCTAAGAAATCAGTCTTAAGTCAATAAGAGCTTTTACTTAAATGTTATGCTAACAAGACGCTGCGTTATTTTAAATAACTAGATATAATAAATAACAAGATAAAATATAACTAAAGATAATCTACGGGCTACGGAAATACGATTGTTTGACTCTAGATAAAGAAATAGAGGGAATTAAATCCACCTCGAATCCAACTTAATAACCTAGTATAGATTGTCGTATCTCGATTCTTACGCTTTAACGGCAAGAATTTCGAAGTCTAATCCCTAGTGTTCATGGCATTCCTACCGGATACTAACTAGCATGTGAGGTCGTCCACCCATTCTCATGGCGAAACACAACCTTCTAGAGTGGAATAGATTCTACTACCAAATTCTATACTAACCACTAAGTTTTCATCAAGGCTTCATCAACCCCTCTAATGGAGGTTTAGCCTTGAGTCATCAAACCAACATTTCCCATTGAATCTAAACTAAACATAATGTAAGAAATTGAGATTTACTTAGTTAACAATAATGAATCTAATTTAATGGCTGGAATGGAATAATAACAAGAATTTAATTTAGGTCTAGAATGGAAATGACAAAATTCGAAATTGACAACTAACTATTTTATTAATCTAATCAATCAAGAACAATCATTCAAAGATTTAATCTAAAATAGGAATTGAAATGGACTAAAACTTAATCTATTAATAAAAAACTAGATCTAGAATTCTATATATTAATTTAGGTCTAACTAGCTACCATTAACAAAAAGAATGAAGCTTTTGTTTTTATACATCCAGATCCAAAATCGTGCATGGGCTTGGAGCCATGTTTTGGGCCGTAGAATCGTGCCCAAAACCCAATTCTTTCGGGTCCAAAAAGGCCTCTTCAGCTGCAGTTCGCTTCAACAGACTTTTCGTCCACTTCTGCTCCTCTGATTGGGACAAGGCTTGACCATTGGAAAGCTCTTTCCGAGCCGGTCGTTTTGACATAAGGTAGGCCCAATTCCGAGGTCTGAGTCCAAAGATATGGCATTCGAAGTTCTCATTGACCGCTGCTCCTTTATCTCGCTAAAGTGGCACGGTTATTATTATAATGGACTTTGAAGCCCTGAAATGCATAAAAAACACGTAATCAGTATTAACTCTTACTTATTATTCACATAATTGGTCTAACAAGATGATTATTAAGGGGTTAAACTACAGTTTTGGGCTCTTATCAAACCACCCCAAACAAATTTTGCTTGTCCTCAAGCAAAGATGAGAAATTAGAATAAGTGACCAAAAATGAGTTCTAACTACTCGCGTTTCACTGAGTCGCGATTGCATTGACCATATGCAACAAGGCCTTTAAACCACTAGGAATTCCCTAGTGGACGAAGTTATAGCCTCGTGAGAGTTTTCCAAAGAAGGTACTCACAAACTTCATCTATACTACAACGACTAAGAAATAAAACTATTGTTTTCTCATTCATGTCTCAACTATCTATACATCTCACTAGCAAATACATAAGAATAACCCAAATAACCCTAAGCTAATATATGCATAATAATCAATCATCTAAAATAAACATATAACAATGAGTAATACTATGAAATGTAATAGCAGGTCCGTTAAAAAACTTCGAAATAAGCGTCCCCCTTAAGTAGGTCCTCACATAAATGTCAAGACAAAACCACTCTGATTTTTCCACTCAAGTTTCACATCCGAGTGTGCAAGGGCACACTTTACCTTACAATCTCAATGACAACAAGGAAGCCGAGTCGATCAAACACATCTGCCACTTTACTATCACACTAACCTATTCCTAATTGAGCTAGAGGTCTTTATTAGGTGTCATGGGATTAGGAGATGGTTTAAGAAGGAAGGAAATGGATATTCAAAAGGACAAGTCCGAGATAATAGAGTCTTCATATTATGTAACTAGAGAAACCTTGTTATTTTACTTTTGCTTCTACACTTTGTTTCCATCCTTAGCCATATATATATATATATATATATATATATATATATTTTTTTTTTTTTTTTTTTTTTTTGAGTTTTTATTCTATTTTTTTGGAGTTTTGATTTATTTCTATTTTTTTTTTCTTTGGATGGAAACTTCTTTCTTTATTTCCGAAGCAACTAACTAATTTTTTTTTTTACACGTGTTTTTCTTTCTTTTTTCTTCATCATTCTATTCTCGACTTATTCTAAATTGGGTAGGTTGATTTATTATTTTTTTTTTATTTTGTTTTGTTTTTGTAACAGGGTAAAGGAATTGTGGTTTATGGAAGGGCTAATGAAAGGCTCAGAGGGGCGACTAGCGGAAAATAATTCATAGGTTTGAATTTCTGGCTATATCGATCCAAAGAGGGCCTAAATTCTCGCTTAGGATATGGCATAGTGATCAAGCAAGTGGACGGTGATTTCTCTATCCGATTTTACTTCTCCCTTGTGTCATTTCTCAAATGTTTCACTCATATAAGGCTTTAGGCTATATTCTCACAGGATTTGTAGAATAAGTACTCTAGCCTAGATTTCAGAAACTTACTGCTAACAATCATAGATACTCATGTAATAAATTTATAGATAGATGCAAAGATTATTACCTACATATTAACCTAAGTTTCTAACAATTATTCTGATGCAAAAGCTATGTGAGACTTCTAAATTGTTAAGAGCATGGAGAAAGAAAACAATACCAATATTCCTAAGTGTATAGCATACTTTTTTTTTTTTTTATTTATATTTTTGAATTTTTGAAATTTTAACTAGAAAACAAGTGCATATTATACATATCTATATCCTAACAGATGTCTTAATTACACGTGTTTCTATGCCCCCAACAAGAAGCATGCTTTGTCCTCAAAGCATTTAAATAAAGAGGGTAGGAAAAATACCATTGAAGCGCGTGAAATTCAGGAACATCTGCAAAACAAAGTTAAAACATACAAATATAGTAATAAAAATACTGACGCAACTCTATAAGAGTTCCACCCATTATGGGGTTAACAGAATTAAATTGCTTGGGACATAAGCGCACACTAACTTAACTAAAACTTACCTGCACCCCAAAGATTTACTCGCCATCCTCCTCTTCTATATGAGGTTCTTTTCGCGATCCCCGCCATGCCATAACAACTTGCCACGCCTTCCGTCGCGGTATCATCAACTAGTGCTAACCTCTAGTGTTATTTGGTCCGATGGGTGTAAGGGCAACCAAATGTGGTTGCACCGCCATCCCGCCAAGTCATGGCTCGAATGATCTTACCATTATCGATTGGTGGGTCTCATGATTTCGACCTTTCCCAACTGCGGTAATCGCGGTACGTAATATGGGTAGGCAAGCCCGCGATAAGGTGGCAAACCAAGACAGAGACATAAGAAGGTACTTATGCCTCAAGGAATGGCCTCGCCTCAGAGTAGCAACTAAAACTCGAATGTCATACCGACGACGCCCCTCAGCCTAAAGCAAGGAAAACGCCACCAAATATATTATTGGCGTATAAAACGCCGCTCCTAGAATGTTCATCATGATGAACAACATGGTTGTGCCTACATTCAGCGATAGGCTACTCAGTATGATGTTATATTGGTCTTGGTCCATGATACTTAAAACACCCTCCCCCATAATACTCATGGAAATAGGCATATTCATATAGGTATGAAGTTATCCGTCATATATCCCCACGCGTGCATAGGGTCGTAATGGCAACCCTCAAACCAAAGCTATCAATTGCTTACTGAATTTCATAGTCGTGCCATCAATAATAGCAAGGGAAAATTTTGTTCTCCTTCTTGGGTACAATAAAAGTAATATTATTATAGAAGAATTCAGTTAGCTTAGGTGAAAAAGAGTCGCCATCACTCACCGAAGATGCCGCCATCCTAATCGCACGATCCGCCATGAACGATGCTCCATAGGTATCGGTTCCCATCAAGTCTTCAAATGACTGTTCAGAATCACTATAGGAGGTGTCATCTCAAAACTACTGTGTAGAACAGCTGCGAAAACCTGGAAGAAACCTCAGAAAAATTGGAATTTCCCCGTGGTTTATCGATGGAGGAGGCGCTGGCGCTGTGATAGATAGAGCGAAAGTCGCTTTTTAGGTTTTTGAAATTATGAGTGTTTTAGCTGGTCGTCGCTTCTGCTGCCGGGCGCTTCTGAGATTTTTCGTATTACAGTTTTTTAGGGCGAAGTCGCTTACTTGCATGGCGCCAACCTCAACAAAATTCGACAAAGTGTAAGTGAAGCCGCCCTTCCTCTGGCCGCCCGTGAAGTGCGTAAACCGAAGTTTACAAGAGAAACAAGAAGAAAAAGCTTGGAGTAAAAGGTGAGAGATGATTGTGGGGTGTAGTGTGGTTGTGAGTGTAGAAAGATGGAAGTTTAAATAGGTTCCTGGTTTCCAAAACGAATCGGCAAGTTGCCAAATTGTTTTAAGGCAATTTCCGAAATAGAAAACTGCCAAACCCGAAAAACGAAACTAACCATAGTTTTGATTTCCTAACAACCATGGTATCTTTTAAACTTGGTTTAGAATAGTAACTTCTAAACTCTCCTACATATCATGCTACCACTACAAAAAAATCATAGATATGCCGATATCGGCCTAATTTTCAACTTAACTCCAAGACAACCTTAAAAAGATGATCAAAATAAATTATATTAAAATAATATGAAATCCAAGCAATCTAAAACAAACAACTTAATATTTAAATCTAACTACTGAAATAAAATTCCACTAACAAAACAATAAAACAATGAAATAACAGACACAACCGATGGTGAACACCTAGGCGCGTGAAGAAGATGGTCCCCGAGATGGAGACTCGGTTCTCAGGTGAAGAATGGCTTGAGCCATCCGCCTCAAGGGCGACGACGCCATGCCTCTCGGACTCACCGAGACAGACTCATCCACGAAAGTGGCATACGTCGAGCATCTCTATCCCCGAACAAGCTACCGTGGCTTCCATCTCGCCTTTGAGTATCGCGATAATCGGGCTTGGTGATTCCGTGGATAATCTCCAAGTTAGACAAGATATCTTCCCTCGACCCTTTCGAAAGCATTTCAACTCTCGTCCGAAAGTTTGTTTGCTTTATTTCAATTACAATTTGTCTATGTCGGATATCTTCACAGATATCGATAACCGATCGCAAACCCCAGCTTTGCGATTATCATTCGCTCTAAATTAGAAGTATGACTATCGAAATTATCCTCAACCAACCATGTCATATCTTCGCTTCATTATTCGACTCAACTCAGATTCTCTCGCAGACAACGGCCAAGTCTCTTGGATGCATTCCTTATAAATACTTGCATTAGAATGCAATTTGATCTTAATAGGAGCAGATTTAGCGACAATTTTAAATGAGAGCATAATCTTAGTGATCAATACGGGAAGAGGCCATGCTCTTTCCCACCCTCTAATCACATTCAAAATTACATCGAGGATGCAGAAATTACACTCATTCGCTTGCAAAATCCAGAGAAAGGTGCGCATTAATCAAGTCCGATGTCGCCGACTTTGTCTTTGCCGAGGATCGCTTCCTACCAATCCACCGAAGCTACCAGTTGATTGGTTCTCGTGGTCGCCCGCTTAACGAAATGAGATATCGTATTGTATTCACCCTCTATGACCGTATCTTTCATCAAAACAGAACTGCAGTATATATCGATTCCCGAATGGTCGTATCTAGGTTGGTTACAGCGCGATTCCTAATAGCTCACCAACAACCGCCTCTCGCATTTCCTCCTCGCTCCTCGCTATCCTAATGAAAATCCTATTTCCTCCAATTCTCGCTTCTTATAAAACTGTTCTACCAAATCATAGTGATAGAAATCCCCTATCGAATACCACAGTCTGTTCCAATCCCTCTTAATCATATTGGCGTCGTAAAATGGTGCGAAATGGTCGGCCTCAAACGCTGCGTTCTCGGAACATTCTTCGTCAGAATATTGGAGTTTGAACCGATTTGGGGTTTGTAGATGGAGGTGGATGCAAGTTTGATGAAAAACAAGGAGAAACAATGGTGGTGGTGGTGGGTGGTTACGGTGGGAGGTTTGAAAACTTGAATTGGTGGGTGGTTTCTTGGTGGAACGGTTGGAGCTTGTGTTGGTGTTTCACAAGGGCATGGATGTCTTTCTATTTTGATGTATTCTATTTTTATTTTTATTCTATTTTTTTTTTTTTTTGGTTGCTAGGGTTTGAATTTAAATTTGTGAGAAACGGTTGGAGAAGATGAACTCGCGATTTGATTTTGAAAGGGAGCTGGCTACTGTAGGTGAGTGAGCGAGTTGGGCCCAAGCCCAATTCGATTTTTCGACTTTCGCCGATTTTCAAGAACTTCAAACTAAATTTGCCGCCGTTTATCGGTCCGATTTTTATGAATGAGATATGGAAATGATCAGGAGAGAATTTCCAATCCAATGATCCATAAACTACTCTATTCCGACCGTGGGTGACATATAAGATAGTGGAAAACGCCTCGAAGTGCGTGCATGACGTAAGTTATGCTAACAAATGAACACTAAATTAGATGACGCCAACCCCAATGAACTATACTAATGGACCTAAGCAACGCAAAAGGAAGGTTCGAAAGCAATCCGATGCAAGGATCGATCGCCCACCCCCAAAACAAATTTTTAAACACAAAATTTGTTTTAACATGGGTCGCTTAAAAAGTCGATTCCCAAGACTTGTTGATTGCTAGTTTTATGGGTTTAGATATATATCTATATCTAAAAATGAAAACAATTATTATTACTATTATTATTATTATTTTATTTATTTATTTATTTATTTTTTTTTTATTTTTTTTTATTTTTTTTTTTTTTTTTTTTTTTTTTTTTTTTTTTGAACTATAAGCAAAAACATTAAGCAAATAAAGACATAATTCACACCATAGAGAAACATGACTCAAAAATCCGAAAAACATGCAAGAGTGGAAAACGGAAATATGTGAACCGTGGACTTAGGATCCGTACTTACAGCCACACACCCATAGGGAGGGCCCGGTTACCTTAATGGTGCACTTACCATTAAATGGAAGTGAAAGGAAGTACACCAATGACAAGGGTCATTCCTCATATATAGGGTCCCCGTAAAAGGACTTCCTCTATATCGTGGGACGTAAGTTCGTGAAAATGTTTTAACCGCTGACCGCTAACTTGAAAGGTACCGTTGTCCTTGGATTTACCAAGGTAATTGCCCCGTAAGGGTGACTTCAAGAACTTAAAAAGGACCGCACTAACGGGTTTTAGTTTCCGGGAAAATATGTAGACGGGAGTTGTAAAGCAAAACCTTTGTCCGACCACAAACTCTTTGGCTAAAGATATGCTTATCATGAACACGCTTCATGTTAGCTTTATAATCCTTCAGATCGTAAGAATCGCCACGGATTTCTTCAAGCTCATTTAATTGTAACTTCGCTTGACACCCGCCTCATCAATATTGTAGTTAAGGCTTTTATAGCCCACGAGCACGGTGCTCTAATTCAACGGCAAAATGACATGGTTTCCCAAATACAAGTCTAAAGGGAGACATACCTATAGGAGTTTTGAAAGCAGTTCTATATGCCCATAAGGCATCCGATAGACGCCAACCAGCCTTTCCTATCGTGGTTTATCGTTGTTTCTAAAATCTTTTGATTTCCTATTAGAAACTTCTACTTGTCCGCTAGTTTGTGGATGATAAGGAGTTGCTACTTTGTGTGTAACTCCATACTTTTTCACTAGGGATGCAACAACTCAAGCAAAATGTGTTCCACCATCACTAATGATGGCTTTAGGAATGCCAAACCGACAGAAAATATATTCTTTAATAATAAAAATACCACGGTCTTATGGTCATTGCTACGGCAAGCTAGGGCCTCTATCCATTTAGACAACGTAATCCACGCAACTAGAATATAAATATAACCGTGGGAAACAGGGAAAGGGCCCATGAAATCAATACCCCAAACATCAAAAATTTCTACTATCAAGATTGGATTTAATGGCATCATATTACGCTTCGTGATTCGCCCAAGTTGTTGGCAACGAATACACGTCTTGCAATGCACTTGGGCATCCTTAAAAAGGGTAGGCCAATAAAATCCATTATTGAAGGACTTTAGCGGCTGTTTTCATTCCGCTTAAAGTGGCCACCACACTTTTGTCATGGCGAACGATAGAACTTCATTATATTCCCACCGGGAATGCAACGACGAATAATCTGATCCGCACAATACTTAAAAAGGTAGGGCTCATCCCAAAGAGTATATCTTGACTCGCCAAGAACTTCTTACGCTCATTTCTTGTCCAATTATAAGGCATAACATCAGCCGCTAAATAATTTACGATGTCCGTGATACCATGGTGATGAAAAAATAGCATACGATGCTCATCGAAAAGAGTCCCAGATGGACTCGAATCACTACTATCGCCATTTGTAAGTCTAGATAAGTGGTCGGCAACTACGCTTTCGACCCTCTTTGTCCTTTTTTATTTCTAATGTGAACTCTTGCGGAGAAGAATCCATCGGATTAATCTCGCTAGCATCCTTCTTTGCAAGAAGGTACCTAAGGGTCGCATGGTCCGTGTAAACTAAAGTTTTAGAACCAACCAAATAAGGACTAAACTTATCTAAAGCGTAAATGACAGCTAAGAATTCTTTTTCAGTAGTTGAATAATTCCGCTTGAGCATCGCTTAATGTTTTACTAGCATAATAAATAACAAATGGACTTATTATCTAGTTTCGTCCCCAAGACAAAGACTAACCGCATAGTCACTAGCATCACACATGAGTTCGAAAGGTTTAGACCAATCAGAGGTCAGTATAATAGGTGCAGTGGTTAGGGCGGCTTTTAAGGTTTCAAAAGCCTGCTTACAGTTAAAATTAAAATCAAAGATTGCATCCTTCAAAAGCAGGTTAGTTAAAGGCCTAGCTATTTTCAAAAAATCTTTAATGAAACGCCTATAAAACCCCTCGCATGGCCTAGAAAGGCTCTAATCTCACCTGACAAATCGGGGTTTAGGTAGGGTCGCTATCTTATCTAGTTTGGCTTTATCTACTTCGATGCCATCACTAGATACAATATGACCTAGTACTATGCCCTTTTTGACCATGAAATGACACTTTTCCCAATTTAAAACGAGGCTCTTTTCTTCACACCGTCAAGACCTTTAGACAAAGTTAGACAAACATTCTCAGAAAGGAGTCTCCATAGATAGAAAAATCATCCATGAACACTTCCATAAAGCTTCTACCATGTCACTAAATATATGAAGCATACATCACCGAAGGTACTGTGGGCATTACAAAGGCCAAAAGGCATTCGCTTATAGGCATATGTTCCGGGACATGTGAAGGTTGTCTTTTCTTGGTCATCAATATCAATAATAATCTGAAAATAGCCGAGTAGCCATCCGTAAAACAATAAAAGGCATGACCAGCCTAGACGCTCTAGCATCCGATCTATAAATGGTAAGGGAAAGTGATCCTTTCGTGTCATAGCATTTAAACGCCAGAATCAATACAGATTCTCCATTTCATAGGACCTCGAGTGACAACATAGTCACCCTTCCCCGCTACGCACCATGGTAACTCCCCGATTTCTTAGGAACTACATGAATGGGACTTACCCATTCACTATCGGAGATTGGGTATATAATACCCGCGATCGAAAGTAATCGCAAGACTTCTTCCCTAACCACCTCTTTCATGGCGGGGTTCAAGCGACGCCGAGGTTCGCGAGAAGTCTTCGCTATCCTCCAAATGGATAATGATGAGTGCAAACATTGGGGTCAATTCCTTAATATCGGCTAGGGGACCAACCAATCGCAGACCGATGTTCCCTAATCACCCTTATTAAACATGTCTCTTCATCCTTAGTTAACAGAAGATATAATTATCGGGTGACTACCATCCGGATCAAGTTGAATATATTTTAACTCCGGGAAGAGGTTTAAGACCGTGTGGACGGAATGTCCGCTGATGTTTCATAAGTGTCCTTATTCTTTAGCGTAATGAAGACTTGCTTAGGTAGCAAGTCTTCGTAATCGCGATATGGAGCAACCGACGGGTCTACAATTGGTGTGGACTCCAGATGGTGTTGACTTCCTCTAAGTAGGAGTCATTTACAAAATCGAAGGTCCAAAAAGAAAGGAATTTGTACATATTGTTTTCAGGAAACGTGTTGTTAAAATAATCTTGAGCTAAACTCTCGATCATGCTAACCTCCCCATCTACGCATCGAATCCGTAACTGCTTCATCATTTTAAAACATTTACCTCGGCTGCATTGATGGCCAAAAGATAAGGACATCTTTCCATCGCGACAATTTATAAGCGCATTGGCGTTGCCAAGAAGGGGCGCCCTAAAATGATCGGGTACAGAGTCATTAGCTTACTTTCAGATCGAGGATAACAAAATCAGCCAGGATAGTAGAAATCCTGAACCTTAACAAGCACGCTTTCCACTACACCTTTAGGATACTTAATTGACCTGTCCGCTAATTGCAACGCTATTTTTGTAGGTTGCATTTCCTGTAGACCTATTTGTTTATACAAGTAATACGGAGTAAGTTAACACTCGCCCGTGTCTAATAAGGCGGTCGCCGGGGGGAATCTCCTAAGGTGCATTTTACAAAGGGGATCGACCAGTGGTCCTTGTACTTTAACAATTCCATTGTTTTCGGATAACGCTGGGAACCGCTCAGCTAAAAAGGCGCCTTTAGGTATATTGGTCTTACGCCTAGTAGTGCACAACTCTTTAAGAAACTTAGCGGTTAGGTAGCTTTTAATAGCTCGGTGAAAAGGAAGGTTTATCGCTAGATTCTTGAAAACGCTCCTAATTTCCTCAAAGTTTGTATCCCCGTTAGCATGGCTAATTTTTGAGGGAACGGTGGTTTCGCTTCTATATTTAGTGTATGGCTCGACTTGAAGTGTAACCTTGGCTTTCTCGTTTTAGGTTGTGGTTTAACCGGGACCCTACAAAGGGTAGGTTCTTCAGTTTCTATTTCGTATCTAGTTCGATATCCGTGTAGGAGTTATCGATGGGGTAACTATAGGCATAGTTACTTTTTTAGTTATCAACCACTCTTCCGAGCGAGAGTGGTGATGGCATTTAGGTCACCTACGATCAGTAGTTTCCGCACTAGAATTACCGCTTTACCCCAAAGGCGGTTTTTGCTTTTTGGGGTTTGGTATTGCTTGTCCCGAAACACGCTTTTTTGGTTTTCGCCATAACCGTTGTATGCCCCGATTTATGGATTGTAAAATCTGTTGGTTTGATTGAGTCATTGTCCGAAAAAGTTGTTTGGGTAACTTGTATAAAGGCATCGATACGATCCGGGTTGTAGGTGTAGTAGTCACGGGTGGTGTGATCGAACTATCTCTCGCTGATTATTTATGGGTGGGTTGTGATAGTTATTATTATTAACCGAACGATACCTTATTGGTATTATAATTATTATAATTATTCTCGACCTTGTGCTTGACCTTGTCGTGGTTGGGCGCTTTGGTTGTTATAATTATTATAATTCCTTGACCTTGTCCTTGTCCTTGTCCTTGGTGGAGGAGCTTGGTTATAATTGTTTGCTTGCCTAACGCTTTTGATTATTGTACTCGGAGGTGTTACTTGTTGATTATTTCTCCAACCGGTTGGATGTTGTCTCCAAGGGCGCTAGGAATAGGATAGTTATTAATAGAGTAAACATTATCTTGTTCCGGTGGTTGTTGTTCATAAGCTAGAGGACAATAATCGCCGTGGTGCTCTCGACTCAAACAGAAATTACATGGGTTGGAGTTTACATTCATGACGGGATAGGCTTTTGTTGAGCAGAAATAGCCTCTACTTTTTTAGTTAGAGATTCGATTAGATTTTTAAGTTCGATCGGTTTTTCTTCAAACAAACATACCGGGCGGCTTTTACCGTTGAAGAAGAACTAGCCGAGCGGGGATATCATCACTACCCCCAATTATTATTCCGCTTAGTTTGGTCTTCTAAAAATTTATAAGCCTCCTCGAGGCTCCTTTTACTTAGGAAACTACCCCCATTCATTATGTCAAGGACTTCTTTATGGTGGTGTAGAAGACCTTTGAAAAGGCAATTAACTAACGGTCTTTAGCTAAGTTATGATGTGGACACTCTATAAGGAGATCGGTGAAACGATTCCATGCCCTTCGTAAAATGATTCATGAGGATTCCGCGGCGAAAAAATGAATCTTGGAAAGCATCTCATCCGTCTTTAAAGGGTAAAAATGTTCCATAAACAAACAACAAGTTTAGCCCACGAAGTCCACGTAAATTAGGCGCCAAGGCAGCTTAACCAAGACGCCTTTATCGGGCTAATGTGAAAGGGAATACCCTCGCTTTAATTTGTTCCGCACCTACCGTAGGATGATGGAATGTTGTAAGGACTTGTTCAATCCTACGATGTAGCCGATAAGGTTTTTCATGGTCTAACCCATGAAAAACGGGTAACAAATTAAATATGTTTGGGGATTCAAAATCCCCCATCGGTCCGCTGAACGATGCACGATTTAGGGCTATCGCCAAGGCTTTGTAAAAGTCGGAGAGAGGAGTCTCTTTTCTTCACCCATTATGTCGTATGGTGTGTGTGATAGTAGTTAGAGGTGTCGGGTGGTGTACTAGATAGACTTGTTTGTTGCCGTAATTACGCTTTGTTGTTTTGTTCGACCGCACCTTTAATCTCATGCAAGACTAAGTTGAGCTTAACTAAACATGCAACACTCCAAACAATTCTGATATACTAGTAGAAAACCTCTAACCGAAATGCGAGGTATGGAAGAAAGGAATACCCGATTAGGCCCTTGCTTCGCTTTTATGAATAGCGCCTTGTTTACGCTTGTTCGTGTATATAGAAGAGATTAGAACACTGAAAAAATATGAAAGATCAAAGTTTAAATCAAAACCGTGGAAATCCGAAATTTTAACACGGCGCGCCAAGGCCAGATAGCCGCCCGCCCCCGAAAGTAATTTTCAGATTACGTTGTTTTTTGGCGGTCGCTACCCAAAAAATGGGTCGTCGCTTTCGGGAAGTCGAAGTTCCAGTTTTGAGCTGGTCGCTTTTGGTATGGGCGCTGGCACACCAGGTAAACAAAATTCCAAGAACTTAGCTGGTCGCTTTCCTTCCTTGGCTCTCGCCCAAGCGGCCTATTTTTTCTCGAATTTGTCACGCTGAAATGGGCAACCACAAAGATGAAACAAACAAGGGTGGGTGGGGTTTAATGGGACTTAAAATTGACTACTTCTACTATGAAAAAACAATGCTAAAGTGTAACTAAGATGGCAGCGTAGCCATTTGATAAATGTGAAATGAATAGTCTACCTACTGAAATGAACGATGAATTCACAACGTAAGTAAACTAAACTAACTTTTCGCGGTTCTATTATCAAAGCTTCTACTCGATGCAAATTGCACTAAGTGGAGTAGGAAGTTCGCTCCACTCCTAGTTCCCTAGCATGGATTGTTTTCTAAGTCTAAGAAATCTCTCTTAAGTCAATGAGAGCTTTACTTAAATGTTATGCTAACAAGACGCTTATTTTTTAAATAACTAGATATAATAAATAACAAGATAAAATATAACTAAAGATAATCTACGGCTACGGAAATACGATTGTTTGACTCTAGATAAAGAAATAGAGGGGAATTAAATCCACCTCGAATCCAACTTAATAACCTAGTATAGATTGTCGTGATCTCGATTCTTACGCTTTTAACGGCAAGAATTTCGAAGTCTAATCCCTAGTGTTCATGGCATTCCTACCGATACTAACTAGCATGTGAGGTCGCCCACCCATTCTCATGGCTTAAACACACCTACCTTCTAGAGTGGAATAGATTCTACTACCAAATTCTATACTAACCACTAAGTTTTCATCAAGGCTTCATCAACCCCTCTAATGGAGGTTTAGCCTTGAGTCATCAAACCAACATTTCCCATTGAATCTAAACTAAACATAATGTAAGAAATTGAGATTTACTTAGTTAACAATAATGAATCTAATTTAATGGCTGGAATGGAATAATAACAAGAATTTAATTTAGATCTAGAATGGAAATGACAAAATTCGAAATTGACAACTAACTATTTTATTAATCTAATCAATCAAGAACAATCATTCAAAGATTTAATCTAAAACATGAATTGAAATGGAACTAAAACTTAATCTATTAATAAAACTAGATCTAGAATTCTATATATTAATTTAGGTCTAACTAGCTACCATTAACAAAGAATGAAGCTTTTGTTTTTATACATCCAGATCCAAAAATCGTGCATGGGCTTGGAGCCATGTTTTGGGCCAGAGAATCAGGCCCAAAACCCAATTCTTTCGGTCCAAAAAGGCCTCTTCAGCTGCAGTTTGCTTCAACAGACTTTTCGTCCACTTATGCTCCTCTGATTGGGGCAAGGCTTGGACCATTGGAAAGCTCTTTCCGAGCCGGTCGTTGACATAAGGTAGGCCCAATTCGAGGTCCGAGTCCAAAGATATGGCATTCGAAGTTCTCACGATCGCTGCTCCTTTATCTCGCTAAAGGGCACGCTTCCGCATTACATAATGGACTTTGAACCCCGAAATGCATAAAACACGTAATCGTGATTAACTCTTACTTATTATTCACATAATTGGTCTAACAGTATGATTATTAAGGGGTTAAAACTACAGTTTTGGGCTCTTATCAGTAAATAGATAAGTGTTGTCCTTATTTTTCGGTGGGTTTTCTCACGTAGAGTTTTTGTGGAAAAACACAACGAGAGTTTTTATACAGAAAAACGGGATTTTACTGAAAGAAGAAAGGGAAGGTTTTCTTGTAGCTGGCTGATAATCGGAGAGCGCTACAGGTGAGTAGATTTTATCTCTCACGGACTACTATAACGATGTTTTTTCATCAATTTCAAATCTACGATTTTATTATCAAAATATATATGGGTTTATGTTTATTCTTCCTGCTCATTCTATTCTGTCGTAATTTTTGGACTGTTGTTGAAACTCTTTAGTGCGATCTCGCACCTCCATACTATATCATGGAGGGGCGCTGAGCCCCAAACACCGGCCACCTCCTTAATACTTTTGATACTTTGGATAATCGGTGGTTGTGTAGATTTTGTTTTTTTTTGAACCGCTAATTTGTGTATTTGTTGGATGATGTTGGAAATCGAATTTGTTGGTATAGTATAGTGTTGGTTTGAATTGAGGGTGATTGTTGGTGTCGTGAGAGAGGTGGTCATCGGCTTTGAAGAAACCGCTAATGGAGTCGTAGCCTTGTTTGGGTTGGTTTAACTCTTTTGTTTTAAATGTGTTGATTGTTGGTTGGTTATGGGTTAGGAGGATTGATGGAGGTTGGAATGAGGGTCGTCGATTGGGTGGAGCTGTTAAAGCTTGAAGCTTTGAACAAGCTTTAATGGAGGCGAACCCGTCTAGTTTGGATGAGGATAATTGATCTAATGATTTGAAGTTTTTGCTTTCATTTAATGTTGTTGGTTTTGATGGGAGTATTTTTGGTTAGGTTTGGAGGATGGTGGTGGTCGAAACCGAACCGGGTGTGGTGGAGGGATGACCGAGATTTGGATCCTAAGTGCTCCCAAATTTCTCCAATCTAACTCTATTTCGGTTGGGTTTGGGCTTGGGCCTTAGACTGTTTGTTTGGGCCAGCTCATTTCTTTAGTTCTTTGGGCCGATTTTTGATTGTGTGGGCTGGTTTCATAAATCCAAGTGGGTCAGGTTATAATTTATGAACAGTAAGTTTAGATTGGGCTTGGGCTGAATCAGGCAAGTGGGCTTGAGTGATTTTTTGGATATTCACTCATGGGCTTAAGTTTAGACTTTGGGCTTTTGACTTTGGGCTTTTGGGTTAGAGGAGTTTGGGGTTGGTTGACTGCTGTTGACCCTTGGCAGGTCGACTTTGACTTTGACTTTGACTAGAGTTGACTTTTGACCAAGGTTGACTTTGACCAGTTGACCTAATTTGACCTTTTAACTCGGATTATGATTTGGGTTATTAAGATAGGTCTAGGGCTATTAGCATGCTTGGCTTTAGGCTAAGACCCTTTATATATCATGTGTATGTGTATTAAATACTATGTGATATTTCAGTTTATATACTGACGCTATGACACTTAGACATCAATCTAATTAATAACGATAACCAAAAATACATGAATCAAGATACTCCTTCGCTCTCTAAAAATAATATATGTAATAAATTTCAATAATGCATAAACAATTTACCGCGACTCTTTAGATTTCTCCACCTCAAGTTTTGGAATTAAGTTTTATGAATCGGTGATGTCATATGTTAGGTGGGCATTTATTGAATGTGCCATAAATGGCCCGTTAGCATTATATATGGGTATTCATTGAATGTGCCATGAATGACCGGGTATTCATTGAATGTACCATGAATGACCGATTCTTTGATTGCCCTAGAGAGGAACTAAGGTATTCGCCTTCTGGGTTAGTTGTATTATTTGATTATCACGAAAGTGTTGTGGGTTTACTTTTTGAATACCTAATATAATATCTACGTATGTGTTATATAGAAGTTATAACTTTCTTTTGCGGGAGGGTAGGACTTAATAACATTTTGTCACAGGGACCTTGATCCTACCCGTATCTGGCCCGTGGATATCGGTAAGTTTTAATTCAATGGTTTAGATATTAAAAAGCGAAGTTATTATAATGAGTTATATAATGGAAGTCTTGCTTGGGAAGAAATTATGCCGGTTAAAATGACGGAACTACCTGTCTTCCAAGCTGTGAATGATTAAGTTATGGGATAATATAAAGTGATTGTTTGAATAATTAAAGTATGATAATGGTTTTATGTGGTTAGTCTACTCATACCAGAAATTCCATTTTGGTTTAATCCATGTTTTTGTTTTGTTTTGCGTGGGTGTGTTCTTAGGGAACATAGGTGGAATCTGCAGTGGAACCGCGGCGTTTGATTTGGATTTGATCTAGAGCAGTCCTTTAGTTTTATTAGGTCTGATCTTGATCTTTTTGGAAGAATGTAATAACGTAGTTTCATATTCATCATGGAATGAGAATACGATGTTGATGACCTATTATTCATAGTATGTTATATTGATGATTTTTGATGGAAGATAGACTTGCATAAAGTAATAAAGAGAATTTTTGGAGATTATTTTTGTTGTTAAGATTCTTTATGATGTGGGTTTTAGGTTTTGAAATGTGTTGTATCCACCCGAGTATAGCCCTGGTTTTTAGACAATTGAACCAAGTGATGTTTGAGATATTTATATTTCAAATATTCATTTTTTTTAATTGTTTAGAAATTCGGGCTGTGACAGAACCCTTGACTTTTATGAATTGTTATAGCCCAACACAAAACTAGCTAGAGGAATCTAAGTTCTTTGGCATAAAGTATCATTTGTCATCCAATGAGTTGTTTGTGGAGCAATTGGTATTATATTGGAATCTGGACAGAACCTAGGACCACGGTAGTTATCAAAGTCAACCATGACTACAAGAGGAATATCTTTTGGTGATTTGTAATCATTTGCATAGAAAATGTCCACAATAATGCCCATTGCACCATTGACCAGACCATTATCACTAGTACAAAAAAGGGCTTTTGTGACCGTTTTAAAATGTTATTTGTGACTGTTATGTTCAAACGGTCACAAACAAAAACAGAAAAAAGTTTTGGATCTTTTTTTTCTTGACAAATACTATTTGTATTCGAAATGGTATTTTTTCCAAAGAACGTATATATATGTGGAGAACTATTTGTGAATCTCGCATCTTAAAATCGACCGCTTCAAGGACCTGCGGTCTAACTAATGTACATTTGTCATTTGTCAAAATATCACAAGGTCGGTTTGGTCATTATATCGATTATGAAAAATTGAAATTAACGACGATCTAATAAGCAAAACAACTACTTTCTTCCACGAAAGTACCAACACCAGGTTCTAATAAGCGGAAAAATAAAGATCGACACGAGAGTTGTTAACCATCGGCATATCTCTTCAAAATATCGGGCACCCAAACTAATTTTAAGTTCCCACTTAAATGTTATCCCTCTCTCACTCATGCCTCTTTCATTCCCACTCAAGAAAGGTACACTCTCACAAATACAAAAATCACTTTTTTTTTTTAGTGTTTTCAAAACCAAGTTTTGATTTCATATATACTAATTAATCTTTTGTTTTGGTGATTTTGTAGGTTGTTTTGTAATACTTCGTCAGCTTGAACGCCTTCAAGCCATTAAGGTAAATAATTTGATTATTTCCTAGTGATTTATTTACGAAATTTGGGTTTAGTTAAATATTGGGTTTTTGTTGTTTTTGTAGTTGAGTTCAACTGCAATTCATTTAAAGACGAAAGACATATGTGTTTTCCAACCACTTCGCCATATTTTCTGGTAAGTTTTCCAATTTACTTTATGCGTTTCAATGAAGGGTTGTTACATGGTATGTTGAATTTAACCCAGAACCATCATTTTCAAAAAGATACTAATAAAATGTTTGATAAGATTCTTGAAAGAAATATTGTCTTAATTAACCAAACTATTTTGGGCTTATCTCAAAATGGGTGTTTTAGCAAAGTATTAATGGAGTTTAAAATTGTTTTTATGGGTAGGTTTAGACCAAATTATGTTATTGTAAGTGATTCATCATTTGTTTTTTTTTTGCTTGTGAATAGGCGTTGCACTTGTCTAACATTTTCCATTTGGTTCATGAGCTAATCAATTCATTTGGTATATTCTGGAATGTAGGGAATCACACTGGATAATGCTAGCTAATTGTCTGTTATTGCAAGACTAAAGACTTAAAACATCAAGGTGCAATATATAGGTTACCTTTATTTGCTACGTTAGGTACATGTAAGCTACAACTTATATAATTCCATTATGCAAGTTGCAATATATAGTTTGCTATTTTTTTTTCTCTTTTTATAGTCATCCGCGCTCATGGATAAATAGAGACCCGGACTTGTACAGGCTTATTTTCTCATCATACCATGATTTCTTTGTTTCTTCAACGCTTATTATTTTTTTGGGTTAATAGAGTTTGCTTGAATTCAAACCCCAATTCTTGGTCTTGTTTGTGTTTAGCCATAAATTGTTCTATTTTTATAGCTATGTTCAATATGTATTTTGTATGTTGGTTGATTTTGACCATCCACATCCAATCTATGTTGTTGGCATTTCTTGTTTTTTCTGTTGGATGCATCGACATTTCTAATGGGGTTTTTGTATGGGTTGAGTCCGCACTAGTTATTGATATCAATGATACGATAAAACTTCAGTGAAGGATCGTATTGATTTTTACAATTTGTTGGGTTTTAGAGACAGATATTGTACATGCCCAACAATACATGTATCTGAGACCGATTTGGGAGCAGTTTTGGTTTGCAATTCATTTACATATTAAACTATGTTTTAGGCATCTTGTGGCTACAATAAGGTTATCTAACAACACTGATTTTTGTGCAATTTTTGGCTTGCAAACAACACATAACATTTCAGGCACCTTGTGGCTTCCCACAAGGTCATCTAACTTAGATCTTGATTTCCAAGCTCTTTGGGCGCTTTGCTATCGATATCTTTGGCTGATTTTGAAACTTTTGTTTATGGTAATAGAATTCAGTACACTTTATATAACTACTATAAAAGTTATATTTCTCCCCAATATATGCTTATGGAAAAATCACCGTTCTCCACAAATGTTACCTCTTCTCCCCATACCTCCATGGGTTCCATAACCACTTAGGCAATGTGACATACTATCAGCTGTTTGTTACTAAGGTTTCTATTTAGTTTATCTACAGGGAATTTATTCTGTCCGTTTAAAAGTGTGACATCTTATTAGTTTCTTATTATGAGATATAACGAATAAAAATTCATATTGTCTATCTCTCTATTCTTTTTCTTTCCTCTAGTTCTTCAAATGATGTCAGAGAATCACAAGCTCACCAAGCAGAAGTAGTGATTCACCATGGTGTCAATACAAATCCTTTGTGGAAAGGATTATCTAACAAGTGGGCTCTTTGTTGCTCAGGTCTTACTATAGGAGAGAAGGTAAACAGAAATGCTTTGTTGTTGGTAATTGATTAGACGTTGGAACTGATATAAATGTTCTTATAGTGACAACCTTACAAATCCAATTGCAGGAAACTGTTACCAAGTTCACGAAGATGGCTGGAATTTCATTACTGAAGACTTATGGTCCCAGTGTCACTCATATCATATGTTTTGATTACTTAATTTATTTATTTTGGTCTTCTTGCATACTTCAGGATTGAATTTGGTTGGGTACTTATAACTACAAAAATTAGTCTTGGTTTTTTGTTTTCCTCTTCTAAGTGCAAATTATTATGCATGATGATACATTGACTTTCTTTAAAAGTACACTAAAATGAATTGAATTGTTTAGTGATGCAATGACTAGATTTTATATGACTTTGCATTTTTTTTTAATGCTTGTATTAATGGTTGTTGAAGGACGGGTTGAACCTACCAATACTTTATATCATTGCATTGAATTTGTATTCATTGACATTAGCGGTGCTAATACTGTTTACTTTAGTATCTACGATATAAAATTGCCCAAACTTAGTATGTGGTTTATGCAAGTAGTTTGGCTTTTTGACTACTTTGAAAATGTATTGTTCATTTGTTTCACAAGGTGGTTTTTCCCCTTGACAGATTTTAGGATGGAAAGTACTCGCTTTATATAAGTTTTGACTTGCGCTCGCTAAATGTTTTACTTGCAGGATGAATATCACAAGTGAGATGTAGAAGGAGCTATATACAAAGAGTATTCCCTACCTTGTTGGGTACTAGGGAGTATTGTAGCTGTGTTAGAGGTGTACGCTGAGAAATAATGATATGAGTTTGTTGGCTTCTTACTAGAACTTGTTGTGGATTACGCTCAAAACGAATGATAAATGTATTTGAGTTCATGTGACGACTCCGGTGGGCTGGAATGATTTATTTAAATAAATGTAATTGTTATCTAAGTCTAGCTTGGATTGGTTCAATGGAATTAGTGTTTGTGAATGCTATTTGGAAATTTAATGGATTACGGGGTTTGTTAAGACTTTTTTTTTGTTAAGGTTGTATAGGGATTCAGCAGATATATAGAGTGCGGAATCAATTTACTGATTTTTTTTTTGTTTTTTTTTTATGTAAAATTTTTAACCATTTGTCACGGTTTTGTGAAAACAGTTATAGAAGTGTTATTTCTTATGACGGTTTTGGATACAATTTATCACACTTCAAGGAGAAAGCATCACTTAAAGTTGGTTATATTATGGTGGTTTTTAACTATTTGTGACTATTCTTCAAAGAATATTTGTGACAGCTTTGGGAAAAAAAATTGACTCCCACTCTGTCACGAGTTTGGAAAAAAAAAAACAGTGACAAAAAGTCTTTTGTCACTTTTTTTTAATAGTGATATAAAGCCTTTTTCCTGTAGAGTATGTATGTGTGGCAAGGTTTGATCGAAGCATAACCGTGCACTAACCGATAAACACAAAAACTTTTTCCAAGCCTTTCTTCGCATCATCACACAAAGCCCTGGAAGCAGTATCACAATTACTTTTTGATATAATTCGAGCAGCAAGTTTTCCAAGCTCAATTAGTTGATTGAGATTGTAATCATGTGCATCTTGCTTGGTCGGAAATAGACGCAAAACATATTTGAAGGTGTTAATTTTTTCCGCACTAAGCAAGGAAAAGTCTCAAGTCAGAAATAATTTCCATTCTTCGATCATGGATGTTCCATCATTGAGTCTCATCAATGCTTCCTAGAACAATGCTTGCTCATCCCCCGCTTTGTTGAAATATATGAGATAAGCAAACACATTTATCAAAACAAGAGTACATAAGTCCACCGTGATAGTTGGGGAGGACTCCACCTCCTTTATACAATGTCATATCGCGATACGTGGATGTAACTAACGATATCACCGACAAGGAGAATAGAGACATTACCAAATGGCTCGTTAGGGCCTAAAAAATATCTCAACAACGACGGTCAATATTTGCAAAGCCGCGGATGTTCCGACCCATACTATATTCATCAATAATGATGAGATTGGTGTCTTTAAAGTCCTCTTGCATCGCTAACATTGATCACCTTCAAAAAGATTTAAATTTTTGAAACATTTCATTTAGTTAAGACGATGGCAAGTTCATGGTGTATGGTTGCACCTCCAATATTAAAAAGCAGTGACTCTTGTCCAGCCATGACACGTCTCGCTTTGGCTGATCTAAAAATCTAGTAATAATTGAATGCACAATTACATTTATGAGAGTGGACTTCCCCTTGTCTACACCACCACAAACTATCATACAAATGCACGCTCGACATTCTAGTGCTCAAATTGCTATATCATGTGCCACTCTTTGTTTAAGATACAATTCATCAAGGGTTACAATAAGAGATTCAATGTTAACTTCTTCTCCACCACGCAAAGTATGCACAAATTTTCTTTCACTCTCCATGTTTGGATATTGATATAAACCTTCAACCTAATTGTGTGAAGTATCAAAGTCTCGCCTTCCTAATTCAACATTCTCCCCAGGAACAAACAAGGGCCCCATTGCTGCTGCCATCATCCATTCATCTCGAAATAGGTATTCCATATCGTTCTCTATCTCAATATCATCTTTGAATTCTTCATCAACAGGAGGTTTAGGAAGAATTAGTAATTGGTAACCTCTAAAGCCTAAGTAAATGTACCTTCGACCATAGTATGAAATCCTTTTTTGCTTCTTCCAGAGTCCTAAAATGGTGATGAATCAAAACTTGTTGACGACATAATGATTCCCATTTTCAATGTTTGGTAGGATGTCACCATCTAGTTGTGGAACCAAACACACAATTGCTCTAGCTCGAGAAGTGTGCCAACCCTTCCGGACAAAGTAGTGTCTTTTTAGCCATGTATATCCATATCGAGGAGGGATGTATTTTCATAGCAAGGAGGTCATTTGCATATATCTTCCTACAAAGCTTGGGCTTGTTCCAACAATCTCTACATTTTTAGATCCCCTCTTTTTACAACATAGAGTTGATGCTAACATGCTCTTTTCACTTACATATAAAAGGACAAACTTCCTTGGCATCGTACCAATGGGTACCCCATTAACAAATGACTTACTTCTTGGGCATAAATATCTCTTTTCGGATACACTTTTCATAAGCAATGTCGGCAGAAGCAGATTTGGCATTCGACATGGACAACGAAGATCTTCAACAATTTCTCTTAAAGTTTTGTGAAACTCTTTGATGCAGGCTCAGATTTTGAAGCATACTTAGCAATATAATTTACTATAGACTGCACCGAAAGCATACATCAATATGTTTGCACGCTATGTTTGTAGAATTTTTCTATTATGGGAACAAACTAACTCATCATTCCGCCACCCCATAACCTGAGAACATATTATTGCTAGGCGGTTCTTCAACAATCTTCGATTGATCAAAGCACATCAAATGGATATCTAAAGCGGTATGCCATATGTTTTGTTGTTTTATGTAAACGTAAGCAATGCATGGCTTCCATATATATGTTGTGTCGCATGACCTAATTAACTAATAAAGCATAGTCATCTTCATTTTGTATCAAGATTCAACTCAAGTTGGCAAATGCAGCGCGACAGGATGCTCTTGCATATTCCTATCCATGCTAGGATCTGGATTCACATTGGAAACAAGCCTATCAAAATATTCAATGACATTTGATCTATTATATGTGTTTGTACCTATCCACTAACATTTGGAGCACCTCTTTAGCCAAAGAAATCCATGAATATGACCAACGCCCGCGATTCTACCACTCCAAACCGGTACCAATGATCAACCACATAAAACTTATTGCTTAAATATTCCCGAAAGAAATTTGATACCCCGGCCTAAAAGAACCATGCGACGACACTTGGATTTTCGTTAACCAACCTAGCACGTCCCCCTTTTTTTAAAGGAGTACCTATAAGTCATATAATTCAACATGTCATACCCTAAAGATCCTCAAATAATTCCTAACTCATAGCCAAGATATATTAAAAAGGATGTACAACACCATCATTCAACATTAAAATAAGACAAACATTTCAAGTGCATTAGATGAATCCAAAATATGAAATAGTTAAGCCATTGCATGGCCAGTAATGAGTGTGAAGAATATCGTTAACTTTTTCTCACCGAACCAATTTAATAATCGGCCGAGATGACCGATTTTTCGCTAAACCGAGAAAAAAAATTATTGAAAATATCGGTTCTCCATCCAAAAAAATACATAAAATTAACGAATTGGATTCTTATACCGCATTAATAATAATAGAACCCAATCAATACACAAAGCTAAGAGTTTACTTATTTTCCCACCCTTAATGAAAGTTAAATATGCAAAATATTGTATTATCTCTCTAATAAATATTATTACTTCTCAATCCCCTTATTCCTTTAAATATTTAAAGTAATTTTTGTATTTGACATATCTGTAGTACTCCAAAATTGAGCTAGTTAGATGTGATTATGAGAATTTGATATTTTTTGTTGTATCTCATATCACTGTTTAGAAATATTTGGTATGATTAAACTATTATATATTTTGAAAACGTCAAATATATACATCCGATATAACCGATTAAATCACCGATTAACCGATTAATCGCATATCGCTCCTCGACCGATTAGTTTCGAAAACCTATTTTAATTGCTTAGATTCAGTCAAGTGTTTTGCATTCATTCTATTGCAAGCTTGCTTGTAGACGCGTTCATTCAATCAATCAAGTGGTTTGCATTCATTCTAATGTAATCTTGCACGTAGATGCATTCAATCAAGTGTTTTTAATTCATTCTAATGCAAGTTCACACATAGATGCATTCAATCAAGTGTTTTGCATTCATTCTAATGCAAGCTCGCTTGTAGATGAGTTAATTCAATCAATCAAGTGTTTTGCATTCATTCAATAAATCAAGTGTTTTTCATTCATTCTAATTGATCAGTTTCAAAATATGCGTTTTCATCCTTTTATAATGCTTCAATTATGTCAAATTATATAATCAATAATGTACAAAACTCATGTTTTTATCGCTTTTTCAGTATACAAGCCTATTCTGGACCAAATACCTCAAATGACGTGATCTAGAACCAAAAGGAGCCTAAAAGGGACCTTATGGGACAACTGAGAAAAAGTTATGAAAAGTCACCGGTCAAAGTCAACAGTTAAAGTCAAAGCCAACGGTTAAAGGTTAAAGACAACTCAAGGGTCCAAAAACTCAAAAGTTCAGGAAACACTCCAAGGCTTCAAGAACCAAGGACTAAACCCTTTGCAAGACAAAGACTCCACGTTTTGCATTATTCTAATACAAACTCACACATTGATCCATTCAATCAAGTATTTTGCATTCATTCTAATATAAGCTCGCTTGTAGATGCGTTAATTTAATTAATCAAGTGTTTTGCATTCATTCCAATGCAAACTCACAAGTAGATACATTCAATTAAGTGTTTTGTATTCATTCAATCAATCAAGTGTTTTGCATTCATTATAATTAATCAGTTCTCAAATATGCGTTTTATCCTCTTGTAGTGCTTCAATTATGTAAAATTATATAATAAATAATGTACAAAACTCATGTTCTTATTGTTTTTTAGGATAGAAGCCTATTCTGGACCAAATACCTCAAATAATGTGATCTAGAGCCAAAAGGAGACTAAAAGGGACCTTATGGGACAACTGAGAAAAAGTGCCAAAAAAACAACGGTTAAAGTCAACAGTCAAAGGTCAAAGTCAACGGTCAAAGTCAACTTAGGGGCCCAAAAACTCAAAAGCTCAGGAAATACTACAAGGCTTCAAAGACCAAGGACTCAACTCAACCCTTTGCAAGACAAGGACTCCATGTTTTGCAATTATACCAATGCAAGCTCACACGTAGATGTATTCAATCAAGTGTTTTGCATTCATTCTAATGCAAGCTTAAACGTAGATGCATTCAGTCAAGTGTTTTGCATTCATTCTATTGCAAGCTCGCTTGTAGATGCATTCATTCAATCAATCAAGTGGTTTGCATTCATTCTAATGCAATCTTGCACGTAAATGCATTCAATCAAGTGTTTTTAATTCATTCTAATGCAAGTTCACACGTAGATGCATTCAATCAAGTGTTTTTCATTCATTCTAATGGAAGCTCACTTGTAGATGAGTTAATTTAATCAATCAAGTGTTTTGCGTTCTTTCTAATTCAAGTTCACAAGTAGATGCTGACATAGAGTAATAAACAAGTGAACAAAAAGTGGAGAAATCTTGATAGAGTAATGGTGAACATCGAGTGGATGAATAAGTACCCAGATTCGGAGGCAGAGTTTATAAGTCTGGGGGCAACTTCTGATCATTCAGCTATGGTGGTGAACGCGAGCCTTCAAAAAGGGCAATGCATAGATCTTTTAGGTTCTTTAACTTCTGGATTTATGAAGACGGGTTTCTAGAAGTGGTAAACAAAGCATGGAGTACGAAAGTGGTTGGGAATCCTATGTATACAATCATGAAGAAGCTGAAACATGTGAAGGCAGAACTCATACAATGGAACAGAACAAAGGTGGGCAATGTAAATGAGAGGATAATAGAAACAAGGAAGGAGTTAGAGGAGGTTCAAAAGGAGTTACAAACAGCGCCCATGAATAGTGAACTGATTTATAAGGAGAGAAACACTATCAGAACTTTTGGTAAAGGAATCGATGAGCAGAGAGAGTCTATGCACAAACATAAGTCTAGAGATAATGTTATTGTCCTTGGAGATAATAACACCAAATATTTCTTCAATTCAGTGAAGGCGAGAAGAGGGGTCAATAAAATTAGGTGTGTAAAGGATAGCAGGGGCCAGATACTTGATGATGTTAATGAGATAGGGTAAGAGTGTGTGAAGTATTACAAGGATTTGTACTGCCCAGATCAGTTAGCGGAGTTGGACTTTTCTATGTATTCGAATATACACATGCCGCAGATAGATCAAGAGCAAGGAAATGAGCTGATTAAAGAGATTAGAAGAGATGAGATAACAGAGTGCCTATCTACTATAGATAGTGACAAAGCTCCAGGGGGAGATGGATTTACATCATTGTTCTTTAAAGCTTCATGGAGGATAATGGGAGAAGATTTTGTGAAAGCAATTCGAAACTTCTTCAGGTATAGCATGATGCTATAGGAAGTCAATGCCACATGCATTACACTAGTGCCAAAGGTAAATACGCCAGCTTCTTTGAGTGATTATAGACCCATTGCATGCTGTGGTGTGGTTTATAAAATGCATCACAAAGATTCATACAAGAAGGATGAAAGATTTTATACCACAGGTGGTGTCTTTGAATCAAGATGCATTTATTTATGGGAGAAGTATACAAGATAATATACTGTTGTCACATCAACTATTACACAACTATCATAGAGATTCTGGGCCACCAAGGTGTGCAGCTAAGATTGATCTCAGAAAATCTTATGATTCTGTCAGATGGGAGGCAGTGGAATTTGCCTTAACCAAAGATCGAGAGTACCTATCTGAGTTCATAAAATGGATTCTTGTATGCATTCAGACACCAAGGTATTCTATTATGCTGAATGGAGCTCCATATGGATACTTTAAGGGCAGAAGAGGGATTAGACAAGGAGATCCTATGTCACCTTATCTGTTTGTGTTGGTGATGGAATTGTTTTCACAGATGATGACGAAAAAGGTACAAGAGGGAGGATTTACACTTCATTACAAATGCAAAAATCCTATTATTACACACCTGTCATTTGCAGATGATCTGATAGCATTTATGCATGGAGATGTTCAGACAGCGCAGAGTTTAAAGGATGTGTTGAAGAATCTTAAACAGAGCACTGGACTACAGGTGAACATGGAGAAAAGCAATATATTCTTTGCACACCTAGGGCTACCTTTGATTACCACTAGACTCTCTTCCAAGGACTGTGGACCATTAATAGAGAAGGTGAGCAAGAGGATACATAGTTGGAAAGGGAAAGCACTATCTTATGCAGGAAGATTGCAACTGATAAAAGCAGTGCTAAACAATCATAGCACTTATTGGTTTTCATCATTTGTGCTGCCTCAGAAGACAATTGATAATATCAATAAGCTATTAAGGAACTTCTTATGGAAATACATCTCATGCATTTTGCTTGGGTGGGAGGATATATGTTACTCGTATGAAGAAGGCGGAATAGGCATCAGGAACATTAGTACTTTGAACCATGCATCTAACCTCAAGCACATATGGAGCATTCTTAGCAATAAGGATACACTATGGGTAGAGTGGGTGAAGAAAAATCTGATCAAGGGGAGGAATTTTTGGCACTTGAAAAATACCAAATGACTGTTCAGGATAGAGTAAAAGCTGCAGCCATTGCACTTCATCAAATAGGGAACGGAAATGACACTAAGTTCTGATTAGACCTGTGGCATCTAACAGGTATTCTGAAGAAATTTTTTCCACAATCTATGACTCCACATGCAATATGAACTCCACAGTTGCAAACATGATAGAGAATAGGCAGTGGAGTATACCCAATAATATTATAGTGCATCTACCTGATGTAATAATACAAATGGAGGAGGTGGTGAGTCTGGGGAGAAAAGAAGATCGAGTGATATGGTCGGTTACTTTGAACAGAGACTTTAGACTTAAAGACACGTACAACAGCTTGAGGAGTGCGAGAATGAACAGTAAGTGACAAGGAATTGTCTGGTATTCAAATAGAATACCTAGACATTCATTTATTGCATGGCTAGCAATACGGGGATGACTCAAAACAATGGAGGTACTATTGGCAATCAAAACTTGATTGATTAATTTTGCATTCATTCAATCAATCAAGTTTTTTGCATTCATTCTAATTAATCAGTTCCAAAATATGCATTTTTACCCTCTTGTAATGCTTCAATTATGTCAAATTATATAATCAATAATATACAAAACTTTTGTTTTTATCGATTTTTCAGGATACAAGCCTATTCTGGACCAAATACCTCAAATGATGTGATCTAGAGCCAAAAGGAGCCTAAAAGGGACCTTATGGGACAACTGAGAAAAAGTTCTGAAAAGTTACCGGTCAAAGTCAACAGTCAAAGTAAAAGAAAACGGTTAAAGGTCAAAGACAACTCAAGGGTCCAAAAACTCAAAAGTTCAGGAAACATTCCAAGGCTTCAAGGAACAAGGACTCAACCCTTTGCAAAACAAAGACTCCACGTTTTGCATTTTTCTAATACAAGCTCACACATCAATGCATTTAATCAAGTGTTTTGCATTCATTCTAATGTAAGCTCGCTTGTAGATGTGTTAATTCCATCAATCAAGTGTTTTGAATTTATTCTAATGCAAGTTCACAAGTAGATACATTGAATCAAGTGTTTTGCATTCATTCAATCAATCAAGTGTTTTGCATTCATTCTAATTGATCAGTTCTCAAATATGTGTGTGTGTTTTTTTGAAAGGCAAGCAGGGTTTTTGAGAGGGCCCTTACCCCTATTTTATTCATAATAAAATCATTGCTTGGTTATATTCGTACATACTCTTTGCCCCTGGCATCATCATAAATTATCTTTTTCACATATTCTGAAAAAGAACTCAGAGTAAATTCTATGTAACTAATAGTGGGTATATTGGAAGCTAATATATCTGCTAGCTTGTTTGTTTCCCTAAACACATGTGTAATAGAGAATTCTTCTAGCTGTTCAATCATTCCCTCAGATCTCTCACATCGCGTGTGGTGTGCCCGCCATGGATGTTTTATTTATTTTTCATGTAAGCTATTACACATCTCGAATCTGTTTGCGCCCTAATTCTTTGGCATCCATTTCGTCTTCCAAGTTTAAGCCCTTGTTCCAGCCCTTGCATTTCAATCAAGTCGATTGAAGTGTAATCTGATTTCCCATGTGCTGCCGCAATAACCACGCCATTGTCATCTCGCATAGCTGCTTCCCATCCCCCTTGAGTCCCTTGAAGTGTGCCATCGGTGTTCAAGTTATATATGCATGTACCAGCTCTCTCCCAATGACAATGTTGCACCTTTTTATGTTTAGGTTCAACATTTATATTCCATGTTTGCATAAAACTGTTCCGTTCAGGCCCTTCCTCCATTTTACCTTTGAACGAGTGTAACTTGGTATGTACATCTTGTATAATCTCTCTGCCCACCTGCTCTGCCATGACTTGCTTGTGCTGAAAAATTCTTTTGTTACGTTCCTGCCAGACCTTGTAGATAAAGCCATTAAAGATTAGCTTTACTGCATCTTGCTTGTAACCTTGTCCTTTTGTTGCGTGTATCATCCACTCGATTTCTGATTGCCATGAGGATGCTCTCGACCTTCTGTAACCTGCATATTTAAGAACATATTGCCATATAAATTGTGTGTATGTGCATTCAATAAACAGGTGCCCCTCTGTCTCGCTTTCCCGCCAACAAAGTACACAGGTATCGTCTTGTACTTTCTTCCACTCCTTTAGTTTGACAAGAGTCTTCAGACCATTACTCAGCATTAACCAGGCTATAAAAGAATGTCTCGGGATTCTGTTGGAGAACCAGATGATACTATGCCACGAGATCGGAACTTTTGTCTCTCTCACACTATCATATGTGTCTTTGAGATTGAACTCTCCTTTCTGCGATGCATTCCAGATGATTCTGTCCTCTCCTCTTCCCACCTTCACTTCTTCCATGTACATAATGATGTCGGGCATATGCACTCGAATGTGCCAAGGTGTGTTCCAGCAGCCATTTTCGATCAAGTTTGAAATAGGTGCATTCATGCTACAGGTTGAATCATATATAAGAGATAATGGAAAATGAACTTTCAGTATACCCATAGGATGCTAAGGATCCAACCAAAACTTTGTGTCATGTCCATCTCCGATTTGGTGCTGTGCAATGAACTTTGCGTCCTTTCTGTTCTTCAGGATGTTCCTCCATACCCATGAACAATCATTGGGTATTGTTAGCTGCCAAAAATTTCTATCATTTATCAAATTTCGTGTAATCCATTGAACCCATAAAGTTTCCTTTCCACTTACTAGATTCCATATGTGTTTCAGATTTGCTGCTATATTGGACGTTCTGAGATTCCGAATCCCGAGTCCGCCTTCATCATATGGAAAACATAGGTTATCCCAGCTGATAAGAGCGTGAGATGTAGCACATTCCGGCCCTGACCACAAGAAATTCCTACACAGCTGGTTAATGGCATCTATTGTTTCCTGAGGTAGAACAAAAGTCAATATCCAATAGATACTCATGTTATTCAGCACTGCCTTCAACAACTGCAGCCTCCCTGCATAAGATAAAGATCTGCCTCTCCATGCTTGTATCTTTCTCCTGACTTTCTCTATCAAAGGCATGCAATCAGTGGTCTTTAGTCTTGTCGTTATCAATGGTAACCCAAGATATCTCACAAGTAATTCTCCTCTTTGGAACTGAATGATACTTTCGATCTGAGCACAACTCATTGCATCTATACCAGAATAAAACATGTTGCTCTTCTGTAGGTTAACTTGCAGTCCTGAGCACATTTTCAGCTTGCTTAGTGTTTCCTTCAAGGCTCTTACTGTACCCAAATCTCCATTCATAAATGCTATTAAGTCATCTGCGAATGATAAATGAGTGATAAGTGGATTTCTGCATTTCTGATGAAGTCGGTATTCTCCTTCTTCCACTTTCCTTCTGAGCATTTGAGTGAAGAACTCCATTACCAGAATAAATAGATACGGTGACATTGGGTCTCCTTGCCTAATCCCCCTCTTACCCTTGAAATACCCAAAGGGTGCACCATTTATCATGATGCTGTATCTAGGTGTTTCAATACATTTCTGAATCCATTCCACGAACTGTAACGGTACTCCAATTCTTGTCAATGCAAATATAACATCCTCCCATCTTACAGTGTCATAGGCTTTCCTTAGATCAATTTTGGCTGCACATCTAGGAGGGTCGTGATCCCTATGGTAGTTATGTAACAGCTCATGTGAAAGTAAGATATTATCATGAATACTTCTGCCAGAAATAAATGTAGATTGATTTAGAGAAATCACCTTAGCCATGAAAGCTTTCATTCTGCGAGTCATGATCTTTGTTATGCACTTGTAAATCACATTACAGCATGCAATCGGCCTGTAGTCACCCAGTGAACTGGGTTTTAGTATCTTAGGGATCAAAGTAATACATGTTGTATTCACCTCTTGCAACATCATGCCTGACCTGAAAAAGTTCTTCACCTCTTTAACAAACTCATTGCCTATGATCCTCCAAGTAGCCTTGAAGAATAATGAAGAGAACCCATCACTCCCTGGTGCTTTGTCATTGTCTATGTCAGATAAACATTCAATGATTTCATCCCTATTCACTTCCTTTACCAGTTCTTCTTGTGCATTTTGATCCAACTGCGCTACCGGGATTTCATCTAACATACTGAAGTCCATCTCCTCCAATTGCTCTGGGCTGTATAACTCTGTGTAGAATTTTACGCATTCTGCCCTTATACTTTCTATTTTTTCCAGTATCGTTCCATTCACATCTCTCAAGTAGGTAATCTTGTTTGTCATCCTTCTAACTTTGACTGAGTTGAAAAAGTACTTGGTGTTACTGTCCCTTAAAGTTACTACCTGGTCCCTAGATTTTTTCTTACTTTCATGCTCTTCATCTACTGCGGCTTTGACATATTTTCTTGTGATCACTCTTTCCTTTGAAATGAACTCTTGATTTAATGGCTGAGTTTGTAGCATGGTCTGTATATCTTTTAGCTCCTTCTCCGCTTCTTCTTTCCTTGTACATGCCTTCCCTCTTTCTCTATTCCAGCTGATCAAGGCTCCTTTGACATTCTTTAACTTTTTCGTGAATGTATACATTGGGTTTCCTACCACTGAGATATTCCATGCGTCCTGAACCACCTCATGAAACCCTTCCTCCTCAATCCAGTAGTTAAAAAATCTGAATGTTTTTTTACACTGACCTTTGCACCTTAGTGTTTTCACCACCATTGATGAATGGTCCGAGGTTGCTCCTGGGTTATTAAACACTGCTTCTGTATCCCCAAACTCATTAATCCACTCAGCATTGACCATAACTCTATCTAGCTTCCTCCATAGTCTTGTGGTTTGCTTGTTGCTCCATGTTAAAAAGTTTCCAGAGTATTTCAGGTCCACCAATCTAGCCATTGTCACGCAGTGCAACAAGTCTTGAAAGTGATACGGTCGTGTGTCTGTCCCTCCTACTCTTTCTTGCGAGTTCAGTACTGAATTGAAGTCACCAATCACTAGCCATGGTTTCTGTATTGTACACGATATCTGTATCAGGTTCCTCCATAGTTCTCTTCTCTTTTCTCTATCATTTGATCCATATACCACTGTTACTACAAACTTCTTACCATTCACTAATTCAGCATCCATTGTTATGCTTTGTTCATCCTTCTCCACCATGTTCATGGTACAGTTTTGTGAGTTCCAGCAACACCATATCCTTCCCAGCTCGCTATATTCATAGTTATGCTCCACCATCCATCCATTACAGCACTTATTAAGTACTTCTTGCATTTTATTTTGCTTCACTTTTGTTTCCACTATTCCAAACATACTTAAGTCATTCCTCCTGATCATATCCTTCACTTCGAACTGCTTAAAAGCTTTGTTCAGAACTCTAACATTCCAGCACCCTACACCAATCATAAAGCTTTGGTTTTTGGAGGGCCAGTCTTAGTCCCTCCTTGTGCCGTACCTTTCTTCTGTGTACCTCCATGGTCAGTTTTCTTTGTGAGCTTCCCCAGTTTATGAGTCCCCCCACTTCCTTCTTCACCTTGTTTCTTCGTAATTGCTGTTATATATTCAAACTCACAATCCTTTTGCGTGTTCATGTCAGCTTTTTCTGATATTTCCTTCCCATGTTGTGTCTCACTTGTGATTGCATCAATTTCTTGTCTCTGTGACTGTTTTGGTTCCTTTTCTTTTGTCATTACTTGGTTCACTGATTCCTCAACTTGTCTAGCTTTGCAGCTATGCTTCTTGTCCGGTGTCTCCCAGTCCCCATCATCATTCACTTCGTGCACTTCCTGAACAATCTCATCCTTCTTCTCATCTGTATTATGTGTTTCCTCCTTTTTCTTTTCTGGCCATTTCTCTTTCCTTAGCCATACTTCTTTCTTCATCATTGCTGTCTGTTTCTTTCCGTTATTCTTACTGCAGTTACTATCCATGTGGCCAAACACTTTACATGCTGAGCACTTTGGTGGTTTCCAGTTATATTCGAAGCCCACCTCTATTGTCCTCGTCTCGTCAACCATTATTGGGATGCTCGCTGGATATGTGCAGTCAATACCAACCTCGATACATACTCTCGCATAACTTGTTCGCTTCTTTTCCTCTGTTAGTTTGTCTGCAAACATTGGAACTCCAATGGCACTTCCTACCAAGCTGAATCCTTCTTTATCCCATAGCTCCATTGGGAAACGCTTCATTATTATCCACACTAGTATCGTCTTCATCTCTGCCACTTCAGATTCTATAAACAGTTTCCATGGTCGTATTACGAACAATCTGCTCGCTATGTGGAAAGAACCTATATCCAACACCTTCCTACGATCATCTTCACTGTCAAACTTAAATGTAAACATAGTCTCCCCATACGTTTGCATTGTAAAGCTGTGATTCAATCTCCATGTTCTACCCACTGTCTCCTTAACGTACCCATATCCAGGTCTCCTTCCGATGAAGTATCCAACAACAAGATCCTCATACTTCTTATGCACATGCGTAAAATGGGATGATTTAACGTGAACAACTGGTTTCCCATTAACCATTGTTGGTGGTATATATCTTAGATTCTCTTTCCCAACTGCCTCTCTTCCCATCATGTCAGACCACGAACTCGTTTTCAATGCTTCTGCGAAGGTTTTTTTTTCTGTCAGAGTTTGTTTGTTTTTCTTCAGATCCAATATTTTCATTGTTGTGTTTTCTACCTCCATGATCTTCCCCTCCACAAGTTTTTGTTTTTCCTTGTCTGCCTCACTTATCTTATCTCCATCAGGATTCTGTTTCCTTCATCTCGATCACCTTTTGCTTTTCATTATCTCTTACTGCTAGCGCCTCTTCCTGATTCGTCTGTTCACCTTCCTCTCCACTCTACAAGTCCTTATGGATCTTTAACATTCTTTATGTCAGAAGTTTTTCCAAAGATCCTTTTCCACATAGTTGTTCAAACTTCCTTGCTAGTATCTCTCCCTCCTCATCATCTGTTCCTTCTCGTGGTGGTGTGCTAGGGTTTCCCCTCTCAATCTCTCGTGTTTTTTGGTTTCCATCCTTTTTTATGCCAAAAGACGAAAATACCCTTAGTGAGAAAATCGCTCACTAAAGGCCACAATTTGACATAATTGATGCATTACAAGAGAACAAAACACACATATTATGGAACTGATCAATTAGAATGAATGCAAAACACTTGATTGATTGAATAAATGCAAAACACTTGATTGAATGCATCTACTTGTGAACTTGCATTAGAATGAATGCAAAACACTTGATTGGTTGAATTAACTCATCTACAAGCGAGCTTTCATTAAAATGAATGAAAAACACTTGATTGAATGCATCTATGTGTGAACTTGCATTAGAATGATAATAAGAGCTCAAAACTGTAGTTTTAACCCCTTAACAATTATACTTTTGGAGGGGATACAGAGCTGATAATGGAACAGGGAAAGAATGCCTCTAGAGGAACACACACAACAAAAGTAAACAAGGGGAGCAGAACCACAAAAAATGCCACACAAGGAGGGAGACACAACATAGTGACAGCCAAGTACAGTCACTTTAAGCATTCAAACTCGATTAAATGAGTACACACCTCGGCTGCTGGAACATGAGGGGATTCAACATGAATTTCAAACAAGTAGAAGTGAAGGATATGGTAAGAAAATATAATCTGAGCATCATGGGTTTAGTGGAAACAAGAGTGAAAGAAGAAAAAAGAGATCGAGTGTTTAACAAAACGTTCAATCATTGGGCTATGGAGGATAACTATGCACATAATGAGTTGGGAGAGTGTGGTTTTGTTGGGATCCTAGAGTATGCACAGCAACCTTATTGAGAAAGGATGAGCAACAAATAACGATGGAAGTGACCACTATATCAGGGGAAGAGTTTGTGATCACCATAGTCTACACAAGTGTGGATATGAATGAAAGAAGACAACTATGGAGGGCTTTAATAGACTTATCTTGCATTATACAAAAGCCATGGTTACTAATGGGGGATTTTAACTCCATTTTGAGTCCACAAGAGAAGAAAGGACGTATAGAAGTCGGACCAGAACAATTTACAGATTTCTTGCACTGTGTAACATCTGCTGGACTAGTGGATATCAAGTACAAGGGGAATCACCTAACATGGAGAAACAAGCAAATGGAGAGAATAAGTTGCAAACTTGACAGAGTTATGGAGAATACATAGTCATTAGAATGAATGCGAAACACTTGATTAAATGCATCGATGTGTGAGCTTGTATTAGAATAAGGAAAAATGTGAAGTATTTGTCTTGCAAAGGGTTGAGTCCTTGGTCTTTGAAGCCTTGGAGTGTTTCCTAAACTGTTGAATTTTTGGACCCTTAAGTTGTCTTCGACCTTTAACCGTTGACTTTCAATTTTACTGGTGACTTTTTAGCACTTTTTCTCAATTGTCCCATAAGGACCATAAGGTCCCTTTTAGACTCTTTTTGGCTCTAGATCACGTCATTTGAGGTATTTGGTCCATAATAGGCTTGTATCCTGAAAAAGATATAAAACCATGAGTTTTGTACATTAATGATTATATAATTTGACATAATTGAAGCATTACAAGAGGATAAAAATGCATATTTTGGAACTAATCAATTATAATGAATGCAAAACACTTGATTGAATGCATCTACTTGAGAACTTGCATTAGAATTAGTGCAAAACACTTGATTTATTGAATTAACTCATCTACAAGCAAACTTGTGTTAGAATGAATGCAAAAAACACTTGATTGAATGCATCTACTCGTGAACTTGCATTAGAATGAATGCAAAACACTTGATTGACAAAATTAACAATCCACAAGCGAGCTTGCATTAAAATGAATGCAAAACACTTGATTGAATACATCTACGTGTGAACTTGCATTAAAATGATTTAAAAGCACTTGGTTGAATGCATCTACGTGCAAGATTGCATTAGAAAGAATGCAAACCACTTGATTGATTGAATGAACGCGTCTACAAGCGAGCTTGCAATAAAATGAATGCAAAACACTTGACTGAATGTATCTACGTTTGAGCTTGCATTAGAATGAATGTAAAAGACTTGATTGAATACATCTACGTGTGATCTTGCATTAATATGAATGCAAAACATGGAATCCTTGTCTTGCAAAGGGTTGAATTGAGTCTTTGGTCTTTGAAGCCTTCTATTGCTTCCTGAGCTTTTGAGCTTTTGGACCCCTAAGTTCACTTTGACCGTTGACTTTGACCTTTGATTGTTGACTTTAACCGTTGTCTTTTTGGCACTTTTTCTCAGTTGTCCCATAAGGTCCCTTTTAGTCTCCTTTTGGCTCTAGATCATGTCATTTCAGGTATTTGGTCTAGAATAGACTTCAATCCTAAAAAACGATAAGAACATTAGTTTTGAACATTATTGATTATATAATTTTACATAATTGAAGCACTACAAGGGGTTAAAAATGAATATTTTAGAACTAATCAATTAGAATGAATGCAAAACACTTGATTGATTGAATGAATGCAAAACATTTGATTCAATGTATCTACTTGTGAACTTGCATTAGAGTGAATGCAAAACACTTGATTGATGGAATTAACGCATCTACAAGCGAGCTTACAATAGAATGAATGCAAAACACTTGATTAAATGCATCGATGTATGAGCCTGTATTAAAATAATGCAAAACGTGGAGTCTTTGTTTTGCAAAAGGTTGAGTCCTTGGTCCATGAAGCCTTGGAGTGTTTCCTGAACTATTGAATTTTTGGACCCTTGTTGAGTTGTCTTTGACCATTAACCGTTGGCTTTGACTGGTGACTTTTCAACCCTTTTTCTCCGTTGTCCCATAAGGTCCCTTTCAGTCTCATTTTGGCTATAGATCATGTCATTTGAGGACTTTGGTCCAGAATAGGCTTTTGTCCGGAAAAAGTGATAAAAACATTAGTTTTGAACATTATTGATTATATAATTTGAAATAATTGAAGCATTACAAGAGGATAAAAATGCATATTTTGGAACTAATCAATTAGAATGAATGCAAAACACTTGATTGAACACATCTACTTGTGAACTTGCTTTAGAATGAATGCAAAACACTTGATTGATTGAATTAACTCATCTACAAGCGAGCTTGCATTAGAATGAATGCAAAACAATTGATTGAATGCATCTACGTGTGAACTTGCATTAGAATGAATTAAAAACACTTGATTGAATGCGTCTACGTGCAAGATTGCATTAGAATGAATGCAAACCACTTATTGATTTAATGAACGCGTCTACAAGCGAGCTTGCAATAGAATGATTGCAAAACACTTGAGTGAATGCATCTACGTTTGAGCTTGCATTAGAATGAATGCAAAACACTTGATTGAATACATCAACGTGTGATCTTGCATTAGTCTGAATGCAAAATATGGAGTCCTTGTCTTGCAAAAGGTTGAGTTTAGTCTTTCGTCTTTGAAGCCTTGTATTGCTTCCTGAGCTTTTGAGCTTTTGGACCCCTAAGTTGACTTTGACCTTTGATTGTTGACTTTAACCGTTGTCTTTTTGGCACTTTTTCTCAGTTGTCCCATAAGGTCCTTTTTAGTCTCTTTTTGGCTCTAGATCACGTCATTTGAGGTATTTTGTCCCGAAAAGGCTTCTATCCTAAAAAACGATAAGAACATTAGTTTTGAACACTATTGATTATACAATTTTACATAATTGAAGCACTACAAAAGGATAAAAATGTATATTTGAGAACTTATTAATTAGAATGAATACAAAACACTTGATTGATTGAATAAATGCAAAACACTTGAATGAATGTATCTACTTGTGAACTTGCATTAAAATGAATACAAAACACTTGATTGATGGAATTAACGCATCTACAAGCGAGCTTACATTAGAAGTTAATGAAAAGGGGTAGGGGGCCTCTATAAAAACCTCGCTTGCTGATAAAAAAAAAAGCTTACATTAGAATGAATGCAAAACACTTGATTAAATGCATCGATGTGTGAGCTTGTATTAGATAAGGAAAAACGTGGAGTGTTTGTCTTGCACAGGGTTGAGTCCTTGGTCCTTGAAAGCCTTGGAGTGTTTCCTGAACTGTTGAATTTTTGGACCCTTGAGTTGTCTTTAACCTTTAACCGTTAGCTTTAACTTCTATTGGTGACTTTTCAGCATCTATCCTAAAAAACGATAAGAACATTAGTTTTGAACATTATTGATTATAAAATTTTACATAATTGAAGCACTACAAGAGGATAAAAATGCATATTTGAGAACTGATTAATTTGAATAAATACAGAACACTTGATTGATTGAATGAATGCAAAACACTTGAATGAATGTATCTACTTGTGAACTTGCATTAAAATGAATACAAAACACTTGATTGATGGAATTAACTCATCTACAAGCGAGCTTACATTAGAAGTTAATGAAAAGGGGTAGGGGACCTCTATAACAACCTCGCTTGCTGATAAAAAAAAGGCTTACATTAGAATGAATGCAAAACACTTGATTAAATGCATCGATATGTGAGCTTATATTAGATAAGGAAAAACTGTGGATTGTTTGTCTTGCAAAGGGTTGAGTCCTTGGTCCTTGAAAGCCTTGGAGTGTTTCCTGAACTGTTGAATTTTTGGACCCTTGAGTTGTCTTTAACCTTTAACCGTTAGCTTTGACTTCTATTGGTTACTTTTAAGCACTTTTTCTTAGTTGTCCCATAAGGTCTCTTTTAGGCTATTTTTGGCTCTAGATCATGTCATTTCAGGTATTTGGTCCATAATAGCCTTGTATCCTGAAAAAGCGATAAAAATATGAGTTTTGTGCATTATTGATTATAAAATTTGACATAATTGCATTACAAGAGGATAAAAACGCATATTTTGGAACTGATCAATTAGAATGAATGCAAAACACTTGATTGAATGCATCTACTTGTGAACTTGCATTAGAATGAGTACAAAACACTTGATTGATTGAATTAACTCATCTACAAGTGAGCTTGCATTAGAATGAAAGCAAAACACTTGATTGAATGCATCTACGTGTGAACTTGCATTTGAATAATTTAAAAATGCTTGATTGAATGCATCAACGTGCAAGATTGGATTAGAAAGAATGCAAACCACTTGATTGATTGAAAGAACACGTCTACAAGCGAGCTTGCAATAGAATGAATGCAAAACACTTGACTGAATGCATCTACGTTTGAGCTTACATTAGAATGAATGCAAAACACTTGATTGAATACATCTATGTGTTATCTTGCATTATTATGATTGCAAAACATGGATTCCTTGTCTTGCAAAGGGTTGAGTTGAGTCATTGGTCTTTGAAGCCTTGTATAGCTTTCTGAGCTTTTGAGCTTTTGGACCCCTAAGTTGGCTTAGACCGTTGACTATTACATTTGATTGTTGACTTTAACTATTGTCTTTTCGGCACTTTTTCTTAGTTGTCCCATAAAGTCCCTTTTAGTCTCCTTTTGGCTCTAGATTACATCATTTTTGGTATTTGGTCCAGAAAAGGCTTCTATCCTAAAAAACGATAAGAACATTAGTTTTGAACATTAGTGATTATATAATTTTACATAATTGAAGCACTACAAGATGATAAAAATGCATATTTGAGAACTAAGCAATTAGAAAGAATGTAAAACACTTGATTGATTGAATGAATGCTTTCACTTTATTGAATGTATCTACTTGTGAACGTACATTAGAATGAATGCAAAACACTTGATTGATGGAATTAACGCATCTACAAGCGAGCTTATATTAATATAGATGCAAAACACTTGATTAAATGCATCGATGTGTGAGCTTGTATTAGAATAATGCAAAACATGAAGTCATTGTCTTGCAAAGGGTTGAGTCCTTGGTCCATGAAGCCTTGGAGTGTTTCCTGAACTGTTTGAATTTTTGGACCCTTGAGTTGTCTTTGACCATTAACCATTGACTTTAACTTTGGCTGTTGACTTGAACTAGTGACTTTTCAGAACTTTTTCTCAGTTGTCCCATAAGGTCCTTTTTAGTCTCCTTTTGGCACTAGATCACGTCATTTGAGGTATTTTGTCCCGAAAAGGCTTCTATCCTAAAAAACGATAAGAACATTAGTTTTGAACACTATTGATTATACAATTTTACATAATTGAAGCACTACAAAAGGATAAAAATGTATATTTGAGAACTTATTAATTAGAATGAATACAAAACACTTGATTGATTGAATAAATGCAAAACACTTGAATGAATGTATCTACTTGTGAACTTGCATTAAAATGAATACAAAACACTTGATTGATGGAATTAACGCATCTACAAGCGAGCTTACATTAGAAGTTAATGAAAAGGGGTAGGGGACCTCTATAAAAACCTCGCTTGCTGATAAAAAAAAAAGCTTACATTAGAATGAATGCAAAACACTTGATTAAATGCATCGATGTGTGAGCTTGTATTAGATAAGGAAAAATGTGGAGTGTTTGTCTTGCAAAGGGTTGAGTCCTTGGTCCTTGAAAGCCTTGGAGTGTTTCCTGAATTGTTGAATTTTTGGACCCTTGAGTTGTCTTTAACCTTTAACCGTTAGCTTTAACTTCTATTGGTGACTTTTCAGCACTTTTTCTTTGTTGTCCTATAAGGTCTCTTTTAGGCTATTTTTGGCTTTAGATCACGTCATTTTAGGTATTTGGTCCATAATAGGCTTGTATCCTGAAAAAGCGATAAAAACATGAGTTTTGTACATTATTGATTATAAAATTTGACATAATTGCATTACAAGAGGATAAAAAACATATTTTGGGCGGCCCGATCAATTAGAATGAATGCAAAACACTTGATTGAATGAATCTACTTGTGAACTTGCATTTGAATGAGTACAAAACACTTGATTGATTGAATTAACTCATCTACAAGCGAGCTTGCATTAGAATGAATGCAAAACACTTGATTGAATGCATCTACGTGTGAACTTGCCTTTGAATAATTTAAAAATGCTTGATTGAATGCATCTATGTTCAAGATTGCATTAGAAAGAATGCAAACCACTTGATTGATTGAAAGAACGCGTCTACAAGCGAGCTTGCAATAGAATGAATGCAAAACACTTGACTGAATGCATCTACGTTTGAGCTTGCATTAGAATGAATGCAAAACACTTGATTGCATACATCTACGTGTGATCTTGCATTAGTATGAATGCAAAACATGGAGTCCTTGTCTTGCAAAAGGTTGAGTTGAGTCTTTTGTCTTTGAAGCCTTGTATTGCTTCCTGAGCTTTTGAGCTTATAGACCCCTAAGTTGACTTTGACTGTTGACTTTTACCTTCGATTGTTGACTTTAACCGTTGTCTTTTTGGCACTTTTTCTCAGTTGTCCCATAAGGTCCCTTATAGTTTCCTTTTGGCTCTAGATCACGTCATTTGAGGTATTTGGTCCAGAATAGGCTTCTATCCTAAAAAACGATAAGAACATTAGTTTTGAACATTATTGATTATATAATTTTACATAATTGAAGCATTACAAGAGGATCAAAATGAATATTTTAGAACTGATCAATTAGAATGAATACAAAACACTTGATTGATTGAATGAATGTAAAACACTTGATTAAATGTATTTACTTGTGAACTTGCATTAGAGTGAATGCAAAACACTTGATTGATGGAATTAACGCATCTACAAGTGAGCTTACATTAGAATGAATGCAAAACACTTGATTAAATGCATCGATGTGTGAGCTTGTATTAGAATAATGCAAAATGTGGATTCTTTGTTTTGCAAAGGGTTGAGTCCTTGGTCCATGAAGCCTTGGAGTGTTTCCTGAACTGTTCACTTTTTGGACCCTTGAGTTGTCTTTGACCATTAACCGTTGGCTGTACTTTGGATGTTTACTTTGACTGGTGACTTTTCAACACTTTTTCTCAATTGTCCCATAAGGTCCCTTTTAGTCTCCTTTTGGCTCTAGATCACGCCATTTGAGTTATTTGGTCCTGAATAGGCTTCTATCCTTAAAAACGACAAGAACATGAGTTTTGTACATTATTTATTATATAATTGAAGCACTACAAGAGGATGAAAACGCATATTTGAGAACTGATCAATCAAATGAATGCAAATCATTTGATTGGTTTAATGAATGCAAAACACTTGATTGAATGTATCTACTTGTGAGCTTGCATTAGAATTGAGAAAGATGTAATGAGGCTAATATGGAATGGATTAATTTACTGGATATGGAAAGCTAGGAACGATATAATCTTTGAAAACTAGGCAGTGAACGTACAGCAGATTGCAACAGTGGTAATGGCTGACGTGAGATCAAAACTAAACGGAGTAGAGATAAAGATGGAGTATGGCCCAGAAATTGAGAGATTTACTGATAAGTGGGATGTGGAAGTACAGATTAAGCAAAGGAAAAAGCAATTAGTGTGGTGGCAGAAACCAGAAGTGGGAAGGCATACTCTAAACACAGATGGCACACTCAAAGGGCAATTAGGGGGTTGGGCAGCAGTGATTCGCGATCATGAAGGGGGAGTAGTTGCGGCAAGTCATGGCAGAGCAACTAAACCATCGATCGATCTCATTGAGCTTGAAGCAGTTGAGCCCGAAATGAAAATGGCCCTAAGGAGAGGAATACGAAGGGTACAAGTTGAAACTGATTCTATGACCGGGTAATAGCTTACTTAAGGGACGGGTGTCACCCTTGGGAAGCCGAGAAAATGTTGCTGGCAATTATGCGAATGAATGCCCATTTTGATCAGTTTGACATTATTCATGTGTTTAGGGAGTCTAATAAGTTAGCTGATGCTATTGCAGCTAATATTCCAGCATGTAATTATTTTGAGTTAGAACCGATTTTGCTTCCAGAAGATGTAAAAAAAATTATATATGATGATGCGAGGGGTAAGCAATATGTGAGGGAGTGAGATTGTAACAAGTTTTTTACAACATTTTATATTCAATAAAAGGGGTAGGGGACCTCTCTAAAAACCTCGCTTACCAACCAAAAAAAAAAAAAAAATGCATTAGAATGAATGCAAAACATTTGTTTTATTGATTTAACGCATCTCCAAACGAGCTTACATTAAAATGAAAGAAAAACATTTGATTGAATGCATTGATGTGTGAGCTTGTATTAGAATAATGAAAAACGTGGACTCTTTGTCTTGCAAAGGGTTGAGTCCCTGGTCTATGAAGGCTTGGAGTGTTTCCTGAACTATTGAATTTATGGACCCTTGAGTTGTCTTTGACCTTTAACCGTTGGCTTTGACTTTGACTATTGACTTTGACTGGTGAATTTTCAGCACTTATTCTCAGTTGTCCCATAAGGTTCATTTTTGGCTCTTTTTAGCTCTAGATCACGTCATTTGAGGTATTTAGTCCAGAATAGGCTTGTATCTTGAAAAGGCAATAAAAAAATGTGTTTTGTACATTATTGATTATATAATTTGACTTAATTGAAGCATAACAAGAGGATAAAAACGCATATTTTGGAACTAATCAATTAGAATGAATGCAAAATATTTGATTGAATCATCTACTTGTGAACTTGCATTAGAATGACTGCAAAACATTTGATTGATTGAATTAACTCATCCACAAGTGAGTTTGCATTAGAATGAATGCAAAACACTTGATTGAATGCATCTACGTGTGAACTTCCATTAGAATGATTTAAAAACAAATTATTAAATGCATCTACGTGCAAGATTGGATTAGAATGAATGCAAACTACTTGATTGATTGAATGAACGCGTCTACAAGCGAGCTTGCAATAGAATGAATGCAAAACACTTGACTGGATGCATCTACGTTTGAGCTTGCATTAGAATGAATGCAAAACACTTGATTGAATACATATACATGTGAGCTTGCATTAGTATGAATGCAAAACATGGAGTCCTTGTCTTGCAAAGGGTTGAGTTGAGTCTTTGGTCTTTGAAGCCTTGTAGTGCTTCTTGAGCTTTTGAGTTTTTGGACCCCTAAGTTGACTTTGACCGTTGACTTTTACATTTGAATGTTGACTTTAACCATTGTCTTTTTGGCACTTTTTCTCAGTTGTCCCATAAGGTCCCTTTTAGTCTCCTTTTGGCTCTAGATCACGTCATTTGAGGTATTTGGTCCAGAATAGGCTTATATCCTAAAAAACGATAAGAACATGAGTTTTCTACATTATTTATTATATAATTTTACATAATTCAAGCACTACAAGAGGATAAAAATGCAAATTTGAGAACTGATCAATTAGAAAGAATGTAAAACACTTGATTGATTGAATGAATGCAAAACACTTGAATGAATTTATCTACTTGTGAACTTGCATTAGAATGAATTCAAAACAATTGATTGATGGAATTAACTTATCTACAAGCGAGCTTACATTAGAATGAATGCAAAACACTTGATTAAATGCATTGATGTGTGATCTTGTATTAGAATAATGCAAAATGTGTAGTCTTTGTCTTGCAAAGGGTTGATTCCTTGGTCCTTAAAACCTTGGAGTGTTTCCTAAATTGTTTAATTTTTGGACCCTTGAGTTGTCTTTGACCTTTAACCGTTGGCTTTGACTTTGACTGGTGACTTTTCAGCACTTTTTCTCAGTTGTCCCATAAGGTCCCTTTTAGGCTCTTCTTGGCTCTAGATCACGTCATTTGAGGTATTTGGTCCAGAATAGGCTTGTATCTTGAAAAAGCGAGAAAAACCTGAGTTTTGCACATTATTGATTATATAATTTGACATAATTGATGCATTACAAGAGAATAAAAACACATATTATGGAACTGATCAATTAGAATGAATGCAAAACACTTGATTGATTGAATGAAAGCAAAACACTTGTGAACTTGCATTAGAATGAATGCAAAACACTTGATTGGTTGAATTAACTCATCTACAAGCAAGCTTGCATTAGAATGAATGCAAAACACTTGATTGAATGCATCTACTTGTGAACTTGCATTAGAATGATGATAAGAGCTCAAAACTGTAGTTTTAACCCCTTAACAATTATACTTTTGGAGGGGATACAGAGCTGAAAATGGAACAGGGAAAGAATTCCTCTAGAGGAACACACACAACAAAAGTAAACAAGGGGAGCGGAACCACAAAAAATGCCTTACAAGGAGGGAGACAAAACATAGTGACAACCAAGTACAGTCACTTTAAGCATTCAAACTCGATTAAATGAGTACACACCTCGGCTGCTGGAAAATGAGGGGATTCAACATGAATTTCAAACAAGTAGAAGTGAAGGATATGGTAAGAAAATATAATCTGAGCATCATGGGTTTAGTGGAAACAAGAGTGAAAGAAGAAAAAAGAGATCGAGTGTTTAACAAAACGTTCAATCATTGGGCTATGGAGGATAACTATGCACATAATGAGTTGGGGAGAGTGTGGTTTTGTTGGGATCTTAGAGTATGCACATCAACCTTATTGAGAAAGGATGAGCAACAAATAACGATGGAAGTGACCACTATATCAGGGGAAGAGTTTGTGGAAGAGATGCTCTTCTGATTCTATGTCTCGCCAGCATAATACACACGTATCAGATTGTATAGTCTTCCATTCCTTTAGTTTTTGTAAGGTTTTTAGACCCCCTCTCAATGCCATCCAACTGATGAATGAATGGCGTGGGATTTTATTTGAGAACTAGACCAGCCTACCCCATAGCACAGATTGTTTAATACTCCTCAAAGTCTCATATGTATCTTTCATACTGTACTCTCCATGGATTGCGACAATCCAGACAACCATGTCTTCTTCCCCCATAATTTGCACTTGTGCAATATTGCCAAGAAACTCATCGAGGTGGTGATGTATATGCCGTGGAATACTCCACCTTCCTGCCTCTATATAGTCGGACACCATATTTTCCACATGGCATGTGCAGCTACAATAAGGCTTGAGGAAACTTGTTTCAGAAAAATCCCAAAGCCAGAAAGCAGGGGATCATTCCGCATTCATCTCACTTCCATTACCAATTTGGTGAATGACTATATCTGCGGCTTCCTTTCTTACCTTTAATATATTCCTCCAGCTCCACGAAAGCAATCTTATGGTATTATATATTGTTTTTAAAAAACAAAAAAGAGGACGATTTACAAAATTGGAGGGGTCGGCAGAAAAGTAATTATTCACAAAAGGGTTGATCCGGACATCTCAATATCCTTTTGAAAAATTGATCGGTTGGGATCTAGAGAACGAATTGATCGATTACAGCCAACAAGATGTAATTGGATTGATCGATCGGCTATTTGAGTTGATGATTAAGTGCGTAGTGATTGATCGGCAAGTTGCGTTTGATAGGCAAGATGAATTTGATTTGTTGGATTTGAATTTGATTGGCAAGTAATCAAATTGATCAGTTGTATATTATTGATCGGCTAAAATTTCCTGGCTACCAATTGGAATAGGAAGTTGAGTTACCAAAATTGAATTCATCGGTCAATAGTGATTAGTTGGAAAATTATTTGATCGGCAAGTAATTTGATTGGGCATGTAATTGTATTGATGGGCCATTAATTTTGTTCGGCTAGTTTGATGTATTAATAACGTAATTAAATCTAGGGTGTCGCTGCCCCCATAATGTAGTGATAACATAATGAAATTTGGGGTGTCGCCGCCCCCATAGTGTAGTGATAACATAATTAAATTTGGGGTGTCGCCGCCCCCATAGTGTAGTGATAATATAATGAAATTTGCATTGGGGTATCGCCACCCCCATAATATAATGATAACGTAATGAAATTTGGGGTGTCGTTAAAACCATAGTGTAATAATAACATAATAAAAATTTAGGGTGTCGCCGCCCCTATAGTGTAATGATAACATAATGAAATTTAGGGTGTCGCCGCCCCCATAGTGTAATGATAACGTAATGAAATTTGGGGTATCGCCGCCCCCAAAGTGTAATGATAATGTAATGAAATTTAGGGTGTCGCCACCCCCAAAGTGTAATAATAACGTAATGAAATTTGGGGTGTCGGTGCCCCTATAGTGTAATGATAACGTAATTAAATTTGGGGTGTCGCCCGCCCCCAAAGTGTAATGATAATATAATGAAATTTGGGGTGTTACCGCCCCCATATTGTAATGATAATGAAATTTGAGGTGACACCCCCAGATTGTAACGATTATATATTGAAAGTTGGGGTGATGCTGCCCCCATAGTGTAACAATAACGTAATGGAATTTGGGGGGTCGTCGCCTCCATAGTATTGTAATGATAACGGAATAAAATTTGGGGTGTCTCCGCCCCCATGATGTAATGATAACGTAATAACATTTGGGGTGTCGCCGCCCCCATAATGTATTGATAATGTAATGAAATTTGGGGTGTCGCCGCCCCCATAATGTATTGATAATGTAATGAAATTTGGGGTGTTGCCGCCCCCATAGTACAATGATTAAAATACTTTGAATGAAATGCTATATATGAAAGCTAATTTAAATGTATGCATGTATGAATAATAGATAAATTATAAATGTAAAATCATATTTAAGATGCCCCTATGTATATATGGTCTTTCATTTTGACTATGTGAGACTCTGTCCCACTTTTGTAATAAAGTGAATGTCGTCATTCCTTATAAATTGCAATATTTTTTTGCAGTGAAACAATATGACTTTGTGGCAGAAGAATTTTAAGTATCATCATTTTTGAGCAGTGGTAAAACACTTCTTGTTGTATGGCTGATCCATTCTTTATTTAGGCTATAAACAGAAGAATATCGATATCATCATCATATATATGGACGAATCAGCATGTCAATGTGCCCTAAGGTTTGGGCTACTATCGACTGTGCGAGTTCCATGACAAGTCAACCACTCCTTGTTATATGTCGATCCATTCTTCAATGAGGCAACAAATATAAGGGTTATCGACCATCATATGGACAGATTAGCATGTTGATGAACCCTAAGGTTTGAGCTACTATCAACTGTGCAAGTTCCATGACAAGTCAACCACTCCTTGTTATATGCCGATTCATTCTTTAGTAAGGCAACAAATAGAAGGGTTATCGACCATCATATGGACAGATCAGCATGTTGATGAGCCCTAAGATTTGGGCTACTATCAACTGTGCGAGTTCCATGACAAGTCAACCACTCCTTGTTATATGCCAATCCATTCTTCAGTGAGGCAACAAATGGAAGGGTTATCGACCATCATATGGATAGATCAGCATGTTGATGAGCCCTAAGATTTGGGCTACTATCAACTGTGCGAGTTCCATGACAAGTTGACCACTCCTTGTTATATGTCAATCCATTCTTCAGTGAGGCAACAAATTAAATAGAAGGATTATCGACCATCATATAAGGATTATCGACCATCATATGGATAGATCAGCATGTTGATGAGCCCTAAGGTTTGGGCTACTATCAACTGTGTGAGTTCCATGACGAGGCCAACTACTGTCCTTGTTGTATACCAATTTCTCGTAGTTATATCTTGATGATCGAGCTAAATATGAATTGATGGCAAACAGATCGGAATTGTTGAACTAGTGTACTAGTCATCAAATTGAATCTTTTTGCTTGATGACCAAATTGAAAGAGCTTTTCGAAATAAAATTCTTGGAGCGCCAAAATTGAAAAAAAAATTGATAGATTTTTTTTTTTTTTTAGGTAAAATTAGATATTACAAATTGGCAATGGAAAAGACCGAGCCAATTATGAAGATTGGTTCTTTCTTCGTCTAGGGTGAACATTTGGAGTATATGGACGAAAGGTTGGGATCCAATCACTCTTTGTGTAGTCCTCTGTAAGTGAGTCACCATCTACAGAACTACTATTGTCAACTGACCATGTAATGTGAAACATGCATTGGTCGACAATGAGCTGTGAAACTTGCATTGGTCGACAATGAGCTCGAGGGTTGGGACCACGACTTGGAGAGGGACCTTTCAAAGAGGTTGGACTACTAAAGCATGGTAAGTGATACATACAGATAATTTCTTCTACGAGAGAGTCGATCTCTTATAGCCTTTTGGCTAGGATTGGCTACACTAACATTATTTTTCTTCATATCTTCGATGAGTTGTCTACCCCTCCATGAGTGGTCGACATTAAAGTTAGCAGAAGAGTTTTTGAACTCACTCACAATCACACTTGAAACTATGCGTCTTCATATTGTAGTTTTGTTTGCTTCCTTTAATCACACGATTCTTTTTGGTGCGTGAGGAAGTGCTTTGATTATGTAGTTACTTCGCCCGACAACTATACATGTCTATGTTTCTTCAATTTTTGGAGACGACGGTCGACTTGAGTTATTAGATCTGCAATATGAATACTCACTCTCCCAGTCGCAGATGGTTGAGAACCATCGGACTTGGAAAGGGAATTCTCACTCGGCAGAAGTTAAGTGTTGAACTTGAGCGGCAAGAGGAGAGCCTTCATCGTTGTTTGTTCTTTGTGAAGCTATTGATGCAACTTTTTTTGTGGTTGAGGGTATCCCCACAGACGGCGCCAAATATGTTTCAGCAAGATTTGCCAAAACACACCAGTTGAGGGTTGGAAGTAATGTTTTTTGGAGATGGTGAAGGGGATGGTGATTGGGGAAAGATGAGACTGGACTTCGGTTTTGAAGTTGCCTACGTACCCAAAGATATTGTTTGGGATCAAGTCTCGATTGCGTAGTTCTGGAAAAATGACGAAGGTTGGATTTTATAGGTAGGATTGGTGATAGTTACTTCCTCGTTATCTAATATTCCAATCGTAGGATGAAGTTGGAGAACTGGCGGGAGAACTGTCCAATCATGGGATAAAGTTGGAGAGCTGGCGGGACAACTGTCAGCTCGTGGGATGAAGTTGGAGAACTGGCGGGACAGCTGTCAGCTCGTGGGATGAAGTTGGAGAACTGGCGGGATAGCTGTCAGCTCGTGGGATGAAGTTGAGAATCCGGGCGGGATAGTCGGCTAGTGGGATGAAGTTGGAGAATCGGGAGGGAGAAACTAGTCGGATGAAGTTGGAGAAGTTGGAGAACTGGCGGGAGAACTGTGGATGAAGTTGGTGGAAGTTGTTTTGGGATGTAGGCTTTGAGCGTGAGCTTTTTGTAGATAAGCTCTGAGCATGGGCTCTGAGCGTGGGCTTTTTCATAGATAAGCTCTGAGCGTGGGCTTTTTTGTAGCAAAGCTCTGAGCATGGGCTTTTTTGTAGCATGGACTTTAAGCGTGGGCTTTATATTGAATTGAGCTTTTATTGGGCCACATTTGTGGGGGCCGGAACAGTCTTCATTGGCAGCATGAATGAAGCAGTCCAATATATGCTCAGGTTATTGAGTACTTCTTTTATGAGTTGTAGCCTGCCTGCATAGGATAGAGTTTTCCCCTTCCAGCTTTGGATTCGTTTCTGCATTCTCTCATATAATGGCAAACAATCTGAGGAAGTCAGCCTTGTAGTAATAAGTGGTAGTCCTAAGTACTTCATTGGGAATTCCCCCACTGGAAACTGTAATGCATTCTGTATTTCATTACACTGAGTCTGATCTAGCCCAGCAAAAAATACTTGACTTTTGTTCACATTTACTTCTAACCCCGAGCACTTCTTGAATTTTGTTAAGTTTTGTTGCAAACATATAGCTGTCTCCTTTTCACCATGCATGGAAGCTAGAAAGTCATCTGCAAATGAGAGATGAGTAATAACAGGCTCATGACTTTTATGATGTAGCTTATATCTTCCTTCCTCTATACTGTGCATCATAATTTCAGTGAACAAATCCATTACAAGCACAAAAAGTTAAGGTGACATAGGATCTCCTTGCCTGATTCCTCTAGTGCTTCTGAAGTGCCCATAGGGTGAACCATTCAACATTATAAAGTAGCTTGCAGTCTTCATACACTCACTTATCCAGCCAATGAACTTGTCTGGTACCCCAATCCTTCCTAGAGCAAACAGAACAGCTTCCCATCTTACACAGTCATATGCCTTTTCTCAGGTCAATCTTCGCCATGCATCTGGGGGGCCCCTTATCTCTATGATAATTATGCACTAATTCATGAGATAGCATAATATTGGCATGTATACTCCTCCCAGTGATAAAAGCTGATTGGTTGTGGTGTATAACTCTTGGCATGAAGGATTTCATTCTAGCAGTTATAATCTTGGTAATGCATTTATACACAATAGAACATCATGCAATAGGCCTATAATCACTAAGGGATGAAGGGCTTTGCATTTTAGGTACTAAAGTAATACATGTTGTATTTACCTCAGAAAGCATTCTCACGCGATACGAAGAAATTTTGAATAGCTTTAGTAAAATCATCTCCCACAATTCTCCAGCATGCCTTAAAGAACAAAGAACTGAAGCCATCTATCCCTGGAGCTTTATCATTATCTATGTCTGCCAGAGCTTCAATAATCTCATCTCTGGTCACTTCCTCTTGCATCTGTTCTTTTTCTTCTTGTGTTACTATCTCTCTAGGATGTTTATGAGCAAAATCAGCAAAATTTACTTCTGGTAAAGTAGGGCTGAAAAGAAGCATATAAAACTGGACACACTCCTCTCCTATGTCATTTAAATCTTCTATGACATTTCCTCCCCCATCTTTCAGGCAAGTTATTCTGTTTTTGTTTCTTCTTGTCTTAATAGACTTAAAGAAATACTCTGTATTGCTATCCCCCAAGATTACATCTTGGTCTCTTGACTTTTGCTTTTGTAGAGACACTTCATATATTGCCGCTTTCACATATTCACCAATGGCACTTCTCTCCTTAATGCTCAGCTCTTGATTTGTTAACTTTGACCGTTGACATTTATCTTTGACTGTTGACCTTAACCATTGTCTTTTAGGCACTTTTTCTTAATTGTCCCATAAGGTCCCTTTTAGTTTTTTTTTTTTTTTTTATAGATAAGCAGGGTTTTTAAAGAGGTCCCTTACCCCTTTTCATAACATTAATAAATAAATGAGCTTATTACATTCTTGCATATTCCTTTCCTATGGCATCCTCAAATACAATTTTCTTAACATCTTCAGGGAATGAACTAGGTACTATTTCTATACATCTAATAGCAGGAATGTTGGCAGCTAGTGCATCTACCAACTTATTAGCCTCTCTGTATACATGAATAATTGAAAATTCTTCAAGCTTCCCTACATAGCTGTGTATCTCATCCATTGTGTGTTTTGCCTGCCATGGGTACTGTTTGCGGTCCTTCATAAATGAAACAACATTGCTTGAGTCCGTTTGGGCTTTTATGTTCCTTATGTCATGGGCTTCTGCCAGCTTCAGTCCGTTCATTAATCCATGTAGCTCAATTAGCGCAATGTTTTTATTCTCTGTTCTCCCATGCGCTGCTGCCATTACCTCTCCTCTGAAATTTCTTATCGCAGCTGCCCATCCTCCGTTTGTGCCTTGCAATGTCCCATCAGTATTCAAGATACAAACATCTTCTCTATCCCTCTCCCATCTGCACCACTTTGTCTGATTCCTCTCAAGTTCTATCTCTAAGTTCCATATCTCTTCAAGTCGTGCTCTGTTCGGTCCTTCCTTCATTCTGTATTGACATGATCGAAGCTTTTTCTTTGTATCGTTCAATACAGCTTGTACTATGTGTTCTGCTGGTGCTTGCTTGTTGTGAAATACCCTTCGGTTTCTTTCCTGCCATACCTCATATATGAAACCATTAAATATCAGCCTCAGCGCATCTTTATTGCATCCCTTTCCTAATGCTTTCTCGATCACCCATTCAACCTCTTCTCTCCATGTCTGACTTGTTTGCTTGTTATACCCTGCACTAACTAGCAACCTTTGCCATATTTGCACTGAATATGTACACTGAAAAAACAAATGATCTTACCGTTTCTTTTTTCCCGCCAACAGAAAATACAAATGTCTGTATTCACTACCTTCCTCTCCATCAGTACATCCATTGTTTTAAGCCCACCCCTTATTGCTAACCACGCTATAAATGAGTGTCTTGGTATTCTATTCGAATACCAGACAATTCCATGCCACTTACTGTTCATTCTCGCGCTCCTCAAGCTGTTGTACGTGTCCTTTAACTTGAAATCTCCGTTCACTGTGGCCGACCATATCACTCGATCATCTTCTCTACCCAGACTCACCACCTCCTCCATTTGGAGTATTACATCAGGCAAGTGCACTCTAATATTATGGGGTACACTCCACTGCCTATTCTCTATCATGTTTGCAACTGTGGAGTTAATATTGCATGTGGAGTCATAAAGTAGAGATTGGGGAAAGAATTTCTTCAAAATACCTGCTGGATGCCACGGGTCCAACCAGAATTTAGTGTCACTTCCGTTCCCTATTTGATGAATTGCAATGGCAGCAGCTTGTACTCTATCCTTCATAAGGTTTCTCCACACCCATGAACAATCACTGGGTATTTTCAATTGCCAAAAATTCCTCCCCTTGATCAGATTTCTCTTCACCCACTCTACCCATAGTGTCTCCTTATTGCTGATAATGCTCCATATGTGTTTGAGGTTAGGCTGTGTGATTTAAAATCGATATTCCCCGATGCCTAATTCACCTTCTTCATACGGGTAACATATATCCTCCCAGCCAAGTAATGCATGAGATGTATTTCCATCAGGTCCATTCCATAAGAAATTCCTTAACAGCTTATTGATATCATCAATTGTCTTCTGAGGTAGCACAAATGACGAAAACCAATAAGTACTAAGATTGTTCAGCACCGCTTTTATCAGTTGCAATATTCCTGCATAGGACAGTGCTTTCCCTTTCCAGCTTTGTATCCTCTTGCTCACCTTCTCTATTAATGGGCCGCAATCCTTGGCTGTGAGCCTAGTGGTTATCAAAGGCAGCCCTAGGTATTTGACTGGCAACCTCCCTTTTGTGAAATGAATAACTCCCTGAATCTGTTCACATGTATCTTTATCCATCCCTGCAAAGAATATATTACTTTTCTCCATGTTTACCTGTAGTCCCAAGATTTCTGTTTGAGTTTTACGCAACACATCATTTAGACTATGGGGACATCTCGAACATCTCCATGCATAAATGCTATCAGATCATCTGCAAATGACAGGTGTGTAATAATAGGATTTTTGCATTTGTAATGAAGTGTAAATCCCCTATCCTGTACCTTTCTCATCATCATCTATGAAAACAATTCCATCACCACCACAAACAAGTAAGGTGACATAGGATCACCTTGTCTAATCCCTCTTCTGCCCTTAAAGTACCTATATGGAGCCCCATTCAACATAATAGAATACCTTGGTGTCTGAATACATACCATGATCCATTTTATGAACTGTATAGGTAATCCGATGCTGAGTAATGCAAATTCCACTGCCTCCCATCTAACAGAATCATAAGCTTTCCTAAGATCAATCTTAGCTGCACACCTTGGTGGCCCCGAATCTCTATGATAATTGTGCAACAGTTCCTGTGATAGCAGAATATTATCTTGTATGCTTCTCCCGAAATAAATCGGTGATTCAAAGACACTACGTGGTATGAAATCTTTCATCCTTCTTGTCAAAATCTTTGTGATGCATTTATAAACCACACCACAGCACGCAATGGGTCTATAATCACTCAAAGAAGCTGGTGTATTTACCTTTGGCACTAGTGTAATACATGTGGCATTGACTTCCTGCAGCATCATGCCAGACCTGAAAAAATTTCGAATTGCTTTTACAAAATCTTCTCCCACTATCCTCCATGCAGCTTTAAAGAATAATGATGTAAATCCATCTCCCCCTGGGGCTTTGTCACTATCTATATTAGATAGGCACTCTGTTATCTCATCCCTTGTAATCTCTTTGATCAGCTCATTTCCTTGCTCTTGATCTATCTGGGGCATTTGTATATTCGAATACATAGAGAAGTCCAACTCCTCTAAGTGATCTGGGCAGTACAAATCCTTATAATATTTTACACACTCTTCCCCTATTTCATTAACATCATCCAGTATCTGACCCCTGCTATCCTTTACACACCTGATTTTATTTACCCCTCTCCTCGCCTTCACTGAATTGAAGAAATATTTGGTGTTATTATCTCCAAGTACAATCACATTATCTCTAGACTTCTGTTTTTGCACCGACTCCTCTGCTACTGATTCCTTTACCAAAGTTCTAATAGTGTTTCTCTCCTTATAAATTAGTTCACTATTCATGGGGGCTGTTTGTAACTCCTTTTGAACCTCCTCTAGCTCCTTCCTCGTTTTTATTATCCTCTCATTTACATTGCCCACCTTTGTCCTGTTCCACTGTATGAGTTCTGCCTTCACATGTTTCAGCTTCTTCATGATTGTATACATAGGATTCCCAACCACTCTCGTGCTCCATGCCTTATTTACCACTTCTAGAAACCCATCTTCATAAATCCAGAAGTTAAAGAACCTAAAAGATCTTTTGCTTTGCCCTTTTTGAAGGCACGAGTTCACCACCATAGCCGAATGATCATAAGTTGCCCCTGGACTTATGAACTCTACCTCCGAATCTGGGTACTTATTCATCTACTCAATGTTCACCATTACTCTATCAAGCTTCCTCCACTTCCTGTTCACTTGTTTATTACTCCATGTCAGCATGTCCCCCTTGAACTTTAAATCTACTATTCTAGCCATATTGGTACAAAGCAGTAATTCCTGAAAGTGATATGGCCTCGTAGGCTCACCCACAACTCTCTCCTGTGAATTAAGAATCGAATTGTAATCCCCTAGCATTATCCATGGCGTTTGTATATTACAAGACAAATCCATTATCTGACTCCACAGTTCTCTTCTCGTCCATCCTTCTGTACTCCCATATACCATAGTCACCGTAAAAATATCTCCACTCATTACAGTAACCTCCATAGTAATACATTGCATTTCAGTTCTTATATTGCTTACCTCACATTCCTTTCCGTTCCAGCACACCCATATTCTTCCGAGATCACTGTGATTGTAATTATGCGTTACTTCCCATCCAGGGCACACCCTATTCATAACAAAGTCCACATTTTTTTGTTTAACCTTAGTCTCTACTATCCCCATCAGACTCAAGTTATTCTTTCTAATTAATTCTCTGATTTCTGCCTGCTTGAACTTCTTATTCAGCCCCCTTATATTCCAACACCCTAAATTGATCATCATTTACCACTTCTTTTGGGATTAGAGTGATCGTACTTGGCGACCACTATGTTTGTTTTAGCAGAACTCGTCATCTTGACTCCTAAATTCTGTTTCATACTCACCTCTTTGGTGTTCCTTTCTCTCTTTGGCTATAGAACATGTCATTTGAGGTATTTGGCCTAGAATAGGCTTGTATCTTGAAAAAGCGATACAAACATGAGTTTTGTATATTTTTTATTACTTAATTTGACACAACTGAAGCATTACGAGAGAATAAAAATGCATATTTTGGAACTGATCAATTAAAATGAATGCAAAACATTTGATTGAATGCATCTACTAGTGAAATTGTATTAGAATGAATGCAAAATACTTGATTGATTGAATTAACTCATCTACAAGCGAGATTGTATTAAAATGAATGCAAAACACTTGATTGAATGCATCTATGAGTGAACTTGCATTAGAATGAATTAAAAACACTTGATTGAATGCATCTACGTGGAAGATTGCATTAGAATAAATGCAAACCACTTGATTGATTGAATGAACGCGTCTACAAGCGAGCTTGCGATAGAATGAATGCAAAACACTTGATTGAATGCATCTACGTTTGAGCTTGCATTAGAATGAATGCAAAACACTTGATTGAATACATCTATGTGTGAGCTTGCATTAGTATGAATGCAAAACATTCAGTCCATGTCTTGTAAAGGGTTGAGTTGAGTCTTTGGTCTTTGAAGCCTTGTAGTGTTTCTAGTGCTTTTGAGTTTTTGGACCCCTAAGTTGACTTTAACTGTTGACTTTTACCTTTGATTGTTGACTTTAACCGGTGTCTTTTCGGCACTTTTTCTCAGTTGTCCCATAAGGTCCCTTTTAGTCTCCTTTTGGCTCTAAATCACGCCATTTGAGGTATTTGGTCCAGAAAAGGCTTCTATCCTAAAAAACGATAAAAACATGTGATTTGTACATTATTGATTATATAATTTTACATAATTGAAGCACTACAAGAGGATAAAAACTCATGTTTGAAAACTGATCAATTAGAATGAATGCAAAACACTTGATTGAATATATTTACTTGTGAACTTGCTTACAAAAAAAAATATGCATTAGAATGAATGCAAAATACTTGATTAAAAGCATCGATGTGTGAGATTATATTTGAATAATGCAAAGCGTGGAGTCTTTCTCTTGCAAAGGGTTGAGTCCTTGGTCCTTGAAGCCTTGGAGTGTTTCCTGAACTGTTGAATTTTTAGACCCTTGAGTTGTCTTTGAACTTTAACCGTTGGCTTTGACTTTGACTTGTGACTTTTCAGCAGTTTTCTTAGTTGTCCCATAAGGTCCCTTTTAGGCTCTTCTCGGCGCTAGATCATGTCAGTTGAGGTATTTGGTCCAGAATAGGCTTGTATACTCTAAAAGCGATAAAAACATGAGTTTTGTACATTATTGATTATATAATTTTGCATAATTGAAGCATTACAAGAGGATAAAAACACATACTTTGGATATGATCAATTAGAATGAATGCAAAACACTTGATTGATTGAATGAATGCAAAAAACTTGATTGAATGCATCCACTAGTGGACTTTGCATTCGAAACTCTTGATTGATTCAATTAACTCATCTACAAGCAAGATTGTATAAGAATCAATGCAAAACACTTGATTGAATGCATCTATGTGTGAACTTGCATTAGAATGAATTAAAAACACTTGATTGAATACGTCTACGTGCAAGATTGCATTTGAATAGTAAACCACTTAATTGATTGAATGAACGCATCTACAAGCGAGCTTGCAATAGAATGAATGCAAAACATTTGACTGAATGCATCAACGTCTGAGCTTGCATTAGAATTAATGCAAAACACTTGATTGAATACATCTATGTGTGAGCTTGCATTAGTATGAATGCAAAACATTGAGTCCTTGTCTTGTAAAGGGTTGAGTTCAGTCTTTGGTCTTTGAAGCCTTGTAGTGTTTCCTGAGCTTTTGAGTTTTTGGACCCCTAAGTTGACTTTAACCGTTGACTTTTACCTTTGATTTTTGACTTTAACCGTTGTCTTTTTGGCAATTTTTCTCAGTTGTCCCATAAGGTCCTTTTTAGTCTCCTTTTGGCTTTATATCACGTCATTTGAGGTATTTGGTCCAGAATAGGGTTCTATCCTAAAAAACGATAAAAACATGAGTTTTGTACATTATTGATTATATAGTTTTACATAAATGAATCACTACAAGAGGATTAAAATGCATGTTTGAGAACTGATCAATTCGATTGAATGCAAAACACTTGATTGAATGTATTTACTTGTGAACTTGCTGATAAATAAAATAAATAAATTGCATTAGAATGAATGCAAAATACTTGATTGATGGAATTAACGTATCTACAAGCGAGCTTAAAATAGAATGAATGCAAAACACTTGAATGAATGCATCGATGTGTGAGCTTGTATTAGAATAATTTAAAACGAGGAGTCTTTGTTTTGCAAAGGGTTGAGTCCTTGGTCCTTGAAGCCTTGGACTTAACTGTTGAATTTTTGGACCCTTGAGTTGTCTCTGAACTTTAACCGTTGGCTTTGACTTTGACTGGTGACTTTTCAGCAGTTTTTCTCAGTTGTCCCATAAGGTCCCTTTTAGGCTCTTTTTGGCTCTATATCACGTCATTTTAGGTATTTGGTCCAGAATAGGCTTGTATCCTGAAAAAGCGATAAAAACATGAGTTTTGTACATTATTGATTATATAATTTGACATAATTGAATAATTACAAGAGGATAAAAACGCATATTTTTTATCTGATGAATTAGAATGAACACAAAACACTTAATTGATTGAATGAATGCAAAACACTTGATTGAATGCTTCTACTAGTGAACTTGCATTTGAATGAATGCGAAACACTTGATTGATTAAATTAACTCATCAACAAGCGAGATTGTATTAGAATGATTGCAAAACACCTGATTGAATGCATCTATGTGTGAACCTGCATTAGAATGAATTAAAAACACTTGCATGTACGTGCAAGATTGCATTAGAATGAATGCAAACCACTTGATTGATTGAATGAACGCGTCTACAAGCGAGCTTGCAATAGAATGAATGCAAACCACTTGATTGATTGAATGAACGCGTCTACAAGCGAGCTTGGAATAGAATGAATGCAAAACACTTGACAGAATGCATATACGTTTGAGCTTGCATTAGAATGAATGCAAAACACTTGATTGAATACATCTACGTGTGAGCTTTAATTAGTATGAATGCAAAACATTGAGTCCTTGTCTTGTAAAAGGTTTACTTGTGTCTTTGTTCTTTGAAGCCTTGTAGTGTTTCCTGAGCTTTTGAATTTTTAGATCCATAAATTGACTTTAACTGTTGACTTTTACCTTTGATTGTTGACTTTTACCTTTGATTGTTGACTTTGACTTTGATTGTTGACTTTAACCGTTGTCTTTTTGGCACTTTTTCTCAGTTGTCCTATAACGTCCCTTTTAATCTCCTTTTGGCTCTAGATCGCATCATTTGAGGTATTTGGTCCAGAATAGGCTTCTATCCTAAAAAATGATAATAACATGAGTTTTGTACATTATTGATTATATAATTTTACATAATTTAAGCATTACAAGAGGATAAAAACGCATATTTGAGAACAGATCAATTAGAATAAATGCAAAACACTTGACTGAATGTATTTACTTATGAACTTGCTGCCCAAAAAAAAAAAAAACTTGCATTAGAATGAATGCAAAACACTTGATTGATGGAATTAACGCATCTACAAGCGAGCTTACAATAGAATGAATGCAAAACACTTGATTAAATGCATCGATGTGTGAGATTGTATTTGAATAATGCAAAACGTGGAGTCTTTGTCTTGCAAATGGTTGAGTCCTTGGTCCTAGAAGCCATGAAGTATTTCCTGAACTGTTGAATTTTTGGACCCTTGAGTTGTTTTTGAACTTTAACCGTTGGCTTTGACTTTGACTGTTGACTTTGACTGGTGACTTTTCAGCAGTTTTTCTCAGTTGTCCCATAAGGTCCCTTTTTGGCTCTAGATCACGTCATTTGAGGTATTGTATTTGGTCCAGAATAGGCTTGTATCCTGAAATAGTTATAAAAACATGAGTTTTGTATATTATTGATTATATATAATTTGACATAATTGAAGCATTACAAGAGGATAAAAACGCATATTTTTTATCTGATCAATTAGAATGAATGCAAAACACTTGATTGAATGCATCTACTAGTTAACTTTCATTAGAATGAATGCAAAACACTTGATTGATTGAATTAACTCATCTACAAGCGAGATTGTATAAGAATGAATGCAAAACACTTGATTGAATGCATCTATGTGTGAACTTGCATTAGAATGAATTAAAATCACTTGATTGAGTGCATCTACGTGCAAGATTGCATTTGAATGAAAGTAAACCACTTGATTGATTGAATGAATGAGTTAACAAACGAGCTTATGAGTTTTTGGACCACTAAGTTGACTTTAATTGTTGACCTTGTTGACTATAATTGTTGTCTTTTTGGCACTTTTTCTCAGTTGTCCCATAAGGTCACTTTTAGTCTCCTTTTGGCTCTAGATCACGTCATTTGAGCTATTTGGTCCAGAATAGGCTTCTATACTAAAAAATGATAAGAACATGAGTTCTTCTGTACATTATCGATTATATAATTTTACATAATTGAAGCACTACAAGACGATAAAAACACATGTTTCAGAACAGATCAATTAGAATGAATGCAAAACACTTGATTGAAAGTATTTACTTGTGGACTTGTTGATAAAAAAAAAAAAAAACTTGTATTAGAATGAAAGCAAAACACTTGATTGATGGAATTAACGCATCTACAAGCGAGCTGAAAATAGAATAAAGGAAAAACACTTGATTAAATGCATCGATGTGTGAGCCTGTATTAGAATAATGCAAAACGTGGAGTTTTGTCTTGCAAAGGGTTGACTCCTTGGTCCTTGAAGCCTTGGAGTGTTTTCTGAACTGTTGAATTTTTGGACACTTAAGTTGTCTTTGAACTTTAACCGTTGGCTTTGACTTTGATTGTCGACTTTCACTGGTGACTTTTCAGCAGTTTTTCTCAGTTGTCCCGTAAGGTCCCTTTTAGTCTCTTTTTGGCTCTAGATGATGTCATTTGAGATATTTGGTCCAGAATAGGCTTGCATCCTGAAAAGGAGAGAAAAACATGAGTTTTGTACATTATTGATTATATAATTTGACATAATTGAAGCATTAGAAGAGGATAAAAACGCATATTTTTTTATCTGATTAATTAGAATGAATGCAAAACACCTGATTGATTGAATGAATGGTAAAACACTTTATTGAATGCATCTACTAGTGAACTTGCATTAAAATGAATGCAAAACACTTGATTGATTGAATAAACTCATAAACAAGCGAGATTGTATTAGAACGAATGCAAAACACTTGATTGAATGCATCTATGTGTGAATGAATTCAAAACACTTGATTGAATGCATCTACTAAAGAACTTGCATTAGAATGAATGCAAAACACTTTATTGAATGAATTAACTCATCTACAAGCGAGATTGTATTAGAATGAATGTAAAACTCCTGATTGAATGCATCTATGTGTCAACTTGCATTAGAATTAATTAAAAACACTTGATTGAATGCATCTACGTGCAAGATTTCATTAGGTTGAATGCAAACCACTTAATTGATTGAATGAACGCGTCATATAAGCGGGATTGCAAAAGAATGAATGCAAAACACTTGACTGAATGCATCTACCTTTGAGCTTGCATTAGAATGAATGCAAAGCACTTGATTGAATACATCTATGTGTGAGCTTGCATTAGTATGAACGCAAAACATTGAGTCCTTGTCTTGTAAAATGTTGAGTTGAGTCTTTGGTCTTTGAAACCTTGTAGTGTTTCATGTGCTTTTGAGTTTTTGTACCCCTAAGTTGACTTTAACTGTTGACTTTTACCTTTGATTGTTGACTTTAACCGTTGTTTTTTGGGCACTTTTTCTCAGTTGTCCCATAAGGTCCCTTTTAGACTCCTTTTGGCTCTAGATCAAGTCATTTGAGGTATTTGGTCCAGAATAGGCTTCTATCCTAAAAAACGATAAAAACATGTGATTTGTACATTATTGATTATATAATTTTACATAATTGAAGCACTACAAGAGGATAAAAATGCATGTTTGAAAACTGATCAATTAGAATGAATGAAAAACATATGATTGAATGTATTTACTTGTGAACCTACTTAAAAAAAAAAAAATTGCATTAGAATGAATGCAAAACACTTGTTTAAATGTATCGATGTGTGAGATTATATTTGAATAATGCAAAACGTGGAGTCTTTGTCTTGCAAAGGGTTGAGTCCTTGGTCCTTGAAGCTTAGAGTGTTTCCTGAACTGTTGAATTTTTGGACCCTTGAGTTGTCTTTAACTTTAACCGTTGGCTTTGACTTTGACTTGTGACTTTTCAGCAGTTTTTCTCAGTTGTCCCATAAGGTCCCTTTTAGGCTCTTTTCGGCTCTAGATAATGTCAGTTGAGGTATTTGGTCCAGAATAGGCTTGTATACTCTAAAAACGATAAAAACATGAGTTTTGTACATTATTGATTATATAATTTTGCTTAATTGAAGCATTACAAAAGGATAAAAACACATACTTTGGATTTGATCAATTAGAATGAATGCAAAACACATGATTGATTAAATGAATGCAAAACACTTGATTGAATGCGAAACTCTTGATTGATTGAATTAACTCATCTACAAGCGAGATTGTATAAGAATGAAGGCAAAACACTTGATTAAATGCATCTATGTGTGAACTTGCATTAGAATGAATTAAAAATAGTTGATTGAATGCATCTACGTGCAAGATTGCATTTGAATAGTAAACCACTTAATTGATTGAATGAACGTGTCTACAAGCGAGCTTGCAATAGAATGAATGCAAAACATTTGACTGAATGCATCAACGTCTAGCTTGCATTAGAATTAATGCAAAACACTTGATTGAATACATCTACGTGTGAGCTTGCATTAGTATGAATGCAAAACATTGAGTCCTTGTCATGTAAAGGGTTGAGTTGAGTCTTTGGTCTTTGAAGCCTTGTATTGTTTCCCGAGCTTTTGAGTTTTTGGACCCCTAAGTTGACTATAACCGTTGACTTTTATCTTTGATTTTTGACTTTAACCGTTGTCTTTTTGGCAATTTTTCTCAGTTGTCCCATAATGTCCTTTTTAGTCTCCTTTTGGCTTTATATCACGTCATTTGAGGTATTTGGTCCAGAATAGGGTTCTATCCTAAAAAACGATAAAAACATGAGTTTTGTACATTATTGATTATATAATTTTACATAATTGAATCACTACAAGAGGATAAAAACGCATGTTTGAGAACTGATCAATTAGAATGAATGCAAAACACTTGATTGATGGAATTAACACATCTACAAGCGAGCTTAAAATAGAATGAATGCAAAACACTTGATTGAATGCATCGATGTGTGAGCTTGTATTAGAATAATGCAAAATGAGGAGTCTTTGTTTTGCAAAGGGTTGAGTCCTTGGTCCTTGATGCCTTGGAATGTTTCCTTAACTATTGAATTTTTGGACCCTTGAGTTGTCTCTGAACTTTAACCGTTGGCTTTGACTTTGATTGGTGACTTTTCAACAGTTTTTCTCAGTTGTCCCATAAGATCCCTTTTAGGTTATTTTTGGCTCTAGATCACGTCATTTTAGGTATTTGTTCCAGAATAGGCTTGTATCCTGAAAAAACGATAAAAACATGAGTTTTGTACTTTATTGATTATATAATTTGACATAATTGAATCATTACAAGAGGATAAAAACATATTTTTATCTGATAAATTAGAATGAACGCAAAACACTTGATTGATTGAATGAATGCAAAACACTTGATTGATTAAATTAACTCATCAACAAGCGAGATTGTATTAGAATGATTGCAAAACACCTGATTGAATGCATCTATGTGTGAACCTGCATTAGAATGAATTAAAAACACTTGTATCTACGTGCAAGATTGCATTAGAATGAATGCAAACCACTTGATTGATTGAATGAACGCGTCTACAAGCGAGCTTGCAATAGAATGAAAGCAAACCACTTGATTGATTGAATGAACGCGTCTACAAGCAAGCTTGGAATAGAATGAATGCAAAACACTTGACAAAATGCATCTACGTTTGAGCTTGCATTTTAATGAATGCAAAACACTTGATTGAATACATCTACGTGTGAGCTTGAATTAGTATGAATGCAAAACATTGAGTCCTTGTCTTGTAAAAGGTTTACTTGTGTCTTTGGTCTTTCCAGCCTTGTAGTCCTATGCTTTTGAATTTTTGGATCCCTAAATTGACTTTAACTGTTGATATTTACCTTTGATTGTTGACTTTTACCTTTGATTGTTGACTTTGACTTTTACTCTGATTGTTGACTTTAACCGTTGTCTTTCTGGCACTTTTTCTCAGTTGTCCAATAACGTCCCTTTTAATCTCCTTTTCGCTCTAGATCGCATCATTTGAGGTATTTGGTCCAAAATAGGCTTCTATCCTAAAAAACGATAAGAACATGAGTTTTGTACATTATTGATTATATAATTTTACATAATTTAAGCATTACAAGAGGATAAAAACGCATATTTGAAAACTAGTCAATTAGAATGAATGCAAAACACTTGACTGAATGTATTTACTTATGAACTTGTTGCCCAAAAAAAAAACTTGCATTAGAATGAATGCAAAACACTTGATTGATGGAATTAACGCATCTACAAGTGAGCTTATAATAGAATGAATGCAAAACACTTGATTAAATGCATCGATGTGTGAGATTGTATTTGAATAATGCAAAACGTGGAGTCTTTGTCTTGCAAAAGGTTGAGTCCTTGGTCCTAGAAGCCATGAAGTGTTTCCTAAACTGTTGAATTTTTGGACCCTTGAGTTGTTTTTGAACTTTAACCGTTGGCTTTGACTTTGACTGGTGACTTTTCAGCTGTTTTTCTCAGTTGTCCCATAAGGTCCCTTTTTGGCTCTAGATCACGTCATTTGAGGTATTGTATTTGGTCCAGAATAGGCTTGTATCTTGAAAAAACTATAAAAACATGAGTTTTTTATATTATTGATTATATATAATTTGACATAATTGAAGCATTACAAGAGGATAAAAACGCATATTTTTATCTGATCAATTAGAATGAATGCAAACCACTTGATTGAATGCATCTACTAGTTAACTTTCATTAGAATTATATGTAAGAATGTAACAGGCTGATACTTTTCATTTATAATAAAAAGGGGTAGGGGACCCCGTTAACAACCTCGCTTTCCAATAAAAAAAAAAAACTTTTATTAGAATGAATTCAAAACACTTGTTTGATTGAATTAACTCATCTACAAGCGAGATTGTATAAGAATGAATGTAAAACACTTGATTGAATGCATCTATGTGTGAACTTGCATTAGAATGAATTAAAATCACTTGATTGAGTGCATCTACGTGCAAGACTGCATTTGAATGAAAGTAAACCACTTGATTGATTGAATGAACGAGTCAACAAACGAGCTTGCAATAGAATGAATGCAAAACACTTAACTGAATGCATCTACGTTTGAGCTTGCATTAGAATAAATGTAAAACACTTGATTGAATGCATCTACGTGTGAGCTTGCATTTGTCTAAATGCAAAACATTGAGTCCTTGTCTTGTAAAGGGTTGAGTTGAGTCTTTGGTCTTTGATGCCTTGTAGTGTTTCCTGAGCTTCTGAGTTTTTGGAGCACTAAGTTGACTTTAACTGTTGATTTTTACCTTTGATTGTTGACTATAACCGTTGTCTTTTTGGCACTTTTTCTCAGTTGTCCCATAAGGTCCCTTTTAGTCTCCTTTTGGCTCTAGATCACGTCGTTTGAGCTATTTTGTCCAGAATAGGCTTCTATCCTAAAAAATGATAAGGACATGAGTTCTTCTGTACATTATAGATTATATAATTTTACATAATTGAAGCACTACAAGAGGATAAAAACACATGTTTCAGAACAGATCAATTAGAATGAATGCAAAACACATGATTGAATGTATTTACTTGTGAACTTGCTGATAAAAAAAAAAAAAAAAAAAAAAAAAAAACTTGTATTAGAATGAATGCAAAACACTTGATTGGTGGAATTAACGCATCTACAAGCGAGCTTAAAATAGAATGAAGGCAAAACACTTGATTAAATGCATTGATGTGTGAGCTTGTATTAGAATAATGCAAAACGTGGAGTCTTTGTCTTGCAAAGGGTTGAGTCCTTGGTCCTTGAAGCCTTAGGGTGTTTTCTGAACTGTTTAATTTTTGGACACTTAAGTTGTGTTTGAACTTTAACCGTTGTCTTTGACTTTGACTGTTGACTTTGACTGGTGACTTTTCAGCAGTTTTTGTCAGTTGTCCCTTAAGGTCCCTTTTAGTCTCTTTTTGGCTCTAGATGACGTCATTTGAGGTATTTGGTCCAGAATAGGCTTGTATCCTGAAAAGGCGATAAAAACATGAGTTTTGTACATTATTGATTATATAATTTGACATAATTGAAGCATTACAAGAGGATAAAAATACATATTTTTTATCTGATCAATTAGAATGAATGCAAAACACTTGATTGATTGAATGAATGTAAAACACTTGATTGAATGCATCTACTAGTGAACTTGCATTAGAATGAATGCAAAACACCTGATTGAATGAATTAACGCATCTACAAGCGAGATTGTATTAGAATGAATGTAAAACACCTGATTGAATGCATCTATGTGTCAACTTGCATTAGAAAAGAAATACCGCATTGGAGAGCAGGTGGTTCAGCTGATTGTCAAGGACGCAAAGATTAAGCTGCTGAGTATTGAACTAAAGATGGATGAGGGGACCGATAGAATTAGATTTATGGAACAGTGGAACCTTGATGTCCAAGTCAGAACAAATGAAACTATAAGGTGTAAATGGGAGAGGTCAGACCAAGGTATCACGATCTTAAATCGATGGTACGCAAAGGCATTATCTTGGTGGAGTGAAGCGGCGATGGTAATGACCATGAAGGGATTTGTTTATCACGGTAGCAAAAGGGAGATCGAAGTTTAGCTCTATTGGTCTCATTGAACTGGAAGGGGTATACAAGGGGTTAAGGCTGGCACAGCAGCAAGGATGCAGCAGAATAGAAGCAAGAACAGATTCAACCAACGTCATCTCGATCATAAAAAAAGTGGAGTAAAGTCCCTTGGCTAGCAAGGATATTGTTGGCAGATATGTTAGCAATAATAGACAATTTGGATATGTTTGAGATTAAACATATTTATAGGGAATGTAATAAGTTAGCAGATGCTTTAGCTTGTAATATTCCGTTTGTTAGTTTCATAGAAGTTACCCCTAGCTCATTTTCTGAGGATATAAAGAAAATTGTATACGATGATGCTAGGGGAAAAACTTATATTCGATTGTAACTTTCAAACTTTTATTTGATTATTAATGAGAAGGGGTAAGGGACCCCGTTAACAACCTCGCTTGCTGATAAAAAAAAAAAACTTGCATTAGAATGAATTAAAAACACTTGATTGAATGCATCTACGTGCAAGATTGCATTAGATTGAATGCAAACCACTTGATTGATTGAATGAACGCGTCTACAAGCGGGCTTGCAATAGAATGAATGCAAAACACTTGACTGAATGCATCTACGTTTGGGCTTGTATTAGAATGAATGCAAAACACTTGATTGAATACATCTATGTGTGAGCTTGCATTAGTATGAATGCAAAACATTGAGTCCTTGTCTTGTAAAAGGTTGAGTTGAGTCTTTTGTCTTTGAAACCTTGTAGTGTTTCATGTGCTTTTGTGTTTTTGTACCCGTAAGTTGACTTTAACTGTTGACTTTTACCTTTGATTGTTGACTTTAACCGTTGTTTTTTGGGCACTTTTTCTCCGTTGTCCCATAAGGTCTCCTTTAGTCTCCTTTTGGCTCTAGATCACGTCATTTGAGGTATTTGGTCCAGCATAGGCTTCTATCCTAAAAAACGATAAGAACATGAGTTTTGTACATTATTGATTATATAATTTTACATAATTAAAGCACTACAAGAGGATAAAAACGTATGTTTGAGAACTGATCAATTAGAATGAATGCAAAACACTTGTGAACTTGATGATAAAAAAAAAAAAAAAAAAAAAAAAAAAAAAAAACTTGCATTAGAATGAATGCAAAACACTTGATTAATGGAATTAACACATCTACAAGCGATCTTATAATAGAATGAATACAAAACACTTGAAATTTATCGATGTGTGAGATTGTATTAGAATAATGCAAAATGTGGAGTCTTTGTCTTGGAAAGGGTTGAGTCCTTGGTCCTTGAAACCTTGGAGTGTTTCATGAACTGTTGAATTTTTGGACCCTTGAGTTGTCTTTGAACTTTAACTGTTGGCTTTGACTTTGACTTGTGATTTTTCGGCAGTTTTTCTTAGTTGTCCCATAAGGTCCCTTTTAGGCTCTTTTTGGCTTAAGATCACGTCATTTGAGGTATTTGGTCCAAAATAGGCTTGTATCCTGAAAAAGCAATAAAAACATGAGTTTTGTACATTATTGATTATATAATTTGACATAATTGAAGCATTACAAGAGGATAAAAACGCATATTTTGGATATGATCAATTAGAATGAATGCAAAACATTTGATTGAATGCATCTACTAGTGAACTTGTATAAGAATGAATGCAAAACACTTTTTAATTGAATTAACTTATCTACAAGCGAGATTGTATTAGAATGAATGCAAAACACTTGATTGAATGCATCTATGTGTCAACTGGCATTAGAATGAATTAAAAACACTTGATTGAATGCATCTATGTGCAAATTTGCATTAGATTGAATGTAAACCACTTGATTGATTGAATGAACGCGTCTACAAGCGATCTTGCAATAGAATGACTGCAAAACACTTGACTGAATGCATCTACGTTTGAGCTTGCATTAGAATGAATGCAAAACATTTGATTGAATACATCTACGTGCAAGCTTGCATTAGTATGAATGCAAAACATTGTGTCCTTGTCTTGTAAATGGTTGAGTTGAGTCTTTGGTCTTTGAAACCTTGTAGTGTTTCATGTGCTTTTGAGTTTTTGGACCCCTAAGTTGACTTTAACTGTTGACTTTTACCTTTGATTGTTGACTTTAACAGTTGTCTTTTGGGCACTTTTTCGAAGTTGTCCGATAAGGTCCCTTTTAGTCTCATTTTGGCTCTAAATCACATCATTTAAGGTATTTATGTCCAGAATTGGCTTCTATCCTAAAAAACGATATGAACATGAGTTTTGTACATTATTGATTATATAATTTTACATAATTGAAGCACTACAAGAGGATAAAAACGCATGTTTGAGAACTGAGCAATTAGAATGAATGCAAAACACTTGATTGAATGCATCTACTAGTAAACTTGCATTAGAATGAATGCAAAACACTTGATTGATTGAATTAACTCATCTACAAGCGAGATTGTATTAGAATGAATGCAAAACACATGATTGAATGCATTTATGTGTCAACTTGCATTAGAATGAATTAAAAACATTTGATTGAATGCATCTACGTGCAAGATTGTATTTGAATGAATGTAAACCACTTGATTGATTGAATGAACGCGTCTACAAGCGAGCTTGCAGTAGAATGAATGTAAAACACTTGACTGAATGCATCCACGTTTGAGCTTGCATTAGAATGAATGCAAAACACTTGATTGAATAGATCTACGTGTGAGCTTGCATTAGTATGAATGCAAAACATTGAGTCCATGTCTTATAAAGGTTTGAGTTGAGTCTTTAGTCGTTGAAGCCTTCTAGTGTTTCCTTAGCTTTTGAGTTTTTGGACCCCTATGTTGACTTTAACTATTGACTTTTACCTTTGATTGTTGACTTTAACCATTGTCTTTTCAGCACTTTTTCTAAGTTGTCCCATAAGGTCCCTTTTAGTCTTCTTTTGGCTCTAGATCACGTCATTTGAGGTATTTGGTCCAGAATAGGCTTCTATCCTAAAAAAGGATAAGAACATGAGTTCTTCTGTACATTATCGATTATATAATTTTACATAATTGATTGAATGTATTTACTTGTGAACTTGCTGATCAAATCTGGGTCAGTGTTAGCTGCTGCGCATTGGAAGTCCGACTACAGCAGCATTGATTTAATTGAGTTGCACGGTTTAGAACAAGGGCTCAGACTTGCAAAGGCCCATAATATCGGAAGAATAAAGGCCCAAACAGACTCACAAAGTGTGGTAGCCTTTATGAAAAAGGCCTACCCATGGGGAGCGTATTTTTTGATGGCAAGCATTCGAAGATTGGTAGCTGAGTTTGAGTACTTCGATATTGTACATGTGTTTAGAGAGTCCAATAGACTAGCAGATGCACTAGCTACTAATATACATGCAGTTAGTTGTATTGAGTTAATTCCTAGTTCCGTTGCAGAGGATGTAAAAAATATTATATTTGAGGATGCTGCAGGGAAGGAATACGTGAGAGAATGTAACTGGAACTAGATTCAAAGTTTATTTCATTTTAATAATATAGGGGTAAGGGACCTCTCAAAAACCCTGCTTCCCAATAAAAAAAAAAAAAAAAAAAAAAAAAAAAAAAAAATTTGTCGATAAAAAAAATATATATATATATATATATATATATATATATATATATATATATATATATATATATATATATATATATATATATATATATTAGAATGAATGCAAACCACTTGATTGATGGAATTAACGCATCTACAAGCGAGCTTAAAATAGAATGAAGGCAAAACACTTGATTAAATGCATCGATGTGTGAGCTTGTATTAGAATAATGCAAAACGTGGAGTCTTTGTCTCGCAAAGGGTTGAGTCCTTGATCCTTGAAGCCTTGGAGTGTTTTCTGAACCATTGAATTTTTGGACACTTAAGTTATCTTTGAACTTTAACCGTTGGCTTTGACTTTGACTTGTGACTTTTCAGCTGTTTTTCTCAGTTGTCCCATAAGGTCCATTTTAGTCTCCTTTTGGCTCTAGATGACGTCATTTGAGGTATTTGGTCCAAAATAGGCTTGTATCCTGAAAAAGCGATAAAAACATGAGTTTTGTAAATTATTGATTATATAATTTGACATAATTGAAGCATTACAAGAGGCTAAAATCGCATATTATTTATCTGATCAATTAGAATGAATACAAAACACTTGATTGATTGAATGAATGGAAAACACTTGATTGATTGAATTAACTCATCTACAAGCGAGATTGTATAAGAATGAATGCAAAACTCTTGATTAAATGCATCTATGTGTGAACTTGCATTAGAGTGAATTATAAACACTTGATTGAATGCATCTACGTGCAAGATTGTATTTGAATGAATATAAACCACTTGATTGATTGAATGAACGTATCTACAAGCAAGCTTGCGAACTTGCAATAGAATGAATGCAAAACACTTGACTGAATGCATCTACGTTTGAGCTTGCATTAGAATGAATGCAAAACACATGATTGAATACATCTACGTGTGAGCTTGCATTACTATGAATGCAAAACATTGATTCCTTGTCTTGTAAAGGGTTGAGTTGAGTCTTTGGTCTTTGAAGCCTTGTAGTGTTTCCTGAGATTTTGAGTTTTTGGACTCCTAAGTTGACTTTAACTGTTGACTTTTACCTTTGATTGTTGACTTTAACCGTTGTCTTTTCAGCACTTTTTCTCAGTTGTCCCATAAGGTCCATTTTAGTCTCCTTTTGGATCTAGATCACGTCATTTGAGTTATTTGCTCTAGAATAGGCATCTATCCTAAAAAACGATAAGAACATGAGTTTCGTATATTATTGATTATATAATTTTACGTAATTGAAGCACTGCAAGATGATAAAAACGCATGTTTGAGAACTGATCAATTATAATGAATGCAAAATACTTGATTGAATATATTTTCTTGTGAACTTGATGATAAAAAAAAAAAAAAAAAAAAAAAAATTGCATTAGAATGAATGCAAAACACTTGATTGATGTAATTAACGCATCTACAAGCGAGCTTCCAATAGAATAAATGCAAAACACTTGATTAAATGCATCGATGTGTGAACATGAGTTAGAAGAATGCAAAACGTGGAGTCTTTGTCTTGCAAAGTGTTGAGTCCTTGGTCCTTGAAGCCTTGGAGTGTTTCCTGAACAGTTCAATTTTTGGACCCTTAAGTTGTCTTTAAACTTTAACCGTTGGCTTTGACTTTGACTGGTGACTTTTCAGAAGTTTTTCTCAGTTGTCCCAAAATGTCCCTTGTAGGCTCTTTTTGGCTCTAGATCACGTCATTTGAGGTATTTTGTCCAGAATAGGCTTGTAGCCGGAAAAAGCGATAAAAACATGTGTTTTGTACATTATTAATTATTTAATTTGACACAACTGAAGCATTACAAGAGAATAAAAATGCATATTTTGGAACTGATCAATTAGAATGATTGCAAAACACTTGATTGATTGAATTAACTCTTCTACAAGCGAGATTGTATTAGAATGAATGCAAAACACTTGATTGAATGCATCTATGTGTCAACTTGCATTAGAATGAATTAAAAACATTTCATTGAATGCAAACCACTTGATTGATTGAATGAATGTGTCTACAAGTGAGCTTTTAATAGAATGAATGCAAAACACTTGACTGAATGCATCTACGTTCGATCTTCCAGCATTAGAATGAATGCAAACCAATTGATTTACTGAATGAACGCGTCTTAAAGCGAGCTTGCATTAGTATGAATGCTAAACATGGAGTCCTTGTCCTGCAAAGGGTTCAGTTGAGTCCTTGTAGTGTTTCCTGAGCTATTAAGTTTTTGGACCCCTAAGTTAAGTTTGACCGTTGACATTTACCTTTGACTGTTGACTTTAACCGTTGTCTTTTAGGCACTTTTTCTCAGTTGTCCCATAAGGTCCCTTTAAGTCTTATTTTGGCAATAGATCACGTCATTTGAGGTATTTGGTCCAGAATAGGCTTGTATCTTGAAAAAGCGAAACAAACATGAGTTTTGTATATTTTTGATTATTTAATTTGAAACAACTGAAGCATTACAAGTGAATAAAAATGCATATTTTGGAACTGATCAATTAGAATGATTGCGAAACACTTGATTAATTGAATGAATGAAAAACACTTGATTGAATGCATCTACTTGTGAACTTGCATTAGAATGATTGCAAAACCCTTGATTGATTGAATTAACTCATCTACAAGCGAGATTGTATTAAAATGAATGCAAAACACTTGATTGAATGCATCTATGTGTGAATTTGGTTTAGAATGAATTAAAAACACTTGATTGAATGCATCTACTTGCAAGAAGATTGCATTAGAAAGAATGCAATCCACTTGATTGATTGAATGAACGCGTCTACAAGCGATCTTGCGATAGAATGAATGCAAAACCCTTGACTGAATGCATCTACGTTTGGGCTTGCATTAGAATGAATGTAAAACACTTGATTGAATACATCTACGTATGAGCTTGCATTAGTATGAATGCAAAACATTAATTCCTTGTCTTGTAAAGGGTTGAGTTGAGTCTTTGGTCTTTGAAGCCTTGTAGTGTTTCTGAGCTTTTGAGTTTTTGGACCAATAAATTGACTTTAACTTTTGACTTTTACCTTTGATTGTTGACTTTAACCGTTGTCTTTTCGGCACTTTTTCTCAGTTGTCACATAAGGTCCCTTTTAGTCTCCTTTTGGCTTTAGATCATGTCATTTGAGGTATTTGGTCCAGAATAGGCTTCTATCCTAAAAAAGGATAAAAACATGAGTTTGGTACATTATTGATTATTTAATTTTACATAATTGAAGCACTACAAGAGGATAAAAATGCATGTTTGAGAACTGATCAATTAGAATGAATGCAAAACACTTGATTGAATGTATTTACTTATGAACTTGCTGATAAAAAAAAAACTTGCATTAGAATGAATGAAAAACGCTTGATTGATGAAATTAACACATCTACAAGCGAGCTTAAAATGGAATGAATGTATAACACTTGATTAAATGCATCGATGTGTGAGCCTGTATTAGAATAATGCAAAATGTGGAGTCTTTGTCTTGTAAATGGTTGAGTCCTTGGTCATTGAAGCCTTGGAGTGTATCCTTAACTGTTGAATTTTTGGACCCTTGAGTTGCCTTTGAACTTTAACCGTTGGCTTTGACTTTGAGTGTTGACTTTAACTAGTGGCTTTTCAGCAGTTTTTCTCAGTTGTCCCATAAGTTCCCTTTTAGGCTCTTTTCGGCTCTAGATCATGTCATTTGAGGTATTTGGTCCAGAATAGGTTTGTATCTTGAAAGAGCGATAAAAACATGAGTTTTGTACATTATTGATTATATAATTTGACATAATTGAAGCATTACAAGAAGATAAAAATGCGTATATTTTATCTGATAATATAGAATGTATGCAAAACACTTGATTGAATGCATCTACTAGTGAACTTGCATTAGAATGAATGCAAAACACTTGATTGATTGAATTAAATAATCAACAAGCGAGATTGTATTAGAATGAATGCAAAACACTTGATTGAATGCATCTATGTGTTAACTTGCATTAGAATGAATTAAAACCACTTGATTGAATCCATCTACGTGCAAGATTGCATTATAATGAATGGAAACCACATGATTGATTGATTGAATGCGTCTACAAGTGAGCTTGCAATAGAAAGAATGCAAAACACTCGACTGAATGCGTCTACGTTTAAACTTGTAATATAATGAATGCAAAACACTTGATTGAATACATCTACGTGTGAGCTTGATTAGTATGAATGCAAAACATTGAGTCCTTGTCTTGTAAAAGTTTGACTTGAGTCTTTGGTCTTTGAAGCCTTATAGTGTTTCTTGAGCTTTTGAGTTTTTGGACCCCTAAGTTGACTTTAACTGTTGACTTTTACCATTGATTGTTTACTTTAACCGTTGTCTTTTTGGCATTTTTTTTCAGTTGTCTCATAAGGTCAGATTTAGTCTCCTTTTGGTTCTAGATCACGTCATTTTTTGTATTTCGTCTTGGATAGGCTTCTATCCTAAAAAGCGATAACCACATGAGTTTTGTACATTATTGATTATATAATTTTACATAATTGAAGCACTACACGAAGATAAAAACGCATGTTTGAGAATTGATCTATTAGAATGAATGCGAAACACTTGATTGAATGTATTTACTTGTAAACGTGCTGATAAAAAAAAAACTTGCATTAGAATGAATGCAAAACACTTGATTGATGGAGTTAACACATCTAAAAGCGAGCTTACAATAGAATGAATGCAAAACATTTGATTAAATGCATCGATGTGTGAGATTGTATTTGAATAATGCAAAATGTGGAGTTTTTGTCTTGCAAATGGTTGAGTCCTTGGTCCTTGAATCCTTGGAGTGTTTCCCCGAACTATTGAATTTTTGACCCTCGAAGTTGTCTTTGAACTTTAACCGTTGGCTTTGACTTTGACTGGTGACTTTTCAGTTGTTTTTCTCAGTTGTCCCATAAGGTCCCTTCTAGGATCTTTTTGGTTCTAGATCACGACATTTGACTTATTTGGTCCAGAATAGGCTTCTGTCATAAAAAACGATAAGAACATGAGTTTTGTACATTATTGATTTTATATTTTTACATAATTGATGCACTACAAGAGGATAAAAACGCATGTTTGAGAACTGGTCAGTTAGAATGAATTTAAAACACTTGATTGAATGTATTTACATATGAACTTGCCGATAAAAAAAAAACAAAAAAACTTGCATTAGAATGAATGAAAAACACTTGATTGATAGGATTAACACATCTACAAGCGAGCTTACAATAGAATGAATGCAATACACTTGATTAAATGCATCGATGTGTGTGCTTGTATTAGAATAATGCAAAACGTGGAGTCTTTGTTTTGCAAAGAGTTAAGTCCTTGGTCCTTGAAGCCTTGGAGTGTTTCCTGAACTGTTGAATTTTTGGACCATTGAGTTGTCTTTGAACTTTAACTGTTGGCTTTGACTTTGACTGGTGACTTTTCAGCAGATTTTCTCAGTTGTCCCATAAGGTCCCTTGAAGATTCTTTTCGGCTCTAGATCATGTCATTTGAGGTATTTGGTCTCGAATAGGCTTGCATATTTAAAAAGCGATAAAAACATGAGTTTTGTACATTATTGATTATATAATTTGACATAATTGAAGCATAACAAGAGGATAAAAACGCATATTTTGGATCTGATCAATTAGAATGAATGCAAAACGCTTAATTGATTGAATGAATGCAAAACACTTGATTGAATGCATCTACTAGTGAACTTGCATTAGAATGAATGCAAAAGACTTGATTGATTGAATTAACTCATCTACAAGCGAGATTCTATTAGAATGAATTCAAAACAGTTGATTGAATGCATCTTTGTGTCAACTTACATTAGAATGAATTAAAAGCACTTGATTGAATGCATCTACGTGCCAGATTGCATTAGAAAGAATGCAAACCACTTGATTGATTGAATGAACTTTTTACAAGCGATTAGAATGAATGGAAAACACTTGTGAATGCATCAACGCTTTGAGCTTTTTAGAATAAAGGCAAAACACTAGATTGAATACATCTACGGTGAGCTTTTAGTATGAATGCTAAACATTAAGTCCTTGTCTTGTAAAGGGTTGAGTTGAGTTTTGGTCTTTGAAGCCTTTGGTGTTTCCGAGCTTTTGAGTTTTGGACCCTAAAATGACTTTAAATTACATTACCTTTGATTGTTTACTTTAACCGCTATCTTTTTGGCACTTTTTCATTTGTCACATAAGGTCCCTTTTAGTGTCCTTTTGCCTCTAGATCACATCATTTGAGGTATTTGGTCCAGAATAGGCTTCTATCCTAAAAAACGATAAGAAAATGAGTTTTGTACATTATTGATTATATAATTTTACATAATTGAAGCACTACAAGAGGATAAAAACACATGTTTCAGAACTGATCAATTAGAATGAATGCAAAACACTTGATTTAATTTATTTACTTGTGAACTTACTGACCAAAAAAAAAAAAAAAAAAACTTGCATTAGAATGAATGCAAAACACTTGAATGAATACATCTACGTGTGAGCTTGCATTAGTATGAATGCAAAACATTGAGTCCTTGTCTTGTATAGGGTTGAGTTGAGTCTTTAGTCTTTGAAGCCTTATAGTGTTTCATGAGCTTTTTTGGACCCTTGGACCCCTTTTGACTTTAACTTTTTTGCCTTTGATTGTTTACTTTAACCGTCTTTTTTTCGCACTTTTCTCAGTTGTCCCATAAGGTTCCTTTTAGGTTCTTTTGGCTCTAGATCATGTCATTTGAGTTATTTGGTCCGCATTAGGTTTGTCCCTTGAAAAGGTGATAAAAACATGAGTTTTGTACATTATTGAATATATAATTTGACATAATTGAAGCATTACAAGAGGATAAAAACACATATTTTTTATCTCATGAATTAGAATGAATGCAAAACACTTGATTGATTGAATGAATGCAAAACACTTGATTGATTGAATTAACTCATAAACAAGTGAGATTGTATTAGAACGAATGCAAAACACTTGATTGAATGCATCTATTTGTGAACTTGCATTAGATTGAATTAAAAACACTTGATTGAATGCTTCTACGTGCAAGATTGCATTAGAATGAATGCAAACCACTTGATTGATTGAATGAACGCGTTTGCAAGCGAGCTTCCAATAGAATCAATGCAAAACACTTGACTGAATGCATCTACGTTTGTGCTTGCATTAGAATGAATTCAAAACACTTGATTGAATACATCTATGTGTGAGCTTGCATTACTATGAATGCAAAAAGTCTTTGAAACCTTGTAGTATTTCCCGAGCTTTTAGTTTTAGACCCTTTGAAGTTGACTTTACCTTTGATTGTTTTACTTTACCTTGATTGTTTATCTTTTTTGGCACTTTTTCTCAGTTGTCTATAAGGTCCCTTTTTGTCTCCTTTTGGCTCTAGATCACGTCATTTGAGGTATTTGGTCCAGAATAGGCTTCTATCCTAAAAAACGATAAGAACATGAATTTTGTACATTATTGATTATATAATTTGACATAATTGGAGCATTACAAGAGGATAAAAACATATATTTTTTATCTGATCAATTAGAATGAATTCAAAATACTTGATTGATTGAATGAATACAAAACACTTGCTTGAATGCATCTACTAGTGAACTTGCATTATAATAAATGCAAAACACTTGATTGATTGAATTAACTCATCTACAAACGAGATTGTATTAGAATGAATGCAAAACACTTGATTGAATGCATCTATGTGTGAACTTGCATTAGATTGAATTAAAAACACTTAATTGAATGCATCTACGTGCAAGATTGCATTAGAATGAATGCAAACCACTTGATTGATTGAATGAACGCATCTACAAGCGAGCTTGTAATAGAATGAATGCAAAACACTTGACTGAATGGATCTATGTTTGAGCTTGCATTAGAATGAATGCAAAACACTTGATTGAAAGTGGAATGTGGAGGTAGTAATAAAGCAAAGGATGCACAAATTTGTGCTTGTTGGCAGAAAATCAGAATTCAAGTCCTCAATACAGATGGCACACCTCCAAGGTCAACTAGGGGTTTGGCAGCAGTGATTAGAGATCATGATGGAATGTATTAGCGGCTAGCCATGGTAGAGCAAGTAAAAACTCCCTTCAATCGATCTTTCGAGTAGGGAAGCGATCTGGGAGCGGGGGATGAAAATGGCGAATCCAAAGGAGCAAGACGACATCAAGTAAAAGACCGACTCAAAAACCGTAATAGCCTTCTTAAAGGAGTTTTGGCCTGACCCATGGCAGGCCAAAAAATGGTCCGGACTATTCTGCTAATGAAAGCCCAATTTGAACAGATAACCATTTTCCACCTATTCAGGAGTCTAATAAGTTAGTGATGCTATTGAATGAATATTCCATCACGTAATTATTTTTATTATTACCAAATTTGCTTTAAAAAATGTAAAAATTGTATATGATGATCACGAGGGAAATGAATACTTGAGAGAAAAAAAATGTAACAAAGCTGTTTACAATTTTTTATTTCTAATAAAAAGGGGTAAGGGACCTCTCTAAAAACCTCGCTAACAACCAAAAAAAAAAAAAAAAAAAACACTTGATTGAATACATCGAGCTTGTATTAGTATTAATGCAAAACATTGAGTCATTGTCTTGTAAAAAGTTGAGTTGAGTCTTTGGTCTTTGAAGCCTTGTAGTGTTTCCCGAAGCTTTTGAGTGTTTGGACCCCTAAGTTGACTTTAACTATTGCCTTTTACCTTTGATTGTTGTCTTTAACAGTTGCCTTTTCGGCACTTTTTCTCAGTTGTCCCATAAAGTCCTTTTTAGTCTCCTTTTAGCTTTAGATCACATCATTTGAGGTATTTGGTCCAATAGGCTTCTATCCTAAAAAATTATAAGAACATGAGTTTTGTACATTATTGATTATATAATTTTACATAATTGAAGCACTACAAGAGGATAAAAATGAATATTTTAGAACAAATCAACTAGAATAAATGCAAAACACTTGATTAAATATATTTACTTGTGAACTTGCATTAAAGTGAATGCAAAACACTTGATTGATGCAATTAACGAATCTACAAGCGAGCTTACATTAGAATGAATGCAAAACACTTGATTAAATGCATCGATGTGTGAGCTTGTATTAGAATAATGCAAAATGTGGAGTCTTTGTCTTGCAAAGGGTTGAGTCCTTGGTCCATGAAGCCTTGGAGTGTTTCCTGAACTGTTGAATTTTTGGACCCTTAAGTTGTCTTTGACCATTAACAGTTGGCTTTGACTTTGGATGTTGACTATGACTGGTGACTTTTCAACACTTTTTCTCAGTTGTCCCATAAGGTCCCTTTTAGTCTCCTTTTGGTTCTAGATCACGTCATTTGATGTATTTGGTCCAAAATAAACTTATATCCTAAAAAATGAGAAGAACATTAGTTTTGAAAATTATTGATTATATAATTTTACATAATTGAAGCACTACAAGAGGATAAAAATGCATATTTGAAAACTGATCAATTAGAATGAATACAAAACACTTGATTGATTGAATTAATGCAAAATACTTGAATGAATGTATCTACTTATGAACTTGTACTAGAATGAATGCAAAACACTTGATTAAATGCATCGATGTGTGAGCTTGTATTAGAATAATGCAAAACATGGAGTCTTTGTCTTGCAAAGGGTTGAGTCCATTTTTCCTTGAATCTTTGGAGTGTTTCCTGAACAGTTGAATTTTTGGACCCTTGAGTTGTCTTTGACCTTTAACCGTTGCCTTTGACTTTGATTGGTGACTTTTCTGAACTTTTTCTTAGTTGTCCCATAAGTCCACATTTAGGCTCTTTTTGACTCTTTTTTGCTCTAAATCACGTCATTTGAGGTATTTGTTCCAGAATAGGCTTGTATCCAAAAAAATCGATAAAAATATGAGTTTTGTACATTATTGATTATATAATTTGAAATAAGTGAAGCATTACAAGAGGATAAAAACGCATATTTTGGAACTGAACAATTAGAACGAATGCAAAACAGTTGATTGATTTAAAGAATGCAAAACACTTGATTGAATGCATCTACTTGTGAACTTGCATCAGAATAAATGTATAACTCCCCGTGTTTTATTCTTTTATTTTTTCCTAATAATAATAATAATGAATAATAGATAAAATAAAATAGGATAAGTGTTAGTGGAAATAGGAGACGTGGGTTTATGGGATAAACTTTCTTCCCTATTTCGGGGGTTTTTTTTTTAAAACAGAAAAGAAACAAAATAGGGTTCGTAAAAAAGAGAGAGTTTTACAGAAAAGAGGTTTTCACAGAGAGGAAAGGGAGGAGAGAAGTTGTTCTGGAAATCTACAAATAGCTAGCTGACAGTCGGAGCTAATCACGGGTGAGTAGATATTTTATGTTTTTGATTTCTCGTTTATTGTAGATTTTATGATACGAGGAAAAAGATATATATGTATTTACTGTTCATACTATTCGCTTGATACTCTGTTCGGTACGGTATGTCGTCGTGGTAAGTTACATAATGGATTTCGACGGAAGAACCAGTCCCGTCTCCGAAAGAAAAACTGGTCCAGATCCTTTGAGAAAAATCAATATATCAAGCCATTAAGAATTTATGTAACTTACTTTGTATATCTAAGTATTTAATATGCATTGTCGTATTTTAGATTGATGGTGATTCTTAGATTATGGGTGATGTCGGGTTTTAGATTCGTTGGTTAAGTTGTTGGGGTTGTGGTGTGAGCTGTGGAGTTAGGTGGGCTTTGCGTGGTGAAGTAGAGGTGATTGTTTGAGAGTAGGAGTGTTAGAATGAAGCTTGAAACAGCCATTAATGACGTTTCAAGAACAAGAACCAAACCGCTCGATTTTTGGTTGCTTAAACGATTGGTTGTTTGATTTTGTTTTGAGGTTATGTTGTTGAGTTTGAGGGTGATTGTTGCTAGTTGTTTGGGTGTTGGAGAGTGTGTAGTTGAAGCTTTGAAAAAGCTTTAATGGAGGTAAAATTCCCGTTATCTAGTTTAGAGGAGTGGATGGAGTTAAGGGTTTTAGTTTTACCTTTGTTAATGTTGTATGGTTTTTTTGGGGAGCAAAACCGATATGATGAGGAAGTGGAGGAGAGGTGGCCGGAAAAATGTGAGCTGGTGGTGGAGAGGATGACCGAGATTTGTTAAATTAACTCATCTAAAGCGAGCTTTGCATTAGAATGAATGCAAAACACTTTGATTGAATGTATCTACCATGTGAACTTGCATTAGAATGATTGAAAAGCACTTGATTGAATGCATCTACGTGCAAGATTGCATTAAAAGAATGTAAACCACTTGATTGATTGAATGAACACGCCTATAAGCAAAAGGTTGCAATAGAATGAATGCAAAACATTTGACCGAATGCATCTACATTTGAGCTTGCATTAGAAGGAATGCAAAACACTTGATTGAAAATATCTACGTGTGATCTTGCATTAGTATAATGCAAAACATAGAGTCCTTGTCTTCTAAAGGGGTTGAGTTGAGTCTTTGGTCTTTGAAGCCTTGTATTGCTTCCTAAGCTTTTGAGCTTTTGGACAACTAAGTTGACTTTGACCGCTTAAACACTGTTGACTTCATTGATTGTTCACTTTAACCGTTGTCTTTTTGGCAATTTATCTAAGTTGTCCCATAAGGTCCCTTTTAGTCTCCTTTTGGCTCTAGATCACGTCATTTGAGGTATTTGGTCCATAATAGGCTTCTATCCTAAAAAACGATAAGAACATTAGTTTTGAACATTATTGATTATATAATTTTACATAATTGAAGCACTATAAGAGGATAAAAATGAATATTTTAGAACTGATCAATTAGAATGAATGCAAAACACTTTGATTTATTGAATGAATGCAAAACACTTGATTAAATGTATCTACTTGTGAACTTGCATTAGAGTGAATGCAAAACACTTTGATCGATGGAAGTAACGATTCTAAGCGAGCTTACATTAGAATGAATGCGAAAGACTTGATTAAATTCATCGATGTGTAAGCTTGTATTAGAATAATGCAAAAAGTGGAGTCTTTGTCTTGCAACCGTTGAGTTGTCTTTGACCATTAACCGTTAGCTTTGACTTTGGATGTTAACTTTGACTGGTGACTTTTCAACATTTTTTTAAAGTTGTCCCATAAGGTCCCTTTTAGTCTCATTTTGGCTCTAGATCACGTCATTTGAGGTATTTGGTCCAGAATAGGCTTGTATCCAGAAAAGGCGATAAAAACATGGGTTTTGTACATTATTGATTATATAATTTGAAATAGTTGAAGCATTACAAGAGGATAAAAACGCAAATTTTGGAACTGATCAATTAGAATGAATGCAAAACACTTGATTGATTGAATGAATGCAAAACACTTGATTGAATGCATCTACTTGTTTACTTGCATTAGAATGAATGCGAAACACTTGATTGATTGAATTAACTCATCTACAAGCGAGCTTGCAATAGAATGAATGCAAAACACTTGATTGAATGCATCTACGTGTGAACTTGCATTAAAATGAATTAAAACAGTTGATTGAATCGTCACGCAAAAGATTGCATTAGAATGAATGCAAACCACTTATTGATTTAATGAACGCTATCAAAGCGAGCTTGCAATAGATTGATTGCAAAACACTTGGATGAATCATCTACTAAGTTGAGCTTGAATTAGAATAAATGCAAAACACTTGATTTAGTACACAATGTTGGCACCTATACAACATTCCATAATGCACAACACTTTAATAAACCACAAAACAACTTCCACCCAAGTCTTGCACGTATTTTAACTTTGAAGGAAAAAAAGAAATAGAGGTGATCCATAAAAATGCATAAACATTTGTTCGCTGACTAAGAAAAACTAATTGACAAGACAATAAGTGGCAACAACTAGGACATGTCAAAATGATGCCAATGTGATTCTGTAGCAGCACACTAGTCAAATATATCCTTAACCTAGATTCGCATACCATCTTCAAACAAGTATGTCTCATTGCTCTAAACATCTAAAGTCAATTTATATTATTCCAACTCAATCAACAACAGAAATACCATTGGAATTTATCTGACAACATCTATACTCTACCTACTTCTATTGCAAAAATGATACATATTCTACATAAGCCATCCAACAATTAAAGATCATTTCATAAAAAGTACAATTCTAAATAAAACTAGTCCACATTACTTACCAAAGCACTCAACCGGCATGTTACTACAATAATCAATACAACTAAATCAGACAAGTAGATATGTGTAATCTATTATTGATGAAATACAGCTTAAACACTAATAATGTCACTCCACAATTCTATATCCCCTTATACAAAACAACAATACCATCGATAGTCATTTGATAGCATATTGACTCAAAAATACCTCCACAGTTCTATATCCCCTTATACAAAACAACAATACCATAGATAGTCATTTGATACTATAGATAGCCAACTACAAAAGCCGGAAATCTGCTCATTTGTTGAAAAAAAAAATTACTAAATTTAATTTGAAAAAAACATAATGAAAGAGAATAAAATCAAAAAAATATGCCTTTATATTAAATCACAGATAATGCTGGAACCAAGACAAGAATTGAAAATTAGGGAATCGCAGATATTACTACACAAGACATTAACAAAGAATAATGCAGAGTAAAACATATTAAAGAATGGGTTAGTTTTTCGAAAAAAAATTGTAATTCCCTTGATTTAAACCAAGAAAAATAAAACACGCCACCACTAAAATCATGAACTCCAACACTCACCATAATTACACATATAGAACACATGATACATGAAAATAAAAAATTTGATTTTTCCATTGAAGAAACGTAATATATCAAAATAAAATCGAATTTTTCCAATCGATGAATACAAAATATCAAAATAAAAATCATACCTTTGGTTTTAATCAAACAACTAGCACCAAAATTTATTGGCCCCCGGTTGTGGATTAAAGGCCATGCTAGTGTGAAAAAGGTGAAAAAGAAGAAATTAGATTATTAAAATTATCATCAAACCCTAGAAAAAGAAGAAGAAGAAGAAGAAGGAAGCGGAGTACTACCGGATAGCGATGGCGCCAAGCGGTGGCAGAAGTGTTAATTGGGTTTAGAGAGAGAGATGAAAAAAACAAGAAAACAAAATAGCATAAGAGATATCATTTTTAGATGGGGAGAGAGCACAATCTTTTATTTTTTCCCTCTCTCACCAAAAATTCTAATTTAGGCCACTCAAAATTTATTTTTGGTCTTTTATTTTTATTTTCTAAAATAATCAGAACCTTTACGGTTTTTGACAAAACAAAAGTTTTAAAATAACATTACAAAATAATTCTCAAATCAGGGAAAATTAACGTAACACTTTATATATAATGTTAACTCCCAAGAACCGTTAGGAACCTAGTTACGCTTTGAAAAACGTTAGGAACCAAAAAAAGGTACGTTACTAATATCCTGTTTTGGTGTAGTGATGTCTTGTTGAACTACTATGAGATGCACATCTCTTATTGAAATGAAATGAAATAAACATCATTTATCTAAGTGACAAAATACTACATATTTGTTCCAAAAATGCAGTATGCATGAACTTTTAAACCATTCATTTGCCCAAAATGCTAAAAAAAAAAAACAAGTTGGTAACTTCATAAACCAACACATTTGTCCAAAAAAAAAAAAAAAAAACTAACCAACAACACAAATTTGTTCCAAAATACCAAGTGCATGAACTTCTTAAACCATTCATTTGCCCAAAATGATAAAAAAAACAAGTTGGTAACTTCATAAACCAACACATTTGTCATTCTAAAAAAAAAAAAAAAAAAAAACTAACCAACAACACAATTCAATTAGGTCTGACTAAGTGATGATGGAGGAGTTGAAGACTCTTGGTTTGAAGCTCCTAATGCTTCAAACCAGCTCAACCAACCCCTTCTTGTGGATCTAACCCTTTTGTCTTCTGCACATTTGGTAGATTTCTTCTTTGCACATTTTTGGGGAGCCTCTTTGTTGTGGTGGAACTTTTGCTTTGCACATTTGCCTACAAGGTTGCACACTTGGAGGAGCTGCTTCTTGTTGCTACTGGAAATTGCCTTGTAGTTCATCTTGAATGAAGCTTTTCTTAGCTGTTACATGATTAAAATGTTAAAATCCAATAAGTTGGGACAAATATACAAAAACTATGTTCACTTTTCTTACCTCTCTTCTTTGGCCTAGTTCCATTCTTCCTTGCATCACATGTCCTTGTATTATGATTTAACTTACCACATTTGCCACATTTTCTTAAGACTTTACTAGTTGCTTCAGGTTCATCTTCATCTCTGATTCTTTGCTTCTTGGGCCTTCCTACTTGGGGTTTAAATTCAGGAGGGTTTACCAAATCCTCATGATCAATCTTGAAAAAACAAATGAAGTTAGCAAAGAAATGAACTTACTTACAATTATAAACTTCAAAAAACAAAAGAAAAAAATAGAACACTTACAATTATCTCCCAATCTTCTGTTTGGCAATAGGATGTATGTGGAGTAAAATAAGTTGACTTGAATGCCTCATCAGAAAGTATTCACTACAATACTTGCTCAATTTATCTCTTCTTTGTCTGATCACACATATTGCATGCACACAAGGAACTCCTAACATCTGCCCAGACAATGCACTCACATGTCTTCTTCCCAAATCTACAATAATGTTTCTTATTTTTTTGTTTTGAACTAAACTGATATGGTCTCGACACCCGAAACTTTATAATTTTATACTTAGCTTCTCTCTTCTTGATAATATGAAGAACTGTTGAACTACAACATCATAATCACCCAACTCCCTAGACACCATCATCCTATCATACATGAGTTTTCATTAAGAGAAAGATTGTGCATGTCTACAAACCGCACTAAAAGTTTTGTCTCTCATTTTTAAAATCCGTGAATTAAATTACTTTCGAGGAGAAATTATTGGTAATTTCATCACACTTATAGGTGTGGCCAAAGTAAGCTCTAGCCCAACAACTTTTTTTCTTCTAAATCTAACCAATCGGTGCCTTTTGATCATCTTTCACTATATCACTCATTTTCTCTGTAAATGAAGTCATTATGTACTTTCCGGGTCTTGCATCCCATGCAAGTGTCTCCCCACATATCACCTTGAACACTTTCTTAAAAAATTTAAATATATGTTCGAAGCAAAACCGATTGACATAATAATATATTAGTTACAAATGTTAATTAGAAATGTTACTTACACTTAGAATGCTTTTAATCAATGAAAGAAATATTACCTATGGTTAGAGTCCGGAAAGTATGCATGCAATAACCGGTATTAGTCCTTCATTCATTCCTAAGATGAATGTGAGTTTTTCAACGATCAAGGTTAGGTTTTAGAAGTTTCAACAACATCCGCCGATTGGCTTTGTTTTCACCTTGACATATGCATATGCCAATTGGGAACAAGTCATTCATTGCATCAAGCCCAATAACAAACAAGCAACACCCACCATACTTTCCCTTTAAAAATGAACCATCAAGACCAAGAATTGGTCTACACCCTTCCAACCACCCATCAATTGATGCCTTAAAGGCAATGCACACACCTACAAACTCTCTTGTATTCTTAGTATAGAACCATCTTGCAATAGTCCCAGGATTTTTGCTCTGAACTTGCCTACAAAGCTCTGGCAGTAACCTATACCCTTCCTCATAGTTTCCATTGATATTTTCCAGAATTTTCACTCTTGTAGACCAGGCAGTCCAATAAGAAATGTGAACACCATGTCTTGACATGATTTCAGCTTGAATATCCTCAGGCCTGTAACTGGGATGTGTCCTAAATTCATCTTCCAAGACATTTGCAACCCATGGAGCTGTGCATTGTTTGTACATATCCTTCTCATTTTCCTGACATGTGTACTCACCACAAAACTTTCTCAACTGGAAAGTGTACCCATCAGCAATAATAGTTGCATTGATCCTCCACTTGCACTCTGCATCTATACACTTCAGTATGTGCCTTGTTCTGTCATTTTTCTGTGGTTTGAAACTAAATTTGCTTTTTATAGCTAGATTCTTAAAAAATTCTCTGCAATCATCTACTGTAGGCCATGTCATCCCAGGAATTAAGGCTAAGCTACCCATTCTGTCTACATGATCTTTTGTAACCTTTTCCATTTCTTCTTTTTCAAATATGTTATTGCTCAACATAGAAATGTCTACATCAACATTCCGGCGTGGTGGTGGTCTCATGTCACCATCACCATTCTCTTACGCATTATCCGGCATTTGTCACAAATTCCTCTTCCAATTTGTCACTCTCATCTCCTCCGATTACCTTCACTCATAAATGGTCCAAAATTTGAACTATATGCATATTCATCCCCCATCATCTCCACTTTCAGATTCTTCTTCTTCTTCTTCAATATCAACTTCAATAAATTTAGATATATTATGTGAAATCGGAATCTTGCATCATCAATTTATTTGTATACCCTCATCATACACAACATTAACTTTGGGTGTAGTGGGAATATGAGATAGGGATTGACTCAACCCTTGATTCAACCTAGGTGACCTCTAATAACCCTATCATTTCGCTTAACCCCGTTTTGATGTAGTTGGAGTGGTAGGATTTTTCGTTGTTATTGGAGGAGATAATGGTGGGGTTAGAGTGGTAGGATTATGTGTTATTGTTGGAGGAGATAATGGTGGGGTTAGAGTGATAAGACCCCGTGTTGTTCTTTGGAGGAGATAATGGTGGGGTTAAAGTGGTAGGGGACACTTGTGGAGGGGACCGGTAGTGAAGAGAGTAAATAGATGAAACTTCTTGTCTTTTCGGGTTTCATAAGATTCCACAAATGCATAAGTACTTGGTCACTTTTTAATCTTACACAAATCACCACCAATTAAGCATGCAATATCAACAAATGAACAAGGACTCACCCCTAGACCCAACAACTTGTTCACATCCTTGTTTAGATCCATAAAAGAGAGTTCATCCCCATTTAACTCCCATTTCTCTATCTTCCCATCCTTATAGTTAGACATCTTCAAAATCTCAGTTCCAGTTTTCCCCCAACATCCCCCATAATGGATAACAAACTTTCTTACACCTAATAAGTCGTGAGCCATACATACCACTGAAAATAACACAATTTAATTAATGATTTCACATAATTTCACACAATTTAATATCACATAATGTATAAACACAATTATATACAGTAATTTAGTCAAATTATACAATATAATTGCATGATTACTATAAATAAAAAGACCCAACTTGTTAGAGTTAAGTGCAAATATGCAATGACAAACATCAATTGACAAATAAGGGTACCCGACAAACATATATATTAATTAAGGGGCCCATATACCCATTAAAGAATATTCAGTGCCAATTAAAGAATTAGTAAAAAAAAACCCAATTTCTTCTAAACAATTAGGGTTTGGTCCTACCACATCAATTAAAAATTGGACTCAAAATTTGAAGTGGTGCAAGCCTTTAAAAACAAGTTTTAAACATGCACAAACATACAGAAGAAGAATGCAAACAATTAGATTGAGTACTTACATGTAGAGATTTGTTTTCGTCGTATTTCGCTTCCAAGAGGTTTCCAAGAGGTAGCATTCACTTTCTTTCATAAAACCTTCAATTCGTATATAAGAAAATGGCTGAGAGATTATGGGAGGTAAGGTTCAGATGAGTGTGAAGTGTCAGAGGTGAACGAAGTAAAACCCTAATTAGATCCATCAATTTCGTGGTTTATTTGTGTTAGATTCCTCGAGATATGTGTGAGATAGACGATACGAGATTAAAGCACTACACACATGACCGTGTGACCTATCTCGATTCTAAATGCTCGCGCAAAGGCACATGGAAGGGGTATCATAGGCATTTCACAAATATAAATAGATTGCTCACTCCCAAAAGCGGTCCACGACGAGAACTAGGGTCAATCCCTAAATACACATTATTTAGTCTTTAATGTCTAATTTCCTATTATCATTCTGACCCAATACCTAAAAGACCCTTCTAGTATCACCACCACCACCACTACAAAGAAAGAATCTGGCTCCTTCGAATTGCATGTTTTAGAATTTATTTCTTGCCCGCGTGAAAAAAATAAATTGACAACTGCCCGTGGGCCCACCTTAAAAGTGTGATCGTTGTGTTGGGCGGGAAACTAAAAACTCGTCTCGTATCTCAAGACAAATTAAATAAAACATCCCCGGCTTTTTATCTACTCCTTATAAATAAGATTGTCGATTGATAGATTGATAGCGGTGATTGAGAGTGATCAAGAAAATGAAGATCTTAGGTGAGCGATTATGGTTTACAAGAAGATGAAGGAGTGGAAATTATTGAAGGTGGTGTTGGTGTTGTGATTGAAGGAGTTTTAGGCGTGGTTAGTGTCGATGTTAATGAGGGAGTTCTTGAAGTGGTTTACTGGCGATGTTAATGGTAGTGAGAATGAAGAAGTTGAAGTTGAAGTTGAAGAAGATGAAGTTGAAGTTGAAGAAGATGGGGATGATGATATGTGGGGGAGGGTCTCTTAGCCATAGTATAAAAATATATCCGATATATCATAGCGATATTTGGGGATATCTATCCATATTTCAGAAAAAGATATATAAATATCACGATATGTTTAGAGATATATACGATTGCAAATATCAATGATATTTTGATAATATTTGTGATATTTGGAGATATTTTGCGATATTTTGAGATATTTGGCGATATTTTATATATATAACAATTTTATTTAATATTTACCATTATATTTCAAATAAATATAAATAATGTATCATGATATATTAAGAAATATCCACAATATCCACGATATTTGTCGATATTTTGGATATATCCACGATATTTGCATATGAAACAATGTCAAATAAATAAAGAGGAGGATATATCCACGATACATATCCGTAAATGCGTATCGATAAATACCCATATCTTGATATTTTGTACTATGTCCCTAGCTACTACTCATACATTTGATGTAATGTTTGCATTAATCTTCTAGTGGATAAAAAAAGCATTTACAATAGTATTACAGTCGCATCCTATTTTAGTTAATTTCCTTTATGAAAAACTTACAGTGATCAATTTTCTTTTTTTGTAATGATGATGAAGAAGATGGTGGCGGTGTTGATAATTAGCATCAGTTGTAGTCCAAAAAAAAAACTATATCTAACATGTGGTTTAATTCTTTTTTAGACGGATTGATGAGGTTTAAAATTCTAAACCCAACTAACCAACGAGCTTTATCCAAGTTAGTTAGTTAGTCACTTAGTCACAAAATTTCTGAAATAAATTGTCCATTATCGCTTACCGTTTTGAGTGTGCGACCATGGTAACCAACCCCTACGGCCCACCCAAACCATGGGTTCAAATTAGAACCCGGGCCCCAGACGAGAAATAAGGCTTCAGAATTTAAGATCCAGAAATATATGATATAACTAGATCCAAGTACCCAACCCACACCAAACCCGTTCCCCTAGCCTGCCCAGTTGGACACTTCCAGTAGTTGGAGTGAGGGAGCGAACATTTTTGGGCCTAGGGGAGCAGGGGGGTTGGGGTCAGAAGTCAGAACACGGCTCGACCCAGTTTCGACCCGAACTAAAGGAATTTGTTAAAATGCGTTCCATGGAGCCAATCACACTCAAGTAGATGGGTGTTATGTACTGCTCTGATTTTTTCGTGCGGCCTCGATTTCCTCACACTTGCAATATTGGTTTCCTTTGACTGTTTAGTGTTTACTACAACAAATCGGATTATTTGCTTTGGCATGTATTAACGGGTTTGCAAGTCTCATATCATGGATGTATTGCTTCCTCAATAGTTCCATTGTTGGTCTCAAAGATGAAAAGAGTTCTCTTAGGGTGTGTTTGTTAAATTTTAACTCATGGAAAGGAAAGGAAATAAAATGGGTTTTAACTCCAAGGATAGAGAAGTCGACTGGTTGGAAATTCCAGAGGAATTATTGTCTCTGGTAGCAAATAAGTTAATTCGTGTCAAGGACTACGTCCAATTTGGTGCTGTTTGTCGATCATGGCAATCTGTATATCTTGAAAATCGACACCTTTTTGCCCCGCCAGCCTCCTATGCTCATGCTTCCAACCGAACTCAACCACGATAGCCAAACCCGCAGTTTCTACAGCCTCTCTGAGAAGAGAGTCTATAGTTTCCAAGCCTCAGTGCCCCACAGATACTGCCCTGGTTCTTCCTTTGGCTGGGTAGCAACAGTTTGTGAGAATTATGAACTTAGTCTAATTAATTCCTTTTGGTCATCTGCAAACAATGAGATCCATCTCCCGCGCCTAAAATCTTTTTAAAGCTACAGGACCTTGGGTTGTTGTACAAGGTTGTTTTGTCGGCAAATCCGGCTTCAAACCCTACAAACTTTGTAGCCATGGCAATTTACGGTTGTGATGAGAGATTAGCCTTCTTTAAGCCTGGGATGAAATCTTGGACTTCGTTATCTAGGAAATACGATAAGGCTGTGGATATTATACACTGCCCCGATAAATTCTACATTCTCAATGCGACTGGTGTAGTTTACTCATGGGATCTCACTAGTTGTCCCCGCAAGTTAGTCCCGAGTTTCAAAGCCGCTCAAACCATCAAGGGGAAAGTATCTCGTAGAATCATTGGGGGACTTGTTGCAGATCAATAGGAAAATGGATTTTGAAGATCCAAATGATGATGGTGAAGAGGACGACCCTTACAAGCCTTACTCTACCACTGGATTCTGCGTCTACAAGCTGGATTGGGTTACACGTAAGTGGATTGAACTAGATAACATACACGACCGAGTACTATTTCTTGGTCATAGTTCTTCTCTGTCTCTATCAACTTCAGACTTTCCCGAATGCAAGCCGAATTCTATATATTTTACTGATGACCACTATGAAGGATACTTTGGGCAAGAAGAGTATGGAATTGGACCTCATGATATGGGAATCTTCAACCTTAAAGATTCCCATACCCAACTGACTCCAAGAATATCAACCCGGCCCCCATCGGGTTCTCCTTTGTTTCAGAGTACAATATACTTCGTCCTTTGTATCAGAGTACAATATACTTCGTTGGAGTTTAACTTATTTGTTATCTGAGTATAATATGATTGAACATTCAAGGAACTTAATGGCTCTATATCCCAACCTTCAGTGTTCTTTGGAAAACAAAACATATAAAAGAGAATTTGGACTGTCGTACCATGTTTGATGACCCAGTCCCCCAGGCGTACTGTAGTTTACCAAAGCTACTCCTTTAGGGTTTGGCTTTGTGTTGCTGAACAAAATTATATTTTCGGTGTGTATTGATTAGAGACGAGGAATTGTAAAATGACAAGGAAGAGACTAGAGAGTTCTGCAATGGGTAAACGTTATAGATTGTAAAACTTTTTTAGCAAAACATAATAAATGAAAAACCTAAATAGGTGACTAGGTGAGGTGTCCTAGTTTCAAACAAACCTAAAATAGGTGACTCCTAACATATAAATCTAAACTCTGCGAGGGGATTCTAGAAGCATGCTCTGCTGCTTGATCTGCAGAGACGTTGGCTTCTCTCTACTTTACCTGAATTTCTTGGTTAACATGTTTACTTTACACATACTAAAATTCTTGGACATCCTAACAGATACATAGTAGTTCTTAAGTCTTAAGTAAGATAAAATTAAAATGTCACTGGTAACTGGACATAACTTCCAGCAAAAGAAAAAAAATGCATTACAGATGCATGACTGCAATTTGCTGCCTAAAGAGAGGGCAACGTCAACGCTTTTCTATCTTCTTAATTTCAACTACTTCGACATTGCTTGCAGCGCCATTATCACAACCTGCTCCAAGAGGAGCACTGAGCAGAATATGGGTGGAGTTGAAACTTGAATCTATTGAACCCCAAGGGATTCGGCTTAATAGCAAGCTCGATAGGGCTTCCTTATTGATAAAACTACATAGAGCAAATTGATGCTCTCATATGCAAGAATCTATATTGAAATAAATTCATCTAAAGATCCATCCACCCACCCACCCCCGAAAGCATCCCAATCAAGTCCAAATCAGGTAAAATTCTTCACATTTGAGCTTGAATATCCATGGAGACCTTGGGTTATTGGGTATATACTGTTTGCACATTCAACAAAGAACTGTACCCCCGCTTTCCTTCGAGCCGTATCTAGAGCTGAACTAAATATGATCAATGTGAAGAAACCTACAGGGGAGTGGAGACATGTGAAAACCAAATGAAATGGAAAAAGAAAAACTCGGACTCACAAGCTGGTGTTGCTCAAGGCTAGGGGTGTAAAAAAAAACCGCTTGCCCTCGGTCCGGCCCATGGGCCGAAAATCCCTTAAATTTAAGCCCTTATGCACTTTGAGAATCGGGCCGGTCCGGTGCTCATGTTTTGAGGGGAGAATAAGAGCCTAGATATGGAAGCATGAAGGTGGCTCTCAACCTGCCGACCCGGCCCTCTAAAGCCCTCACAATTTCTTTATTGTATAAATAGCAAAATGAAAAGTATATTTTGCATAAGTTAGTGCTTTGTGTAGGCTCCTCCAACGTTACATGACTAATCTAGTTCAGTAAAATAAATTGTTCCATTGTCGTTAAAACCCGGGTTCATTCTCTATGTATAATATGTATAAGCTAGAATAAATATATATCAGAGTGATATAATATGATCATTGGTATATGGTAATGAAGTTTTTAATCAACTTCAACTAATCAAATACAAACTATTTTACAATCTACAACACCACATTATATTTGGTCTCATATACACTTCTTATTGATTCAAGAAATGCATTGGCACATAGAACCTAAAAACCATATGTGGAAACTTTTGAATTTTATTATCTCGCTCACAATTTTTAACCAAATTATTAACTAATGTGTAGCGTATTAATTTAGCAAGATTATATTGTAAATAAAGAGTTTAAGAGAGTAATCAAACCTGGCCCTCAATTCTCTAAAGAGGGTTGAGGTGAGAGTAAGGGCTTCACAATTTTTGTCACATCACAAATTTTCAGAAAATTTAAAATAGAGAATTAGCTAATATATAAATATCTCAATCGTCACCCTATTCAATCATCTCAAAACCCAGGATAAAACGAAAATCCTAACAACCCATTATCAAACACGACAATAAAAATCTGAGATCAAATTAAAACCGAAAGAATTCTTCATTCACAAATTCAAAAATAACTAACCAACTCTATTACATCTGATTCAAATCAAAACTTTACACTTTAGAAAACTTAAACCAATAATACTCAAAGAGTAAATTCAAATAAAGCATCTTCATCCATTTTGTGATTCTACCATCTATATTTCCAAGAACACACCCACATTGCAAAAGGAAGCAAACATGGGTCAATAAATTGAATTTGCTGGTATGAGTAAGACTAAAATAAAATATACAATACTACATTCAATATTCTAATAAATAAATAAAACATTACCAACCATTTCAATTTGGAATACAAGATAGTTATGTTTTCCAAAACAGTGTGTAATTTCTTCCAAACAAGCTCACTATAAATAATTTCAAACTAGAAAACAAACATATTATACATTACCTTTAATCTATCAAGTCGTGTTAAGGTAGGACAACGTCTTTGCATAAAAAGTTAATAAGTCCTACTCTCCTGCAAAACAAAGTTAGATTTCCCAAACGTAATCCTTTACAATATATATCTATTTCACTCTCACTGCAACCACTATGAGTATACATAATCAGACTGAAGATATCACAAATATCAATATTCATATCACACCACCACATTCATCATATCACGCTAACCACATTCACATTCCTCCATAGAAAAAATCATATGCATCATATCATAATACACAACCAATCATATCCAACAACTCACTTATACATAAAATCAATATTTTACTTAAAAACCACTCGTCTACTTATGAGAACGAGGAAAATCATAATCATGGAGTACATTAATCTCTTGTGAGTATCAACTCACACAAACCACGTATACAATTCTTATAAGAAATCATGTACATCATAATACATAAATATTCATATGCAATAGCTCACTCATACGTAAAATCAATATTTTACTTTGCTTATTAATTATCTCATTGACTCATTTATTAATATACCCAACTTTTAGTTCCTACTCCACGATTTGCACTTCACACATTTACCAAATCACCCATACCCGGGTGCCTCTCTCACACCGAGTACCACTACAAGACATGTCCCAAGCGGAGATATCGCCTCTAGAAAATATATTTCCATCTTGTAAACTCGTAACTTGTGAGTCACAGCCATATTTGGGATTTCCATACACATAAACAAAATCTCTTTTGGGCATAAAAAAAAAATAACAGGTAATTCTCGTACATTCAAGGAATCCAAACTTACATTCTCGTACACTTAAGAAATACAGCCAGCCGACCTGCAAGACGAATACCTTAGTTCCTCTTTAAGGCGGTTTTTCACATTAAGTCATAAACATTTTTATTATTATTTTTTTTTTCAACAAAAAGGCGTGGAGAGATCTAACGATGTGGGCGACACATTAAATTTTCACACAACTTTTTACAACAGGTTTTAACACCCAAGAGTTCTCATTAATATAATTCTTTCATCATGAAATCATCTTATCAAGTAATATAATATTTACGAAACATACCAAACGCAATAGCTGATAAGAGCCCAAAATTGTAGTTTTAACCCCTTAATAATACTACTTTTAGACCAATTATGTGAGTAATAAATAAGAGTTAATGCTAATTACGTGTTTTTATGTATTTCAGGCATGGAACTCAATTATGTGTAGAAACGTGCCACTTTGGCGATATAAAGGAGCAAATGGTTAGTTGCTAAGAAGTTCTGTGATAAAGGCCAAGATTCAAGGAGACAAAGCCTTTATAAATCCCGGTCAAAAGCAGAAAAGTCAACACGGGCAGAAACAGTGCACAAGTCAGCAGAATTTTCGAAGACCATATCTTTGGACTCAGGCCTCGGATTTAGGCCTACCTTATGTCAAAACGACCGGCTCGGAAAGAGCTTTCCAATGGTCTAAGCCTTGACCCAATCAAAGGAGTAGAAGTGGACGAAAAGTCTGCTGAAGTCAAAGCCAGCTGAAACGGGCTCTATGGACTGGAGAAATTGGGCTTTGGGCTCGATTTTCCGGCCCAAAACATGGCTCCTCAGCCCATGCACGAAATTGTGGATCTGGTCTCCTCTTTTACATAAAACAAGACTTAGCTCTTAAGAAAGAGATAGTTAGAGAATCTAGAATAGAAAGTAGCCATTAAAATAGCTTGTAGATCTAGTTTTTAAATTCAATTAGTTAAATTAATTAGTTTCATACATTGTTTTAGATTAATTCTTGGAATCATAGTTCTTCATTGATTAGATAAATAAAATAGTTATTTCTTGTTCATTTCGATTTTGTCATTTAAAATTGTTTGATCTAATTTCAGTTATTGTTATTCAATTCTTAGTTATTAATTTAGAATTCAATTATTGTTTAGTTAAATTTAATAAAGTTATAATCTTTATATTACGTCTAGTTTTAATTCACATCGTAGTATAATTCCCACCATTGCTCTCATTAGACTTTGAATAGATTAGTCAATCTAGGAAACTTGAATTCTAAAGAACTAAGAGTGGAACGAACTTTTTACTCCACTCTATTTCGATAGAATTGAGAGTATAGAAATCTTTGATAGCAACGCGTAATTAAGTTTAGTTTCACTTGCGTTTTGAGTTTCATCTTTCATTTCGTAGGTAAATTATTCAATTTTACATTTATCAATAGCCATTTAACTCACCTCAACATCAACTATATAAACAATATATATAAATATTTTCAATCATGAACAACGCATTAATTGAATGCCTCATTAATATAATTAAAATACACTCCCAACTGGGAACCAACACTCTGAAAGAGTAAAATCAAGTTTCATATACCATTTATCACAGATACTTTAAATTTCCAAGATATACTAACAAAATTCAATAACTAGTTATAACCAATTCTCCATATATTTTAATATTTACGATAAAATGAAATGTATATCTTTTCATTCTACACCAATCTTTCCATAATATATATATATATACCGTATACAATGACTTTCATACAACAGTTCATACAATAGATCTTGACCGCACATCATACAAAATCTAATGGTTTTTAGATAGAATGAGTTGGCATTAATTTTGGCGATAAAGTTGTGCTAAAAAACGGCTCAAGCCAAGCCAAAAAAAAACCCCACGTATTCCACTCTATTTTTTTCACCTTCTCGTATCTTTTAGATCAAACAACAAGAAAAAAAATCTTAACAAACTAGATTTTTCTCCCCTCCACGACCGATACGACATTCAATGACAAAAAGGTTTGCTTTTCTTGAAACACTTCCTCTAATTGAAAGAGAGTAACTTGGTTAAAATTTTGTTTTGATTGGTTTTTTGGGTATCTACTTACTCATTTTGTTTTTAATTATTTCTGTAAATCTTGTCAAAAGTTGGTCACTTTCTTCTTAGTAATGAATTCAATTTAATAATGCACTTATATCATTGTTTTAGGTGCTGTGAAAAATGGAAGAGTCACATGTGGATGAGTTTGAGGTTACCGGGCACTATGTTGGAGTCGAAGAAAATGGGAAATCCAATGATGTCATAGAGACACCCTATGTTGGGATGACTTTTGGTTCAAGTGATGAAGCTAAACAGTATTACGAGAGGTATGCTATAAGTAAAGGTTTTTCTACCGTTACAAGATCCTCTAACAAAGGTTGGAGACATTGTGACAGAGTGACAAATGTCTCTTTTGCTTGCTTACATTTTGGGTCTCACAAGAAAAAAATAAATGAAGATGTGGACAGACCGCGTTTGAATACGTCAACCCAGATAGGGGAATGCAAAGCTCAAATGTATGTTAAACTTGGTCGAACTACAATGATGTGGGAGGTTGGCCAATTTTGTGATGAACACAATCACACTTTTGTCTCGCCCTCAAAAAGAATGCTCCTCAAATCAAACCGAAGCATGCCTGATGCAATGAAGGGAATGGTGGAACGTTTTCGTGATGCAAACCTACAAATAAACAAAGTCAAAGATATTTTTGGAGGTGATGTGATTGGTTTTAATGACCGTAGGTGTTGGAACCATCTTCGTGACATAAGGCAAAAACTTGATGTTGGGGATGCTCAGTGGGCCTTTAACCATTTTCAAAGAAGACAAGTTGAGAATCCTCGTTTTTTATTCTCGCGGATACAATGTGATACGAAGGGAGAGCAAGAATTTTTTTGGGTTGATGCTAGGTCGCGTATGTCATATGAACAGTTTGGAGATGTAGTCTCGTTTGATACCACTTACAAGACTAACAAGTATAATATGCCATTTGCACCATTCACTGGTGTGAATCACCACTTTCAAACAATCCAATTTGGATGTGGATTGTTACAGGATGAGACGGAAGAAAGTTTTATATGGCTATTTCAGACTTGGAAAAATGCAATGGGGGGAAAGGATCCAGTTTCGTTTATTACTGACTCAGATCTAGCTATGAGAGCTGCAGTTCCTAAAGTTTTCCCTACTACACGCCATAGGCTATGCTATTGGCATATAAAAAAGAATTTTGGTGAAAAGTTAGGCCACTTGTACTATAAAAAGTCAAGTTTCAAAAGAGCGGTCAAAGAATGTCTATGCTTTACTATCAGAATTGGGGATTTCAAGAAAAGGTGGGACACATTGATAGAAAAGTACAAGTTAAGTGAAAATTCTTGGCTCACCGGGGCTATATGAAGATCGTGGAGGCATGGGTACTGCGGTACAATCGAACTACATTCTTTCTTTGGTTTGAACACTACTTGGTCGTAGTGAGGGAGTTAACGGTTTCTTTAAAGATCATATCAATCAGACGACCAATTTAATGGATTTTGTTCGAAAAGTATGAACAAGCCTTGGAGACTATGGAAGTAAATGAGAGAAATGAGGATTTTGAGTCCGAGAACGGAAGAATCACATTATCCTTTGGGAGAAGCTTCATTTTAAAACATGGTGCAAATATATATACAAGAAAAATGTTTGAAAAGTTTAGGACTCAGTTCTTTAATGCTGAGTTATACAAAGCTGACATGGTATCTGGTGAGTTAATGACATATGATGTGAAATTCATCCGTAGCAAGACCAATGAAGAAGGTGAGCATTGGATTATGAAGTGGAATCAACATATGTGTGAAGGAGTTTGTGAGTGCCACCTTTATGAGTTTGTTGGAATACCCTGTGCCCATATACTTAAGGTGTTATCCAAACTTGATGTCTATGAAATTCCAAAATGTTTCATTAACGAAAGATGGTTGAAAGGGGCTAACCGATTTAGGAGGGGTGACAAGGAAGGGTCTCTTTGCCAAGAACAAGTTGATGCTATATGAACCTTAGTTACTTGTGCCAAGAAGCCACTAAATGGGCGTGTGTTGCCTCCCAAACTCCGGCAAGCTATAAAGTGTTCTTGGATGGTTTGAGAGAACTTGGTAAAAAAAATTCAGAAATCATTCCTGATGAAGTTGTTGAGGAAGATATTTCGAGCGAATCAACTGCTCCATGTGATTCAGGGGATGACTGTTCTTCACTTCAACCGATTTTAGATCCTAATGTATCACAAACTAAAGGTAGAAATAAAGATGATGGTGCAAGAGGAAAACATGGTAGATATGTGCATCCTATAGAAGCAACAAGAAGTAAGAAGAAAAGAAAGTGTCGCTCTTGTAACTTGTACGCTGACCATGATAGCCGCAATTGTTCTCAAAATCCCAATTCAAAAAAGGCAAAGTCATTGGCTTACGAATGAGACAAGTTGAAAGAGCACAAAGGTTGCTGTTTTTGTGAGTTTAACAAAGAAAATCATGTGTTTTTGTTGTTTTTGTCTTAGAATTTACTTGCAGAAATGAAGGTTAGTTTCACTGAGGATTTATTGTAGTTTTGGATGGTGATTTCCAATGCCTTGATTGTAACCTCAAGATGCATATATATTTTTTTTTTGTTGAAATGAAGTAGCATATTGTTTGGAACAATTTGGTTTGAACTTATTTTTTGTTTCGTTAATTATATGGTTTGAAAGTGGGTGCCACAAGCAAAGAGCTTTATGCAAATTAATGGGTTTGTACTTACATATTGTATTAAAAGCGGGATGAGATCGAAGAAGATACTGCCAGAGAGATGGTGATGTATACAAACAAAAGAGATGTATTACAAATCTGTTGAGCTAAAGAAGAAACCGGTGGTAAGCATTTGAAACCTCAAACTGCGTTACCGTTAGGGCGTGAAGAGCGACTTTGAAGAAGCTAGCGGTAAAAACACCGCCAGGGGACCCGGTGCCAAAGCGCCAACACTTCCAATATTTACGATCTTTCCCTTTTTCCTAGCAGCCATGTGAGGCACCGCAGCCTGAATTAACCTCATTGGACCTATAAAACAAGATGGGTAAATAAAAATGAAGGACTGCACAACATCTGCAACAAGTTATACATTACAAACAACATCGGGGTTCAAGTGGATGACTTTGTTTTGCATCATACAGTCTAAGCAACTTTGAGATTGACCACATCCATATGGTTTCTCGAACTATATCTTCTCTTGATGTGATTCATATCTCTACCAGCTACAAAATTCCATTTAATCTCTTAACATGCTCTAAATGCCCTTTTAGAAACCTCTTGCACCAACCCACTCCTTTTGATGTTGCAATTACACATTAGTTTACATGTGTCTATTATTTTGATCGAATCTGTTTGTAACTTACAGAGGTTCCTAGTTATTCAGGGAACATTAATTAAAAAAAGAAACCATTTACAATTTAAGAGGATCAGCACAAGGGTATAAGTGGCTTGGTCAGATTGCCCCTTTTGACATGGAATATCACTTCCTAGAGAAGATTCTAAGAATGGAATCAGAGTGTGTGAGGTCCCTTATTAGATGGCAAGTCTACCGACCAATTTTTAATTTCAACCCTCTAAGTGAAGTATCAAATTACCCGCCAACAACAATGTGGTATCACATTGCCAAAGTGCCAAACAAACAAACGAACACACCCATTATATAATGGTATTGCATCATTTACAAATCTGTAAAAAAACATTTCATTGACATTTTGTCTAATACGTTCAGCACAAACACATATCTCCACAATCTCACCCCAAAATACAAAATTTTATAAAAAAGTATTTCAGATTTACAATCTTTACAACCCATTAACAGAAATAAATAGCCGCAAGATTTCAGCTAATCAACCCTTAAACCCAAATTTACAAGTTTTAATTCTTGAGAATTGAAGCAAAGGCCTTATTTCTTTCTGCGTAATAGAGGTAACGAACAAGAGTACATGCTGAATTCCTTTTTCTCCCTTGAAATGCCAAACACCTAGCAGTCACAATTCCTGGTAGAGAGAAGAGATAGAACTGGAACGACGATTTGTTTCCTGTTTTTTGTTACTTTTTGTATAAAGAGAAAGAGAAGGGGAGCAATTTCAAAAGAGAGAAGAAAAGGATGAGCACGTGGCTTTATCCCATTCTTGTCATTGAACGTCGTATCGGTCGTGGAGGGGAGAAAAATCTAGTTGGTTAAGATTTATTTTTCTTGTTGTTCAATCTAAAAGAGACGAGAAGGTGAGAAAAATAGAATGGAATACGTGGGGGGGTTTTTTTTACTTGGCTTGAGCCGTTTTTTTGCACAACTTTATCGCCAAAATTAATGCCAACTCACTCTATCTAAAAACCATTAGATTTTGTATGATGTGCGGTCAAGATCTGTTGTATGAAAGTCATTGTATACGGAACCCACCTATATATATATAGGGGTAGGTTCCGTTTACAACACTTTTTATACAATACCCCAACCGGACCCTCCAAGATGATTTAGGCTCTGTTTGGCCATGTGAAATTCGGTAGTATTCGACCATGTTTAGGGTATGGAAAACAAGTGGTGGATACTCAAAAAGTAGTTACTCTAGAAACTGTTTGGTCCCTTTTTCTTTAGAGAGATTGTCTTGTCTATTTTTCATTGTTTTTTTTTCAACTCCCCCAATGGAATAAAAATCCAAAAAAAAACGCAAATCGACCAAAGAAAACCCGTATCAATACTTCAAAAAGAAAAACCAAAATTCAATTTAACATAATTTCATTGAAGAATCAAAGTGATCGATGGTCGGTCGATTGGAATGGAGACGGTGAAGAAGAAAAAACCATAAACCATTTATGTTTTTTTTGTTGCTTGCTCCTCCTGTTTATGATCTCTAATTTTAATTTGGAAAGGTAAAGGGAGAAATTTGTGAGAAAAAAAAATATGATATCTAATTTTAATTTGGAAAGGTGAAGGGAGAAATTTGTGAGAGAAGAAAATGAGTGGGTGAAGAAGAAGGCTCAATTTTTTGAGTGTATAACTTGAATGAATAATAAAATGATGTTTTCTCTCTCCTGTATTTCTCTCGTGTATTACGTTATCTCACCTAAACCCAAAGATCCACTATACACGTTTTTTCTGGTTTCACAATCTACCTGGTTTATACCCTACTCATTAGTTGTGACCCCAATTCATAAAATGGATGGGACCAAACACTAAGACCTGGTATACAGGGCCTTATTCCTTCTATAGGTTGGGCAATTCATGCTGCAAAACAGGGCCTTAAGGGCTAATATTTTGTGGATAAGATGTTATCACCATGGATATGACCTCCATAAAAAATCAAGTCCTTTGACCATTTCTACATTTGCCAAAAAAGGGTTATAAAATCGATATTTCTGGACCGTTGATAAAAATTCATATGTTGAGAGCAATTTTTCTCATGGTTAGGAGTTTTCAAATGAGTTGAATTTTTGTAGAGATGATCTCCATGGTGTGCAGATCATATCTACAAGGAATCAAGACTTAATTCATATTTTCAAGTGGTATTGTATAAAAAGTGTTGTAAACGGAACCTACCCCAGGCATGATGGCACTGTATGGTCAATGTTTATATATATAACATTGACCCAAATTAAACACCCAAATTAAACACCTAACCATATCCATTTCAAACTTTAGCTAATACTAACAACCTTGTTAATCTGTGTTTCGACTGACAACCCACCATTGGATTTCTCTGAAACTCTAACATGTCATACTTCCTAGTGTAATAAAGTTACAGATGAAATTTTAGGTCAATCCAATAATGGGTCGACCTCCATCTAATCAGATGAAAAGTATTGCGCACTGCAGTTTTCTAGTGTAATTTCTACTATGACCAGTCCTACTAATGGAAACCTCAATAGAAACTCAACTGTTGGATAAATCTAAAAATCTAATATGTCAGACTACATTGTGTCAGGAAACTATGGATTAAATTTTATACAAATCCGAGTACTAAAAGGTCTCCATCTAGGCAGAAACAAAATACCATGCAAAAATAGTTTTATGAGTATTATTTTCTATCCAATATTCGTCTTCTTCACATACAACCCTACAGTTCATTAATGTCTTCATACATCCAATCTATATTTAAGATTATACTGTCACCATCAATTTATCATTTCGACAATATACTTCAATGGTAATTTGTACCAAGATAAACTATACATAAATCGATACTATCCAATTCATTATGACAATAGAACTCTCACAAGAATATTAATTCAGTAATATATTATGCATGTTCCAAAATAGTAAAATCAATGTTAAGGGTGTATAACACCATAAATATTCAATTCATCCCAAAAATCAACTATAGAGCTCTTACAATAAATTCTACTCATAATCAATACCAGACACTGTTATGCAAAAAATTAATATAAATTTTCTAACTATATATCCAAACAGAACAAGTTATATACCAAAATGATCGTATTGAAAATACCTATGTTTCGTCATAGGATTTTTTTTTATATTTCTGACGGGTTTTGTAGAAAACCTCAATTACTGACGCTACACTAATTAATTACAATATTGGCTGATAAATCTTATAAGCACACAAGTTAACAACCTTATGAAATGGACTCCAAAAATTACAAAATTAATACTGAAGTCAGTGGAGACTTCTAGGAACCTACTCACAAAAATCTAGAATTTTCTGATGTCATGAATAATTCCTAAATATCGTACAAAACAGATATTTAGCAAAAATTATTTATCATCCAAAAAATAGTGAATCATATGCCTAAACACATCTATTCAAAAAGTTATATCTACAGAAATTGGAATCAATTGATTCTAAATTGTAATACAACAGGAAAATGCGTTTTAAGAAAATAATTTATGTAATTACGAGAATTTACCTAAAATTATCAAAATATGAAATTTAATAACCAATCAACAATTTATAGAGAACAACCATTCAAATATGAAAATTACTACATAGAGAACTTTTAACAACAATGTATAATTCTTTATAACTCTACAAAAATTAATTTTTACTCAAGCTATGCAATAACTCAATATTCCCAGTATATCTTTAATCAAATTAATAATGTTTGATCACAAAATACCAATAAATAAATCAATACTCAACTAATATAAATCATATGATAATCAACCCATTAATTATATTTTTAAAATAAATAAGGTTTAACCTACTCACTTTGAATTGAATGTTAGTAAAGGAATACAAAAACTTCATTTTCTCCAATCATTTTTTTTTTCTTTTTCCCTTTATTTATTTCAATAAAAAAAAATCTTATTTTTAATAGAGGCTAGAGTTTTGTTTTTGAATAAAAAGATTTTTACAGAGGAAATTCGCAGGTTTATTTATTCAATGTTTTAAGCTTGTTTAACTTAATTTTTGGGCCTAAAAACACCCAAATCCATACCTATATGAATGGACACATTTTGACAGTGTTTTCATGTTCAAAATGATTATAAAATACCCACAGAAAATTTTAACAACAAATTCAAATAATATACTTCATAAAATCAACAACAATAAGAATATTAATGTTCTACTATAGAAAAACAAAATTTGTAACATGTTAGACTTCAAAATAATTAGTTTTAATCTAAATAATATAATTTATATTGTTTAAAAATTGGAATTATTATAATTTTAATATTGGCCCTCATAGGCCCGGCTCATTTTACACCCTTAGCTCAAGCTACGAAAGGGAAGGGGTCATTTTTGCTGCAATTTTCCAATACTTAGTTTGCTTCGGGCCAAATCAAAAACTGCCGCGTGGTCAATGATAACGGAGCAATTATATGGATTTCGTTTCTCTAGACAGTGAGGAAAAGACATTTAATTTTGTCAATTTTTCTAAAAATCAGGCCCACCATAAAGGTGATTGTTTTGAAAAAAACAAAATGTATGCATTTGTGCACTTCTCAATCATCAAATTTGTCCCAATCTGTTGGAGGATTAATTCCTCACGGAAATTTGCAAATTGCCCCAAATTAATTTGACTAAAATCTTTTTCGATAATAAAAATATAAAACTAGAAGCAAAGTATTAGGGGTGTTCATGGGTCGGTTTTTGGTCGGTTCTTATCGGTTTCAATTCTGGGTCTATTTTTAGCGGTTCCTATCGGGTTCGGTTCTTTTAGATTTTTTTCTTATATTTTGAAAACCCGGACCCATATCCATTAATTAAGTCGGTTCCGGTTCCAATTCCGGTTTCGATTTCTTATCGGGTTATATATTTTTATTGCTAAAATTATTATTTTTAGTTATATAACCGATATAAAAGTTGGTTTACAGCGACTATAACACTTGTCATCGATATTTTTGTCCTCTCATAAAAAGTAATGGTCCTAAATTCAATAATAATATTTGAAAGTTATCTAAAAATTTTAAATACATTCTCATACATTATACGTATATGTATATTTTAAATCGAACATATGTATATTATATTATACGTAATGCGTCATATATAGATTAAATACCACGTGTACCACAATTGTTAGTTAGCATTGCACGTATTCGTTATCTAATATATATATATATGTAATATATCAAGCACGTACACGTTCATGCATTAATTAATATAGACAATACATTAGTTAATTCATAGTATATGACTATACGTGTAGATGTAGACACGTAAACATTATTATTAATATTTATAATACACATATTTAATGTAATATTATAAAAGATATATTTAATAACACACATTCACTATTATGCTAAATGTTATATATATTTAGTATAATTTTACACCTAACAAATATAGACTATATATAATAATAATATTTGGGTTTGTCTTTATTTAGTATAATATAATACTAAATTCTATATATCAAAATCAAACTAATCGGTTCCGGTTTCGGTTCGGGTACCCATCAATTTTTTACTATTCGGTTCTAACGGTTTCGGTTCTTTATCGGGTCGGTTCTTGAAGACCCACAATAAATGGGTCTAACATTTTAGGACCCAGAACCGCTATAAATGGTTCCGGTTCCGGTTCAGGTAATTGGGTACCTATGCACACCCCTACAAAGTATAACCTAAATAATAATAATAATAATAAACAAATCTAAAATGTAAATAACTTACTTCTAATTGTTGACTACTTTTGAATATATTTTTGAAAGTCACTTAAATATATAATAATAAGTATTATATGCATCTTGTGTTTATCACAATTTTGATGTCATGACCTATCATTTTTTACCCATTGATCCTCACTTCAGAGTGATCTTTGTAGACAATGTTCTAAAAAATATTATGTAGTAGTTGAGCGATAGGAGAGCGTTTAGGCCTTCTAAGATGCGCCTAGACGGGCTAGGTGGTTTTTATTGTGTGTACACATTTTAGCAAATTAATATATGACACATGATAATATTTTTTTATTGTTTGGATATGGTCTTAAGTGTGGGTAGGAAATGCCAAAATACGCTCCAAGTCCTTACTAGCTCACTTCCTAGGTTTTGAAGTAAAATAAGAAAAAGAGATTCGGAATTGGTTGGAGTCAAAGGCAACAAAAAAAAATGTTAAATTGGTCAAACCAAACCCAAAGATCCTAATCCAACTTACCACTCCTAGTTGAGAGTTAAAGAGACTAGTTCCATGCCTCCATTTTCAATTTCGGATACTTAATTATTATTAATATTTTATTATAGTATCACTTGGGGTTGTCAAATGGGTTTCGATAATCCGATAACCGACCCAAACTAAACCGATAAAAAACGGTTTGGATTTTGGTCATTTGGTTTGCCTTCCACCGAGCTGATATAAACCCGAACCGATAAAACGACATTTTAGTAATATTTATGATTAATTTTGTATATGTTTATCAATTGTGTGGCTAAAATTATTCGATTTAATTTTGTAGTTTTCAGTTCGGGTTGGTTCGGTTTTGGTTTGTAATATATTTTATCGGTTCAGTTCAGTTTCGGGTTTCCAATTTTCTTATTGGTTCGGGTTCGGATTTTCCATAATCCGACCCAAACTGATCCATTAACAGCTCCTAATATCACTTATAATAGATGGATTTTGGGAAATAAAATGAAACAAAACGGTAAAAATTGAGTATACTGTCATTAGTGTGTGGATTTTTATTTTATTAAAAAAAAAAAAACCCTTCATAGCGAAACATTGTTATTCATCACACACAGCTTAACCATATGTTTAAATTTTAATTAGTGAACTTATGTTGAGAATACAAATCCAAATTCAATGGTCTTAAAAAAAAATGTATTACTACGTTTTGGTTTTGGAAGTTTCCATTCACATTCCTCTTAATTAGTGAACTTGTGTTTTTATTAAAACAAAATGATTGAAAAAATATTTAGTTATAATTTGGAGGCAATTCGCAAATGCTCTAACTTGGGCCAAATTTGGGGCGTGAGAGGTGCACAGGTGCACACCATTTTATTTTCTTCCGGAAGAATTTTCTATATCAAAAGTCAAAACAGTTGTTTTATGGTGGGCCCGATTGACAAAAAACTGATGAAGTAAAATTTGGCATTTAGTCACTATCACGAGGAAAACGGAGTAAAACTCTTGGTTCCGTTTTCTCATCCACATGGCAATTTTTCATTTGGCTGGAAGCAAACTAAGCGTAAGAAAATTGCAGCAAAAATGGGCTCCGAAAGGGAATGATACCTATCTTCCAACGTGGGAGCCTCATCGGGCCCATGTGGATCAAACACCCTTACACACCCTTCACTAAAGGGTGAAAAAATATACGACAATCTTTTCCCGCTATCTTCTCAGTTTTGGGTTAGTATTTCTCGTAGTATGCCAAAACAAATTTTTATATTTCATTTTGTTGGTCACATTTGAAATAGTTTCAAAATATTATTCTCGATATATCAATTTTGCCAATATCTTAAGATATTTCAATTTTGGGCGTCACCTGACAGATTTAGTACGTACAAGTCCTACAAAGTGATTTTTGGAAAGGGCCATTGATATTCTTTTCTGGTTAGACTATTCTGAGTTTTGAGCTGATCAACGTACTACAATTCAAAAAAATAAATAAAAATAAAAAATGCATGCACGGATGCACCAATATAAAGAATCATATTTGAATTAGAGCAAAACAAATTTAAGAAACATTCACATTCTGTACCTTACAAATCCCATCTCCCAAAAATTGTACAACTCGCATGTGTCTTGGTTATAAGTGTTGATAATTTTTATTGGCCTTGTCTATTTTTTTCCCTCTGTTATTATCAAAGGCAAGATCTAATTTTCGTATCAATTTGCTTTGAGGTGAAAAATTGATTGTTTGTATATCCATGATATGTCAAAGAATAATTGGCTCACCTATCCAATTTAGAAAATTTACCACACATGACACATGGCACATGGTCACCACAAAAACTCAGTGGGTAATTTAGTAATTTTGAAAGTGTTAAATTGCAATGTTTGAGAATTTGTTTCTTGCCCCACGTGAAGAAACAAACTGATAACCGCCAGTGGGCCCATCTTAAGAGTGTTATGTTGTATTGGCGGGAAATTGAAAACTCGTCTCGTATCTCGAGACAAAATAGAAACATCCTTATAAATCAAATTGACATAGATTGAAAACTCGTTTCGTATCTCGAGATAAAATAGAAACATCCTTCTAAATAAGATTGCCATAGATTGATAGTGTGATTGAGAGTGGTCAAGAAAATGAAAATTTTAGGTGAGAGAGATTCTGGTTTAAAAGAAGATGAAGAAAGGGTGGAAATTATTGAAGGTGGTGTTGTGGTTGAAGAATGAGTTCTTGAAGTGGATTTGTTGATGCTGATGGTAGTGATAATGGAGAATTTGGAGACGAAGAAGAAGAGGAGGAAGATAATGATGATGATGATGAGGAGGAAGAGGAAGAAGATGAGGAAGTGGGTGATGAGGGTGATTATGTAGGTCGACCATTGTCACCAAGTACGGTACGGGTTTAAAACGGTGTATTTGAAAAAAAAACTTAGTTCGTGTTTTAAACTAACGCGTCTCGAAAAAAAAAAACGGAAAAAAAAAAAAAAAAAAGCGTGGGGCATAAAAAAACGGGTTTAAACGCATATATAATGCATAATACGTGAAAAGAAACGGTAAAACCGATGATAAAGAATATAATAGATAAAGAATTTGATTTTTTTATAAGAGTAGAAAAAAGAATTGACACATAAAATAAAAATAAAAATAATACAAATTAAATGAAAGAAAATTCAAATACATGAAAGTATCAAATTATCATTACTCATCCAAATACTATAAGTTTTAGATTCAATACCAAAACACGACTCTAAATAAGATACTACTAATTACCAACTATAATGGCATAATCAAGTTCTACAAATAAGTTAATAACTTTAAAATTTATAATTAATTATTAATAGTCCAAAACAAAATAAAACTGTCTCAATATACTAATTACCAATCATAATGGCATAATCAAGTTCTACAAATAAATTAATAACTTTAAAATTTATAATTAATTATTAATAGTCCAAAACAAAATAAAACTGTCTCAATAAGTCAATCTAACCCCCACTCTTCAAAAAGGTAAACTCCAAAACCCATTTTTCTTCTTTGTGTTTTCTTTTAGATTAAAAAAAAAAAAAAAAAAAGTTTTAAACGGGAGATTTTCAAAATCTCGGGTTTTAAACGTTTTTTTTTAAGTTTAAAACAGTTTTTTTTTTGAAAAAACCGGGTTTTAAACTGGAACTAGACGCCTTGCCAATATCTCGGGTTTTAAACGCGTTTTTTTCAAAAAAACGCCGAACTTGGTGACAATAATGAGGTCGACTAAAAACCGCTGCAAGAAGATATCCAGACAAATTTCCATGTCTCGCATGCCCACAGAGTCACAAACAACTCATTACCCTTCTTACAAAGGCTTAAACACTCACAGAGATACAACCCACCGTGACAAGTAAGCGATTTACTTGCAAGGAGAAGAAGTACTTCACCGTACCCCAATCAAGAAGAGGAAGCTGATTTGTCACGAAAGATTTAAGACGGAGATTGAGAAAGATAATCATGAGAAAGATGGGGGGATTCACTAGGTTCGTTAGTTCTCTATTTTGGGTAATTGCTAAAGATCTTTATGTTTTTCTGCGATTTGCAAGTTGTTCTTACTATTCTTTTGTTAATTCTTACTGGTAGGTTGTAATGTTGGAATTAAAGCATGGATGGAGGACAAGAAGAAAAGGATTTGAAGTACAACAGTGATTGGGAGTTTTAGTTGGGCACGTACATTAGTTTGTGGAAATGTTAATGGGAAGTAGGTGTTAGGGTTTTTACTTGTGTAGTCTTGTGTTTGATACTATGATTTGTGTTAGGTTGTTTGATACTTTGATTTTGCATTTGATATTGAGGCAATAAGAGACAGTCATGTGTTTGATTAGTGCCGACCGACCCAAGCAATTGCTTTGGGCCACCAAATACCAAAACTAAAAATAGGGACCACACTATTATCTAACCATATTTAAGAAAAAAATAAACACACAATTTCAATTAATTCCTCAATACCTGAGAACCCAACTCTTTATATTAAACTCTTTGGCAATACTTACCGCACTCGTTACAAACAATTTAAAAAAAACCACTAAACCAACTCACAATTAAAAAACCTAAATTTTTATCTATATCTAAAAAAACAAATAAATTTTTTCTGTCAAATAACAAAATCACTCACAATCCCTAAGAACCTAACTCCTTATTAAACTCTTTGACAATACTTACTCCACTCGTTACAAACAATTAAAAAAAAAACAAATAACACTAAACCAACTCACAATTAAAAAACCCAAACTGTTATATATATCTAAAAAAACAAATAAAACTCACCTGCCAAATAACAAAATCACTCACAATCCCCGATAACCCAACTCCTTATTAAACTCTTTGGTAATACTTACCCCACTCTCACTCATTACAAACAATTAAAAAAAAACAAAAAACACTAAACCAACTCACAATTAAAAAATCCAAACTTTTATCTATATCTAAAAAAATAAATAAAACTCATCTACCAAATAACAAAATCACTCACAATCCCTGAGAACCCAACTCCTTATTAAACTCTTTGGCCAATACTTACCCCATTGTTACAAACAATTAAAAAAAACAAAAAACACTAAACCAACTCACAATTAAAAAATCCAAACTTTTATCTATATCTAAAAAAACAAATAAAACTCTTCTGCCAAATAACAAAATCACTCACAATCCACGATAACCCAACTCCTTATTAAACTCTTTGGCAATACTTACCCCACTCGTTACAAACAATTCAAAAAAAAAACAAAAAACATTAAACCAACTCACAATTAAAAAACCCAAACTTTTATCTATATCTAAAAAAACAAATAAAACTCTTCTGTCAAATAACAAAATCACTTCACTCACTCTTGGATTATATTAAATAACACAAGTTTAAAAACAAAAATTGATAATATTAACGCATATAGAGCCACATTCTATTGTTTTGCTTTAGGCCACCAAAATATCAGGGCTGGCACTGTGTTTGATACTCTAATTTTGCATTTGATATTGAGACAATAAGAGACAATCACTTTGTTCGTTGAAATACCTATCTGATAATATTTTTTTAAGTGTTTTGTGATCTTTTGTCTTCATGTTCTTATTTCTTGGTTGTTCTGAGTAAAGTACATGGCCCTCGCGAAGGAATTTTCAGAAAATCCGATGTCCACCATCAATACCCACATTAGTTTGTGTGACATAGTAGTGGTGATGTATGGAAATGTGAATGAGAAGTAGGTGTTAGATTGTTTTGTTTGTGTAGTATTGGGTGTGATAATCTGAATATCTGATATTGGATTTGATATTCAGACAATGAGAGATGAGTTTGTTCATTAAATACCTATCTGATGTTAACATTCTTTAAACTGTTACGTCTTCATGTTCTTAGTCAGTTTGATAACCCAAATGCAACATTATCAAATTACAAATTACAATCTGCTTAAGAAAAATAACACTTGGAAACAACTCCCTGCATAACCAAATACTTTTACTGCCAACTTTACAATGACCTGCCTGCTAATTGTGAAATATTCGTTTCCTTTGACTGTTCGCTACAAATATGATTATTTGCTTTGGCATGTATTAACGGGTTTGCGAGTCTCGTAGATAATCTAAGTGTCATCACAGTTGAATTGATGTGTTGCTTCTGTTAGAAAAATGGATTTGCTTTGCACAAATGCATTGAGATATGAATGAGTAATTTGTCTCCCAAGTTACCCTAATTGAGATCAATACGTAAAGTGAGAAAAACGTTTTCAAAAGGATGCACTAGTTTGAAACAGTGCATTATGCCGAAAAGGTGCGACCTTTTGAAATGTGTACTGGTTCCAAACAGTGCATCATGTCGAAAAGGTGTGACCTTTCGAAATAGGCACTGGTTCGAAACAATACTTTATGCCGAAATGATGTGTCTTTTTAATATATGTGACTTTTCAAAGAGTTGCTTACTTTTTCCCAAGAGTCACTGTGTTATTTCGAAGAGACACCACTCACCTATAAATAGTGGATGAATTTAGAGAGAAAGCAAGGGACACCAAATCACATAGAGTTCTGATCTTTCTCTTCTCCCCCTGTTCTTAGTCAAATACTATGTTGTGTTCGCTGATTCTATAGAATTGAAGTGCTAGCTTTCTATAGAAGGAAATCCGTTCTATCTTGGGAGACAGTTTCCCATCAACCTTCAAGCACCGTGAGGGGGAAAATCTATCTTAAGGATATAGTGATCATCACTAGGCTCAGATTTAATAATTGGTAAATTAAGTTCATTCGTTGAACTAAAAGGTTTGTTTGTTTGTTGAAATTAAAGGTTTGTTCATGATATATTTGTTATATCGATTTGATTTCTTGTTTACTTAACAATACTTGTTTACAATTTACATTATTGAGTTTGGAGTAAATTAATTCTTTAATTTTTATTTTCTGAATAAGTTATGCATTAAGGCAGACCACTACCAAGTACTATTAAAATCAAGCATGAAGGTTAACTAAGGTTGTCAAGGCCATACCTACTGATCCACAGTCCACAAACCCTAAACAAATGATATAAGCTATACACTGGGAAGTCTCTAGAACCGAGTAACCGACACCAACTGGTATGGCATAGAAAATCCGCCAGCAAACCCAGTTCTGACAACAGCATTTCAAGGTCGGTTCTTTTCCGAGGCATTATATTGCAGGGATTAGATTTCGCTTTCATATCCACTACATGAAAACTATATCTCCATCCAGCATATTCATGAGAAGCTTCCTTTTTTCTATCTAGTATCCACTACATAAAAAACTATATCTCCGTCCAACAAATTCATGACAAGCTACCACCTGATGCTTTGTCATTAGTACTTTACAACATTGAGCGCGGATGCATTTGATAGGGTTAAAAGGGTCTGTGTCTACATCACCACATGCTGAAGCATGTGATTGACCATTCAGGGAACTTAATGGCTCTATATCCCCACCCTCAGTGTTCTTTGGAAGACAAAACATATGAAAGAGAATTTGGACTGTCGTACCATGCTTGATGACCCAGTCCCCAGGGAAAGGTGGAAGGTGAATCTAACCAACCCCCTATGTATCAGGTTAAGCGTACTGTAGGTTACTAGTTGTTTAAGAAATCTACTCCTTTAGGGTTTGGCTTTGTATTGCTGAACAAAATTATATTTTCGGTGTGTATTGATTAGAGGCGAGGAATTGTAAAATGACAAGGAAGAGACTAGAGAGTTCTCCAATGGGTAAAAGTTATAGATTGTAAACCTTTTTAAAGGGTACCCTAAATGAAAAACCTAAATAGGTGACTAGGTGAGGTGTCCTGGTTTCAGACAAACCTAAAATAGGTGACTCCTAACATATAAATCTAAACTCTGCGAAGGGATTCTAGAAGCATGCTCTGCTGCTTGATCTGCAGAGACGTTGGCTTCTCTCTACTTTACCTGAATTTCATGGTTAACATGTTTAATTTACACATACTAAAATTCTTGGACATCCTAACAGATAACATTGTAGTTCTTAAGTCTTAAGTAAGATAAAATTAAAATGTCACTGGTAACTGGACATAACTTCCAGCAAAAGAATAAAACAATGCACTGCAATTTACTGCTTAAAGAGAGGGCAAGGGCAAAGCTTTCTGTATTATGATATCTGGAGAGAATTTCGAAACTTTCGGTTGACGGGTGGTAAGTTATTATGCTAGTGGGCGCCTGGGCTTCCGGCCCATTGGGCCTATACTGAGTGGGCAATAAATCAACTGACACTCAGTAGTAACAACGAACAACTTATGAAATGGACGAAAAAAGATCCACACTGATGTTCATCGAATACCTGATCGGCTGATCCTGATGTAAAATTTGGTGTGGGTTGTTGGAGCATCAAACGCAATACAAATGAGACAATGAGTTGGGCTGACCAGATATTATGAACCATCCCCGGCCCGGCCCGGCCCAGCCCATAGTTTGTTTGGTTGTTGAGTTTTTTTTCTAACGACGGTTTGACTCGGTCAACTAAGTGTTGACTGACGAAAATTTTCAAATGTGGGGATATCGCAAATGATTTTCAAATGTGGGGTATCGCTAATTCCCCTATCAGTTTCAATTTTTTTTTTGCAGTCTGTTAGAATCAAAGCTGAATGAATGGAGGAAAGAAGAAAGAGTAGAAGGAAGATTTTGGATGTTCAGTCTTTTTTTAGTATTTTGTTTTTGGTTTAGACGTAGTAGTATTGAATTTGTTGATTTACTACCGAGTCCTAATATGATTTTCGATTGTGCCACGAGTTTGTGTGGAGATTTGTGGTACTGTAAATGATGTAAATGAGAATTAGGTTGTGGTATTACCGTTTGATATTGCATTTGATAGTGAGACAATCTGACAATGATGTGTTGTAATGTAAATGAGAATTAGGTTGTGGTATTGCGTTTAATATTGAGACAATGAATTTGTTTATGGAATACTCATCTAATGTTAGCAATTTTTAAATTGTTTTGTCTAATGAAACACAAAATGAACAACGCATTTATTTTATTTTACATTTATTAATTTAGATATAAATTAGGGGGAACCCCCTCCCCCCCCCCAAGGTTTCTATACTTCTGTCTTGCAGCCAACACTCACTTGGAATACATTTACAACCTGACAAACACTATATCTCTGGGCATCTCGCACGGAAATCCATTGTTCTAAGTGTACACGGTCACAAACAAGACCTGCCAATAACTCGTCAAAATGAGGGTGCAGATGGGGGATCTCAGTGTCCTGCTGTGAGAAAATACAAGTCAGCATATTCTTGACCGCTTCTGTCTTCCTTTATGGACCAAAGCGGTATGGCACACTGCTCTAGAAGAGCTGCTGATTTTCGACACCAAGTAGAGTGCACACTCCGGACACTCTTTCATTAGAGTATTCATCTCAGAACTTGTGAAATAACGAATTATCTCGGCTCACAAAGCATAATGTACAAGTCCACTACCAATGATACTTGAGTAGTAGTCGTTATAGTTGAGATATCCCCAGAAACGAGACAGACTGAATTCGCCATGTTTTGGGGACTTCAGATAACAAAGATATAGCTCTTTCAGGTTTTTCACGAAAACTGCTTTGATAGCGAGCACCTATAAGGTCAGGGAAAAAAATGACTGAGAACTGTCAAAAAACCTTATGCAAAGTACTACCAGAAGAGAGTTTCTTTAGCAGATGCATACCTCATTATTAGTAGTTAAAGCCATACACATTATCGATTCAAAGTTTAAAATTACAAAGCATCAGTTTTGGAACCAGGTTGAGGTTCCACAAAATAGAATTAACACAAGTTAAATTTTGTACACCTTTGAATTGCATCGAAGAATAGAATGAGAGTTAAAACAAATAAATAAATAAAAAAGAAAAAAAAAACATAAAACATAAAATAACATACAGACGCCTGCACTGAATCTTCTGTTTCTCTGAAGAGATAATAGAACGAGATAGGTGTCACATGAAATCTAGTGATTCCACAATACGAGTTTAGTTGGTGGATACAATCTTGAAGTGTCAATCACCACTGAAATCAAGGTGATCTGGTCTTATTTCCCATTCCCCCCCAACCGATACAAGTATCTTACACAACTGATGGCAAACACACTTTTACACACAATATATGTAAGCATGACAAGGAAAGTTTTGATGAATGCTAGGAACTTGCATAATTTACATAATAGCTGAAATATTTAAAATCTTGCGTCATAGATATCTACAAAATAAGAAATCATCTACCACATCCTCCCCCCCCCCACGACACTATACAACAGTGCCCATCCATGCATCATATACACTGTTGAAAATGAACTCTAAGTCAACAAACAACTTTTGCAGGACTTATACTCACAAGAAAATACCCTGTCATCTATTTTCCAAATATGCACACTTCTCCAAGTTGCACAAACAGGATATAAAATAGTACCTGAGAAATGTTAAGCCCTCCAAGAACCCTTGATGAATCTCTACAATCAAATCCAACCTCCCAGACGACTCCAGTAAAACATGAGCGGAAATCCAGGGCACATTGTAAAATGCTCTCAATGATACCAGCTACTGGTCGTGTTTGATCAGACAAAAAGCATCTAGAGGGCAAAAAATACTCATTGATTAAACTAAAATAGAACTTTTGCCGTTTACTATATAGGCACAAACCTTATTTTTCCCTTTGAAGAACCTCTACATCCTTTAGCTTATTCTTTTGGGGAATTATTTATGATTCTTAATATTTTGTTCAGCATAATTAAGCATTACCAAAAAAATAAAATCACATGTTATGAATTCATGATTCAAATAGTATTAGACCACGTAATAAAGTGTTTAACAAAAAAAATCCGACAAGAACTCTTATGAATGAGGTACTAAAGAAATTACTTATTTCCCTTTATTATATCAATACAAGTTCACAGCATACCTAGCAAATAAATAAATAAAATAAATAAGGAGCTAATTGAGAGCTTTCAACTCACATATGCAATGAATCGGTAAGATACGCCATGTGAACTGACTCTAAATCAAACATGTCTTTGACCTGTATAAAGCAGAGACATTTCCAAAAAACAACAGAGTATGTAAAATGAGTTACAAACGAACTACAAGTTCTAGAATAGTACTGATTTTTCCACAGTAGAAAAAAGTATTAGCAAACCACTCACAAGTCACAACTAAGAGGACAAAGCACTGGGTTCACATCAGCAGAAATTTGTGCATTTGTTTCTCAACTTGATACGAATTGTCACTAATATGGTGGAAGTGAAAAAGTCACTAATTAAATTTGTGTTCAGCAATTACTAGCCTAGTAGCCCTGATACAAGATGCTAAACCTCTAATTATAACCTACTAAGATCTTAAGAAGTGATGATTGATAAAATGCACACCTATGTTATATGGACACACCATATCTAAGAAATAGTCTGTGTCGGACACGAGACAGACTAACAGTAAATAACTGTAAATTCTTTTTATTGAAAAACTTAACGTTTGTTCAACAGATGCAAAAGCCTTTTTTTACTATTGATAATATCAAATTTCAGTAATGAGGTAAATCGAGGATTCAAGGTACATAGCAATGAGAGGAGGGACTGAATAGCCATCTGTATGAAAGTTATACATTGACCAGTATCATTTCTTTTCTTTTTTTTTTTATGGGGCAGAATTTTATGAGCAAAATGTAAAAGGTAAAAGTTATATAGGAGGCTGGACCTGGTGCTTAAGAGAATGAAGAAATCTGCACCAGGAAACATCTGACAATTGCGATTGAACGTACTGTTGCAGCGTAGATACAAAGTGATTGAGTTGATGCCTGATAACGACAGCAGAGATATAACATTTCACTACAGAAAACAATGTAAATACAATGCAGTTTTGGCCTTCTGCTCTAATACAATCACAAATAAAAGGAAGAGATAAAAAGAGGAAAATTCGTGTCAATAAGTTTAACAATAATCATATTGGCAACCATTTCAAATATTAGATAGCATAGTAATTGAAGAAGCACCAAAATCCTAATTTTACAAAGAAGGCAATTAGGAATTAGGAAGGGGAAGGGGGTGGTTAGCGAGATTCACCTCATTTTCATTAAAATGTTGAAAATTGTCTTCTCTTGCTTATCAAGTTGACAGTGATGACTTTGGCTTATTAAATGAACCAAATCCTGGGGAAAAAATATGATTATAAATGTTACTTATAAATAAGAGAACTGGAACTAGGCATAAAACAGAATGAGTTTCAACAGTAGCACACGTAATAATAATGTACAAAAAAAGTGTGAAGCTGCAGATGTAGGGACCCATTATCACACTGCTTCCATGAAAGCTATACAACAGTACGAAAATTCCCAGTTGCAATTTTGGGAGACCAAGTTCACATTCCCAATTACAAACCGCACCACAGTGCTTTGGTTCGGCACAAAAGCTTCAAAGGTTCAATATCAGAACCAATTCAAGTGGGAGACAAAAAAAAGTAAAGAACCATCCATACAGATAGACATAGAAGATTTAACACAATAAAGACCAGCATAGAAACTTATAGTCTACAAATATTTTCCGTCCTATACAGTGCCAATTAAAACAAAGCTTCTACACCTCATGCCCATGAGTCCGGTACACAGGTTTTTTTTATTAAAAATTTAAAAAAAAAAAGAAAGAAAGAAACCCCTACTGGGAGCAACAAATGGTAGACATCACCTGCTATAAAAATATATCTTTATGAAATGGAAGGAGTGAGGATATATACCAAAATATGGACCAAAAATTATACCACAATTTTTTAGAAGTCAGCCAAAACATGCCTAGTACAAAATACCTTCATTGAGCTCCAGACATCCGTTAAGGAGAAAACAGCCAGCTTGACTTGAATAAGAAAACTGAAAATATCAGAATATGTCTTTAGTGCACTTGGGGTCAGAACGATATTGACTGGCCAATCCACTCTGTATCCCAGAGCTATAAAGTCGAAGGCGTGAACTCCTATTCCAAAACAGCCAAAGAACCAAAGCTAAACATCATTAAGGAAAAATAGATGAAGCATTAGCATTAATACAGTTCCTCAGATAATGTAAATTCTACATAAAAAAATATTTACCAGTACCAGGAGTGGAGAGGGGCACCACGACATGACCTTTCTTGTACAAGTATAACCGTTCCTTGTAGGGGTCTGCTTCACATGAGGACCGTTGCACTGCCAAATCAAGGAAACCTTGAATTTCTGAAATTCTCTGGCTGGCCTCTGCAACAGACCATTTCTAGTTTCAAAAGAAACGTCAGTACATGCATTTATTAATAATCATTCAAACAAGAGACGTGATAAAATAAATATCATACATGATGCCAAAGTGACATGATAAACAAATCTGCCCAATCTGCGAATTCCATGAAATAGTAACGTCGCAAAGCCAGTAAATGTCCTTGCAGATCAAACCCTTCCTCCAGCAACATGATACTGAAATCGCTAATATACTCATATCTGTTGCAGTTTAGGAAAATCACTCGGCGATCCACGATCCCCAGAGATGAATCGGTACACAGTGAACTGCACAGACTCACCCAGACAAACAAAAAAATAATATACAACACTGACACAGCAAGAGCAAAAATCAGGCACCTTTCACCTTGCCAAATAGCTAGATAATAATAATGAATAACCTCCTACTAGTTTAGACATTATCACTCTTTCACGATCAGTAAGCCTGTTTGGTATGCAACAGTCAACCTCTTATTCCTCTATCTTGAGAAAAGAAGCTCCAGATTAAAAACATCCCAGGTTGAACCATGCAGTTCTCCGTTCTAATGAATCCATCCATGTTGACAAAGATCTAGATACACGTAAACATACATGTATGTCCAAACATGTGAGTTTAAAATACCTGTATAATAGATGCCAAGATTAAACTGAAGAAGCACTCCTGTCCAATAAGTAAAGTCTGGGACTGTGTGTGCATGTGTGTGTGGCTTTGAAGGTTAAAGGATATAACTATAAATTCTTTGAATTGAGGGAAGAATGTTTGCCACTAAACAAAGATGTCTCAAAAAACATCAAAGTGGGTATGAATATCAAATTATCAAGTAAATATATGATGGACTACTCTACAGTCTAAAACCAGCATGAAAACAAGGATACTGAATCAGGATTTCCTGCAGCATGCATTTGTCGATGATGAAGTCAAGTGGTATATTGAATATAGACCCCAAACTTTTCTTGCGACCTTCAATACTATGTTTGAACCTTTTACCAAGGTAACTCAAAGAACTCTCCCATTCAGCACCACCAGAAGAGTTTGTTGAAGCCGTTTCTTCCTGCCGGTTACCAGGCAAAGTAACAGAGTAGGAATTTATCTGATCAACCGGAACAACAGTTTTGCCTTGATTCTGTTCTCCAAAGCAGTTACTGTCACCCTTCGCAGAAGAAACAGAATGATCCAAGAAGAATTGAAGCTTACTTTGGTATCCATGACCAGGAGTGGGTATTGACATTTCCCTGTATACCATACGAGGATCCTCTACTGATGAAAAGTCAAAATATGAGACAAAAGATTGTTTATGATCACCTCCCAGTTTGTCCATCATGTCACACCAACAATTCTTTGTTAGCATGGGGTTGATATTGAAGATGTTGCAATTGTAATTGAGCTTTGATAATGGTAAGAAATATGAAGTAGATGAAGCCTGAGTTCCATTTTCAAGTTGAATATTTCCCCTAGCTTGCTGGGGTGAAGATTCACCAGAAGCAAACAGCTCTGCGAAATATGACACTTTGTTCATGAAAACTTCCTCAATTCTGCCAAGCACCTCCAGGCTAGAACCTGTGACGTGTGATTGTGATTCTCCCTTGGGTACTAGACCATCACAAAAAGGGTTTTTCAATAGTCCCCCAAGCGGCCAGCAATTAACGGACTGGTAATCACCAAACACAGTTTCCGAGAATCTAGCTAGTTTTGTATTTTCTGACACACAGTACTCAGAAATGTAACTCAGTTCCTTCTCCTCATCAGAAATTTTTGCTAATGTATCTTTATGGTGGGCAGACGGCATTTGATGTTGAGAAGGATTTGGTAACATTTGTCCATGTAAAAGATTTTTGAAATGCTCTGAAGCAGATATATACCTCAGTTCAGTATTATTTGAGCTACCAAGAGACTCAAAAGGTCCTTCAGTCTCATTGAGCTCTCCAGAACTACTCCAAGATGAACATTCAGAAGAAGACTCAAAGGGATCCACCTGATAAGAGATGTCATCTACTGCACCAGAAGTGTCGGATTCATGGGAACCTGCTTCCCTAAAACATTAGATATTAACCAACACCACTTATCACAAGGTCATTGAAACAGCAAAGACTTCAAAGTTAAGGGTGTCTTTGGTTTCTTGCCGGACAATTCAATATTAAATTATTAAGACTATCAAGTTTTTGGTCCATTATATCTCTCAAGAAAATGGGTTTACAAGCAATTCAACCGGCCACCTACACGCACCAATTTTATGTGTCCGGTTGATGAGAATTAAAAAAAAAAAAAAAATCCAGCAAGCAACCAATCGACCTTAAAGGTAAAAGTCTTTGCTGTAAAAGACTTTTAAAGAAAAATGGAAAGAAGGAAGTAGGCATGGCATGGACTTTTGACAATAACAGGTAGATAAGACTTAAGAGTCTGAGAGAGACTTACGAATCCAAGTCTCCTTTTCCAGCAGTTCGAATTATCCAGCCTCTATCCATTGAGCATGAAATTGGAATATTTACAGTGTCTCTATTGCCACCACCAACAGCAGGTTCAATACCAAAAGGAATTACCTAGACAGAAAAGACAACCATAGAATATAAAAGAATAAATTATTAAGGTAATCAAATCATTGAATCAAGTTAGAATATAACATTAAAATGACCTATAATACAGAAACCACATTTTATTTTTAAAAACACATACTGACACGACAAACAGTGCCATATGACAACTAATGTAGTAGTACTAAACAGTTGAGCTCATTTATCACTATCTTGTGGAGACCAAAATGGGATCAAGGATTAAACCGGAGGAATCAGAGCAGCGTCCCAGGCTGTGATACCCCTGCACAGGCTCAATCACAAACATTGTGTTTTTTGGCATTTGCAGCACAAATGCCTAAAACCCTCTAACAAGCGCCTGGACCACGTGAGAAAATGAGTTAGAAGCAGCAAGCCACTCCTAAAGACATTGTCCTAAAGGAGTGGCTCAAGCGAAAAAGGCAATACCTTGAGGACATCATGGAATAAGTGAGTAATTTGCCTATTTCACTATGAAAGTCTAACTTCTAATTCTTGCTTCTAACTGTATTTCTCTCCTCTTCCCTATATTCTCTAATCCATCCCTATTGCCTCTCCATTGATCATCAAGCCTCTTCTACGCCTTATCCACATATAACAAACAAAAAGCGCACCCATATAGTTTTTTACGTAAAGTTTTTGTTAGGCGTATCAAGCAGACTTTAAGGAAAATTCTCCATTTTTTTTTTGATCGGTAAATAGATACATTTTATAACTATATGAAACAAAAATTATACAAATAGGTTAGGATGAGGTAACCAAACCAATACAAGAAATCTCCTCTGAGAACAAACTAAAAAAGAAAAAAACTAAATATTACAAAGATTCAATCAAAACATTAGAGACTCCAATCTGCACACAATTCTCCAAATTAAGTACGCTAATACTGTGGAGCCCACAAACTAATTTATCCAATGTTTTACAAGTGGTAGAATCATACCAAGGACATGCAAAAAAGCCAAACCACTAGAAGATACCCAGCAGAGCTCAAAGGAAACATAAATTACTATCATACAACAGAAAATCATACTCGGAGGGATGTTAGATTTGTTAAGTTTACAACAAATATCTGTCATGAAAGAAATTGTCGGCTTACATTGCTAGTCATTGGCTGATATCTCCTATCTAATCTCGCAAGAAGGATATGAAGCTTCTCCCGCATCAATCTGTACATATTTTTCCTCATAAGTGCCATCTCTTCTATTTCTGTTTTGTTGAAAGTCAAAGGGGACATGGTTGACCAACAAAAACTTGAAGAACCACTCCAACATGGGAGGATATCCTCATATGTTATCCCTCCAGTACTAACACAATTGCATAACTGAAGTAGCTTAATAAGTACTTGAAGCTGCTGACCAGCTCGAATAAGGGGAAGACAAAAGTTTTCCAGAAAACAAGGAACAGAAACTCCCTCTCGTACCTGTAATACATAGTAAATGTTTGTCAGGTACGAGTTTAGATGTACACCACTGAGGAGGAACTTCGAAAAGACATAAGAAACCAAACCTTGGTAAAAGTTAACCAGTAACATTACCCTTATAGAAGACAACCAGACGGCATCAAAGAAGCCAGCTCCACCATGTGAATAAGGTGGTGAAATATCCACATATTCAACAATGAACTCCTTATAAGGGTCATTAATTCTTGCCTCGTATATCCACGACTTAATGAATCCATAGTAAGGTTCACAGGAACGAATGAATAGAAATTTGAATAGTGCCTGATGAGCAGGATCAGCATCCTAAAAGGAAATAATGAAATAAAGAATCAGCATTTCGAAAGAGCACAATAAACTGAAAGTGTAAGCACGTATCTTTCATGGCGTAATTAAGTTCATTTAAGCTTATATTCTTACCTTGCCACATAACAGTTAAAACTTGAAAAGCTTACAATCATGATAAAAGTGGGAGTTTTTTGGTCTAAAGTGCACGATGAGACAAATGAAATAGCATTGACCATTTTCGGTATAAATGGGAAGAAAATTCAGTTTTTTGTTGTGTTTATTTGTATTTCTTTCCGGTTCACTTCTTTTGTAGGACATCTTTTCCTTATTTCCTTCTTTACTATGTACAAAGCATTCAAGATGCACAATAAGAAAACAAAACCAGCTATGCCAAACACATAATTGTGTAGCGTACACGGAGTTGACCAATACAGTCAACAAAAACAAGTGACCTCAAATATATGAGAAAGACTGGAATACATACAAAGAGCCAAGAAAAACAGTTTAATCATGCTTACCCGGAGCTGATAATATAGATATGAGAGCAGATCTGCTCCTTTGGGAAAGTTGCTAAAACCCATGGTAGCTTCAGTAGTCAAATCCTCTAAAGATAATGTTGAGAAGGCAAGAGCAACATTCTTAAACATGCAAATATTTCCCATAGCCTCAACTTGAGTTCTTAAATCTTTTGTATGTAAGTAAACCTCCATAAAGGTGACTTCAGAAAGAACCACACTTGTAAGACATCCCACCCCAGAAGAAATATGTCCATATGTATCCGCACTTTTTGAAGAACGTCTCAACTGTACCGACGCATTTAGTGTATCCAAACCACATATAAATCCTTCTAAAACTTTTTCCAACGCAACCGCAAATGCCTGGTTTACAAGACTACATGGTTTCTCACTTCGACTTCCTTCAAATTCAACATCCCCTTGTTTCCTTCCACTCTCTTCTTTATTAGTTCCCCCCACACTCAAAGTCTGACAACGAAAATAATCCACAAACTTCCGAATGAGAAAAGCCACAAAACCTGAACGACCTATAGATTTAAGAACCTTCCCCAATGCATTAGTGCTAGATGACCTATACCACAGACTAGGAATTCTATGACAAGTTCTGTCTGCCGGATCAGTACAAAACGATTCCGATAGTTTTTCAATAGCATAAAGACTAGCTTCCACTCCTTGTAACGCATTTATAGCCAATCTTACCAAATTAGCCTCCTGCAAAGCAAAGAAACCAATTCTCAAATCTTAAAAAATTCCAGATATGCAGATAATTCATAGTTAGTGTTCTTACTCAAGTACTTATCTTTCCGCCTAACGTTTACACTAATATGTTTGTAGTTATAAAATGAGATTGGCATTGTATATGGGCAAAGTTCTAAGCCAATGAATACTCATTTCGAGTCAATGTCGACTAGAACATCAATTCTCCTTGAAATCTAGCACATTCTAGTAGTATTTCACAAGTAACTTATTTATATTTGTTTAAATAAATCTAGGGTTTCACATTCTTCATAATAAAATTCATATAATTTGATTATAAAATTAGCTGAAATTGAAACTTAATTACTTACAGAGATAGTTGAAGGGTCATAAAAAGAGCGTTGAAATGAGTTCAATTTCTGATCACGAGAAATTCCACTTTCAGATGAGATAGATTCCCAAGGTTTTGAAGGAAGCCAAGGTTCATCTAGTTTTAGATTTTGTAATAACGAATTGAAATTCGAGTCTACCGCCATTTCTTCTTCAAAAAAAAAAAAAAAAAAATCGTCTCAGTTTTTAAAGGTTTTGTTTAGATGCAGCCTCAAAATTGAAAAAGTTGTTATTAAATTCCCGCTGAAATATTATAAATGGTGCGGGTTAAACCCGATCCATTTGGCTTTAGATGGATCCGAGGTTTAGGTGGGCCCATTAAGAGAAAGAGCACGAAGGAAGAAAAGAAGGTTGCTTGACCCTATGAGTGAAGTGACCATCTCGAAATGAGTAAGGAATAATTGAATGAATACATGAAGCAAGAAAGAATATGACATAATTTTTTGTGTTGGCCTATTTAAGACTACATCAGAGTTTTGATTTCCATTCAAAAGTTTTATTTGGCGTTGATGTTCAGCAAAAATAAAATTGGTGAAGAATTAGGAATGGCTACTAGGCCTAGGATCATTGGTGCTCGCTCGTATGAGGATTTCCAGCCGTCTTCAGATTTGTTGCAAGAGGAAACACGTGAAATTCTCACAATCAATCTCCCGGGTGTGTGCATATTTTTCTATCAATTTTATTGTTTATTAAAAAACATTTTACGCTTTTTAGAAGATGTTTTTTCCCTGGCCTATTTTTGTTGTTTTGCTAGTTGAAGTGTACAACATAATAATTATTGACTGTTGCAGACCTCAATAGCTAATTTTTAATTTTTTTAGAGGGCTCATATGGTCATGGTAAAGGTTCAAAAAGAGTCTGAATGCATGGTTGTATTACATACTATATAGCTATTTCTTAGAAAAATGGTAATGTTCTAAACGTAATTTAATACGACCAGTATTATTTCTATGCCCAAAACATATAATTATCTTGAAAGACTGTATGGTTTTAGAAAGCGTAGAAATAGTTATGCTCCAATGTAGAAATTTTGAACTGTGTACGTGGAGTTATAAGTTATGAAATGGGGAAAATGCTAAAGGTCTAAAGCATCAGCATCCATTACCACTTATACTTTTTATTTTTTTTCTTGAATTGGTGCAGGGTTTAGGAAGGACCAAATAAGGGTTCAAATGGATGATCGTTCTGGTTTTGTGATGATTAGTGGTGAACGTCCAGTTGGGAATAACAAATGGAATCGTTTTCGCAAGAGTTTACGTGTTCCAACAAATTGCAACACACAGGAGATTCAAGCTAAGTTTGAGAATGCAGTTCTCAAAATTACAATGCCTATCAAGACTGGAGACAAGAAACAAGAGCAGCTTGTACCAAAATCTGATCAAACGCCAAAACCCATACCCACACCGCCACCTCAACCGAGTCAACAATCAGTCCCTGACCTAAAACCTACACCAACCCTACCACTTCCACCGAGTCAAAAACCGATTATTGAACCAAAACCTACACTAATAGTACAATCTCCACCTACTCGAAAACCGATTACTGAACCGAAACCTACACTAATACTACAGTCTCCACCTACTCGAAAACCGGTTATTGAACCTAAACCTACACTGACAATACAATCTCCACCCAGTCAAAAACCTACAACCACCCTTTTAACTCCACCTAGTCAAAAACCGATTAATGAGCCAATACCTAAACCAATGCCACAACCTCAACCAAGTGAAAGGCTAAAAACTACACCAGCTCCACAACATCCACTGATTGAGAAAATAACCAACTCAAAACCTACACCAATACCACAAGCTTCACTGAGTCAAGAAAGGCTGCCTTTGGCTCAAAAAGAAACTACTGAGACAAAACAAACACTTAATCCAAAGCTAATACTGGGTCAAATATTGTTTGGAAACAAGTCAAAAAATGATAATAGCCAGGATGATATCAGCATTGATCACCAAAAAAAAGCTCCCTCATCTAATATTGTTGAAAAGGAAATAGATTTGATGAAGACTGGCAAAGCAGAAAAGGAAGAGAGTGGTGCTCAAAAGATTGTAAAAGAGAAGAAACGAATAGATGGACTTAACGCTACAAATGAAAAACAAGAAAAGAACAGAGAGATAACAGAGGCCCAAATAACAAAAAATGGAATCAAAGGAAATGTGAGACATGGTGCTGAAGATCAAAAGAATGGGAGTAGAATGGTTTCTATGGAATTGAGTGACTCTACGCCATATATATTGAACATGGTTGCAGCTGTTCTTGTGGTGGCTGCTCTGGTGGCTTATATCAAGTACACTATTAAGACTCCTTGGTAAAGTTGAAGAGAACGACTGTAACTATAATTTTATATGATATGCATCACATTATGCAACTCTATGCCTGTATCTATGTAAGCAAATAAATTGAGATTACCAGCTGCTTGGAGAGTTGGAGAACATACATATCATGCTTGTGTTCCATGAAAATAATACACATACCTCAAGGGAAAAATATCTAAAAAGCACTACAAACTTGTTTTGGGATGCCCAAAATTTAAGTTACAAAAGTTTCGTTGTAACACAATTAGTTCTACAAGGATATACACAGTCAATGGTGTGAAATTGGCTATATGACCTATGAAGGTTACAACGTATGTTATTATCTTACTCAAAATAAATAGTTTATCAGTTCTGTGGGAGCTGAGGTAACAGTAAATTTTTGCGTCCAAATACAAAATAAAAAGGGTAGCCAATAAAAATGAAGACCAGTAAATCCAATTCTGTTCCAATTCAATCAAATACGATTATACATCTTATTTGAATAAATTTGCCTTGCTATCATCCCAATGTGGTGAACAGCTTGGATCGGACTAGAACTCACACCATTTACCATATGATACCCTGCGCCATTGGTGGTAGTTGATCCATATATGTAATACCAGTAAAATCTTTCATAATAATAAAATATTCTGTTTCCTTAGAATTACTCTTCCTAATAACCACCTAAAATCATGGATACTTCAAATAAAGACAGTGCGTGATTGACAACTATCTCGAGGTTCTTAGTTCTTACTACAATTCAATTTTTTTTCAGTTTGAATTTTCCACAAAAGCCCCTTAAAATTCAAATCCATTACAGAAAATGCCACTACCCTCCATTTTAAGTAACTTGGTGTTATAACCAAACCATTTTGGCTACCATTAAAATACAGATTGGGTTTCCACTATATGAATATTTACTTTTGGTAACCTTAAGATTGAGAAAATGTAAGTTTGGTAACCATAAGATTGAAAACAAAATTATTGGCATAGATTACCAAGTTGGTGAAAACTTACTATATACCTATGAATCCACAAGCTTCAGGTTTCACAGGCAATCATTTTGTTTACACAGCAACACCATTTCCATTACCTCCATGGAGAGTTCAAAGCAAAGAACATCAAGAACTCCTTCATCTGCTGGTCGCAATTCTCAATCATCGCTTTCGGTTGGTTCTGATTCGTCAAGAACTGGCTCAAAAGCCTCACACCCAGTTTCATTTGATCCTAATACTAGATTTGTTATGGGAAAACCCGAGCCGCCAACTGATCTTCCACTTCTCCCAATGCCATCACCTGTTCTCTCTTTAGATGATTTAAGCAAACTAGTCCCGGGTGTTCAAATTCCTGATCGAAATTACTCGGGGGCTGAAAGCAATTCTGGGATTGATAGGAGAATGAAGTCCCCAGTAATTGAATCTTCGCCTTATCTTCCTTCTTCAGCAAAGTTGAAGAGTTGCGATGTTTATATTGGAGTGCATAGTTCTAAACCATCTCTGCTTAGATTTGCAAAATGGTTGCGCGCCGAGTTGGAGTTGGAAGGGGTAACTTGCTTTGCTGCAGATCGTAGTAAATGCAAGGATGCGGTCGCACATAGTATAGTTGAAAGAGCAATGGATTCTGCTACTATTGGAGTGGTTTTTGTCACCAAAAGATCTTTTTCAAATGCTTATAGTATGTATGAGCTTAGGAGTTTCTTGAGCCGGAAAAATCTGGTTCCAATTTTCTTTGACTTGGGTGCTGCAGATTGCTTGGCAAGAGATATAATCGGCAGGAGAGGGGAGGTGTGGGAGAGATATGGTGGGGAGCTGTGGAAATATTATGGAGGGACTGAGGAGGAGTGGAAGGAAGTCGTCAATGCACTTTCGTACATGGAAGGCTGGAAGTTAGAGGCTAGCTTGAATAAACTGAGGGATTGCATTTCTGAGGCAATCATCCTGCTAGGGAGAAAGCTGGGAAGGAGGAGTGTGGTGGAGAGGGCTAAAAGGTGGATGGAGAAGGCTGCAGAGGAATTTCCATTTCCTCGAAATGATTCATTTGTTGGCAGGAAGAAAGAGCTTCTTGAGCTTGAGCTCATGTTGTTTGGTGATCTCAATGAGAATGGAAGAAATGAGTGTTTTGAACTTCAAAATATTCAGAGGAGAAGGGTAAAGAACAAGGATGGAGCAGAAATGAGACTTGGAACTCAAACTAAGGGGAAGGAAGCAGTTGTATGGAAGGAATCAGATGTGGATATTGAAATGGAAAGTAATGCGAGTCTTCCAAAGCATTTCCAGCTCTCAGCGGGGAAAAGTGGGAGTAGGCAAACGAGGAGGGGGCAACCGACAAGAGCAACTTATAGAAAAGGGATTGCTTGTGTATCCGGTGAACGTGGAATCGGTAAGACAGAGTTGCTGCTGGAATTTGCCTACAAGTTCTCTCAGAGTTACAGAATGGTTTTGTGGGTTGGCGGAGAAGCAAGGTATGTCCGACAGAATTACATGAATTTGTTGTATCTTCTTGAAGTTGATGTGGCCACTGAGAACCAGCTAAGTCTGGAGAGCAACAAACCACGAAATTTTGAGGAACTAGAGGGAGAAGCTGTCCGAAGACTGAGGAAAGAGTTCATGAGGGACATTCCCTTTCTGATTGTGATTGATAACATGGAGAGTGAGAAAGACTGGTGGGATGCAAAAAACATAATGGAGTTACTCCCACGTTTTGGCGGGGAGACTCATATTGTTATCTCTACACGTCTTTCTCATGTAATGAACCTCGAAACCTTACAACTCTCTTACTTATCTGCTGCTGAATCCATGTGTTTAATGAAAGGTACGCTACGTCATATTCCCGCAGGAGAAGTTAGTGCTCTTCGAGCCATTGAGGAGAAGTTGGGTAGGCTCACATTTGGGCTTGCTCTTGTAGGAAGAGTTCTTTCTGAGCTTCTAATAGGTCCTCAAGGACTGCTTGATGTGATAGACCAAACACCTGATCAAGAGGCTATTGGAGGAGCAGATCCATTTTTCAGGCGCCATCCATTTCTCATTCGCCTTATAGAACTGTGTTTAGCTAACATTAAGCAGGTTGACGACATTGCATCAAGAATGGTTATAGCCAGTGGTTGGTTTGCTCCTGCAGAAATTCCAGTTTCTCTTTTGACTTTGGTAGCATCATCTGGAGGTTTGCAAAAGCAAAATAAAGGAAGCATTTGGAATAGGTGTTTGGGTGCTGTAACTCGCCGATGCTTCATGTTTCAGAAGAAGTGGTCTGAAGAAGAATCTTCAAATGCCTTAATAAGATGGGGGTTAGCACGAACTGTGACAAAGCAGGGATATATACAGATTCATGATACTATCAGATTATATGCTCGTAAAAGAGGTGATACTGCAGTTGCTTACGCAATGGTTCAGGCAATCAACAGTAAAGGATCTTTGCTTGAACACAGGGAGCACATATGGGCTGCTTGTTTCTTACTCTTTAAATTTGGTGCAGATCCGGCTGTTATTAACCTCAAGGCACTTGAGTTGGTTTGTTTTGTGAAACAACTAGCTCTACCACTAGCCACTTATACCTTCACCAATTTTTCATGCTGCAACACAGCTTTGGAGCTCTTGCGACTATGCACCCAAGCATTGGAAGACATGGAGGCCTCTACCTTTTCACACTATGATAAGAAGAACAATAAGTCAATTTTCATGGGAAGCTTGTCTACTCCAACCAAAAAATTCAATGCACGCCTCTATAAGGAATCAACCACGTTGAAAGCAATCATATTCGAGATAAGGGCTAAACTGATGCTTCAAGGTGGGGATCCTGACATTGGACAACAGCTATGCAGAGAATCAATAAGCATCAGGGAAGTTCTCTATGGATGGGATCATCCAGAAACCATATATGCTTGTAATACCATGGGCAAACTTATAAGGTCTCAAGCAAGGCCATAATTTTTCCTGACTGCTGTGATATGAAAATGTAAATGTATTGTTAAGGACATGTACAAGTATCATTTTATCAAAAGAAAAATTGGTGCATTGGGCTGATTGAGTTGATTCTAGTTTATCTAAATCTGTCCTAATTGAGCTGATTTTGGTTTGTAAAACTGGACTGCTGTCTCCTTGGGATGGAAAACTGTAGGAGACAACTTAGTTTGAGTAATCACATTCAAGTTATTCTAATCTGATAGGAGGTTCAGTCCATTACTAGCTATATGTGTTTATTCAATTGCTTGTGAAATGCAGTCTTTCATTTTAGTATCTTTTTCACCTTTATTTTCTTTACGTCAATTGATTATGGTGTCAAATTGGTACATTGATTATCATTGAATTAAATCAAGTTATTGGAATTCTTTCTTACAGTAATGTCTCACAATTGATTCTTTTTTACTGATCATGATTCCATTCTCATATTTGTGACAGCAGGAAAATAAAAAGAATGGAAACAGGGACTCTCAATTAGACCATATTATAATATAGAATCACAGCCATAATACAAATGGAAATAATAAAAAGTGCAGAGAAGTCCACCCCAAATCGTGATAAAGTCCGACAATAATATGAATGTAATGATAATAAGGAGTAAGAGGTTCTTAAACTAAGACGATCATTGTAATAGCCATCAGGACAACAACAAATGTTTGATATCCAATTTTCACCACTCCTATTGCTGAACTGGTAGATGCAGGTGCAGAGGATGGTGCATCCAGTTTCACATCTGCTGCAGGAAGCACGGTGATAGCAAGTTTCTGACCTCCGATGGTGCAGTGCTGCCCTACGCCGCAGAGGTACCACTTGTTTCCTGATGTGGCTAGTGTTATAACATCATTGCCTGTGGATAGAGCCTCGTTCTGTGGTGGCACAATGCAGTCCTTGAATCCGGTGCCATTTACTTTGTGGACATTGTGAGCTCCAGGAGGATAACTAAACACTGCAAAAGTTAGTTAAATACTCCAGTTAATTTTCACCTCAAAAAAGAATCATGCAAATTGAAGATAACTAAAAGAATGCTATAACTCCTATAGATTTCGAAATCATAGAAAGAATTAGACATGAAAGTAGTAGATTGATTCTATTACCAAGTTTATCACCAACGTGGAATTCCTTATCCTTGGCCCAGGCTACATAATCAAACTTAATGGTCCAACCGCTATCATCACCAACTTTAAACTCAGTTGCCAAAACAACTGTTGGGAAGACGACAGAAACAACGGCAAGGACGATAAACAAATTCATAGAGGCCATTGGAGCTTATATCTGATTCACTTTAAAAGCTCTGTTAGCTCCAATGGACTTAAAAAAAAACTTGGGTTTATTTGGATAAGAGACTATAAGCAATAACTGTGAATGGTATTACAATGAGCCGAAGGAGTCTACTTATAGGTTTTTCTCCTGTATTAATTAAGTACGAAACACATGCCTAATCGGCTATGGACTATTCATTCAGAAGCGTTAGATAGAACACTTGGCAAAGCTCCCGACGTTGAACCATTAGAAAATTAGTGATTTAAGGTGGACTACCTACATAGATTTTTCTCGAGACATTGCTTTGAATGAGTCATATAATATTTCATTGAGAATTAATAAAAACTACTGTTTGTTCTATGTGGAAATTTCAATAAGAAATAATGATAGTGGATCCTTTTTCATGTATATAATGTGTTATCACTTCAAGAATGTTATCTTGGACCTTGGGCTGAATCTTGCATCAAGAACCAATATTTGTCATCTTGTGATTTTTCTTTTTCTTCTTTCCCACAATCCTTGGGAGCAAGCCATATGTTGGACTATACTTTGTTGTCGAACTCTCTTCTTTGCACAGGGATGTCTCTGAGATGCCAATACAAGCAACTTTTGTTTTACGTTTCTGCACTGATAGAAAAGCACTTTTGAAAGTAGGAAAACAGGATAGATCCTTACTAGTAATTTCGCGTTCAGCGTCCAAGAATATCTGACACAACATGTATCTCAAGACTGATGTGTATCTCAACACTTGAGTTTATCTTGTGAAATAGACAGGCAAAACTGGATATGAGTTCTATCATCATAGTTTTCTTATTGTTATTTTTCCATTATCATTCTATATTCCTAGTAATATTTCTGATGTTATCGTCGGTTCTGGGGACCATTATGTCTGAAATCTAAGACATATCGCAAAGGCAAATGTTACTTCAGCTTGTCCAAAGTCCAAACAAACTCTACTATGTCATTGGAGATTTTTTACAGTATGAAGCTAATACCTTAGTAGTACGTGATCGAACCTTTTTTGGTTTCAACCCATGAAGTCTCGGTTAACAAAAAAGCAATATCCTTCAACTATATCAAAATTTGCTTATTTAATTGGTCTGGTTGAACTGAATTCTCGTAAAAGTGGACCACAGTCCTCTAAGGGATGGAAAACTGTAGGAGACCACTCTGCTTTGAATAATCACATTCTTTTATTCTGATAGAGGATTACTAGATATATACATTATTCAAGTTTTTCCTTACAAGATATTACTAGATTTTCACATTATTCAAGTTCATTACTAGATATTGCTTCTGAAATGCGCTCTTTCTTAACCATAATTCTTTTTGCACGCCATCAGATCATGGTGTCAATTCTCGTGAGCTGATTATAATACCAATTTTATGCATTTTCTTGAAGTACTATCATTTCAAGTTAAGTCTGACCATGTTTCCTCTCTATTTTTTTGATACAGCATGAAGATTGAAAGAATGAAATCATGAGCTCGAAAGTAATGAAAACCCATCGCATGTTATATTATAGAATCACAGTCAATACAAATGGAGGTGGTAAAATTTTGCAGGGGTAAAAAATTGAGTCCATAAAAATCCTGATAAGACTCTGTAACATAAGCTCTTCTACCAGGACACTACTAACTTCCAAAGGTTCTTAAACTATGAAGTTCATTGCAATGGCCATTAGGACTAGAACAAATGCGTGATATCCAGATTTCGCCACCCCTATTGCTGAACTTGGAGATGCAGGTGCAGGGGATGGTGCGACCACTGCAGGTAGCACGGTGAGAGAAAGTTTTTGACCTCCAACGGTGCAGTGCTGGCCTATGCCACACAGGTACCACTTGTTTCCTGGTGTTGCTAGTGTAATAACATCATTGCCTGTTGATAGAACCTCATTTTGTGGTGGCACAATGCAGTCCTTGAATCCAGTAGCATTTACTTTGTGAACATTGTGAGCTCCAGGAGGATAACTAAACACTGCAACACGTAAAATTCAATGGCGAAATTTCATTATCAAAATGTCAGAAAATTGAATCACACAAAACAGAGAAAACTGTAGAACTATATATTTGTCTAAATCATAAATATACTAGACTAATTAAATTACGAGTTTATCACCAACGTGGAATTCCTTATCCTTTGTCCAGGCTACATAGTCGAACTTAATGGTCCAACCACTATCATCTCCAACTTTATACTCGGTTGCCAAAACAACTCTAGGGATGGTGACAGACATTATAGCAAGGGACGAGGAACAAATTAAGTAGAAGCCATTGATTCGCCTGAAAGATCCGTTAGCTCCAATGGACTATAAGCAGTAACTTAACCTTTGTATAGGCTATAAGCTTTTACTGTGAATGGTATTATATTACAATAAGCTGAAGGAGTCTACTTATAGTTTTGTTTTTTCCTTATATATACTAAACTAATTACCATACTAGAATCTAACTAATAGTTTTTTTGTACGGTGTCTCATATACACTCCTTACCAAGCTGAAGCTGGAGCTGGAGCTGGAGAACTAATAATTTCGGACAAGGTTGGAGACAAAGCGGGAGTTGTAAATTCTGGTTGTACCGTGATGAATAGCTTTTGACCACCAACTTCACAATGTCCGATCCAGTAGCTAATGCCTCGTTTGGTGGTGGAACCACACAGTCCTGAAAGCTAGTTCCATTCACTTTGAAAACGTTATGAGCTCCAATAGTACAATGAAAAACTGCAAATTTAACATGGTTTTAGTGAGTTAAATGAATACAAATTACTGCATGCTTTAAGATCTATTTAACTACATCAAACCATTTAAATTTACCGTCTGTTTTCGCGAGCGTATATATAACATAATTTCCGCAAGCAAATTAACATACCTAGTTGGTCGCCTACGTGAAACTCCTTGCCGTTAGCCCAAGCTGCATAATCAAATCCAATCGTCCATTCCGCCATCATCTCCAACAACAAAAACCTTCGCAAGAGTAATACTAGGAAGGAAGATGGCAACAATGGCAAGTCCCACAAACAAATGGTTAGAAGCCATCACAATTAACTTATTAGTAAATTACTTGAAGTCGTTTGAACTATGATTTTGATTGAAGGTTTGAACTGTTGGGAGATTTCACTAGAAAGTCACACCTCAATCTAGTTACTTTCTTTCCCAAATGATTTCAACTTGGAGCTCACACCAAGGAAATCACCCACCCAAGACTTTAGTAGTTATCACAACAACCTCAACAAAGCAAAACCACTACAATATCATCATCACGATTCATAAAGAACAATAATAATGGAAGTAACAATGCAAAAGAGACACAAAGATTTAGGTGGTTGGTAAATGTTACCTACATCCACACACAAGAGCCGAAGTTTCCTTTATAACAAAGATTGGAGAGTTTACAAGAGATCAAGAATCAATAAGAAGAGGCCTCACTCAAACCCTAGCTCAATGAGCTCCCACAATACCCTAGAAATGAATCTCTCAAAGTTGTACTTCAAAACTCTAATCTATTTCCTTTATATAGGGTGTACATAGACAAAGGGAAGTAAAATGGGCTTGGGCAGTGCGGATTGCGGCTTGGCTTGGCGCTTCATAGGTGATGGTGGTATCTTCATTAAAATTTGAGTCGCGGCGCTGAAAGGTGCTAGGGCCCTCTTTCAATAAAATTGGGCGAGCGAGTGCCGCGCTTAGGCCTTGAAGCGCCTTCTTCTTTAGGCATCGCCTGTATTTGCCGGCGCCTTGAAGGCCATGGATTATGACGCGGTCCGCCCTCTTCATCGATGCGGGGTGAGTGTGGTATCACGGACAACCGAGCAAAGCTCGGCGGTTCCACCAACCCAACAATCTCCCACTTGGAACCTTCGAGATTCTTCATGCACATCACATCTCAATTGTAACAACTCAATCCAAATCCAAAAACTAAAGAAACACTTTCGGCTCATTCATCATGGTCTTCAAACAAGAAGACCACCGGGTTGAACACAACTTCAACTTTCGATGAGGGCACGGTAGCCAATCAACATATCCGCGGATTCTCACTCCCTGGATCTTCTCAAGTGCAAAACCTCATCCTCCAACGAGATCGGATAAAATGATGATAGGAGACCAATGTGTTTTTGGTCCTAGAATGAAAAGCCGGAATTCTTGGCAAGATGTATAGCACTTTCGACTATCACCGTGTAACACACTTCTCTCTTGCTTCATCCCAAGCTCTTCCATCAATCCTCAGAACGGATCGTCTTTGCTTGCCTCTCAGCGGCCACATACTCGCTTACGTGGTAGACAAAGCAACAATCTTCAGAATCGAGAAATCTAACTTCATCTGCGGTAGCACCCTTTGTAAAGACATAACCCGATAGTGCTTCTTCGCGATCTACCTCACTGCAAAGTCGGCATCCACATACCCCTTGCGGGTTCACAACACCCTTCCATAACATAGGCATTTCTCTGTAGTACCTCTCGGATATCTCAATATCCACTTCACGGCTTCCCAATGTTGCTTGCGAGATTAGACATAAATCCACCGACGGCTCCTAATCGCTTGGGCTATATCCGGACGTGTGCAAACCATGGCATACATAAGACTTCCAATGGCGAGGCGTATGGTACCTTAGCCATGAAGTTTCTTTCCTCAACAAATGATCTTGGGAGAGTGTTCCTGGACAACTTGAAGTTGATCGCCAAAGGTGTGCAAACCGGTTTTAGACTACCCATCTTGAACCTCTTCAATACCTTCTCAATATACTCACCTGAGACAACTCGAATACCTTTCGCCTTTATCTCTTCGATCCTCATCCCTAGAATCTGTTTTTGCACCCAAATCCTTCATAGAGAACTCACTTGCTAACTTCTTTTCAATCTCCCAATTTCGACATATCGGAACTTCGCTACTAACATATCATCAAACATATAGCAACGGGATGATGTAGGCTGGAGTCGAACCTCTTGAAGTAGCAACAATGGTCGGCGTTGCACTTATAGTAGCCATTTCCTTGCATGAAGTTATCAAACTTCCTCGTACCCTAACGCCTAGGGGGCTTGTTTCAAACCATACAAGCTCTTTTCGAGCCCGCATACCATATTCTCTTTACCCTTCTTGATGAAACCCTCCGGTTCTTTGCTGCATATAAATTTCCTCAACTAGGTCACCATGGAGGAAGGCGTTTTAACATCCAATTGCCAAGATACAAATCTTCATTTGCAACAATACTCAACACGGCCAATAATAGTATTGGCCACCACCGGGAGAATATCTCTGCGGAAGTCAATGCACCTTTCGCTGAAAACCCTTGACTACTAGCCTTGCCTTGTATCTCTGGGAACCATCATGTTCCTCTTTGACTCTATACACCCATTTGTTCGTAGAGCCTTCTTGCCCACGTGGGTAGTTTGGCTAACTCCCACGTGCCACGAGGGAGATGAGGGACTTCATCTCATCTTGCATAGCAAGCTCCCACTTGCTTGCATCACTCACCTCCAATGCTTCATCATAGCATTGAGGCTCGCCACCATCGAAGAAGCAAGTAATTCACATAGGGAGGGCGGATATCTAGAACTTCGGTACATGTGGCCCGGATGTCTTCCTTGGGGCACGAGGTGGAGATGGACTCGCGTGGTGTAGTATCCTCATTATTCTCTCGAGTCACTACTCTTCGTCATCCTCGACCGTGGGGCTCCCATTATACCACGACTTACATCAAAGTCTTCCAACTCAAACATACTGCGCGCCGCTCTGCGTACCCGATTCCTTGGTTTCAGGCTTCATCTCCGCCCTTGTACATCACCTTTTCATTAAACACAACATCTCTACTACGAATGATTTTCGATTTTGATCATCCGAGGCGATACCCAAAAAATCATCACCGCCATAGCCGATGAAGGTGCACTTTAGTGACTTAGCATCAAGCTTGCTTCTAGCTTGGTCACTAATGTGAACATAGGGACACAACCAAACACCTTCAAATGGGAAAGGTTCACATCCTTCCGGCTCCACACTTCCTCGGAATCTTAAAATCCAAAGGCGATGGTCCTCTATTGGATCGTAAGTCTTTGTGCTAACACTTTTCGCCTAAGCTGGCTTGGGCAAGCCTCGCTAGTGTAATACGATACACCTAGCTCTCTCTGTCGTTGTTCTATTCATCCGCTCTGCAACCCCATTCTCACGAGGTGTCCCCGCAAAGTCTTTTCCATCTTGATGCCATTGTCGACACAAGACTTCTTAAAACCTGAATCCTCATACTCTCCACCGTTGGCCGGATCTCGGCTTTCTTTACTTTCAAGCTTGTCTCATTCTCAACCATGGCCTTCCAAGTCTTGAACACTTCAAATATGCCGACTTGTGTCTCAAGAAATAGACCCACACCTTCCTAGTATGGTCATCAATGAAAGTCACAAAATATGACTTTCCGCCAAGTGAAGAGACATTATCGGCCCCCGGACATCTGTATGTATCAACTCAAGCCTCCTAGCTTTGAGTTCGACCCATTCTCACGAAAACTCACCCGACACGCTTTCCAAATACACGGTTATCCACGAAGTCAATTTCAGTCGATCAGTAACTTTGGGAGTTTACCGTAAGAGTGAAGGATTTTCATTCCTTTCTCACTCATGTGACCAAGTTCTGCGGTGCCAAACATTCGGATCCTCTTTGCCATGTGCCCGCGGCAATCGACTCACAACCATGTGCGATCATGTAGAGAGTACCATCTTTCTTACCATTTGCAACAATCAATGAACCCTTCGAGACCTTCCAAGTATCACCCGGTAAAGATTGTAACAAATCCTTCACTTGCCAATTGCCCTACAGAAATCAAATTCTTCCCAAAACCGGAACATGTCCGACGCCCCTCAATAACCATGACGAGCCATTCATCTTGATATGCACATCACCCTGCCGACAATGTCACAAGGTTGGTCATCACCGAGAAAGACCGTTTCAAAGGTCACCTTCGGTGTAGTTCTCAAGGAACTCTCGATGTGAGGTAGCATGGAAAGATCTTGGCCGGAATCAAGTACCCAAGACTCCTTCTTGTGCTCCATCGAACATATCAAAGCGTCATCTACCATCTCAACAACATTAGCTTCTTGATTCTTTTCTTGTTCTTATTAATGTTGTTGTTGTTTCTTGGTGGGGCAATTGGGGCTATAGTGGCCGTGCTACTACAACAATTATAGCACACCACTTCACTTATGTCTCGAGGTTTGTGTTCAACGCTTTGCAATCGGGAGGCTTGAGATTTGATCTCCCCCACTTCTTCTTACTAACGACTCTGTTTGACTTTCTTTTCTTCCCTGCTTTGCTTTCAATGCGACCCTCGAAGTTGATCCCGAAGATGACGGACAATCTGTCTCGGATTTCCTCGGTTAGTACCATACTAACAACGTGCTCAAACTTCAACTTGGTCATTCCTGAGAGCCACTAATAAATAGCCATAGTCGCGACTCCAACTTGGAGGCAATTGTCCAAGTATCGCCAAAGCTAGCACCTCATCACTAAATGTAATCTCAACCAGCTCAATTGGTCCTTAGTTTGGTTGAATTCATTTAGGTGATCCTGAAGGAGGTCCCCTCCAACATTTTCATACTAAATAGCTTGGTGATCAAATAGACTTTGTTCAGCGTCGGGGTTGTTCATACATCGTAGTAAGTGCCTCCATGAGAGCCTCGCCTTCTCGGTCTTAATATTGAAGGCTACCGACTTCGAAAAGACTCAATCGGATTGTGGCCAAGGCCTTTCTATCTTGCAAATCCCATTTATCTTCGGAATCTCATGAGACTTCTCACATATCAATGTTTCCATCAAATCCTTTTGATAGAGAACATCCTCAATTTGCATCTTCCAATAGCCGAAGTTTGTTCAGTCAAACTTCTCTATCTTGTAGCTTTCCTTTTCGGTCGTCATGACTCTATCAAAAACCTACGGTGGAGAACCTCTCAGAGGAATTTCCTCAAACACCCCTGTAGCTCTGACACAGTCACCTATGCTCGATACCACTTGTTGGGAGATTTCACTAGAAAGTCACACCTCAATCTAGTTACTTTCTTTCTCAAATGATTTCAACTTGGAGCTCACACCAAGGAAATCACCCACCCAAGACTTTGGTAGTTATCACAACAACCTCAACAAAGCAAAACCACTACAATATCATCACAATTCATAGCAACAATAATAATGGAAGTAACAATGCAAAGAGACACAAAGATTTAGGTGGTTCGTAAATGTTACCTACATCCACACACAAGAGCCGAAGTTTCCTTTATAACAAAGATTGGAGAGTTTACAAGAGATCAAGAATCAATAAGAAGAGGCCTCACTCAAACCCTAGCTCAACAGAGCTCCCACAATACCCTAGAAATGAATCTCTCAAAGTTGTACTTCAAAACTCTAATCTATTTCCTTTATATAGGTGTACATAGACAAAGGGAAGTAAAATGGGCTTGGCCGCACAGTGCGGAGCTGGCGCTACATATAGTGAGCGGGCGCCTTCTTCAAAAGCCGAGGCGAGTCGCTGGCGCTTAGGTGATTATGGCGCCCTCTTCAATAAAATTTGGGCCGGCGAAAAGCGCTTAGAGTGAGTGAGCAGCGCTTCTTCTTTAGGCATCAGCGCTGTTGCCCCGGCGAATTTTGATGGACGGACGGCCGCTGGTCAGCCCTCTTCATCGATGCCGGGAGGTGAAAGTGTGGTATACGGACAACCGGAGCAAAGCTCGACGGTTCCACCAACCCAACATGAACTGGGATGCTTGGCAAAGAGGTTCGTGCAATCTATTTATACAAATTCTTGTGCAAGTAGTCAAACAAAATTTCCGGCATGGTCGTACGTCTACTATCTATATACTAAAGCAGAGACCTCTAATTGAGGATTTTCTCTTTCCTATGTGGCACTCTAATATGAGAGAGTTAGTTTTTTTTCTCTCCTATGTGGCACTCTAATATGAAAGATAGTCTTTTCTAATAGCCTACAATCTCACATACATATAACCTCTTAGGAGAGTTTGAGTGTATTTCTAATTATTATATTTGGAGAGTTTGAGTGTATTTCCAATTCTTACATATTTGATCAAATAAAAAAAATTGCTAAAAAATAGGTGATTTGTAAAAGATAATTTCCTATTATGAATCAAACACTTTTAGTGTTCCAATTCTTATATATTTGATCAAAAAAAAAAAAAAATGTAATTTGTAGAATTCCTTATTACAAATCATACAATTTTAGTGTCTATGATAAAACACCTAACTTATTTGAATATATTCTTAACACGGCCTTAAAACATAGTTAAAACAATTATACAAAAAAATAACATCACAAAATATATAATAGAAAATGGAAAAAAAAATAACGGCAAAGCAATAATGACAAATATTTTAAAAATTGCTAAAAATAAGTGATTTGTAAAAATAATTTTCTATTACTTAATTAAACACTTTTAGTGTTCCAATTCTTATATATTTGATCAAATAAAAATTGCTAAAAAATATGTAATTTGTATAAACTAATTCTTTACTACAAATCATACAATTTTAGTGTCTATGATAAAACACCTAACTTATTTCAATATATCCTTAACATGGCCTCAAAACATAGTTAAAAACAATTATACAAAAATAACATCACAAAATATATAATAGAAAATAATTTAAAAAAAAAAAAAAAAAAGGCAAAGCAATAATGACAAATATTTTAAAATATATATAATCTTCGGAATGAAACTAACGTAAAAAAAAAAAAAAACAATTAATGGGGAACCAAAACTGGATGCAAATGTATCGAACTAACCTCAAATAATATTTAACGGGAAATCAGAAACTGGATGCAAATACAAACATTAAACTAATATTAAAAAGTAATTAATAGAAAATTGGAATATATATGGATACAACTGTATTAAACTAACCTCAAAGAATAATTAACGGAAAATCAAAACTTGGATGCAAATACATCAAACTAACATAAAAAAATAATTGTCGGCAAATCGGAAACTGGATGCAAATGCATTGAGCTAACCCTCAAAGATTAAATTAATAGAAAATCATAAACTGGATGCAATTGCATTGAATTAACATCAAAGAAAAATTAATTATTAATTGGAAATATAATGCAAATGCGTGGAACTAATATTAAAAAATAATTAATGGGAAATTGGAAACCGGATGGAACTGCACTGAACTAATCTCAAAAAATAAACTGGATGCAAATGCATTGAACTAACCTCAAGAAATAATTAATGGTAAATAGGAAACTGGATGCAAATTCATTAAACTAATCTCAAACAATAATTAATGAGAAATCGGAAACTAGATGCAAATGTAACTTTATCAAATAATAAACGAGAAATCTGAAACTGGATGCAAATGCATTAAACTAATCTCACAGAATAATTAATGGAAAATCAGAAACTGGATGCAAATGTATTGAACTGACCTCAAAGAATAATTAACAGGGAATTGGAAATTAGATGCAAATGTATTGAACTAATCAAAAAGAATAATTAACGAGAAATCGAAACCTGGATATAACCGTGCATTGAGGCCCGATCTCAAAAATAAATAACGGAATTGAAAATGGATGCAATCAGTATTGAACTAACCTCAAAATATAAATAACGGAAAATCAGAAACCGGATGCAAATACATTAAACTAACCTCAAAACATAGTTGGGTTATATGTTGTGGGAATGTCTCGTAAGTATAGTTTTGCATTTAAAATGATGTTTATCTTATCTCTTTCTGTATGATTGGGAACTCTTTGCTATTCAAGTAGCTACAATATATATGAACTTCACCTTATTAGGCAATTTCACAAAACTTCAATCAAACTTCTATTATTAAACAACAAAATGAAGTTGAAGGGTTTTATTAAAGGTACATGAGTTATTTTTTTTAATGGAGAATAAGGCTTTCACGTTATAAGAAATTTGGTTGAGTGATCAATATAATATTAATATATCAAAGTTTTGCATATTTACAAATATTTTTCAAAATAATTAATATAACAACACCCGTTCGTAGATAATCTTTGAAGATTCTACATAGTAAGTCATGCATAATTTAAATAATAATTAATGGGAAATCGGGAATTGGTAATCTTCAATGATCCCACATAATAAATCAAACATAATTTACTTTTTATGTCATGTTTGCAAGGACACTACAGATGGATCAGTAGAAGTTGGTATTATACACCACATTGGATAATTAAAAGGAAATCGGAAATTGGATTCAAATGCATAACTGAGCTCAAAGAGTAATTAACGGGAAATTGGAAACTTTATGCAAATGCAATAAACTAAACTAAAAAAGTAATTAACTAGAAATTGAAAACTGGGTGCAATTGCATTAAACTAACGTCAGATAATAACTAAAGGGAAATTAGAAATTGTATACAAATTCTTGAAAAATATTTAATGGGAAATCGGAAACGGTATGCAAATACATCAAACAAACCTCAAATAATAATTAATAGGCTGAGAAATCGGAAACTGGATGCAAATACATTGAACTAAACTCAAAAAATAGTTAACATAAAATAAAAAACCGAATGCAACTGCATTAAACTAACCTCATAGAATAATTGGTGGGGAATCGGAAACTAAATGCAAATGCATTGAAATAATCTCAAAAAATAATTAACGGAAATCGAAACTGAGGATATAATTGCATTGAACTAACCTCAAAGCATAAATAATCGAGACTAGATGCGATGTATTGAACTAACCTTAAAGAGTTATTAACGGAAATCGAAAACTAGATCCAAATGCAATGAACTAATCTCAAAGACTAATTAACTAAACATTGAAAAATGGATGAAACTACATTGAACTAACCTAAATGAATAATTATCGGGAAATTATAAATGTGATGTAACTACATTAAACTAACCTCAAAAAATAATTAACGGAAAATCGAAAACTTGATGCAAATGTATTGAACTAACCTCAAAGAACAATTAACATAAATTCGGAAATTGGATGCAACTGCATTGAACTAACCTCAAAAAATAATTAACAAAAAACCAAAAACTAGATGCAACTGCATTAAACTAAAATAAGATATTAACTAACGGGAAATCAGAAATTGGATGCAAATGCATTGAAATATCCTCAAAAAAATAGTTAATCGAAAATCGAAAGTCGAATGTAATCAAGATCGCGACCGACCTCATAGCATAAATGTCGGTTTTTAAGCCTTCTCACATAAGTAATTACGAGTAATTAGGAACTCAAAATGAAAGTGAGTTTAAAAAAACATACTCTTATATGTATGCAAACCTGTATAGAAATTGTAAACTATCGAACTAACCTAGAAAAACAATTAACAGAAATCAAATTGGATCTGGATGTATTGAACTAACCTCAAAGAGTAATTAACGAGATTTAGAACGGATGCAAATTCAATAAACTAATCTCAAATACTAATTAACTAAACATAAAAAACTGGATGCAATCAGATTGAATTAACCTTAATGAATAAGTAACGGATATCATAAAATGGATGCAATTGCAACCGAACTAACCTTAAATAATAATTGATGGGAAATCGAAAACTTGATGCAACCGCATTGAACTAACCTCAAAGAATAATTAATGAGAATTTGGAAATTGGATGCAACGTGACTATATTAAACTAACCTCAAAGAATAATTAATGAAAAATCATAAACTTGATGCAAATGCATTCAACTAATAACCCTAAAATATATTTGTATTATATGTAGGGGAATAAATGTCTCGACAAATATAGTTTTGCATTTTTAAGTAATGTTTATCATACTTCTTTTATTGTGATTGGGAATGCCTTGCTATTCAAGTAGCTTCAATATTATCTTCACCAAATTGGACATTCTCAAAACTTCAATCAAACTTCTATTGTTAAAACTAACAATGAAAAGAAGTCGATGAGTTTTATCAAAGTTTGATGTTTTCTTTTTATAGAGAGTGGTGCAAGAAATTTAATTGAGTAATTAATATAATTTTCATATCTCATAGCTATATATGCATAGTTGCTAATATTTTTAGAATAATTTAATATAACGACACCCTCGTCAGTAGGACACGTTCATGTGATAAATCTTTTCAAGTGGGAGTAGTGTATTCTTTGAGGATATGGAAACAATCAATCTATTTTAGTAATTTGTACACATTAGTACGTAAAGCCGGTGGTGATGATTTACCGTTAAATCACTATAAATCTAATAAAACTATTATACAAGCTAGATCGAGTTTAAGATAATTCTATTTGAAAATTACGGATTAATATCCTAAATCACAAAGTGAAGAGGCTATCTCAATTTGATCCCTTAGTTTCCAAGTACTTATACACCATAATCGCTTCGGCTATCTCAATTTGATCCCTTAGTTTCCAAGTACTTATGCACCATAATCACGCTTCATTAATTATTTCGGGTTTATTTTCAATAAAAATATATTTTGATTCGAAAATTTGCCGCTAAATCACCATAAATCTAAAAAATATTATACAAGCTAGATCGAGTTTAAGATAATTTTATTTGAAAATTATGGATTAATATCCTAAACCATAAAGTGAAGATGTTATCTCAATTTGATCTCTTAATTTCTAAGACTTATGCACCATAATCGCCGCTTCATTAACATATTTCGATTTATTTTCAATAAAAATATATTCCGATTCAAAATTTGAGTGAGACATTTTATAAAGCCTTTTCAGCACACAAAATATTTAATAGATCCCGGGCGTATGCCCGGGTCCAAAATCTAGTACAACACTAAAGTTAAGTTTTCCTAAGAGTAGTTCCACCAGTATTGTCTTATTACCATGATTCTTCCAAAAGATTACATATATTACAAAATTCCCAGTTTTAAGAATATAGAATTTTTTGTTTTGTATTTTGTGAGTATATGTATATGGAAATGGAATGCATTCAGAAGGCTTGCCGTCTTCAGCCTGTCAACTCTCCAAGTCATAAAGTCAAAAATTACCATTCGTGTATGCTCCTGGAGTCCTGCTCGGTATTGGGTTGAGTACTCGGGGTCACATAAGATATGATGTTCTCTAAAGCCATTTAATTACGTAAAGTGTGTGAAACTCCAATGGCGTCTAAACAAATGCTCATCATATTTGCCGTGGTTATGGCTATTTCAGTCCTTCCAATGATCACACTGGCGAAGACTTTCACAGTTGGAGATGGTCAGGGCTGGACAACGGGATTCGATTATCAAGCTTGGGCTAAAGACAAAAAAATTCGTGTTGGAGATACACTAGGTAAAGTACTTCATTTTATGCCTCTTTCATGAAAAATCCTATAATTTTTTCCTCTGTTTTCTTTTTGGGAAGAAAATGAGTGCCTCATTGCCTCAAGTTGATTGATGGAATGTATTGTGTTCACTCTCAAGTAGATCAACAGTATCGTTTATGCATGAATTAAACAAAATACTTATATTTCATGATGCAGTTTTTAAGTACTCCAAGGGAGCTCACAATGTCCAGAAGGTGGATGGAAATGGATTTGACAAATGCATAAAGCCGTCCTTGAATGAGGCCCTCACCACTGGGAACGACGCAATTAGGCTTACAAGTATAGGAAAAAAAAAGTGGTACATTTGTGGTGTCGGAAATCATTGTCGGGGGGAGGTCAGAAATTAGTCATCACGCGGTAGCGATTGGCAAGAAACATAAAGGGGTTCCAAAAACTCGAAATGGAATTGCTAAATCATGGATTCAAGTGCTTACCGCAGCAGTGATCACAACAACGATGATTGTCATAGATCGATTCTCAAACTTAATGTATTATTCTCATCTATCTCATTCATTGTATCTACTTTGATTTCAAGATATGATTAATATAACATGTACATGTACAATGGACTTAGCTCTAAGTCGGTTTTGTTAGGACACGGGCACACCCACAGCTGGGCCTCCTCAGGCTTACATGGGATAACTAGTACCGATATTGTCCCCACTTAACCACCCATTGGGCTTTGGGGCCACATCTTGGCCATGGGTGTGGGGTTTTATCTTAAAAGGCACCCTGCATTTAGTTAGTGAGCTTCCCACTTTATCAACCCATGATGAACTCCTTTCTTGTTCAATGTGAGACTATTTCTTTTTTTGGTCCACACACTCTAACAATCTCCACCTTGGACCGAACTCCAAAGGAGTATCTCCACCTTAGACCGAACTCCAAGGGAGTATATTCGTTCATCGTCGAGCACGATCCAATGCCGTGAGCTCGGTGGTGTGCGGGCCTCGGGGAGGGGGATTTTTCTCAACCTCGAGCCTACTCCACCTCGAACATCATTCCATGTTGCTAGATCCAACTCGAAGTTACACCCTCCGAATCTACAACATCCAGGGCACCAATCTTCGGTGTAGCGGGCGCACGCCGTTAAGCAACTCCACTGAAGTTGCGGCGCACCGGGCGCTCGATTTTGAATGATTTCGCCTCTTGATTCTCGCATGATCAATTGCCTTTGTCCCTTGAACCATCGGCTCGATACCGATTGTTAGGACACGGGCACGCCCGTGGCCTCAGCCTCAGCGCCCGTGGGATAACTAGTACCGATATTGTCCCCACTTAACCACCCCATGGGCTTTGGGCCACATCTTGGCCATGGGTGTGGGTTTTATCTTAAAAGGCCCGGTGACTTGGTTAGTGAGCTTCCCACTTTATCAACCCATGATGAACTCCTTTCTTGTTCAATGTGGGACTATTTCTTTTTCTGGTCCACACACTCTAACAGTTTTCTCATGGTGGCCTTCAACACCAATTTCATTGGAAGAGATTATTCATGACGTGAATGGTCTCTCTTTTTTTTTTTTTTTTTTTTTTTTGACTTCCCCATTTGAAAAACGACATTAGACTTTTGCCCCAAACTAACTCGCCGTCATAGTCAACTGTTATTGACCGTCATCTCGTGGTCAATACAATTGAAATGTCTTAAATACCCTTTTTATTGAAAAATTACTAAAATGACCGTGAGTTAGTCTGGGGCAAGTCTAATTCCGTTTTCAAATGGGGGGCAAGTCAAAATAACCCAAAGTAACCCTTTTAAACTAGAAAATGTACATGACACGTGTCAAAATCTAATTATCCACATCCAACGACTCACATCACTCATTGGTAATTAAGCCCTAAACCTTGAGTTCATTAATGGAGATTATTCAATTGTAATGGCGATTTAGGGGGGGCATGTCTAATAACACGTGTCTAATATATTATATGTTTGTGACAGTTAGATTAGATAGGACGAGATGTCGACACGTGTCTCTTTCTTTCTCAAACATGAAAATGTGTCTTGAATTGCAAAACCAATATGTCATTTTGACTTGCCCCCCATTTGAAAACGAAATTAGACTTGCCCCCAAACTAACTCATCGTCATTTTGGTAATTTTTCAACGAAAAGGGTATTTAAGACATTTCAACTGCTTTGACCACGAGATGACGGTCAATGACAATTGACTATGACGGTGAGTTAGTCTGGGGGGCAAGTCTAATGTCGTTTTCAAATGAGGGGCAAGTCAAAATAACCCTTTTTTTTTATAACAATCTTCTTGTAGTCTATTTTCATTTTTTTGAATAAATTGGTAGGGGTCAGCCAAACCCTCCTCTTGTAAAATGTACATTCGGAAGTGTTTTTGGAAAAAATAATAAAAAATAAAAAATAAATAAATGTATATGTTATGCACTTTGATCAAATTTAGTCTTCTCATACAATGTTTGTTTTACACTAGAAATGTGTATGTAGCATTAATATTTGGTAGTCTACAATTACAATATAAGGGCATCTCCAATTGGGCGTGTAAACCGTATAGAGTGTAAAGTTTACATTCCAAGTGCCAAAACACTCTTTCTAATAGGAGTGATATACCGTAGGTGGGGAATTCCCCATCTCACAATTAGTTGATAAATAGCTCGGGTGACACTTTAACCAACGTCTTAACAAAACAAAAATTCGGACGTCAATTTAAGTCGCATCCCTTTTTAGTTCTAAAGTCATAATTCGTAATTTTTTAACTCGGACGTCGCTTAAAGTGTCGTCCCACTTTAATTTAAAGAGAAACGTCACTTTAAGTGACGTCCGAGTTTAAAATCCAATTTTTTTACACTTTTCCATTGGAAAATATAGAGTAAATATTTATAGGTTATACAATAATATGCAATTAGAGTTGTAAAATTCTAATAGCACCTACGTGGAGGTGTAATTTTACACCCCCATTAGAGATGCCCTACCAACAAAAGATAATGATGACATTTAACAGTTGCCAGGCCACTGCCTCATAATCATCCAAGTTTAACAATTCCTATTACAAAACTGAGAGATATCGGTGCAAGCAATGACGCTTTTTGAGTTTTTGATGCGCTTCCGATTGACAGAAAGTTTTTGGCCTCTGGAATACAACACAGATGTACCACTTTTTCCCTGGTGCAGAGGATTAACTCAATTGTTTTCTAGTCGATAGAGCCTCCTTTTCTTATGGCACAGTGCGTCCTTGAAAGCTGTAGGCTTCACTTTGAAGACATTGTGAGCTCCAGCAGATATGTAAACACTGCAAAAATATATAAAGCGTCTTGGTTACCAATATTTGGAAAATAATGTTTGGCATATCCCATGACCCATGACCCATGTCCCTTAACCTTTTGGTATTTCAATTCCTTCTTTATAGAATTACTTGGGAGATAACCAGATGATTTCATTTAATTTGTCCATAGAAATTAACAATGGTTGGATTCAGAAAAAATCATCTTACCCAGAAAGAGAAAGAAAAATGGGTTTATTAGCTTTTGGCCATACTTAATATGGTATTCAGCGGTTAGCCCCACTTAGTTCGTTAATTCGTTTTTGGCCTCCGTTCCGTTAGTCAACTTTAATCGCACCGTATATTTTGCTCATCATATTTTCCTACTGAACTAAATAAATTTACGCATTTTCAAATCTTAGAGTTGGCATCCAATTACTGATATCTAATCCATTAATGGAAGAGGGGATAAAAACACTTAAATGTTTGATGAAAGAAGGGCCAAAAACAAAAATATATTTAAATATAATGACTTTTTTAAATATATTTAAGTCCCCAATCAAATAGACTTCATAGTGTTCACTTTACAAAATAAAACCCTAATTCGACAAAACCCCAACTTGTTATATGTAATTAGTGCCAATTTATGTTCAACATGCACCATAGAATCCTAATTTGACAAAAGTCCTAATTTGTCAAGTGTAATTAAGGCCAATTTATGTAAAATATCCAATATATAACCTGATAATCCTAATTTGACAAAAACCCCAATTTATATGGTATAATTTTAGCTAATTAGTGTTCAATTTGACTAATATACTATAATTGGACAAAACCCCAAATTTGAAAAACTAAACCCTAATTTGAAAAAAAAAAAACCCAAAATTTACAAATAACTTTAACCCTAATTGTTAGTTAGTAATTTACATACATCCAAGCCGTCGATTTTTGAGTTTTAGATACTTGTCATGTGGTAATCTAAATCGATTTCAACAAAACAAAATTTTACTACATGTTATTTTGAAAATATGAAATGGTGGAGTTAACGTTGATTGAGTCAACTAATTGAACTAGGGCAAAAAACGAATAAACGAATGAACAAAGTGGGGCTAATGCTGAATAAAATATTAAAAGTGGGGCCAAAAAATAATAAACCCAAAAAAAAATCAGTAATCATTCCAAATGTTAAAATTCGATCAAGAAAAGTTAATTAGGTCTAACGGTTGCCTGTAATTAAAAAGGATAGTACATTAGTTTAATACTTATGGGGCCAGGGTTTTGGATCTGAGGCTTCAAATTCAATATGCACGCCCACGCACTTTATAACATCGAATTGTGAAGAGCAGGCCCAGGTACAAGTGAACATTGGGCTTGGGCAATTTTCCAGCCCAACGTACTTCTTAGTTTTAACAATCATCCTAAACATAAAGCACCCCTAAACATAAATGGAGGACAATAAGATTGATAACTTGGTGATTCTGAGATCCTTTCAATAGAAATCCGATCTAATTTTTTCACGTAATAAAACAATCCAAATAAGAGAGAGAGAATTGTACATGATTGTGGCTTGTTGAGCGCAAAGGTGGAAGTGGAGAAAGAAAATTTCTCATCCACAAAGCAATTGTTCCGCAACAATTTCCATAATGGACAGATTCGATTATATAGAGGAAGGGCGCGGAATGAGTCTCGCGCAGCAGTGTGGAAGTTGCCCACGTATTTGGTACAGCCAAGTTCGCTCTCCAATAAACGTGTAAACGAACATTTGTGACTCGAGAACATTGTATTGGGGAAACTGTTCAAATTGAAGAATGAGATTATTAGCACGAGTACTAGTACAGTGATTAACTAACACTCAAGTCAATCCCAGTTCATAAGGATCAAGTTCGAAAGGTTGCCATTTTTCGTCTAGAAATAGCGCGATCATTAGGCAATCTTGTGTATAAAAATGAACTAACAAAAACTAAAAAAATTGTGTGTAAAATTGACAGGAATCCCATTGAAACGTCGTAGTTGTTGGTAGTATATTGCTAAGTACATAAAAATAAATCCTGCCATTTTCTAAAGTATAATGCAAAAATAAATAATACTTATCGACAAATAATAATAATAATAATAATTCACTTGGACACGGGTTTGATAGTTTGATGCTAAGTCCAAATCCCTTAGCTAAGCAAATATTGCAATGATTTATTTAGAGACGGTACCTCTCAAACCATATCTGAGCCCTTTTGGCATCGGTGACGGACACAATATTTTCTTCACGGTTTTCATGCTCAAAAGACACAACGCCTAATAAAAAAGGGTTATAAAGAAAGTAAGGAAATTAGAAAAAATATATTTGATCAATGCATTTAAGGGTAACAACTGAGAGTTGGAAGGATGAATTCAGATAAGATTGACAATCAATATGAACATACAAGAATATGCATACTCTTTGAAGAACATGATGAGTCTGCTAAGAGCGCCATTCTTCAAAAACTAGTCAAACATTTGATAGCCATTAGTGTTCTACCTCAAATACCTAAAGATTGAGCAGAGTTCACGAGACCTTAGCTTTGAGTGAATTCAAGTGGTCTAGTGAGTTGCATTCAATCCCTGGCATTTATATATCAAATTAGATCCGAGAAGAGAAGGAAAGAAATTGTGCCGTACTACTTGAGCAATACGATTTTGTACTACAAAGTACAAACGTACAACGTTTGAAATTAAGGCATTTAACTGCGGAGTGCACCAGTGTGTACTACTTGTGTGTAGTACATGCGACTATTCGAGTTCTAACATGTCAGCCATGTGAACCAAATTTGAATTAGGAATGTTATTGCTGGCCTGATCCTTTTCTCTCTTTTACCAAATACTAGAGTATGGAGGTTGTACCTGGGCTATGAAATCTAGGCCCTCCATCAGGTCAGGGGTGAGAGTCTATTGCATGGCAGATTCTCTAATCAAGGGTGTCTAGAACCAACACCCATAAAAAAAGTGTACTCTAGAAATACTACTTTATTTTATACTAGCATCTATGCATGTGAGATTATCGAAAAAAAAAAAGCATCTATGCACGTGTAACACACGTATTCTCAAAACATGTGCGGGTTTAGTGATGTGATGGTTATTTTTTAAAAAATGACAAATTTATAAATTTGTCCAGTGATATTACGATATTCACACATCTGCCATGCCGAAATTACCATTTTGCCAAAAAACAATTATAAAATTTGCAAAGTTACGGTTTTGCCACCTCCAAAAGTCAAAAAAATACTAAAAAATTATGAAATTAAAAAATTACCACTGTAAAATGTAAAATTTACTTAATCCGAGACATAAGGATGTAAATATTACCCATGGGTACAGTAATTTCTATAGGGATCGGAACCCTAATGGAATGGGTATGGGGGTACTAAATGGGTATGGGGTCGGTATAGGAAATCCCCCCGACCGGTCTCAAGCGGGGATGGAGCGAGGACAGGGAAAGGGACCCCGACCCGATTATGTATGTATGTATGTATTTTTTTTCCCCACTTGTATACAAGTCGAACACAAAACTCATTTTATGGAAAAGTAACCCTTAAATTACTAGACCAAAACCATTTTTATGCTATATGAAATATATTATTGGTTAGATACTTATACTTATATATTATTGAGTTAGAATATGGTTTTTGTACTTGCAAATTTAATTTACTACTTAGACTAATGTGAAAACTTATTAGTTTTTGTTAAATGATGTAACATTTTTTTTGTAAAATTAGTTAGTTAGGTGAGTATAATGAGTACAAGTCATGATTATTTATTTTTTTTTTTTTCAAAGTTGGTTAATGGGAAATGGGGCGGGTATGGGGACCCGGTACCCATACGAGGAGGGGATGGGAAATCTCTTATTGCTCTCAAGTGGGGATTGGGGCGGGTATGGAGAATAAAATCGAAGTCGGGGATGGGGATGGCAAACCCGCTCCTGACCAGCCCCATTTACATTCCTACTGAGACACAAACTGCAAAAAATATGTTATAGCTAGTATCGAAAAACAGTAATAAGAATGCAAGTAAAACTTATCACTGAGGATTGTGCTCGGCACAATTTCCTTAAGACGAAAAACGCCGCCGGTATGGTTGCCGCCATTTCGCCGCATCGCCTCCCGTGATACAACAGTTGGATGAGCGTGTCACTAGCCAATGACCGACTCTGCAGAACTCTCAAAGATACCCGCACAAGTTTTTAATAAGAGGAAAAATAATGTTGTGTTCCGTATTAGATAAACAGGAGAGACCTTAGTTTTATAGATATGAAAAAACGCAACTCAAGGCGAGAGTCACGACAGCCTGATTTATGGTTTGACTCAAATCAAGGAAAGATTTTGTAATCAAGCATGCTTTGGAAAGAAGACCAACAAAATATATCCCGCAAAAACAAGCCCCACGCGGAAGCCCAATTGGGTGGATTTGCACCCCTCAAGGCGACGACGTGTGTGGGCACACGCCAAGACTAAGGTTTTATGGAGCTCCCACCTCCCGAGAGCCCCCAAACCAAGGAGGCCTTGTGTGCGCTGAAAGCACCTCCTTATATCTCTACACTATCCCTCCATAAGGACATTAACCAATATAAACTTAAGAGTCTTAAGTTTAGTAACCAATGTGGGACTAAAGCCCCCACATTGTAGAGAGTGTAGTAGATACAAAAGGTCATGGGTTCAAACCCATGAGGACACAAATTCATTCACATTTCCAACAATCCCCACATGAATGGAATTATTAAGAAACGTAAGAAAAAGAAAACAAAAACAAGAATGTCCGAGTATGAAGAAGTTATGAATGGGTTGAAGGTGTCATAACGACTTGAACCTTCGGCTGGTGTTTGTCTGTCGGGATTACTAGTTGACCCGGTGACCATAGTCTTGAACTGCTCAACATATATGTAAGCCAAGTCAACAGGTAACACACATAAAAAAAAAAAAACATCATAGAGTTCCCTCGGTTGTGCTCAGATAGCCATGAGCTTCCTGTGTTTCATGAGTGCTCTAGAGAACAAGCCTATAAGTTCTCATAGGAAGCAGCCTTTACTTCCTCACTCATATAGGTGCCTCTATCGAGTGTAATCAGATCTTTACACCCCAATCGAAAACCAGCTATAGAAAGCATTAAGAGTATTCACTCATCCTTTAAATGATACGTAAGGTACTACTACATCATAGGGATGGGTACAGAGTTTTCACTCTAGGTGTAGTATTCCCACAAATCACGCAGATAACTTGTTTCCCCATTGAACCTTGATCCCGGGATCTCCATTCACTAAGGTTGGGTGTCAGTTATCGGTGATTTAATTAAATAGGCAATTAGTCTTTAATAGACTTTAGCCCCATCCCCTCGATGTACTAAAACCAGCTCTCTAGCCAAAGCTTTTAGTTAAAGGATCGCCTAAATTTTCTTTTGACCTCACAAAGTCAATAGCTATGATCCCATCTATTAACAATCGTCGCGACGCGTTGTTATGTCTTCGATTTAATATGTCGAGATTTCCCATTATAGGAAGTATTTTTGGCCCTCAAGATAGCAGCTTGGCTATCACAAATGAATAGAGACAGTGGAATGTGTTTAGCCAAAGCGGGATATCCATCAAAAATTCCCGATCCACTGGCTTCCTCACTAGCTTTGTCTAAAGCTATAAACTCAAATTCCATAGTGGAACAGGCAATGCAAGTTTGCTTAGATGATTTCCAAGACACCGCACCCCCGCCATAGTGAACACATAGCCACTAGTGGATTTAGATTCCGAGAATCAAGAATCCAATTGGCATCACTGCATTTCCCCCAAATAATTTGGATATCCGCCATAATGAACACCGAATTTGAAGTATATTTCAAATATCTCAATATTCGATAAGAGCATCCCAATGCTCATTGCTTTGGGATTTATGGTGTATCTACTAAGTTTGCTTTACACGTAAGCAATGTCGGGTCTAGTGCAGTTCATAAGATACATGACCATTTTTATAACCCTAGAAAACTCTAAAGGAGATACACCGATCCAAAGATTTTTTGTCAAATGTATACTAGGATCATATGGTGTTCGGCAGGTGTACACAAATCAAATTGATTAAACCTTTTAAGCATTTTCTACATAATGAGATTGAGTCAAAGTAATTCCATCGTAATTATACACAATCTTAATGCCAAGAATGACATCAAGAATACCCAAATCTTTCATGTCAAAATGCTTACTCAAAAAAGATTTAGTCTTATTGACGGTTTTTAAACCTGGTTCCAATGATCAACATGGCATCCACATATAAACAGATAATTACACCAGATTGTTCCTCAAATTTACAATAAATGCATTTATCCATTTCATTAATATTAAACGATTAGAGATTAGTACAATCACAAATTTCTCATGCCACTTTGTTTTAGTCAGAAGATATTTCTTTAGTCTACAAACTTTTCTCTCAAGGCCTTCTAAAACAAAACCTTCCTGGGCTGATCCATATATATCTCCTCTTGTAATTCCCCATTTAGAAATGCCGCTTTGACATCCATTTAGTGAATTACTTAGATTATTTAGTAGAAGCAAAAGCTATTAACATTCTAATAGATGTAATCCTTGTCACAGAGAGTAAGTATCAAAGAAATCAAACCCTTCTCTCTCTGCTTTATAGCCTTTTGCTACTAATCTCGCTTTATATTTATCAATGGATCCATCTCGCCTTTAAGTTTCTTTCTAAATAACCATTTATTCCCAATAGTTTTACAAACTGGGGGCAACTCAACCGGCTCCCAAGTGTTATTGGTTATAATGGACTCATATTCACTTAGAATGGCCTCTCTCCAAAAATGGCATCTTAAGATGACATTGCCTCTAAATAGGTCTCGAGGATCATCCTCTACCAAGAAAGTAAGGAAATCAGGTCCAAAAGAGGTGTTAGTCCTAGGTCTCTTGCTCCTCCTCCCGAAGTTCAATTTCATCTTCAGCAGGAAGAATCTTCTCGAACTCTAGGAGCAAGTCTAGAAGAACTCTGAGTCCCTCCGTGATCTCTCAATAAATGGGAATTTATCCTAAAAAGACAAAGATCCCTAGACTCAATAATGGTATTATCATCAACAAATTTATTTTAGATTTGAAAACTAAAACCCAGAGGGGCTATGCTATTCTGTGCATACCCAATAAAGACACAATCTACAGTTTTAGGGCCAAGTTTAGTCCTCTTGGGTGTTGGTATAGACACCTTAGCCAAACACCCCCACACTTTAAAGAATTTATAAGACGGTGTCCTATTTTTCCACATCTCATATGGAGTTTTATCTGTGTCTTTAAAAGGTATCTTATTCAGAATATAACAGGCCGTTAGCAAAGCCTCCCCCCATAGGTTCATAGAAGCCCCAGAGCTATTGATCATTGAATTGATCATATCTTTGAGAGTCCTATTTTTTTCCTCTCTGCTATCCCATTGGATTGGGGAGCATAAGGGCAAGTGGTCTCATGTACAATACCATTATTTTCACAAAATTTATTGAAAGGACCGTAATATTCACCTCCCCATCTAACCTAACTATTTTATTTTCTTGTCTATCCTGGTTCTCAACTTCAGTTTTAAAGGAAATAAATTTAGCTAAGCTATCATCCTTACTCTTAAGAAGATAAACATGACGTAAACGTGAAGCATCATCAATGAATGTAACAAAATATTTATTACCTCCTATAGTCATGTAACCTTTAAGATCACATAAGTCAAATGAATCAATGCCAACAACTCGTTGTTTCTTTCTACCTTTTGAAAGGTTTCCTAGCATATTTAGATTCTACACATACTTCACATCTCTTGTTTTCAGAAATAGTATTCTTGGATATGTTACCTAGATGCATCAGCTTTTTAATTGAAACATTATTAACGGTCCAAGTCTACTATGCCACGATCAAATGACTCAACCATATAAGAAGAAGTAGATGCTTTATTAAATTCAAAATCAGTTACATTGAGCTTAAACAAGCCTTCATCTAAATAACCTTTACCCACAAAGGTTCCCCTTTAGTCAACAACTTTGTCCGACTCAAAGACAAGTTTGAACCCCTTCTTACTTAAAAAGGAACCGTAAAACCAGATTTTTCCTAATATCGAACATAAAGAACATCCTTCAAATTAAGAACATTTCCAGAAGTGAACTTCAAATTAACAGTCCCTTTTCCTTCAACTCTAGAAGCAGATGAGTTACCCATGAACAGACTCTCTCCTTCTCCCAGAGGAGTGAAGGACGCAAATGCACTTTTGGTGCCACAGATGTGTTTGGTAGCCCCAGTGTCTACCCACCACTACCATGTTACTCACCAAGTTAACCTCAGTAACCACAGTAGAAAAATTACCATCCTGAACTACATTTGCTTGTGCCTTATCTTTCTTCCCATCATTCGGACCTTTTTTGAATTTACAATCCGGGGCTATATGACCTCGTGATCCGCACACATAGTAATGAATTTCAGGATTGTAAGGTTTCTTTTTAAAATGAGGTTGGGACTGTTTATTCTTGTTCGTGATATGGTTTCTTTTACGGGAATTTAGTTGATTTAGACTTAGAAGAACTAGCGGCGTTACCTTCAACCAGGTTAGCCTTAGCCTTCATCTCGAAGTCTCCACATTGATTTCAAAGCCTTCCCGATTTATCCTCCTCGATCCGGGCGTTGACGATCCGGATCTTCTAAGGTCATCTCTTTCTTCTTATGTTTGATGGAAGCAACCCTGAAACCTTTTGCAGATTTTATAACCTTCCCGAAAAATCTCATGAATGATTATTTGCAGCTCCTCCACTTGAGAAACAACAGATTTCCCATCTTCCATCTTGAATTCTTTAAACTTTCCTACAAGAAACTTCTTAGAACCCGTGATCTTCAAGAGCATACTTCTTATCAAGTAAACTCCACAATTCTGTAGCAGTCATACACACAACATAAACATCATAAAAGGGAAAGACAATCAAGTATATAATTTCGACATAAATAATCCTTCTTTTTCCATCTCTCCACACCACCGTAATCCACCGTGTTCATCTTCATTTTCATTGTAAATGGGTTTCTCAATCGAAATCTATTCAACCAGCCAGAGTAGTCGATAAAACCGCGATTTTCATCCGCCTTTTACTTTAAAATTTCTGCCATAAAAATCTCAGGTTTGGATGGTAGACTTACCACTAGGTTTTTCCATTTTAGCAAAGATAAAGAACAAGCGAAAGCACAATACTAGACAATTTAAAAACTTTTTCGCCTTAAGATTGTTATAGCTAGTATCGAAAAACAGTAATAAGAATGCAAGTAAAACTTATCATCGAGGATTGCTTTCGGCACAATTTCCTTAAGACTAAAAAACGCCACGGTATGGTTGTTGCCAAGCCTCAATCGCCTCTCCCAATTGGATGAGCTTTGTGTCACCAGCCAATGACCAGCTCAAGTAAAGAACTCTCAAAGATACCTGACATAAGTTTTAATAAGAGGAAAAAATAATGTTGTGTTCAGATTAGATAAACAGAGAGACCTTAGTTTTATAGATCTGAAAAACGCAACTCAAGGCGCAGAGTCACGACACCACCTGATTTATGGTTTGACTCGAATCAAGAAATATATCCCGCAAAAACAAGCCCAAGACTCGCACTCCACGCTGAAGCCCAATTGGGTGGATTTGCACCCTCTCAAGGCTGACGCGACTAAGGTTTTTTCGAGCTCCCACCTCCCGAGAGCCCCCAAACCAGGAGGAGGCCTTGTGTGCTAGCAGCACCTCCTTATATCTCTCTACACTATCCCTCCATAAGGACACAACCAATATAAACTTAAGAGTCTTAAGTTTAGTAACCAATGTGGGATCAAGCCCCCACATTGGGAGTGTAGTAGATATAAAAGGTCATGGGTTCAAACCCATGAGGACACAAATTCATTCACATTTCCAACATTTACATTCCTACTGAGACACAAACTGCAAAAAATATGTAGGCAAATATGTTTTTAAAGAGATTAGTAACTCAATAGTGTGTAGCGGGGTTCGAACCTCTGGTATCATCACCCAAAAATTTTACCAACTAAGCTATAAAACACTTACAACTGAATTTATTATTGCTCACACCCCACATTTTTTAGTTTTTTACTAGTCTGATGCAGGTGCTATGCACCTCTGCCCCATTCTATAAAATAATCTACAAAAATTGAATTACTTATTTAACATTTTTGAATGTAGTATTTTTTTTTTTTTTTTTATTTTGCTTTGGGTGTAGGAGTAAATTCGTAGTTATCACACCAAGAGTCACACATTTTTTAATATTAAATCACTATTGCAAAGACTTGTAGGTGGGGGTCAAGATTTTTAAATAATAAAAGATTTATTTATTGTTTGAAGTAATATGTTTAGATAGACAGTAAAAAAAATGTTTTAACCTCGATCATTAGAAACTTAAGTAGATCGCTTTGGACGGACAAAGCGCATGCACCCACTCTTTGTCTATTAGTTTTATCACTTTTATGTTGGAAGCTTAAAATTTTCAGATGATACTGTGAAACCAAGAACTGTACCAAGTTTAATAACATTTACCATCAATTCCATGATTTTTTTTCATGATTTAAGACGTACAACTTAATTTACCTCGAAAGGACATTGATAGTTGCATTGCAATAAAAGTAATCTTCTGTATATATATATTATAGCTCTCCCCTCATCAATTGAGGGAGAGTTTTGAGAGTGTCCACGTGGGCAAAACTAATTACGATAAAATAGGGAGAGCTAAAAAAATTCATCTACCTTTTTTTAAAGCGGAATCTAACCCCAACAAAACCCCAAACTCTCACAAAGTCAAAAAAAAAAAAAAAAAAAAATTATGATAAATCAGAGGAGGAAAAAACTCTCAATTTAACTAATCTCTCTCTCCCACTAATAAGTCCCTCGAATTGATGATCTCTCCTCTCTTCTCACTACATCCTTTTCTCTCATTTGATCTCCAGCGTGTAGACTAACTCGATCTATTCCCTTGATTTTTTTGTTTGACAGATTTGAGGTTAGTTCTTTCTTCCCTTTTCATTATCCTCGAAATCTTCAAAGGTCTTCTCTAATAACTGCATTAGATGAAGACGAGCCCCCATCTATAGAAGCTAAAACTCCAACCAAAAAAGACATGTGTTCATGGCTCAGATCTGAAAAAGACCCACCATGTCCGACAAAGTCGTGCTCCTTGCAATGGTTGGGATGGGGATTCTTAGAAACAACGACAACAAAAACTACAAGAAGACTACTAGAGTATCAAAGAACATTATTCATCCAAATTCCACAAACATTCTCGCGGTAAAATGCATGAATGGCCGCCTTCATGAGAATAAGGTGCATGCATTAGTGTGATCATAGAAAGAAATAATTTAATACCTTTTACATGTCAAGTTGATACCCTTTTGTACAATTCATTGATTTGAGTCCGCTTTCAAGATTTTTTGAACTTATTTCATATTGTTATGATTCTCCCGAACAATTTCTTATTTAAATGATTATCATTATAGGAGAGGAAGCAGAGGTCGTGGTTTTATTTGAGCGATTAATCCTATAAGCTCCAAGCAGCCTTGATGGGCATATGCCTTCCTATGTATCTCGCCAACGGAATGAACTAAGATATTGATGGTGAAATACTTTTAAAGGTGTGCTTTTTTTATATATTTATATTTATTTTTTGTTCTTTCCTTTGGGTTTCTTGATTTCTTCTATAGTTTCCTTGTAGGTCTTTCTATTGTTAATCCACTAAGAGTGTTTCAACATATCTTCGATTGTTTTCATGTTTCAAATACCTACTAACACCTTACACAATTCTACTAAAAGAGAGGACATTGTACTATTGATAGAGCTATATATGTCCCTTTGACATAAGCATCTTAGTGGACTCATTTGTTGGTAATAATTAGTTTTAATAGTGTGGTGGTTTTGGGGGATGCCACGACATCTCTCATTGGGGGTTGCTTTCAATACAAGTTTGTCCGGGTAAATGAGATTAGGGGTTGTTTTCGATACAAGTCGGTCGGTTCGAGTAATTTGGCATAGAGATGCCACTATAATTGGTCTTATTATTTAAGCATGTTCATACTCATTTGCATATAGTTGTGGAGGTGTAACATAGAGTCTTTCCCTTCTATTTAGCTCCAAAGGGGTCTAGCTCCGTAGAAGGTTCATTCTTCAAACATTCACAATGTCCGAAGTTTCACCATTCAAACATAGTGTAGTTGGTAATCAGAGTTTATTTATCAATACTTGAGAAATTAATTGGTTTTGAAAAGTTCTTGAATAATCTTTGGTAGTTTGATTTATTTAATGTAATATGGGTTACTCTTTAAATCTATCATGAATTTCCACAATGTACAAAGCTTCATGGTTCCATATAATGATGGTGATAATGTTACAAAATCACCACAAAAGAAGGAAATATGATGTAAGTCAAAAAAAAGTTTCTAGGAAATTTAGATTGTATTCAGTTAGGCTTATTTATTTGAGTTGCTAAAGGGCCTTTGGCATGTGTAGTTTGTTTTGTCTTCTTATGTGGCTGTGTTCGGAGTTAGTTGTTTATTATTTAAGTTCTCAAGTTCATGTAATTAGTTTGTTTAGCTGTTTAGTATGGTTATTGACTTTGGTAGTATGAAAATATTCATACATGGCTTTGTGCAGTTTTTCGTATGTGTTTAGTACTTGAATTTTGACCATTGAATTTTTGACGACCTATATGATAACTCAGTCACTATAAATGTTTCATATTATTGGCTTCTCATATGCTACTTGGTTTGTACTTATTGAATTCTTTATGATTCATTTCAAAGTGACAAGTGATTAAGCATCATCATACAACTCTAAAAGATGAAGAGGGGCAGCCTCCAAATCACTAACATGTCATCAATGGGGCTCAAACGATCTTTGCGGTCCTCAAGGTATACTTTTTGTCCCATTTTCTTTTTTGATTCATTAGAAATTTGGTAATTTTCTTATTTGTTTTTCTTTACTAAAATTGTTTTTCTTAATGAAATTATTTGAATTGGTTTTTATGCCCAATAGATGCTATGTGTTCATCTTTCTTCTCCAATGAAACCAACGGATATCCAAGATGGAGGTTTGATTGATTGCTTGCTTAAGTGGAAGAACAAATGGATAACGGTAAGTTCTTCTAATTTATTCACGTTACCTTTGATTGCTTTACCATGCTTATTTCTTGCAATGCCGTTATTGAATTTTTAAATACATCTCTTAAACTTAATTTTTGATCACGCCTCTTTAATTGGTCGACAATTAATGTGGTTGGATAAGTGCTTTTGGATGGTAAAACAGATTTTTCCCTTACAATGGTTGTAAGTTTAGTTTGTTTCATGTTCTATAGAAAGTCGGGCTTAATTTCTCGAACTAAATCCATATCATTGCCATTACCTGGCCTAGAAAACCATTTAGAAAATTAAATTGCTTGAATTGCAATTAAACTAAGAAGAAAGTAAATAAATAAAATTGCTTTTGGTCAGATGCCTATTCATATAAATTAAAATAATATGTATTTAATGAATGTTGAATTGGCTAAAACGTTCTAGGGCCTAAGGGTTCACACGCACCTTATATTAACACATCATTCACATGTGCGAGCTTTGTAACCTTGCACTTATTAGATTCGGTTAAAGATTATACGAACGCACAAAAATAAAATGTTGGTTGCTTGAATATTACTTTAGAAACACGCCAAAGAATTACTTAATGGTAAACTAAAGTGGTATTGCAACTATCAATCTAACGAGGGTCTCATTAACAATAACTATTACTTGGATCCAAGATATGTTATTATGTTTGATACATCCTTTGATCTCAAGCTCTCACATACAAGTATTTGGTTGAGTGGGTGACTAAAGATGCTCAATACAATATTTTTTTTTTAGCTGGGATGATTACAGAGTTGCAAGTACTAATTTCTACACATATTTTGATTTTTACCCAAGACTCTACTAAGGAAAAAAATAAACAAAATGTTTCAGTGGTACGATTGAGGCTTCCGACATCGACACATTGTAATTGGTATGAGTCCAAAGAGCTTAATGCGATATTTCAAAACCTGTCATTGTAATCAAGATCATCGATTGTGTGTAGTCTTGTGCCTGGTGGTGACATTCATATATGATATGCAGATATACATAAGTGGAAAATGACTAAATTTATGATGAAGCAACCACGCGATGACAAGATGATTTGGGAGTGATTCACTCTACAAGAATAAAATTGAAATCCTAACAAGGATGAACCATGCAAGTACAAGCTCTGACGGGTTAATACTCGCAGAAGGCACAATAAAATTAAAACAGAACTGTATGTTCATTGACCAGTGCCTTTTCATGTGTCGTGATAGTGTACGCAGTCAACAATGAAGCTGCAAACAAACTCTTTTTATCTTTTTTTTCGGTGAACTGCAAACAAACTCGAGTCTTGATGCAAAAGATAATAGGATTTTGTGCATATTACCATTTGTTCAAAGAATCTTGCTCTCCCCTCATCAATTGAGGGAGAGTTTTGAGAGTGTCCACGTGGGCAAAACTAATTACGATAAAATAGGGAGAGCTAAAAAAATTCATCTACCTTTTTTTGTGCCGGAATCTAACCCCAACAAAAACCCCAAACTCTCACAAAGTCAAAAAAAAAAAAAAAAAAAAAAAAATTATGATAAATCAGGAGGAAAAAACTCTCTCACGAACTAATCTCTCTCTCCCACTCTCTCTTCTCTACCACCCAACCTAAATCGCAAAATCCTTGCTCTGAAAGTCGAATAAGTCCCTCGAATTGATGATCTCTCTCCTCTCTTCTCACTACATCCTTTCTTTACAACTAAATACCTAAGTCTCTCATTTGATCTCGAGGGCGGACGACCCGATCTATTCTCTTGATTTTTGTTTGATGATTTGAGGTTAGTTCTTTTCTTCCCCTTTTCATTATCCTCGAAATCTTCAAAGGTCTTCTCTCGGCATTACTGAAGCTTTGTTGTCGATTGCAACAAGAAGCCTCTTTTGTGTCACGGGGAAGCTATCCCCTTAACACCGGGCAGCCTTTGGTGGAAATTGTTGCGGGGTTGTTTGACTTTAAAAGGAAATCAATAGTCAAGGGTTCAACACCAACAGATCGAAGACAAAGACATCCAAATGGTTGGCCGCATCAAGACAACTTTGTAATACCGATGAAGACGAGCCCCCATCTATAGAAGCTAAAACTCCAACCCCAAAAAGACATGTGTTCATGGCGCGGGATCCTGAAAAAGACTCCACCATGTCGGGACAAAGTCGCGTGCTCCTTGCAATGGTTGGGATGGGGATTCTCGTAAACAACAACAACAAAACTCTGATGAAGACTACTAGAGTATCGGCAACATTATTCATCCGGTCCACAAACATTCTTGGTAAAATGCTGCGAGTCTGCCGTCTTCATGAGAATAAGGTGCACATGAATTCTATCCCAATGCACTTAGGAGAAAGTATCGGTATGTTTCTTTAAGTAGTAACCTGACAGTCATTATTTAAGCATTCATCCATTTTAGCGATGAACAAGTTTACGTCACTGTTACTACTCATGATTATAAGTAATATTGGTCTCTCTCTCTCTCTCTCTCACACACACACACACACATGGTTTCCAAGTTCACTGGTCTTGCATAGGTCATAAGTCATAGGTATTGACTTTTCGCGATGCACTTGGGTAATTAGTTTAACAAGGACCATTGTGTTTTAGCAGGATGAGTTTGATGTTGGGTTTGACAACGTAATTTAGAGGCAAGTTGCTCTTAATGCACACTTCTTTTCTAATATGTATATCTTATTATATGGGGTATTATGTCTCAGTATAGAATATATGGTATTGATACTTTTCAGAATTGTAATTCAAAAAGTAAGTGGGGAAACCTATTTTAGACTAGGTAGGACTTATAATTGAGATATTCCATGCTCATGCTCAAACTAAATAAGCAAAGTTACAAGTAATTTTAGTAGTTTTTGAGGAAAATATGCCAGCTTTTAATTTTAGTCTCTATTGTTCTTTGTTTCTTATAATTTCTTTTCTATTATGTTAGTCGAGTTAGCGGCTAACAACAGGAGGAGTAGACTTATCTGGAGAATATGAAGTTGAGTAGACTTATCTCGAGAAGCTGAAGTTGTTAGTGCCCTAGGGTGGGTTCAAAACCATTATAAAGTTTGAGTGCATTAGTGTGATTTATTATTGAAAAAATAAATTGCATTAGTGTGATCATAGAAAGAAATAATTTAATACCTTTTACATGTCAAGCTGATACCCTTTTGTACAATTCATTGATTTGAGTCCGCTTCGCATTTTCTGAACTTATTTCATATTGTTATGATTCTCTGAACAATTTCTTATTTAAATGATTATCATTATAGGAGAGGAAGCAGAGGTCGTGGTTTTATCAGTGGTGCTGGAGAAACTGAACTCCAGCTTCAACAACGAAGGTGTGCAACATGCTTTTATTTGAGCGATTAATCCTATAAGCTCCAGCAGCTTGATGGGCATATGCCTTCCTATGTATGCTGCCAACGTGAATGAACTAAGATATTGATGGTGAAATACTTAAAAGGTGTGCTTTTTATATATTTATATTTATTTTGTTCTTTCCTTTGGGTTTCTTGATTTCTTCTATAGTTTCCTGTAGGTCTTTCTATTGTTAATCCACTAAGAGTGTTTCAACATATCTTGATTGTTTTCATGTTTCATCACTACTAACACCTTACACAATTCTGAAAGAGAGGACATTGTACTATTGATAGAGCTATATATGTCCCTTTGACATAAGCATCTTAGTGGACTCGCTGTTGGTGAGATTTTGATTTTGATTTTTAATTTTTTTTTTTATAATGAGGATGTTTGTATTGGAATTGGTATTGGTAGAACTATCAATAATTAGTTTTAATAGTGTGGTGGTTTTGGGGATGCCACGACATCTCTGGTGGGGTTGCTTTCAATACAAGTTTGTCTGGGTAAATGAGATTAAGCATGTTCATACTCATTTGCACATAGTTGTGAGCTGTAACATAGAGTCTTTCCCTTCTATTTAGCTCCAAAGGGGTCTAGCTCTCCGTAAAGGTTCATTCTTCAAACATTCACAATGTCTGAGTTTCACCATTCAAACATAGTGTAGTTGGTAATGTAGTATATTTATCAATACTTGAGAAATTAATTGGTTTTGAAAAGTTCTTTAATAATCTTTGGTAGTTTGATTTATTTAATGTAATATGGGTTACTCTTTAAATCTATCATGAATTTCCACAATGTACAAAGCTTCATGGTTCCATATACGATGGCATGTGTAGTTTGTTTTGTCTTCTTATGGGTGTGCTTCGGAGTTAGTTGTTTATTATTTAAGTTCTCAAGTTCATGTAATTAGTTTGTTTATTAGGAGTACTAGTTGCAGGAAACGTGGGGATCAAACCAAAGCAATCTCATATTGGCATGGATAAAGAAGCAAGTAAACCTAATACCCCGATACTCCTCAAGCCCTTCTTAGTAAGTACTCATACTCTCTTATTATTTTTTTTGTCGAAAAGATTGTGTTAGAATTATATTTTGAGTTTAGGAAATCTTCAAATCAGTTTTCTTGCTAACCGCTAGATATATGCTAATTTATTCTACTGAGAGTGGTTTCTTGAATTTTGAGCGTGGGAGCAGAGATATTCAATAACAATGCCTTAAGACTTCGTGCTAATTAAGTCAGTATTTGATGAGTCTAAAGGGGACTTTGAGCAAGTGGTTACTGAATTTTGAGCAGCGGGGAGCAGATAATATATAAATACAGACAAGGTAAAACTTCTACCTGCATTGCAGGGGATAATCATTTTGTTGACTTTAGTTGACTTAACAACTTTCTGTGCTTCTTGAAGGTCCTTCGTTCATTTCTCCTCCGAAGATTAAAGTCTGATGTTGAGAAAGGGTTACCCCCTAAAAAGGAAACAATACTTAAGGTAGGGATGTCCCAATTGCAGAAGTAGTTTTACCGAGCTTTGTTGCAGAAGGATCTTGAGGTTGTTAATACTGGTGGAGAGCGTAAACATTTTATGAATATAGCTATGCAGATTCGTAAATGTTGTAACCATCCATATCTATTCCAAGGCGCCGAGCACGGCCCTCCTTATACTACTTGGAGACCATCTTATTACCAAGGCAAGGTATATCTTATTTCTGTAATGCTTCTGGATTTATTGGGATTTAATGATCAATCAACTTACTTCCAATTTATTCCCCCTCCCTCCCTCCACCAAAGGGAAAATGGTTCTTTTGGATAAGCTACTTCCAAAGCTGAAAGAACGAGATTCGAGGGTCCTAATATTTTTGTGTCAAGATTTGTCCCATGCTCTGTGGTGTTTTACTTTTCTCAAAATAGTTCTCATTCATGGTGTAGTGATTTCCTTTTAAAATTTGGCCTTTTGGCACATTTACTTTGTAATTAGATAACTAGACTGCTGAACATTTTGGAAGACTATTCAGTGTTACGTGGGTACAAGTACTATCGAATTGATGGGAATACTGGTGGAGAAGACCGTGATGCTTCCATTGAATCCTTCAACAGTTGCACATATGATGAAGTTCACAGCTAATGATGATAGAAGAAAACGCAAAGAAAACAGAAAGAGTGGAGACATAGAGATGCGAAATCAGATTTGTTGTTCTGGAGAGACAACGGAGACAGTTAAGAATAAGGCCAGTGAGTACACCGACTCTGCTGCCCAAAAGGCGAAAGAAGCAAAGGACACAACTGCACAAAAGGCAGGGGATGAGTACACCGGGGTCATTGGCGTTTACAACTGCCAAGGCACAGCATGGAGCAATGTAGAGAAGAAGAATATGTTCCATGAAACCCAAACTGAGGCCTTTACAGGTGCTGTGAGGGGCAGAGACGTTCACCTCATTTCTGAAGCTGCAACTGAACCTGATTGGAAAGGGGGGGCTGGAACGATTGGATTTTGTAATGTTAAGGTTTTGGTGTTTAATGGGACCAGGGGTTCTCTAGATTGTTACATTGCATCGGAATTTTAGTGGAGGAAATTGTTGGGTGGGAGTTTGGAAGGAATTGGTGGCTTCGCAATAAATTGTCACAATTGCTCCAAATTGTTTTTGTAGAAGGATTTAGTGCAAGGGTGGATTTCACCGCTTTTTTTAATGTTAAATTACTATTTGATTGCTGCGGCTTTGTTGTTGCCTTGATTATGAAACGTTTTGTTCGCTCGAATCATTCACAAAATCACACTCTAAACTGTCTGGATAATTGGTTAACCATCTTTGATCCCAAACCATGTTAAACAAACAAATTGCATTGGATATATATGTACGTTATTTTGATAATCATAATCAAGTAACTAAACTAAGTAAACCTGCCGTTCTTTTTACAAAACAAATGAAACAAGATGCACAAACATAATCGGAATATACGTGTAATACAATACAATCATCTATAGTTGACAATGGAGGATATTAATATGGATATGGATATGGATTAGTTAATAGATATGGATATGAATTAGTTAATAGATATGGATACGAATTAGTTAATGGATCAACAACAGAATTCTTATGCTATACAACTGCTGTCATATTAAAATCTATATAAAGACATCAATATTCATGAAGCATTCAACAAAAACCTATTGAAACCATACGCCAATATAGAGAAAGAAATCCTAAGAAAACACATCAATATTCACGAAGCACACACCATCATCCTTCTACTGCAAGTGTGTTTTTTTTTCCTGGACTGAAGGTTTTTCTCTGATACACTATCTTTCAAAGGACTCCAAATTCTTTCCACTGAAGGTTAGTATTTTTTTACTGTTAGTACATATTTTTTGGTACATAAAAATACAAACACACTTAATCAAAGTTACTTTTGCAATCATGCAAATTTCCGCCCATAGATTTCCCGCTTTCTTCTGTTTTCCTCTCTTTCTCTTTCTTCTTCTTCTAAAATAAAAAAACTCTTTCTCTCTTGACGGTTTCAAAACTCCTTTATTTTTTTCACAATCGTTACAATATATATATCTAAATAAGGTATGTTCTGATGATTTAGATACTTTAATATCTTCTTCTAAACCAATTAGACACCAACTTTCACCCATTGCCACAGAAGCGTTATTTCCCGTTGGGTGGATCCCGACTCTTCCTAAAGTAACTTGATAAAAAAAACTGGATACCTCCATTAGTTCCCATGATGCTTTGCTACTTGATGATGAATCAAGAACTACCTTATATGAAGGACTTGATATAGCGGTTCTTTGCTAAAAGCCAACAGCTCACCAGGAGGATAAAATATACTGCCATCATCCCTGAGTCTACTTCGTATTTAAACTGGATTATGGAAACACTACACACATTAGTCACAGTCCCAAGTCCTAACATAGCACAGAACATCTCAAAGAACAGTCATTAAGATTTGAATAAGGTTCACGGTTCAGCTAATCCTATAGACGAATGAACAAGAACTTCTTTGAGTAAATAGAATGTACCAAATCTTCATAAAGGGGTTTAGACTTCAGACTATGGAAAGGAATGCCTTTTGATCAATCTTAATAACTCAGAAAGGTATTCAACTCCATTAGCAGCAAACTTGCCAAGGAAGAGTGAGGTAATATAATGTCCTCAATGAAATTCTTCGAGTAAACTTCCCTCAATCAGCAAGTGGAATAGATGCTCTATAGCTGTAAAACTACAGTTTGAGCCCAGAAAGCTTAGCTATGAAAGGGTAACTTGCTAGCACCGGTATAGTCAAAATAAGTAAGTAACACTACCACGTGCACAAGAAATATCACTAAATTCACATATTTGTTTGATTCTCTACTTTAACTGACTCATTTTCTTTCCAGGCTTCCGGTGATATTACATTCTACATGATTTCAGTTGAGGAGAATTTATCCAGAAGAAAGCGATGGACACCAACAACAATCCAACTTGAAAAACTACATCAAGTATTTGATCAATTCAATGGAAGTCCAAATAAAGAGATAATTAACAATTTGAAAGCTGAACTAAATCAACACGGTAATGTTTCAGAAAAAAACATAGTTACTTGGTTTCGCAACATGCGTGCTAAGTTGAAAAGAAAAGCACCCATTAATGCAGAGAAAGATTCGGATGAAATTCAAGTAGAGATTCAAATTTCTCCAAAGAAGACCAAGCCTAATAATATGGAAGAAACTTCTGGTGACATTGTTCCTTCACAAGAAAGTATGTCTTAACTTACAACGATTCTGACAAGTACTTTATATATTCATGATACTAATGTTACTCTTAAATTGCAGGTCAACATCAAGTATCAGTTAGAAAAACAACAACTACAAAGTCTACCCCAGTCAAAAGAAAACAAAAGAGGAAAACACAGAAGAGAAGTTATAAATCTAATCGTCTTAGTAGAATGAAACATTTTGGTAAATATTTTCTTCTTATGTATTCAATTTATTGTTCTTATAGCACCAAATACTTTATTAAATGACATATTATTATTTTTTAAACAGTATCTATGCCCGGAACAAGTCAAGAAGAAGCTAAAATAAATAGAGCTAAACGAAAAGAGATGCTGAATTTGAAGAGCATTGGAAACGATAATTATATTGACGATGAAAGTGATGATGATTACCTATCACAAATGAGTGGATCATATTCCGACATTGAAGTGGACAATGAAACTGAAGTTTCCATTTCATGTGGAATAGATGTCTCACATAAAAGTAATTTTCTTATAGCAATGTTTTATATTCTTATTATAATTAAATTCTTTAATTTTTATTAACTTTTTGCCTTGCAGGAAGTTGTTTTGAGCCTTTGGATTTTGGATGTCCAACATCCATATGTTCTCACTGCGGAGCTATTGTCTGGTACGAAGAAAGGAATGATAGGAGCAAAAAACCTATTAATCCTAAATTCTCCATATGTTGTCAGAATGGAAAGGTTCAATTGCCTCTTCTAAAAGATACTCCAGAATTTTTGAAGAATCTTTTGGATTGCAATGGAGGGTCAAAATCGTTAAATTACATGGAAAACATCAGCATTTACAACTCAATGTTCGCGTTCACATCTACTGGTGGACAAGTTCAGAGCTCAATTAATGATGGAAAGGCACCCTTTGTTTATAAAATAAAAGGGCAAAATCACCACAAAATTGGAACATTGCTTCCAAATTTGAAGGAGAACGCCCAAGGTTTGCACAGGTTGTACATACATGATCTTGAAAATGAAGTCACCCACGGGTTGAACTCTCTTAGTAAGAAAATTGTTAAGAGAAATCCAAAATATACTTTAGATTCTAGCATTGTTCAAGGATTGATAAATATGTTGAATGTTACCAACGAACTCACCAAGACTTATAGAATGGCAAGGGATAGATTTAAAGAATGTCATGTGGCCGACGTCAAAGATACAATTGATTAATAGAAGACAAAAGATGGAAGACTTTATAATTTGCCATCATCAAAAGAGATAGCTGGTCTAATCGTTGGCAATGGTGATGAATTTAACGAGCACAGAGATGTTATTGTGGACAAAAAAGGATTTGGCTTGAAGAGAATCAACGAATTGCTTCCAAGTTTCATGGCAATGCAGTATCCACTTTTGTTCCCCATGTCTTTGAAGATGGATCTGAGACTTGACATTCCATATAGAAACAATGCAGTAGTTGGAAAAAGAAAAAATATTAGCATGAGAGAATACTATGCTTTTAGATTACAACTCAGACGCAATGAAGGCCAGACTATAGTTCGTGGGAAAAAATTGAGACAGCAACTTTGTGTAGATTCTTATACAAATTTGTTGAACAAAATAGAATGGATTGGGTTCGAAATAATCAACAAACGATTCGGGCATAATTGTATCAAGGATTAGTAGATGCAGTTGTTGTTGGTGACACGAGGCCTGGTACTGTAGGCAAACGGTTAGTTCTTCCTTCATCTTTCACAGGTGGTCCGGTACATGGTACGTAACTATCAAGATGCCATTGCAAATATGCAGGCACACGGGTTCCCCGTGATCTCTTCATTACTTTTACATGCAACCCTAAATGGCCGAAATCCGGAGATCTATTGACATGATAGCTCCCCGGTTATAAACCGTAAGACTTTCCGATATTGTTGCAAGAGTTTTTGAGATGAAATTGCACTTAACCGATGACTGATTTACAAAAGCGCCAAGAAATTTGGGAAGGCTTGGGCAGGTAACCTATATACTATACTTTTTTAATTAATTTAAAATTCATAATATTTTATGAAAATATTAATAAATACGGGTTTTGTTAATGTTTTGCAACATTATACACTATTGAATTCCAAAAGAGAGGTTTACCGCGACACTCACATTTTACTTTTAAGGACGACAACCGAAGCCTACTACTCCCTTCACTAATCAACAAGCTCATATCACAGAGTTACTGACCCAATTGGTGACAAAATTGCTTATGATTCAGTGCTAGAATTCATGATACATGGGCCATGTGGAATAGAAAACTTAGATTCCCCTTGCATGAATGAGAAAAAGTGTACTAAGTTCTATCCAAGACCGTTTAGTGAAGAAACAACTATTGGCGACAATGACTTCACAGTTTTGAGGAGGCTTAAATAACAATCAAAAAGGGAATGAAGAAGAATATAGAAGTTGATAATAGATGGGTTGTTCCACACAATGTTGATTTGATAGTTAAGTACCAAGCTCATATTAATGTGGAACACTGCAATAAGGGAAGATCAATCAAATACCTTTTCAAATACATTAACAAGGGAAGGGACAGGGCTACTGCAATTATTGTTGAAAACATGGTTACAAACAAAGATAGTACTCATCAAATAGTAAAGGACGTTGATGAAGTTGCAAATTTCTTAGACTGTCGATTCTTATATGCTTCTGAAGTGGTTTGGAGACTTTTGAAATTTGATATTCAGTACAGAAGACCAGGCGTTGAAAGGTTACCATTCCATCTTGAAGGTGAGCATTTGGTTTATTATAGTGAGAGAGATGATGCAAGAGATGTAGTAAATAGGAAATCTTCATCAAAAACCAAGTTCACAGAGTGGTTTAAAGCAAATATTGAGTATCCGAGAATTAGCTATGGGGTCTTACACGATGTCGATTTTCCTACTCAATTAAGTATGGGATAAGAAGGAAAGGAAGTGGAAACTAAGAAAAATGGGAAGAAAAATGGGCGTGTCTACTATGCACATCCTACTTCAGAGAGAGATTTTATCTCGGGGTCGTTCTTTGAATATCGTCAAAGGTCCTTTGTCTTATGAAGATATTAAAACTGTTAATGGAAAAGTTTATCCAACTTTCAGAGCAGCATGTCAGGTATATTTTATTACATATTCCATATTAACTTTTTTTTTTTATATTGTTTTCTTGCCTAAAATCTGTCGCATATACTTTTAGAAGTTCAAACTGATTCATATGTACTGATTCAAAACCTCTCCAGTCTATGTTCATGTTTTAAAAAACAGCACACAACTCGCACACAACATTTTGTTACTGGCTTTTAGTAACCTATTTGCCTGCACATTTTTGGAATTTCAAATATAAGTAAAGTCATAACAGAAAACCGGGGTTTCGTGTATATTTGAAATCTGCAAATATACACAAAACTTTGGCGTACACTTTGACAAAGTCTGCAATCTTCTTTCAGTCTCCTTTCTATTAGTTGAATTGTTAAAGGATACAACGGTGGACAACAAGCATAATAAAAGAAACAGTTCAGTTCATTTGATTAGGTGTACGTGCATTCATATTTGCATATTCCTGATAAAGATTAGAGAACAACTAACAAAACTGGATTAAATAACTCAATGTATATTGATAAGATATATGAAATAAGTCAAAAATACAATGTCAGTTCTTGGATAGCAAACAATATGACAATTATTGTAGTTGGCGAAGGTTCCCAAACCTTGCCATTATGAAATCTTGGCACCCTCGAAGCTTGATTCGATTAGTCTCTCCTTGGCTATAGACTTAGCATATTCCTGATAAAGATTAGAGAACAACTAACAAAACTGGATTAAATAACTCAATGTATATTGATAAGATATATGAAATAAGTCAAAAATACAATGTCAGTTCTTGGATAGCAAACAATATGACAATTATTGTAGTTGGCGAAGGTTCCCAGCCTTGCCATTATGAAATCTTGGCACCCTCGAAGCTTGATTCGATTAGTCTCTCCTTCGCTATAAACTTACATGCCAAAACCTCACCAAATCAACTTATCGAGATAATACCAAACGCCCCCATCCCAATTGATCTCCCAATTCAGATCCAAAATTGTCTCAACAAGATTTGCGAGCTAATAAAAAAGAGAACCTCCCGGTTGAGTCACCACCGAAAGTACGTGAGAAATCCGGTCGAGAATGTTCTATGTCCAAGTCGACATATTTTGCATGATAAAAGCTCCTAATGCCCGGTCTAATGGGATGTCTCCCACCTAATTTCGGAAACCAATCTGCAAAACAGTTATTCCAATTAAAAGACCATTAAATGCAATGAATATTTGAATACATTAGAAGAAAAATAATAATAAGAAGACAATAGAAACTCATCAACTCCATCATCTTTCTTTTCAGCAGTAACTGTAAACATCTCCGAAGCTGGCCAAGCCTCAAGAATGAAGTGAACATACCTTAAATGATTGACAAACTCACTAACAATGAGCAACAAATTCACTAACAGGTTCATCCATATGATCCAGATCTTCGTCATCATAGATATCTCGATTATCGTGCATATATATGCGTAGCATGAATAAGATTTCCCAGCGAGTGGAGGTCCAATAAGAAGGACTGCATGAAAGATGAGTAAAGACAGTTAAAACTAGAGTGATATTTTGCGCTGAAGAAGAGCTTCACTTCTTACTTTTTTTTGTTTTACACGTTACTTTGGAGATTTGATTAATGTACTACTGCTGAAACTAACATTCTAATATAACCTATTTGCCTGCGCATTTTTTGAATTTCAAATATAAGTAAAGTCATAACAGAAAACCGGGATGACGAGTATTTTTATTTCTTTACAAGAAGCACTCGCTCTAATGTTTCGGCAGTTTATTGTAGACATTTGCTTCCGTGACCATAGTGGTGTTTGTATAATAGAAGCGTGAATTCAAGGTTCAGATGATGCTTCACCTCTGCAGTTCTTAACTATCTCACTTCCGAATGTACTACTGCTGAAACTAACATTCTAATATATGTTGAAAATCAAGGACTCTGCTGAATGTATTACTGAAATTAAGATAAGAGGAGAGTTTACACGTTATCGAGAATTCATTTATATGTAAAAACATTTCATCAGAAAAAGATATTGAAACAAAAAAAAATAGTATGTATTAATCATAAAACCTTAGCTCATTTATGATGGTTTACTATTAAAATGCAATTCATATTGTTACATTATTATTCTAATTTTTCATTTTATATCAAGGCACATGGATTACTTGAGGACGACATGTTGAATGGGATGACGCTTATGGAGGAAGCAAGTCATTGGCAAGTTCCAAAATCTTTGAGACAATTGTTCGTCACATTGATTTTGTTTTGTGGGGTGACATATCCTGAAAAACTTTGGGAGAAACATCAAAAGCACCTCGGAGAAGATATTTTGTTTCGATATAGAAAGAAGAACAATAATGAGAATCTCCAACTCACTGAAGAACAGATTAGAAATGAGACTCTCTGTGAGATTGAACAAATTATGGCTGAAAAAGGATTATCTCTCACAAACATTCCTGATTTCCGAAATTTAATATGTCTTCAAGGATCCCACAGATAACAGATTGATTCTTTGAAGAATTAGACTACGACTGCAATGAGTTGTGAAAAGAATATGAGATTCTTAACAACGGAATGAATGCTAATCAACGTGAGGTATTCAACTCTGTTAATGATGCAGTTCAATCTCAATCAGGAGGTGTTTTTTTCGTTTACGGATGCGGAGGAACTGGCAAAACATATCTTTACAAAACAATTATATCTAAACTTCGGTCTGAAGGAAAGATTGTTCTTGCAGTTGCGTCTTCTGGGATAGCTGCGCTCCTACTTCCAGGTGGAAGGACTGCTCACTCTAGGTTTAAAATTGTTATTCCGACTGATGAAAACACCAATTGTGACATCTCTCAAGGGACATTATTACACAACCTTATCAGACGGGCTGATCTAATAGTGTGGGACGAAGCACCAATGACTCACAGACATGGATTTGAAGCAGTAAACCGTACACTGGAGGATCTTTTTAAATCACAAGGCAAAGAATTTGGTGGTAAAACATTCCTAATGGGAGGAGATTTCAGACAGATATTACCAGTCATTCCAAGAGGCACAAGAACTAATGTTGTTAATGCTTCTATCAACAAGTCAAAATTATGGAAAAACTACAAAGTCTTTCACTTAACTGAGAACATGCGACTGAAGAATGGAAATATAGAATCAACTACAACAAAGTCTATTGAAGAGTTTACCAAATGGGTTTTAGACCTTGGAGACGGAAATCTTCCTACTTCTAGAATGAGTGACGAGGTGGAATCAACTTGGATCAAAATTCCAGAAGACCTGCTTATTCCGGATAGTGATAATCCAGTAGAAGATATTGTGTCATGCATATATCCGGATTTGGTCAACAAATATACAGATATTCAATATCTTAAAGAAAGAAGCATTCTAGCCCTGAGGAACGAAACAGTTGATGAAATTAACTCCATAATAATTTCAGAACTCCCAACAGAACTAAAGAGATACTTAAGTGCAGGCTCACTAAGTCCAATTCAAGGTAAAAGTGTTGAACAAGATGTTTTATACCCGACAGAATTCTTAAACACTCTAGAATTTTCCGGCATACCGAACCACAAACTGGATTTAAAAGTTGGTGTTCCGATCATGTTAATGAGAAACCTTAATCGAGTCGAGGACTGCAATGGGACTAGGATGATCGTCACAAAATTGGCTTCCAAAGTGATATATATGCGGATATTATTACAGGAAAGAGTAGGAGATCCATCTTTATTCCAAGAATAGTTTTGTCCCCAAGCGTCTGAAATGGCCATTTGAATTGAAGGAAGCAATTCCCTGTTAAAGTTTGTTTCGCTATGACCATAAACAAAAGCCGAGGGACAAACATTGAAAAAGTTGGAATATATTTGCCAACGCCAGTTTTCACTCATGGCCAGTTATATGTTGCAGTTTCAAGAACAAGCTCACGAGAGGGACTGAAGTTTTTAATAAGAAGGAATGGGGACGAGCCTGAAGGACATACACAAAACATTGTCTATAAAGAAGTTTTCAATTCAATCTGAATATTATTACACTCAAAGGTATTTTCTTAAAACAAATGATTATTATATTTTTTATATTTTAGACACTGATTTTATTTTTCTTACATTGTTTAATAGGAAAATCTCCTTTCAACGGAATATATCCAGATATCCTAATGCAGCCTATCCTTTCTTTGTCGGGCTCAACAACGACACATGAGACAAATTGGTAAACCACCGTCCTTATCGTCTTCGCCCGATAAAGCCGCTACACTTTCATCATCATCATCAGATTAACTTCGTTAATCTGTAGTCTGTAGCTCAACTTCCTTAAGGCTCATATCATCCGATTAGATGGGAGCTAATATAAAATCTCCAAACTTGATTTTCTATAACACTGCTAACATGTTTAGTGCTTTCTATGACACGAAACAATGTCCCTGCTACTGAAATCAGCAGTAACTTTTAATTAGAGCAATAAAAAAATGCTTAAAAGTTCTGAAACCTCAAATGCATACAATTGAACTTGAAATATAATAAAGGGGGCATGATTAAGATCAATGATAAATAGCTATCTTTATAGGCACTAGGGCATAGATACAAAAGAATGGCATTTTTAATTCCTACAAAATAATGGATATGAAAAGTTAGTTCAACAGCTTATAGCTCCTCAGGGATGCTCTGGAGCATAGGCTTCCAAGAACTGCGACACCCCTTATTTGCATACCTTCGTTATGTCATTGACAATCAAATAGTGTAAAATGCATGAGAATCAAAGAGCATGGTATCAAAAAGAAGTTGATACCTTCTTGGTAAGTTCTTTCCTCACCAATCTCAACCAGATGAGCAGTTAGTTCCATCAGACTACCACTCTTGACATCTTGGATGATTTCAGTGTACTTATCGCCGAATAGTCCCATCATCACTTAACAAAGTAACCTGATTGATTAAGATGTTAGTGAGAAGATGGGAAAAGGTGTCTTCAGTTGCTTCACTTATCTACTTAGTCGTAACTATGCAACTGTGGTCAGTAGAGCATGTCAACAGGCAGATCTCAAACAACTAATTTCATGGTCTCCCCCAATACATCTGGTACTATGGATTGACATAGTTTTCAAAAATATGGTGCTTTGGTGTCAAAACATCCTAAAAGTTAGGAAAAGAGAAGAAGTTGCATAATACAATGTGGTATTTCAAATATATTGATGGTCGAAGGAAGACAGGGGGAAAGATCTTAAGTTAAACATAGTCATAAGAACCAAGCTGTCATCACATTGCTATACATATTAGTTTTTTATTTTTGAAAATTGAAACTGAGATTTTTGTTAAGAAAGAGAAGTCCACTATGGATCTATCTAATTTCTTGCAGTGGCCTTATCACGGTGTCACTAATTAAGTAAGTCGCATGATAAAACTGATACCAGAGTATCTTGAGCAGCGAGTATTTTGACCACAGAGTGTTAATGACCTAAACTCACGTTGTATTTTTGTAGTGTCTAGAGTATAGATTATCACACTTTACATACAAGCGAAAGGGGGATGCTAGGACTGATACATTCAAGAAAGTTAAAGTGTTGGAAACCAATGCTACGAGCATATCCGACAAACAAGAAAAGAAAGAACATTGGTTGCAAAGGGTATCGAGGCAGCAAGGATGGCCACAAAAGAAGGATTCTGCTCCAATGCCTTTCCAGCCACAGTAGCAGTTGGAGAGGCAACTGGAGCAGCAGTTAGAGAGGTTACTACCATGCAGAAAGGATGATACCAATACTCCGAGTATTGGAAACTTACCTCGTCAAGTTCATACTGTTTTGAGCCCTGAGTTTTTCATTGGTGGAAATCCTGAAAAGGGACCCTTGAAAGCTGACCAATCTACTTTCATGGATAACACCCACATAGCAAGATGCTTATCAGGGGTGAGGCTTTCTGTTTTCCTATTTACTATTGTTATGCATGTATTTAGTTCTATCTTTCTTTGTCCTTCTGATTTTTTTTCGTTTCTCATCGCAGGTTATTGGAGCGACTGCAGAGCGTAACAACCGTGTTGTAAGGTCTGGTCCCTGCATGCTCCAGATGGAAAAACTGCACTCTTCCCTGAGTAAGCTTGAAAACAATCTAACTCGCACTCATTTGGAGCTCCAGGCAACCAGTATGAGCACTAACAAACAGGCGGAGAAGATTCCTAATCAGACTCACTACCTTAACGTACTACAGTTGCGTCAGAGACAGATAAAAAAGAATTTGGAAGGCATAGGCTCCTATCTCTAGCTGAGTTTTTTTTTTTTTTTTTTCTGATGTACAAGCTTCATTAATGGTAGGAGGAGTAAACATATTAGATTCGAGCATCGAGAAAAACCCCATTCTCAGAGACGTGGTTGTGGATATTTTCTGTATTCATGCTCATGAACTCGGGAAATTACAATCAGCGATATTTTCTGTTTTGACTTTAATTATGATTGTTTAAAGTGACTTTAAACCAAGGTTCTACTCTTTGGAAGCTCGCTCGCCAACATCCATATAACAATCTTAAACTTCTAGCAGTTCCAACTTTGCTCCAGCTATTTGTCTATTTAAGGAGTTGGAACATATCGCTTATTTGTATCAAGTTGAACTTCAGAAAATCAAGAATTGGAACTCTTAAAAACATAGAAATATGTCCTGAAAAGGGACCCTTGAAAGCTGACCAATCTACTTTCATGGATAACACCCACATAGCGAGATGCTTATCAGGGGTGAGGCTTTCTGTTTTCCTATTTACTATTGTTATGCATGTATTTAGTTCTATCTTTCTTTGTCCTTCTTATTTTTTTTCGTTTCTCATCGCAGGTTATTGGAGCGACTGCAGAGCTTAACAACCGTGTTGTAAGGTCTGGTCCCTGCATGCTCCAGATGGAAAAACTGCACTCTTCCCTGAGTAAGCTTGAAAACGATCTAACTCGCACTCATTTGGAGCTCCAGGCAACCAGTATGAGCACTCACAAACAGGCGGAGAAGATTCCTAATCAGACTCACTACCTTAACGTACTACAGTTGCGTCAGAGACAGATAAAAAAGAATTTGGAAGGCATAGGCTCCTATCTCTAGCTGAGTTTTTTTCTGATGTACAAGCTTCATTAATGGTAGGAGGAGTAAACATATTAGATTCGAGCATCGAGAAAAACCCCATTCTCAGAGACGTGGTTGTGGATATTTTCTGTATTCATGCTCATGAACTCGGGCAATTACAGTCAGCAATATTTTCTGTTTTGACTTTAATTATGATTGTTTAAAGTGACTTTAAACCAAGGTTCTACTCTTTGGAAGCTCGCTCGCCAACATCCATATAACAATCTTAAACTTCTACAGCTCCAACTTTGCTCCAGCTATTTGTCTATTTAAGGAGTTGGAACATATCGCTTATTTGTATCAAGTTGAACTTCGGAAAATCAAGAATTGGAACTCTTAAAAACATAGAAATATGTTAGAAACCACGATTCAATCCAATATGACCCTGAACGACAATTTTTATACAGGCTTATCATAAGTATCGTAGTGATTTATTTTTTTAAAACTTACACAATTTTTATTTTCTTTGCAGATTATTAATAAGAGATAAGATCATCTACGAGGTAATTTCATAATCTACCATGGTATTTATTCGCTGTATTTGTTCTTAGCAATAGAAACAATAGTGCATGTTTTACAAGCTAATACGATTAAAAACTGAATTTGAATAATAAGAAAAATATAGTTCAATATCATATTCATATTTTCTGTTAGAAAAAAATGCATAGATGGGTAACGAACTATACCCTTAATCAAACATTGGGGTTCAAACTTTTTTTTGAGCAAGTTTGGGTATCCATGTCTACTACGTTTTGCAACGTTTGGTTCTGTTTCACTTCCGTCCCTTTTTTTCACATGTGGCACACCTTTTTTTTTTTATCAAATTATTTTCCTATGTGGCTATGTAAAAGTTGCCCTGTGGTATGCTGACATATAGAATCCTCCAAAATCGACATATATCGATTATTTGGCAGATATCGCCATAGCAACCTAGTGATGTTCATTGATCAGCTATTTTCCAATATCTATTTTCCGGTTGAAAAGGAAAGCATTCAAGACTGATCCGATAAAAGCCATCAGGAAATGTCTGGAAATGAATCCTGGGATACAACATCTCGTTTGTTTGACTATTTCGTTTGTGTGCAGCCCCTGAACCTACGAATTTGTTTTTGAATGTTTGTGGGCGCAAAGGAAGGAGTTTGTCCAAATGCTAGCCGAAGGGGTGTGCAGCCTGCTTTCATGAAAGAATAGAACAGAAATAGAGATCTCCTGTTGTTTGAGATAGGAAGAAATCAACCTTTGGAGTCCTTCTTTTGGTATCTGGTTCTGAGAGTTCTGAGACTCCTCTAGTCGACAGAGAAGGGGACAAAAAGAAGTCCAAATCCCCTTTCTTCGACCGGGAACCCGATTCATGGAAGAGAGAGACTGGCCTACGTTCTTCTTCTACTGACCAATGGACCATTCTTTCTGAGGGATCACTCCTCCTAACAAGAGAGAAGAGATACGCACGAGAAAGGCATGGGCCTCCGAAGCGAGGGAAGAGTAGTCTCTCCTAACCTGCCAGAATTAGCAGATCAGCTCAGCCGAAGAGAAGGAACCAATCAGCCGTGGGAGAGGAAAACTCCGGATCCTGTCTCCAAGGACCTCTCGATTGGATATATAAGAATCGCGAGATTGGACCTCCTCGTGACTGATACCCTTATTTTGCTTTGAAAGTAGCGAAATAACGCATTCTTTTTGCCTCCTGTTGTTTGCACCTTAAAGATGTGATGCTAAGATTTGGAAGCAAAGGTCGAAGGACCTGTTCTTTGATACGCTTGGAATGACCTCTTTATGAGGGATAACAGCTCCTAACCTCTGGAACGATGGATGTTTTCCCAAGGGCGGAAGATCTGCCTACAACAGGCATGCTCGTTGTAAGGGAAATAACTTTTAAGTGTTTGGGATTTGGATTTGTTTTTATTGTTAAATGTTTGGGGTTTAGATATTGAATAACTATTTAAGCCGCCACCTTCTTCTCAGATCTGTTTTTTTTTTTTTTTTTTTTTTGTCTTGAAGAACCGGGTTTTAATCGGGTTACCCGAAATTGAAACTGAAACCGACAGAGTGCCCGACCCGACCCGAATGAACACCCCCTGCTGTGTGGTAATGATGTGGCAAGTTGTCCATAGCCACATAGGAAAATAATTAGAGAAAATGAAAAATAGCATGCCACATGTAAAAAAAAATGGACGGAAATGAAACAGAACCAAACGTTGCAAAACGTGGTAGACATGGATACCCAAACTTGCTCAAAAAAAAGTTTGAACCCCAATGTTTGATTAAGGGTATAGTTTGTTATCCATCTATGCATTTTTTTCTTTCTGTTATATAGGAATCAAATTTTATATTAATTGTGACTAAAATTCGATCAAATAATGCAGGTAAACGACATGGATAGCATAGATGTTGACGAAAATAGTTTCAACTGCAATGGAATCATGATTACTCAAAAATTAAGTGATCCGTGGATTATAATTGAGCAAAACAGACTCTGTTACTACAGGATACACAAGAATACTATTTATTATGAAGACTACAAAGGATCGACAGATGAAGTGAAAAATAAAGTCCGGCCAGATCGTTTAGAAAAAAAAGCAGAAAAGAAGAATTTAGAAGAATAATAGGAAGAAGAAGATGAAATACTGATGAAAAGGAGCAAATAAAAAGTTGTGATGTTAGACTTACCTTTCAGAACAGATGTAACTACTACTTTTTCTAAGTTTTTTTCTTGCATTCACAACTCTTATTGTTTCAACTACATTTCATAGAATAGGGTTGTGAATTTTTGTGGCTTAATAGCAGAACTTGAGACACTTCTATAAATAATAATATGCATATGCAAAAAAAACTACAGCCTAGATATTGAGAACGCTGGATTAAGAACAACGTGTTTTTACGACGTAATGGCTTGACTCGATATTTTTGGCTTGGTTAATGAAAATGTCATCCAACCTGTGGCAGTTGGGCAAGAATTACGTATGGTGTCCCATCTACAAACAAGGAGAGTGGAGTAGATCATCATCTTATTTATTGTCCTCGCTAGAAACTTCAGTTCACAAGAGGTGAAGAAGTGCAACCTACACTCAGTGCGTCTTATCCATATTGTTCTTGCATACATTAAAGATCTAATAAGTATGAATTTATACTTCATATAAACCCTTTTGTAATTGTTCCAACCATTTTTTTTTTGTACTCCTTTGAGGTAATTGAAACGAATTAGGTTACCTGAAAGGCAGAAACAAAGAGTAGAGGACTAAGGCTAAACATGGAGTTTATCTGAAGTTCCCATTTTCAGTAATTCATTGTTACAAAATAAACAGATAAAAAACTCATCAATATAGACCAATAGCAACTCATCATTACAGACAATTTTTGGTGGAATAGAGTCAGCGAATTCAAGTCTAACACAGCTGTGGCAATTGACGCTTCGCCAGAATAGATTCTCTGGTAAGCTTTCAAATTCACTTTTGCATTTAACTGAGCTCCAAGTCTTGGATTTGCGCAACAACTCTCCATTAATGCAAATTCCTACCAACACTGGAACTTTGTCCAATATTTCAACTATAGCCTTAAGCAAGAACCAGTTGACTGGTGGAATCCCTTTGTCATTACAGGATTTGTACAAGATATAGCTAGTGGATATCAATGCGCTGAGGGTTTTCAACCTTGGAGGAAACAACCTTACTTGGAACAACAATGCTAATGTAGCTCCAAAGTGCATGTTGTCTCAGTTATCTTTGAGGTCATGTCGTCGAACCCGTTGATCTAAGCGAGAATGAGCTCAATGGAAACTTCCATGAATGGCTTGCTGAACACAATATCGAAACTATAATTTTATCAGATAACAAGCTCACAGGTTCTCTGCCACCTCCTCTGTTTTAGTCTCTAAAATTGTCAGTACTTGCTTTGTCAAGAAATTATTTCTCTGGCAAATTGTCTAGAAACATGGGAGATACAACTTCCGTCATGATACTTATGTTGGCAAACAACAACTTTTTAGGTACCATTCCTAAGACGATCTCAAAAATTTATCGACTACTATTGTTAGACCTTTCGCAAAACAAATTTTCTGGTAACACATTCCCAAGCTTTGGTCCAGATGCTTTACTTGCTTATGGAGACGTCTCTTCCAACAGATTGTCTGATGAGGTTCCAGTAAACTTTGCATTAGAAACAAAGATACTTGCATTAGGTCAAAATGAGTTTTCAGCTCCCTTACCTCAGAATCTTAGCAGCCCGAGCGAACTCGAGCACCTCGATCTCCATAACAACAATATAATCGGAGAATAGCTAGAGATCCTCTACCAAATGTCTAGCCTTCAAGTTCTTAATCTTAAAAATAATTCTCTTGAAGCTCGAATCACAAAGACGCCAAGGTGGAATCATATACAAGGATCGAGCATCAATAGACGAAGCAAGAGTTCATTCCTTCCATGGGAGAGCACCCATTGTTAGCAGATTCTCTGCGAGAGGTCTCAGGACAGAATCCACACCTAAAGTTTTATCTTCCTTATGGTTGGATTTACAATGGGGCACTGGAATGACGAGTTATCAATTTAATCTATAATACTTTTTTTAGGTACCATTCCTAAGACGATCTCAAAAATTTATCAACTACTATTGTTAGACCTGTCGCAAAACAAATTTTATGGTAACACATTCCCAAGCTTTGGTCCAGATGCTTTACTTGCTTATGGAGACGTCTCTTCCAACAGATTGTATGATGAGGTTCCAATAAACTTTGCATTAGGAACAAAGATACTTGCATTAGGTCAAAATGAGTTTTCAGCTCCCTTACCTCAGAATCTTAGCAGCCTGAGCGAACTCGAGCACCTCGATCTCCATAACAACAATATAATCGGAGAATAGCAGAGTTCCTCTACCAAATGTCTAACCTTCAAGTTCTTAATCTTAAAAATAATTCTCTTGAAGGCCGGATCCTAAAGACGCCAAGGTGGAACCATATACAAGGGTCGAGCATCAATAGATGCAGGAGGACAATGCATCAAGCCGGAATGGTAATGGCCTGCCAGCAAGAGGAGGCCATGTGTCCTAAGTTTAAAAACACTGAAGAGCACCTAGAGTTTGAGCTGTTCTAGCGAATCTCTGTACAAGTTTAAATTGTTGTTAACTCACTTAGATTTGCACTAAATACGGGCCAAACTTGGATTGGTCCGCCATTTACCATACTAAAATTAATTCTATTTTTTATACTTATCCGATTCTAATTTAGAGAAGTATTCCTTAATTCAACTTCTACCTACGTTCAGTTTCAAATTTTGATAAGTATTGCCTAATTAAACTTATACATACGGTACAACTCCAAAGCAGGTACACTTCTAAAACTAGAACAACACCTTCGGAACTTATAAATACAACACAACCGATTAATATAATTTACAGAAAACTATAGAGCTACTACAGAGAAAAGGTACACATGACAATAATTTCTTTTTCAATCTTATTAGATTTTTTAATAGTATTAGTAAACTGTTGTTATTTTAATCCATGAACTCAGCATAAATAATACATCTATCCATGAATACATAGCAAAATGGTTGTATATTCATCATAATTGTGATAACAATTGTAATTACATTTATTGATAGGCCTATATAGTTTCTCTTAGTACGTAAACATTTGTATATATATATTATTTACAGCCCAACTACTCACATTTGAACATGAGTGCATACATTCCTTGCCTTTCTTATACTAAGGAATCCAGTTTTAACTATAGAATGATAGTAGACTTTTTGTTATTATTTATTAATTTTTCTAAAATGTTTTTATTGGTTTTTATTAGTGATGTTGTATTTGATCAAGTGCTATTAACTAATGGGTTTATTCTCTATTTTTTAGTTTGAATCATCAGTATGAGTCGGACTCTACTAATGAATGTCTCCAACCAATAATTCATTTATTCTTATAACGATCCATTGTATTTTTTGTTTGTTTTGGTAAAAAATAATTTTACGCGTTTTGATGCTAGCAATTTTTTTTTCCCTATTGAAACAGCAATATAAAGTTAGTTCATGGGCAAGGTTGTAGGATCAAATTCACGACTGCAAGGATCCTTCTATTTGTTTATTTTGTTCAGTACCATCTATCTGCAATCTTTTTTTTTTTTTTTTTTTTTTTTTTCTGCTTTAGGGTCTAAAGTCGACTGGTTTGATTTGTTGTTAGTGACTGCTTTTACAATGGTCCATGTTTGGTGTATGATAGGAAGATAGTTATATGATAGCCAAGATATAGTATTTTGTATTCCATTATTTGTAACACATAGGTTGTGTGACTCATCTAATTCCATTTCCAGTTCACGTTTGGTATAACTTAAATTATTACTTCATTTTGTTTCAATTATGTAGCCTTAGTAGCATGTTAGCCTTTTATTTGTGGAGAACCCATCGTTTTATATGTGGAGAATACACCCCGTGTATTCAATTAGTGTCATTGACAATGAGGTAGACTGATTGATGAATCCAATTATATATATTGTGAAGTTGTGATTAATATGAAATAGAAGCCATGTACCCCTATTAGTTTTTAAACATTATGAGTCTCCCTTATATAATTTATCAAAGGGCTAGATTGTCAGGCCATGTCAAAGGTTCCAGTTATTATGCTGCTTAATGATTTCAAAAGTATTTCTTACAGATAGAACTACGTGAACCATAGAAGGAATGATGGGGATTTGTCTTAGCAAGTAGCAGTCCCCTTTCGAGCTCTCTTAGGGTGTCCACGTCAGTTTTTTACTCACGACAATTTAGGATATATATATAAGTTAAACCCCAAGTCCCAATAAAAACCCACGGTTAAAAAAAGATGTTCCTTCTGCTTTCTCTAAACCCCCAACAAAAAAACCAAGGATGAAAAACTGAATAATTGATTTCTATCTCTCGCTAACACTATGCGTAGCTAGCACATCTTCTGCTATCTTCTTCCTTGATCTCCAACGTGAGTTTGGCAATTAAAACTGGTTTTTCTCTCATCGTCAATCTTTTTAAAGATTTTTTGGTTAAATCATATTTCAATATTAAATTGTTAGGTTTTGTTGTGATAAACTTGAGACATATCATACCAGTTTCAATGGGTCATATCCATTGCCTAATGAATGGGTCATATCATCACCATCATAATTTATTCAGAGCCTTCAATGCCTTCAATATTCCCAATCTAACACGTACGAATTCTACTTATATGGGAATTAACATCTTTATATTCAACCCACCATTTCAATCCTGTATGGCCAACATATACCTCAACTATTCAACCAAGTGATCACCAGGCCAACATCAGTTTCCTCTTTATATTCATGGAAATCTCTGACAATTGAACACTACTAAGTTTCATTAATAATGATGAAAAGAGCTCCCAAAAATCACCTCGGCATGAAATATATGAACCTGATCCTCAAAATAATCGACGTCCTGCAAAATATTATACAGCTTTCAGCGACGGACCCATATTTCCCTCCGAAGTCAAGAGTTGCCATGGGCATGCACCCCTATTAATCCTCGCCTTCTTCAACTCTTCTCTACCAATGTATTGCATCACTACACCGTCATGAAGGAAATATTTTCTCCATTGCAAAATGGCAGCTAAATCTAACTGGTTGCACGCGGTTTTTAGAGACAACATTAAAACTTCTTAGGGAAATAACCTATTGAACTATTAGAAGACCGGAAAAGTTAGGTGATACATGATTGTTACAATGAGAATAAAAGACCTATGTCGATATATCATGTCAAGAATGATTGTGGTATGGAATAACTTTCCATTCAATTTTCCACATAAACATGTTAACAAACCAAGGCAAAAAGTTTGGAATAGATGATAAATTTTAATTTATTTTCTAGACAGAGGATGATTACCACTTTGCATTATACATTTTCTGCATATCCAACATTGCCTATGTTGCATCCTCTGGCTTTCTAAGCTAAGGCAATAAAGATAACAAGTATGACTGCATTTTCTATGCGAAAACTAAACGCAAAATAAATCTGGGATGGACGTAACACTCATGTTAGAGCTCGGTGTATGATTTTTTTTATTTTATCTTTTTTTTCCAGGTAGAAATCAGAGAATGAGTATGATTGCTAAACAAGAAAAGAATGGAAAGGGGTATAAAGTATAAATCAGTGAATCACAGAATAAGTCTGCGGGGATTTTACTCTATCTCACTTTTATTTGATAAACTAGGCTTAAACGAGAAACTCCCAGTTGCACTGTTTTGTGCAATATGAACATAGGTATCTTCTGGACACATTGGATAAGTGTGAGTAACTCAACAAATTCAACCAACTCTAAGCAGTGTCCTGACATTCTTCTCACGCTAAACATTGTGGAATCCTTAGATTTCTCATATGAAAAGGACAGAAGGCACTCCAGGGACTAAGACTATACAAAGGTGGGGTTAGCTGAAAAAAAATACCAAATAAGTTTTTGACTATCTGGCTGTTAAACTTTTATTTGTTATTCACTGAAAAAATGTCAAACAAAGTCATGGATAATGGATTTCTCTTCACCGGACAAAACTATACTATGTTGAACACGCCCACAATATTGAAGAAGAACAGTTTTTAGACTACAGAACGCAAAGGAACATAAGAGTCGATCATCATACTTCGTCTTTTAGATGCCAAAAGCTTACTCTCAGATGAATCCCTGAGGTGTCACCGATGGCTTAACTGAAATTTCAAGTTAAAGTCATCCCCACCTTTATTTGATACTCTTGGTATCAACTTATATCGCACAAATGCTAGCAAAAAAAAAAGGGACGAGAGGCTAGCAAAACGCGTTAAGGAAGGTTGAAAAGCATAACCGGGAAAGAAATAAATAAAAAAAAAAATTAGGGAACGTTTTAACTATATCCGTCTTCCATACTTTACTTTTTCAGAATTAAAATATACAACCAAAAAGACAAAAGGAACCTCAATGGCAATAAGTTGATAACTCTAAAACATTTAATTATCCTCCGTTGATCATATACTTTCCACGGTTACAATCTACAATAGTGGTTTTTTTTTTTTTCTCAAGTCCAAGTCGCAGGAATTGAATCGACTACTTATGCGAATCAAATACTACTTAAATGAAATCATGAACAATGTATATTCTCCTGATAGACCAATTTCAGGTGTGTCGATGAATCCGGCGAGGAGCTTGGGGCCGGCATTGGTGTATGTCACTATAGAGGATTTTCTCAAGTCCAAGTCGCAGAATTCGAATCGACCGCTTATCGCGAATCAAATACTACTTAAATGAAATCATGACCAATGTATATTCTCTGACGGACCACCCGATTTAGGGTCGCCGATGAATCCGGGCGAGGAGCTTGGGGCGCGATTGGTGTATGTCACTATAGAGGATTTTCTCAATTCCAAGTCACAGGAATTCGAATACTGACTGCTTATGCGAATCCAATACTACTTAAATGAATCATGACCAATGTATATTCTCCTCGACAGACCAATTTAATTTGCGTCGATGAATCGGCGAGAAGATATCGAAATCAATAATTTTCATCTCCCGGTTTCTCGAAGATGGAAGTAAGTTTTCTTCAAATTCCCATTAGCTCTCTTTACTCATCGAGATATTTGTTTCATATACTTTCCCATGTTCTCTGCGATCGGCAAGGGTTTACTAGGCTCTGAACTCATCTCACAAAGAACATCGTACCTATTGGTGCGTTATAAAGGGTGATGGGTGTATTTCACGGCCCAATTTGTGGAGCTAGATCCTACTTCAAGAAGCATCTTGAGTTTGGATTCATTATTGCACTCGAACTTCTTTGCTGAGTAAGATATCCGAACTAGCAAGGAAGTATACGGTCTAAAAGAATCCTATTTATACTTAACTTCCTAAACAAACATATCTAATAAGAATCCTATTAATACTAAACTTCTAATAACATAATAAAACCTAAACAAACCTATATATATAAAAAAACCCACGATCCTCCTAACACAAAACAAAAAACAAAGGTAAACTTTCAATTTTTTCTTTTAGTCTGATTTACATTAGTTTTACATATATAACTGAGTTTTTTTTCTTTTTTTCATTGCACACAATAGAAGATATTCAATCAAGGCTTCAGAAAGAGTTAACAAAATCGATAAGGTAAACAATTTCTTTTCCAGTATTTCTCTTTTATGATTCAACTGATGATAATATTAAAGTTTAAACACATGAGATATTAGCGTTTTTTAATTCAAAATTATATTGAACTATATTGAACTTAAGACCTGTATTAGTGTAACAACCACTCACTATTAACTGTTCGCGTGGGGACGGATCTCCTGAGATTGATCCTTCACTCATGGACGGATTCGATACTCAAAGAAAGATGTTCCGGTATGTCACATGAGCCCCCCTCTTAAGGAAGTAAAGTTCCCAACGCCTATGAATATAAGCCAGGGAGGACCGCATTTGATGGGCTTAGTGCTCTTAGCTAGACTAGACTTCTGTAGTTCTTTCTGCGTCCATCGGTACAGCTTCTTAGTCATCTCTGGATTTCATGTTACCATGGGCAGGACCGATCACTACGCTTAGAGTATAGGCGCCACAGGCTGAAAGAGTAATCACTTTCTTTTTCAGCTATCCTTACCTAAAGGCACCGGCCGATAGGGTAAATCAGACTTATATTAGGAGTCTCAGAACCAAAGAGATTTAGAGGCATAACTGGGCGGGCCTCCGATTCTATTATCCGGGATTCAATCCAGAAGAAGGAGATACTATGAAGGTCATTAATTAGAGTTTTGATTCAAAAGTAAGCTTCTCAATATTGTGAAATCAGTGGGACTGTGGGATAGACAAGTCTCGAGTTGAAGCTATTGAGTTAATCAATCCAACACGACAATTTTTGATGAAATTATATGAAATATAAAAGCAGACCAAAGGAGAACATATCAACTTTCAAATCATCCATATGCTTAAAAATTAATTTCAAAGGGGAAAGGTGTGTGTGTATAAGGTACGGTATAGTATATATGTGTAAATAGAGTATAACAAAATGCATGTTTTTATATCAAAATTATGTAATGCTGGAACCAAGTTTAGTGGTATATAAACTAAACTTGACAATGGTGAGACTATAGCCCAATTTGACACACATTTGGTATCCTCCCACAAAGCCTACAGAACAGTAAAAGATCCATCAATAAAACAAAACCTAAAATTTACATGTTCTAAAAATACCAAATTACAATATGCCCTGACAATGGTGAGACTGTATATTTCTGGATAATATAAACTAATGTAATTTTTAAAATGCAGCTCATGGAGTATGAAACCAAACACAAAATTTCACTCAAGACATCGTTGAGAGAAATTCTAATCAAGGAAAAAATTTAGGGAGAACCAGTTTACATATCAAAGATTGAAAACAACCGATACGCTACAGATGTCATAATAGATTTGCCGATAATGAGAGAAATCTTCAAAAATCCGAATTATCCTATAAGCCAATTATTTCCGGGGACGTATCAAACTAAGAAAGTGGACTCAGAAAATGCGGCTGCAGGAAACGCTATACGCTTTCTACAACAGATATACAAATTTGAGATTTTAGACGTCAACCACAAAGAAGTCATTACTAAACGTGAAGAGCTGCATGAAGCAAATACTAGAGAAAAACAACTTCATCAAGATATTGAAAACTTGAGAAAAGAAAATGCCTATTTGAAGTCAATAAATGAAGCATTGCTTATAGGAGGACCAAATTGGGATATGGACTACCTAAGCATCCCAAATAATTCATCAGATTTGGATGAGGATTAACGTAGTGTTTTTCAAGTGAATTCTATATTGGATGAGGATTACCACGTGTTAGATCCATCAAATTTATGTTTTTGTTTTTCAATTTGAATTATCTATAGTTCATCATAACTTAATGAAATATTTATTTTAGGACATATAGTAATCGTTCAGAATTTTCTTTTGATAACATTAAGAACCTGTTTTGGCTTGAATCCACCTAAGGTAAATCGAAACAAAACCTTTTGCTCATCCGTGTTAGCCTACCCCCATATGTATAACCCCCTAAGTCGGTCTTTGCAATCATAGATACATAATTTCTTCATAAACCGAAGTCTTCCCTCGGTCTCCTTAGAAGCGGTCTGCTTATCCATTTGCCTTAAACCTTCCGACCTACGACCACGAGGTCTTGGGGGTATCTACAAACTGGAATCAACCTCTTTCCCCTCTCTTCCACTTTCCTTTTCTGAATTTCCTCGCCCATAGATGGGTGTAATATCAGCTTCAGTTACCTCCCCTTTACACAAGGGCACTCCCTATGATCACAAATGAATATGCAACCATCGATATAAACACGCCGCCAGAACAAATGACCACATGAAGTAACAACTGGTTCCTTAGCCACATCCAAACACACATTGCAATCAAAATTCGCCATTCCATTCCCTTGCTCCTTTCCATCCTGTCCTAAATCCTCAACCACAACGCCTTCTAGGCTATCTTTGGGGACACACCATCCATTTCATTCAACCCCTCGAAACTATAGTACCACCACCACTACGAACACACGGATCTTTGCTGCTGGCTGCAGATGAAAATCTTTGCACTCGAGTCATACTCAACCCCATAAGGAACCCCTAGACCTATACCTCCTAACCCTCGAGTCTACGATTCGCTTCAATCAATCTCCTAAAACAAAACTCGGGTATTGAAGAAGGTCTGGCTGCAAAGAACCATCATCAACCCTCGATACTGAACAAGTGGCGGGACCACCAACCAACCCACCACCAATATTATCGGTATTATTGACTTGATTAGTAGTAGTAGGTGAAACCGGAAAATACCGAACATGAGTATGATAACCCAAAACCGACGCTTTCAATCCAACCCAAAGATGAACAAGATCGAGGAGCAGTTAACCTCCCACCAAAAATCTCATTCATTCACTACGCTGCGATGGCAAAGACTCGCACCACTAAACCCCAAACATCTCTCCAACCAAAAATCTCATTCACAGCAAAGACTCAACCCACTAGACCCCAAACCACTCTTCCACCAAAAATCTCATTAACGGATAAAGCTGCAAGAGCAGAAGACTTTCGCCGACTCGACCCCAAACCACTCTCCCACCAAAAATCTCATTGATCGCATACAAATGCAACAGCAAAGAACTTCGCCACACTCAAACCCAAACCATTCCCTAATGGCAACCCTTTCTCAAAGTGTTTCTAACAACAATAATGCAACTCTCTTTTCCAATCATTTGCATTTTGTTGACATAACATAATATACAAGTATATTACACAACTGCGACAATTCAACAAAAACATTCTAACAAGTGTACCGGTCAAATAACTCGAGGCCAAAAAAAAGAATGCTCAACATTACTCAATTATATACTTTTCTAGAACATACAATGCAAATTAAACACTAATTAAGAAATTATAATCAATAAAGCAAATTAATAATGCGAAAAAAAGATACTAAACTCAGGCAATCATTACATTGTGAAACCTTTCTTAAGTAGACTACATCGGGAATCTCCCTTTCCTCTGTGAAGACATTCGATCTATAAAATGTAGGGGCTGTCCTGTCCTCGTTTCCCAAGAACACAAAATCTAACTCATCATGCTTTGAGTTTTGAGGTGATAGCTGAACATCATTTCTGCACATTTGCAGAAATATAAGAAATTTGGAATACTTCCCAAGTGATTAAGTGAACAAGAACTTTTGGTGAATAGGAACCACTTACATAGTGTATTTGTCAACGAGGAGCTGAATCTCATTACCACCATTGAAGTACTTAATGTGATCAAAAGCCCATGTGGGCACATAGTAGTTCTGTTAAATGTAACATGAACAACTTTCTTTGAGCTGCACTCATTACTCCCGATGCTAAGAATAAAAACACCGGACCACGGATCCCCGATTGAAGAAGCGACCATCTTTACTTCTTTTGGAAAAATAAAATGAGAGCTAATGTAACAAGAGGAATGGGGGTCTATTGTGGCTGCGTTTGAGTGTCTAATAACAACTATAATCAATTTAGTTTGGAAGGAAGCTGCGTGGGAAAAGAGGTACCAATTCAAATTTGAATTGATCTGATTACCAGCTTAAAACATAAGTTATAATTTGTTGGGCCAAGCCCAAACAGTAATAGTAAAACAAAAACTAAAAACACCTAATCGCCATTCTTTGTCACCAACTGAAAACGAGAAAGGGAAATATTAATATAGGCCTTTTAATAACTTTTTTTTTTACAGCTGTAATTATGTGTTAAAATAAGGTTATTTAGTTTTAGGTCGTCCCAATAATATGGGTATTTGCATTGGACCCAAAGTTTTACGTTTCTTAGCTTTAGGTAACTCTATCGTTAGTTAACGATTCATTTACCAAGTTTGACCGTCTATTGTGGTGTGTATGGTGTTATGCCCTTTCAAAATGAAACAACGACCCTCACACGTTTTGCACGTGCCCACACTATAAAATTCAAAATCCAAATTTTAAAATACCCGACACGTGTCATAATCCATGCTCCTGATAAAGTGGAGGTTGCAAAAAAGGAGAAGCCCACTGTTCCAAAATATCAAAATTTAAGACAAATACAAAACTAAAAACCTACGAAAATTGAACTTCCAATCACTTAGTAAAACATAATCTATTAACCTAAAAAAAAAATTAACTACACATATCGAAAAACCAGGTAGCCTATTTTCTTCCTCTTCTCTATTATTTATAATTGTTTATTGACTTTATTTTATTATGTATATTGCAGATAATGGCGTATGAAAATTACAGCTTATGTAAAAAAAAAATGCTAAAGGAAATTCTAGAAGCAGGACTTAACATTCAACAAGATCCAGTCTACAACACAGAATTAGAGAGCGGACGATTCAAAAGCACTGTGACATTAAAGTTACCAAAAGACTTATTCTTTAACAATTGAAGACGCGTCATAGTTAAAGAAATTGATGGAAACCCAACATATTCATTTGCAAAAGCAGAGGATTAGTGACTTTTCACATAATACGCTTTATAAAGGATGAGCGTGATATGGAAATTGAAGACTTCAATTTCAAAGAACTTATGAAGAAAAGAATAGAAGTTGAAGAGAAACAGAATCAACTTCGACATCCTCAAAAATATTATGCTAGATTGTTTGGTTGATGATAAACACAACAAAGATAAAATATATTATCTCAAAGAAAAAATTAAAGGAATGAAAGGCATGAAGAGTTCCATAATAAAGAAAAGAAAACCATGAGAATTAGTACTTTAATACCAAAACTTTATTATGTTGGTCACATAGTATTTTTTAATGGCCAAGGTTTAACGCTTCTTATTTATGAAAGTTTGTCACTATAGAGTCGGGTTAATTTTTAGTTTAAATTTATAATATAAGCACGCTCACTTTTACAATTCTACTACTTCAAGTTATATTGTGTTCGATATCAAAAAAAATATAAGTCATTTGTCACCTTTGGAGTAGGTATTCATATCATAGCATTGTTTCGCTTTTGGTTGACCTTCTAAAAGAAGTGAGTAATTGTAAATAAGTGGATGCCCTGAACATTCAACAATAGAAATACTAGAAAGTGTCTTCCAAATATTAATGAGATAGTGGCACAATCGATTATGAAAATGGTGAAACCTAATGTTATCCCTCAACAATCTCTCTCCTCATAATCATAAACGCACCACACATCACAGTGTGGAAATCCTCACACACTCTGAGTTTCGTACTAAATAGTCCAAATGATGTCTGTAAAAGATCATCCAATGCTTCCTTCATCTCTTTTGACTTTGGGTGCGTAATGTCACCAGCAAATAACTCATGTATAATCCCATCCTTTACTTCCATCAAGCTGCAACCAGGGTTCTTTCTGACTCCTTTTTCTCTAATCAGGATTTCAGTGGATCCGATTAGCAACAAAGAGTGCTCCCCACACGCCTCAATAGGTATCATCGCTACAAGGTTTAAGGCTTCTTCCAAGTGTCCAGCACAACCAAGAAGATCTACCAGTAATATGTCAACAAAAAACACCAATAAAATTAATATCTAGATTTTGGGCATATTCAGATTTTGGGCACTGCCTAGCCACATGACTCATTCGGACAGTCAAGACCCAGGTGGCCAGTATTCCTGCAATTGTTGTATACATTATCATTTGTGCAGTAAACACCTATATGGCTAGTCTTATAGCAGTTGTTGCAAACCTTGAGGTCAGCAGCGGAATCTCTCGTAATGTGACCAGCCTTACTGAAAGTATGACATATCACCTCATTTTGTAAGTCACTGCCCATGTGGTCAGGCTCACAACAATTCCAGCACAATGACTTGGTAGAACACTCAGCTGCAATGTGCCTGATAACAATGCCAAGCAAAGATAACATATCCATATTAAATTTTTTGGATGTAGATGGAGGAGGAAAACACAGGGTACGAAATCAAAATTATATTTTTTGGATTAAGGTTTGTTTTGATATTTTACATTAGTACAAAACAACATGTAAAGCTGGCTTAGGGGCTAAAAGTTTACAAGCAGAAAAATTAAACACAAATACAAATCAAAGGAATTAACAAATCAACATGTTTAATCAGTCTTAACTATCGTGATGCGAGAAGAACCTATATACGTCTTTCGTGGTTCTTCTGATTTCAGTCTAACCAAAGTGGGTAAGTATATTACAGTAGGAGGTGAGTTAAAGAAATTCAGTCCTAGAACTAATGTTTCGAGTTTAAAATCCTTCTTGAGTGTGTGTGTGTATAAAAAAAATGTATAACTTGATAGTTCACTAAATTACTTTTAGATTACTTTTGCTTCGATAGCAAATATGACATGATAATTGTACTAGCAACTTTTTATGCATTGCATAGGTAGGTTCGGATTCAAGACATAGAAATGCTCAAGTCTTGAAAAGTGTATGCCAAAGTTTCGTGTAGATTTGCTTTTGAAATTTGAAGTAATCAACAGCTTAACAGTGCATCAAATAGAATCTCAGAGCCATTAATTATATATATGTACTATGTATATCACAAGAATGTATTATCTTACACGGACATTTCATAAAGTGTCTATCAACTTTGTAATCTATATATAAAAAAATAGGCTAAACAATATTATAGTAGACAAAATGACATAAACCAATTTTTAATCCAAAACATTAATACGTAGAAACCAACTTCTAATCAAAAACATTTTTTAATTTAGAGCAACACAAAGCAAACAATATATTATTGAAAGAGGTTAGATGCATTATTTATTCGACATAAGCTTCCAACCAACTCAATTTTTTAATTAACTTACTTGGACAAGCAAAATGCCGCTTATTCATCGAAGTCTTCAATTTAGTTCGATTTTATCCAATCATATCATATCGTTAATCAATTTCACCAATTCTAATAAATTTCACCATAACAAACAATTGTATGCAAATGCATTAAAGTAACTTCAAAGAATAATTCACGGAGAATCGGAAATTGGATACAAATGCATTGAAAATAAACCTCGAAGAATAATTAACGAGAAATCAGAAACTAAATAAACTTTGATGATCCCATAAAGTGAATCATGTATAATTTTTTTAATGTCATGTTTGTAAAGATACTACATAAGGATCAATAGAAGTTGGTGTGTAGGTATTACACACCATCTTAGATAATTAACGCAAAATCAAAAAACGGATGCAAATGCATTAAACTACCCTCAAATACTAACAGGGAAACGGAAACTTGATGCAAATGCATTGAGCTAATATCAAATAATAATTAACCGAAAATTGGAAACTAGATGCAACTGCATTGAACCAACCTCAAAGAATAAATAACGAAAAATCGCGGGAAAGTAGATACTGAAACAAATTTATCGAACTAACCTCAAAGAATTATTAAAGAGAAATCGAGAAACTTGATGCAAATGTAACGAACTAACCTCAAAGAATAATTAATGGGAAATTAGAACATGAATGCAAATGCATTGACCTAAACACAATGAATAATTAACGGAAAATCAGAAACTGGATGCAAATACATGGAACTAACCTCAAAGAATAATAGCCTCAGAGAATAATTAATGGTAAATCAGAAACTGGATGCCAATACATCGAACTGATCTAAAAGAATAATTAACAAAAAATCGGAAACTGAATAAAAATACATCGAACTAACCTTAAAGAACAATTAATGGAAAATTAGAAATTGGATGCAAATGCATCAAACTAACCTCAACAAATTATTAACGGGAAATCGAAACTGGATGCAAATACATCGAACTAACCTCAAATAATAATTAACGAAAAATCAGAAATTGGATGTAACGACATCGAGCTAACCTCAAAAAACCATTAACTAACATGAAATCAGAAACTAGATACAAATGCATCCAACTAATCGCAAATACAACGAACTAACGAAAAATCGAAAATGGGATACAAATGCATTGAACTGACCTCATATAATAATTAATAGGAATCGAAAGCTCAAACAATATATTATTGAAAGAGGTTAGATGCATTATTTATTTGACAGAAGTTTCTAACCAACTCAATTTTTAAATTTAGTTACTTGGTCAAGCAAAATACGTTGCTTATTCAGCCAAGTCTTCAATTTAGTTCGGATTTTATCCAATCATATCGTTAATAAATTTCACCAATTCCAATAAATTTCACCATAACAAACAACTGTATGCAAATGCATTGAACTAACTTCAAAGAATAATTCACAGAGAATCGGAAATTGGATACAAATGCATTGAGCTAATATCAAATAATAATTAACATAAAATCAGAAACTAGATGCAACTGCATTGAACCAACCTAAATCGGATACTGAAACAAATTTATCAAACTAACCTCAAAAAATTATTAAAGAAAAATCGAGAAATTTGATGCAAATGTAACGAACTAACCTAAAAAAATAATTAATGGGAAATTAGAACATGAATGCAAATGCATTGACCTAAACACAATGAATAATTAACGGAAAATCAGAAACTGGATGCAAATGCATGGAACTGACCTCAAAGAATAATTAACGAGAAATAGAAAAATGGATAAAAACATATTAAACTAGCCTCAAAGAATAATTAATGGTAAATCAGAAACTGGATGCCAATACATCGAACTAACCTCAAAGAATAATTAACGAAAAATCGAAAACTGGATAAAAATACATTGAACTAATCTCAAAGAACAATTAATGAAAAATTGCAAACTGGATACAAATGCATAGAACTAACCTCAACAAATTATTAACGGGAAATCGAAAACTGGATGCAAATACATCGAACTAACTTCAAATAATAATTAACAAAAAAAATCAGAAATTGGATGTAATGACATCGAGCTAACCTCAAAGAATCATTAACTAACATAAAATCATAAACTAGATGCATAATCGCAAATACAATGAACTAACGAAAAATTGAAAACGGGATACAAATGCATTGAACTGACCTCATAGAATAATTAATAGGAATCGAAAGCTGGATGCAACTACATCGAATTAAGCTCAAACAATAATTAAAATGAAATTAAAAATATGATGCATATGCATCGAATTAACGAGAAATTGGAAACTGGATACAAATGTAAGGAATTAATCTAAAAAATAATTAACAATAAATCAAAAATTGGTTGCAACTGCATGGAACTAACCTCAAAGAATAATTACTAGAAAATTGGAAACTTGATGAAATTGCATTTAACTGACCTCAAAGAATAATTAACAAGAAATCATAAAATTGGATGAAAATGTGTTGAACTAACCTCAAAGAATAAGTAACAGAAAATTAGATATAAATACATTGAATTAATTTCAAAGAATAATTAACTGGAAATTGGATGCAAATGCATTGAATTAACCTCAAAGAATAATTAATGGAAAATCGAAAATTGTATGCAAATGCATTGAATTAAGCTAAAAAAAAAACAAGAAATCGAAAACTGTATGTATAGACAAGTGTTTGAGCTGATAGACAACTACGAGTATATAATTTGTCTTTTCGCTATCATAAGTAAAAGTTAATAGATAAATATAATATTAATATCTTTTTTTTACTCATACATTAAAGAAAAAATAAAAATATATGTTTTTTTCAAATCATAAGAAAAAAAAATATTTTCATATAACGGCACCCGTTCGTAGGACGGGTTCGAAAACTAGTTATGTTCAAATAGGTTCCTTGCTCAGCCATGCATAATTACATCCCTTTGTTTTAGTTTTCTCTAGTAGTTAGTTTTTTTTTTTTTTTTTTTTTTTTATTATCGATATTGTATTTGTCTTTCAATTTATTGTATCTGAGTGGGATATCTCATCCTACAAAGTTGATTTTGTGATTGAAGAGAGAGAGAGACCCGGCCTAAAACATTCGCTCCGCTCACTAACAAAAGTCTCTTTTATAGATTTTTTTTTCTTGCTATTCAAGATAACTCCGAAATAAACCCTAAACTCTTATTACACTCGGGCCATTGCCACACTTCATTAGGCCCAAAATAAAATAACCAAAAGAGTATCACACACATAGATGCACAACATTAGTTAGCGATCGGTTGGATAAGATCGTGAGAGATTCGTATGGGACGGTTCCAAAAGGCCAAGGTAGTTTTGGGTTGAAAAAGACCTTTAGTAAGCGGTTGTGGAGATTTGGCATTGAGTGAGCGGTTGCGGAGATTTGGCGTTGAGTGAGCAGTTGTGGATGCGGATTATGGTTTCTAGGGTCGGGTTGAATCTTCTAGACTGGGAGAGCTGTGAGGTGTCCATGTATGTCTATGGAATTTGGTAAGGGATTATGTAGAAAGTGGATAACTATAGAATGAGAATTTCTTGTAAAGTCAACAAAGGGGATACGGTTAGGTTTTGAGAGGATGTTTGGATTGGGATAGAGCTTTATGCAGGGACTTTGAGAACTTCTATGCCATGTCAGACAAGAAGAACCGTCCCGTCAAGGATTTTGATAGTTCTTGTAAGTGGCACTGCCTTTTAGAACATTGTTCTTAGAAAGGATCTCAATGATTGGGATATTGATGATTTAGCCACCTTGACTGCGAGATCAACAGGTTTGGAGCCTTGACGGTAAAGGATTATTTATTGTTAGATTTTGGTATTCAACGTCCTTTCTTACAGTCCCTAACCAACAACCTAGCCTATGTCCCCTTAACAATCCTTGAAAATTCATTTGAAAGGCTAAGAATCCTTCAAAAGCCACCTTTTTCTCTTATTCTCGGTTTTGGGTAGGATTCTAACTATAGATAACTTCAAAAGGGGAAAGTGATTTCTGTTAATTTTGTCCTTTCTGCTATGCATCCGGGGAGTCTGTCTTACATATTAATTCATCGTCCTTATATCTATGCCATTAGGAGTTTCTTTCTTTACTCTGCCGATATTTTTTGGATGTGTCCTAGGTCTGTGGGTGTCTCTTGTTATTTGGCCTAATCTATGCACCGACTAAAAGGAAGATGTGGAGCATCATTCCCTTTGCAAATGCTTTGGGGCATTTGGAAGGAGACAAACTGAAGACATTTTGAGGCTAGGGGTCACCTGTCACGATATTGCAGGTGTTATTCTTGATATAAAAGAGTTGTTATCCTCTCTCTCTCTATCTACCTATCTATATATATATAGCTTGCTTGACCAACCCTTGATCCTAACCCTCAGCTGTTGTTGGCTTGCCCTTTGCTTCTTCCGCCGTATAACGAAAAGCCAAAAAATGATGTCCATCTATATATGTATGTTACCTCCAAAAACGAAAAGAAAAAAAAAACGAGATAAGAAAATCTTCCAAAGTAACGAAAAGAATCAATTATAGGTTGATTAATATGACATAAGACAAAAAAATCTATATATTGTTGTTGTTGTTGTTGGTGGTGGTGGTGTTGGTGCTGTTATTGTTGGTGGTGGTTCTACATCAATATTTTTTTGTTGACTACCTCATTACAGAATCTCTTTCCAAACCTGTATAGCATGTTTTTATTATATCTTGATCAAAACCATAATGTTTTACTACTTCAGGAGTTTCTGATTAGGTCTCAGTGTCTCACACAATTCTTACGTACATGTGCATGCATATGCCCATGTGGACTGTTTTTGAAAACGGGATATTTGTGTTCTTCCAAGTTGTATGCCAATTGCAGTCCCCATTATAGCTTTTCGTACCCTAGTATGTCTATTGTAGAACAAGAACCCTCGTTTGGATATGAAAATTCCTATTTGATGCACATGATTGTTCACAAATCAATCCTTTGTGTTAAACTTAAGGAAGGCTTCAGTGTAAATCTCTACTATTTGGTTTTGACTGTCTATGAGCAACTATTCGAGCAAGTCAAGTGCTCATTGTGATTACCGTGCAGAAAGAAGATAATGCATTGGCTTTAGTGATATAGTACTTCCAGAGTTCCAGTTACTGTGAGCAAATCGAGAAAGTCTCATTCGTACCCTTGGTTCAACCAACCCTTTCTTTCTTTGTTTAAGTTGAGCACCCTCTTCCCTCACTTGCCCATGTTCCCAACCTACTGGACAAACTGTCGGATAGACTATACCCCATTAGCACATCAGTTCCTAAACTTATTTGGGAAGTCAACTAACAACTCGGAGCTTAGTCTTCTGTAAAATAAAACTTTTTCTGAGTTTATGGTAAATCTGTATATACTTAGTTTTATAATTTTTTAGCAGATGGTGTAGGTCCTTCATAAACTGCATTAATTTCTCTTACTATGGGTGCTGCTTCGACATCCTCATGCTCTGGACCCTCCCTCCTGCTCCTACCGAGTCTGTTTGCACCCGCTTCTTACTCACTTCAAGGTTATCAAAACTCTGCCCTTACCCTTTTCTTTTTATTATATTTCCATGTTTCCCATTATTTTGATCCCTAGTTATATTTTCTGTAATGTCTGTAAAATCGAATACTTTTTCTTTTCCCTTACCTTGTTTAATTTTGCACCTGATTTGCACTGTAACATCTAGGTTATGCCTTTTAAATATGAGGTGTTATAAATGGTGGCCTTGGCAGCCCATACATGTATGTATATATGATAGTGGCTTTGAAGCACGCTATTTTTTTTTTGATTGGTAAATCTGTTTTAAATGAGATCAGTAACTCTTTGATGCTAGCGGGGTTCGAGCCCCAGACCTTTGGTATCATCACCCAAAGATTTTACCAACCTTGGTAGTTGGCACGTTATTATTATCTCCTAAACTTGTTCTTCCTGCCTCGACATCCTGATCCATATTTTCTTGTAAACTTCATGTTAAAAATGTTCACCCCAGTTAACAAGTGATTCTTTTCAGCGATATCGGATAATCATATGTCAAAATTTATAACTGTAGGCACAAACTTGTCTGTCACAAAGGCCTCCCCTCCCTCCGCTCGTACTATTTCTTTCTTTAGTGGATTTTAGTCACTCAAAAAATAATAGAATCGTTGATTTTGGATAAGATTTCCTTAATTCTTTCATTTTTTTCAATCTGTAGTAGTACTTGAAATAGTTTGTCTTCTAAATGTATTCATTACTTTTATATTTCTCGTTTCCATGGTTTTGTTCTTTAGAAGACATTTCAAGTTATATGCTCTTAGGGCAAGCAGAAAATTTTCAATTTTGCTCAACCTTTGCTTGCTCCCCAACAGCAATGACAAAGAAACACACTGGCCCATTATTGATTGAAACATGTATTTACCACATTAAATTTATGAAATTATCAGAAGATACCAATAAGCAATAACATAAAACAAAATAAATGTCTTGGACCCCATTTTTACCCATGTTGATATGCTCCATACAGTATGAACAGGAAGTGTAGATGCAATTACATGATTGATGCCCTTTTGATATTTGCCCACTTTTTCACTGAAATTCACGTTTTTAATTGAATTTGTTCAGTAACCATTGATTTTTTTTATTTTTATATTTTTATATTGTGTTGTGGGGTGTCAGGTTGGCCATGTTTGTCTGTGTAGTCTCTACATAATTGAAGGGGTGGAAGTCTGTACTTTGGATATGATTTAGAGATAAACTTTCCATCTTCTCAGATTCTGTCCATTATTTGTTCCCTATGTTTTTACTTACTTTATGCACTAAGATTAATTTGTTTTAAGGATTTCCAGTTCTTTTTCAAATCTTAACCTTGCCACAACAACTCCCAGTGGAGTTGGTCATAGTGCCCACACTTTTGAGGTCTCAAGATCGAGTTCTTTGGGGGACTCTAGGTTATTGGGTGATGCTCGCTTAGTGAGACCGGTGTGGGAAACCAAACTATTTATGGGCTGGTTTTACACCCCGGTTTTATGTCCCCACGTCCCTCCCAGTGTTGCAAGTTAAAAATCGTGTTGCTGTCTCAACCCTGATTGAGTGAGGCCTGTTTTGTAACAAATTCCAATCTTAGTTGAAAGTTGAAACAAGGTATAGATCCAGGATGTCCATACTGGTGTTACTTATTTTAACAATTATTATGTATTATTTTATTTAATGAGGTTAAGTTGGTCGCAGCTAATTATCACACTTTAGAAACAAATTAAGGAAATCAAATGTGTTAATGGGAGTTCTAATGAGTTGCAAATCTGAGACATGAGTCTGACAAAAATATTTAAATGACCAGTGGAGATATTGCAAGGGGAGAAGTATCTCTGAGGAAGTGATGGAGGTTTGAGTCTTTCAATATACTTGCCCCTCTGCAGTGCTACAGTTTTGCTTGGTTGTTGCCTGATATTGCAACCGAGAGGAGGAATAATGGGATCCTGCAGAAAGGAGGAAGGGATGGAAAGAGAATGAAGAGGAAAGAAATGCTATTGAATATTTAAAGATACTGTTTGAATTCTTTACGTGAATAGTCCAAATCCACTCAATTGAGGGAGAAGATTCGGTATGATACTATGACTTAGCCACTTATATCCTCCCCATGCTTCAACAGTTATTGGCACGGTAAAGTAAGGAACCTCAGCCTTTTTGTTGTGTGGGTAATCACTGCACACTTGAAAGGTTGCTGTTCACTGTGTCCTGCCCACATGGAGGGTTGAAATAACTAAGATCATTATTTAACAAGTGTTTTCGTCTCCCTTAATCAGGATGAAGCTTCCCCTGTAACATGCCATGCCCATAAGTTGGACTGTACTGCAAATAAGAAATATATACTTAAGTAAAAAAATAAAAAATTGGAGGTAGGCTTTTTAGCTGATGGCTAATTACTTAACCTTGATCTTTAATGAACCACGCTTCTAAAGTGAACTGGTAGGCCTAGTTTATGGATGTCCATGAGACGCTGGTTTTCTTAATCCGCCTATTAGTATTCGATGATTTAGTTCCATACAAAGTTTGTCACTAGATCCCTCAGGGCTCAGGTCTGCATGAATGGCCATCAAAGCGTAAATATAATTTTCTGTGATGCTTTGCTCTTGATGTTATATTTGTAAAAGTCCATTTGGGAATTGAGGAAGTTACTTAATTGGCAAAAATGTGATCTGAGGGTGGAGAAATCCGTGCATGCTAACATTTCATGACATTAGGAATTAAGAGTACGTTTTCTATGGAAATTTTCCCCATGTGACACACCTCTTGTATGTTGCGAAATTTACATTGGAGTTTTTGCTCAATCAGCTATTATCTTATTTTTCTTATAAAAAGTTTGCAAGATTTATTTTTTTTTGATAAAGGCCAAAATTTTTTATCCGTACTGGAATACTGGCACTTTTAATTTTTTTAAATATTATAAAGCAGATGCAGGTACTTACTCCTTTTCACAAGCATTTTGAGCTCATCATAAACAGATAAAAAAAAGAAGGCACCTAACACATGAGAGGTGCAAAATAATGTTGACACGGATGCTGCATGTTTCCTTCAAGCTGTCTACACTGTCTTCTTTACATTAATGTTTACAACAAAAATTTGCTAAAGCAAAGTCTCCGATCCATTTCAACATGGCCATGAGTCCATGACAATTGACAAGTATTAGCTGAAAGTGATTATTCAGAAGGTTCCACGTTGTCTCTGAAAGGGAGTAGAATTTTGCCTACAGGGATTGGTTGCCCTCAACCCACCAACTGTTGTTGTTAAATAGCTGCATTTTGTCAATGAAATGTTTTGAACAGCTGTTTTAGTGGCTGAAAGACCAAATTCTTACTGAAAATGACCTTATTCTGTATTCTGCTGGACAATCCCGATCCTTGATAATATAAGAGCATTCTTAAATTTTAATTAACATAAGTACATCACCATCCCAGATGTCTAATTGCCCAGGGAGCCATAAGTGATTAAGTGCTCTACAGAAACGAGGCCCAACCGCCCAAAGGCTGTCGCCCTCTGTAGGGCCTAGATATATTTACATAAGTGAAAACTCCCTAGGTGACACAAATGGTTTTGGAAGATGGATCGTCTTGCATGTGGGGGGAGGGGTTCACTACTTTTTGAGCGATAGGCTCATGTGCTAGGAAAAAAGAACCTCTCCGAGCAAGGTCTATGCATTGTCAGCAATCACATTGCAACTAGGATGTTTACCTGCGACTAGATTTTTGCTTTATTCAACAATAGTTCTTGGTGGGTATAAATAATTAATAGAAACTTTCAAGTTTCAACAATAATTCTAGAGCACATCAACAACGATTTAATCAAATATAAACCATCCTGAGAACACTATATAATATTGAACCAACGTCATATAAAATTGTAGACTGATGTCAAATACTTTAAAAAAGAAAAACAAAATCAGTACTATATCTCGTCCACTGTTTTAAAATTATTTCTTTAGATCTTATCGTGACCAAAACTATGATTCTATGAACAATTGAACATACATACTGAAATGGTCACTATGTTTTGGAGAAGAAAATCTGTTATAGATAAACAAATTAAAAAAAATTGAATCATTTAGACCTTGATGAATCTTTTCTCAAAAAAAAAAAAAAAAAAAAAAAACAGAAAAGAAAAGAAAGAAATAAAGAAAATCATTTTGACTTTGAATTTTATATTAATCTTGTAATTTTATGCTTTGACTAGAGTTTCAGAATATCAAGGATATTTTAGTCAGTAGAATATGTGATAGCAATATGACAATGCTATAATGCACTGGGGACCAACCTTATATTCCTCTGAAGTTGCTAAAAGCCTAAAAGATGGGTACTTTATTAGAAATCTGTTTGCAAAAGTAGCTCTCTGTAATTTTCTATCAATCTATCCTATACTACTTAACAGATTAGTTTTTTATCTAACAATACATAGGACTGACTATATATAAGCCTTGGAACACCATAGCAACTCATACACGTTCTGTAACCATAACCATGGCTAATAGAGTAAGAGATGACTCTGATTATGATAGTAGCTGTTCTTCAATCACAGTTCCAGATTCAGGTTACAGTTTGGTAAGTGACTTTAGCTTTGGAAGCAGAAGTTCTGTTTCAGTATGTTCATATAGTGACCAGAGCACACTTTCTTGTGGTCACAAGCCACACAAAGCAAACCAAGCTGCCTGGGAGGCCATGAGGAGGCTCAGAGGCGAAACAGGACGAGTTGGGTTGGACAATTTTAGGCTTCTACGCCGAGTAGGAAGCGGTGACATAGGTAATGTCTACCTTTGTCAACTTCGTAACACAGTTGTGGGGTTGCCGGAGTGCTTTTATGCAATGAAAGTTGTTGATAGAGAAGCTTTAGCCTTCAGGAAGAAACTTCAAAGGGCAGAGATGGAGAAGGAAATATTAACTATGCTTGATCACCCTTTTCTTCCTACTCTATACGCAGAGTTTGACGCTTCACACTACTCATGCCTTGTCATGGAGTTTTGTCCTGGCGGGGACCTGCATGCTGTTCGGCAGCGCCAACCAGGAAAGCGATTTAGCATTTCATCTGCCAAGTAAGTTCTTCTGTTCCATAGACAAAGATGCTACATTATTTGTCTGTTCTGTCTTGATTGATGGGCCTTGTCTAGTTGTCCCTCTTTGTTTTGATTGATTTCACTTTATATGTTTTTAGAAGATTAATTAACTATAATCTTTGAATTCATATAAAGGTCTTTTAATATCGAGTACGTGTCTCTAACAATCCTACATAATCTGCAGATTTTACTCCGCTGAAATTCTTTTAGCACTCGAGTATCTGCATATGATGGGGATTGTTTATAGGGACCTGAAGCCCGAAAATGTGCTTGTTAGAGAAGATGGTCACATTATGCTCTCGGATTTCGATCTTTCGCTCAAGTGCGACGTTGTTCCGAAGCTCCTAAGACCACCAAGACCTGACATCGAGACAATAGATAGGAATGTGAAGTGCACGATTCCTTCGTGTGCCTCACCCATCCAACCTGTACTTTCATGTTTCTCTTCCTCTAACAAGAAAAAGAGTATGAGTGCTATGATGAACAGCACCCAACGTAGTTTGCAAGACGTTGATCCAGAGTTGGTTGCTGAACCTATCAACGCTAGATCAAAGTCTTTCGTTGGGACTCATGAGTACTTGGCACCAGAGGTGATCTCAGGCCTAGGCCATGGAAGTGCTGTGGATTGGTGGACTTTAGGTGTGTTCTTATATGAACTGTTATATGGGAGGACACCCTTCAAAGGAGAAAACAATGAGAAGACACTCATTAACATAATTAGGCAGCCATTAACCTTCCCTAAATTGTGTGTAACAAGTACTAGAGATATGGAGGACGTAGTGAAAGTACAAGACCTTATAAGTAAGCTCTTAGTGAAAAGTCCCAAGAAGAGATTCGGAAGCATTAAGGGCTCTGTTGAGATTAAGAGGCACGAGTTCTTCAAAGGTGTGAACTGGGCTTTAATTAGATCAGTCAGGCCTCCTGAGGTACCAAGAGATCTACAAAAAATTAAGACCAAAGCTTCTTTACCCAAATTACGAAAACAAGAGAGAGGTGCTACATATCAAATCCCTCAGCATTTTGATTATTTCTAAATGTAAATATCTATGAAGTATTAGGAACTTGAGACAGCGTGTGTAACAGATAGCGGACAGAGACTTTGTACTCTACTTTTTTTTAGGATAACAAAATAATTGAATTGACAACTTTATTTCTTACACAAAAAATGTTTTGGCATGTTTGTCCATTTAGTGATCCTCTTGCTGGACTTCAAAGTAGACTGTGCATAAGCAATGCAAAGATGCTGTCCATTAACTTCAGAAAAGCCCAGAAAGTCAGAAACTGACATCGCAACATGGCAACACAAAGTTGCATAACTTGTCGAGTCTAACTAAGAATTCCATTGGAAACCATGTGAAACCATGTTCTACAATACGGAAGAGAGGAAAGGAACAAAAGAACTTTTTATTGATTGTGTAGATCGAAACTGTTGGGATTACGTTAATCCTACATCTTTAAGGCTACATCTTTAAGGCTAATATGTTATTGATCAAAATAGAAATTAAAATAAAAATACTTTTAAAGCCAGCGAAATTGGAGATTGATAGTAAATAGAAACTTTCTAAAGCTAAATCCAAATCACTTAGTCTTCAGTCTTCTAGTAGTATTCACCACACAACACACTACAAAATACTTTTGCTTTATTCATACTTTTAGTTTTACTTTTCTTGGAAAGACTAATGGTTCCTTTCTCCAAAAAAGTTATTATTTTATATAAAACTTTGAGAATACGTAAATGTGTAGTGGAATCCACTTAGGATTCCAAGTCTTATCTTAAGAGGACAAGTCCTTGCCATACAAGTACTTGTACTTGATATATTAAAACATTTTTAATATATATCTCTTTAATATGGAAAATGCCCATTACCAAATCCATATTTACAATAAGGCCCTTGGAACTTTCAAAAAAGTCATTTCCTACCATTAATTATATCTAAGTCATTCCACCTTACTTGTATTCACAATTAGACCATTGGGAATTTGTTCTTCACTGTCACACCCATGTCTAATTGACCCAATTTGACATTTAACATCAATTGAGCATTAAGAAATTATTTCTTATACAGGCCGAGTTTGAGCTCAATTAGTTATGTCACAATTTGCTAATACATAACTCCGTAAAGTGGTGGATCCTTTATTAGAATTCGTGATTCAAGACATCCTACATTTATTACCCAAAATGTTAAGTTTAGTCTATGAATATACATTACTTTTTAACGTCTCAAAGTAATAAATTTGAGACACAATGAATTTTCACAATTCCTCAAGTCTAGGGATTAATTGGTAGAGTGAGATTTGCACACTAATCTTAACAACGAATTTATAGTGTGTTCTCACTTTGATCTCCTCAGTGTCAGTCACGTGACTACACCAATATACAAATTTAGAGTCATACTCAAATGATTGAGATATCATCATCCTATCATATATCAGTTATGTATATTACAGTCTTATAAGTGAAGCGTCTGACTTCACCCCTAATTATGAGCATTCTAGGTAAATAGATACAATCAAATCTCCTGGACATGACTCTTCATATGCTTGATTGTTCTAATTCTATTATCTATGGAACTTATGGTTTCATCATATGATATTAGTTCACCCATATGCATAATAATAAGATTCGAGTATTTAATTAAACATCATCATGTATAATCAATAAATGTTCATTGGCTTTGTAAAGGCCAAATATCCCAATAATCTCCCACTGGCCTTCAAAGCCATTTAGGAACCATTCTAAAACCCATAATATCTCTTTAAGGGTCGGCACATACATATATACCAATATATAGTATTTGGTCCTCATAGACTATATCATTTATAATGAATAGTGTATCATATACATCTGAGACCAAAAACATAGCCATACCTTCAACCTTCTTGTAAAACACAAGGTCCTTCCTTTTACATCCATTTGCCAAATCATATTGTCATAATGAGCAGCAATCACTAAAAGGACTCTACTGGACTTTTCATGGCTACTGGCGAAAAAGTTTTCTCATAATCGATACCTTATTTTTGAGTAAATATTTTCTCCACCAATCTCATTTTAAAAGTCTCTACCTTTCTATCAATTTCTCTCTTCCTTTTGAATAACCACTTATTCTTAATAGGCTTAATATTTGGTAGTGGATCAACAAGCTCCCAAACATTGTGGGAATATAAGGACTCCATTTCTTATCTCATTGATACAAGCCATTTACTCAAATCAATGTTAGAACTTGCTTCTTCATAGTTTATAGGATCTACATCTATGTTATCTAATATAACATATAAAGTTTCCCTTAATAATAGGGTTAGCTTTTCTGGAGGACTATTTGCCCTCCCACTACGACGAAGTACTGGAGTAGGTTTAGGTGAACTCTGAACTTTACATGGAAGTTTTATCTAAACTATAAGTTAATCTAGATTAACTTATAATTTAGATTGAACATAAATAGGAATATCTGCTGACATCTCTAAGGCTTATCTCTAAAAAGATATAGGGAGAGTATGAATAACTTACCATAGTCCAAACCATGCCTCATAAGGTTATGTTCTTTCTTTCTACAATCTCTTTTTGTTGTGGAGTTCTTGGTGCACTTAATTGAAACAAAATCATATTTTGCATTAAGTTACCTTTTGTTTTCACATTTTAATAGGCCCATGTACATCTGTATGTACTAACTCCATTAACTATGTGGCTTTTGACCCTTTACTTTAAAAGATCTTTTAGGCATCTCTCCTTCTAAGTAAGATTATAGGTTGAGGAAGATTATAAAGGGAGTGAACTTAAAATCCCATCTTTCACCAAAGCTATCAATCTTATTCAGAATGATATGACCAAGTCTTAAGTGCCACAAATTTGTTGGATTTTCAGAAGAAAATATCCTCTTTTGAGGTAAAAACTTAACATATGATGAATTACTAACAACAGTATCATTTATTTTTAGCATAGAAAAAAGTAAATAGAGACCATTTTCCAAAATACCAGAGGCAATAATCTTTCTATTTAATCTGATTACAACTTTTGAATCAAATAAAATAAAATATTATATTCTGACTTATAAAGTACAGAAATAGAAACCAAATTTCTCCTTATCCCTAGAACATAATAATAGTCTTCTAAAACCAACAATTTCTTTTCTAATGCTAAATAATAAACTCCTATTGATACTGCAGCAACCTTTGCCTCTGTCCCTAGTACCTGGTACACCTTTTCTTCATTCATCCTTCTTTTTCTCTGAAACTCCTGTAACATTTTACAAAAGTAGTTAGTGGCTTCTTATTCCACATAACAGGTGTTAGAAGGAAAAACCAACTCTTTGGTTTCAAGAATAAATGATTACATACCTTCTTTTTGTTTTTGTTTCATAGCCAGATAGTCTCTACAGTTTCGCTTCCAATGACCAGGCTTTTCATAATGATAACAATCACCTTTTGCTTTATCCCCTGAATTCTTCTCCACTCCCCCTTTTTGCCCCAAGGGCAAACTTTTTACCCTTTTTCCACTTGCCTTTACCTTTCGGCTTAGGCTTGGAAACACTAACATTTTCTGAGACCATTACACTTGGCTTAACCTTAACTAAAGTCTTCAGCTTGCGCAAAAAGTTCATTAACTCTGGCAGTGTCAGATCCATATTGTTCATGTTGTAATTCAACTTGAACTGATTAAATGAAATTGGCAAAGACTGAAGAATAGCATCAACCTGAGAATTGGCGTCTATTTCAGCGCCTAGGATCTCCAACTCATTGACATAGCCAATCATCTTAAGGATATGCTCCCTAACTAGAGTCCCATCATCCATTTTTGTATTCATCAGGTTTGTCATTGCAATCTGATGTTTAGTGTGATTTTGTTCGCCAAACATCTCTTGCAAATTAGTCATGATCTCAGTAACTGTACCAAAATTTTGGTGTTGGTGCTGGATTACGTTTGACATGGATGCCAGGAGATAACACTTGGACATATCATTGGCCTTTTGCCATTTTTTGTACTCATCTTTTAGCCTTGCACTAGCATTGTCTCCTGGTTCAGGGGGGCAAGGGGGTAGTGAGAATGAATTTGTAACTTTCAGCAATCAAGATAATGTTAATGTTACGCTTCCAGTCCACATAATTAGGACCAATTAACTTGTTCTCTTTCAAGATAGATGCTAAGGGACTGAAATTTGATTGAGACATATATGAAACATTTACATATACACAAAACATATTATAATGCATTTAATATTGGTTTTGGGAATTTAATAAACCAATTTAACGCTTATATAATAAAAATACAATACTCTCCATATTGTATCAATAAGACAAATATAAGCAATGTAAACCTAATACTTATGAATAATCTCTTATCCGTAGGGCATCAAAATTATTCAACTTAATTAGGCGAGTTCTACTAGACCCATCAATTTTACATACATGTAATATGATTTCCATTATTATTTCTTTTGCTACTAAAACATAATTGCAAAAACCGTAGGGCTGTCAATTATATTTCAGCCAAGTGTACCATCATCTTAATTCATTAATGTAACCGCGAGATAATGAATCCGTAAGGGAAAACACTCTCACTAGCCATACATGAATTTTTCTTCTTAAGAATAGACAATAGACAAAAATATTTTAGCATGCAATTAATTTATCCGAAGGGATCATATTAATCACATCTAAAAATATAATTCCTATTGAATTGATAACGGTGTAGTAGCAAAGGGATTCAATTAAGTAAATTAAAAATTTTTTACCACTTGCTTTATATAGACTGAGGGTGTTAGTGCCTAAATATCAACACTTGCTTCTAAGTTAAAAATAAAACCGATTACATAATATGCTTCTAATAATAATGATAATGACGTCTCATGCATCTCATGCCAAAATAAATACATGTCATAATGTCATAGATATTCTACTGTCATATTATGGAAAGTCTAGATATATAAACTAGAAGCATATATCGTTCAATATTCCCTGGTACATGTTATGCATTATATGTACCTAGCTTAATATTGCTAATAATTACGCAGTTAAACACATGTATAACTACCATGCAGGAGGTGTGAGGCGTCAAACATAAAACTTTAAAGCTTAAGCATAAAAAGAAAAGAAGTTCACATGTGACTTTATTCCTATCTCTTACAGCATGTACACATACTTTATGCATCTTTTATGTGGCCCACAGTACCTTTTACTTTTCTTTCAAAGTAAGCTTTATTTACATATAAACACGTGTCACTGCATGTGGTCGTTAGCTATGAACAAGACTATTAACATAGTCCTTCATCTTTCCAATCACTTTTAGAAAAAAACCTTTGTCATATACTATACTAATACAATACTTTTAACAAGTCCAAGTTAAGAACTTGAGATGCCAACGTCATATCCACTTTTTGTAAAGTGATTTATGTCTTTTAGCTCATTGGTAATAGGGGTGGGCAATGGGCCGGGTCGGGCTAGCCCGGCCCTAAACATTTAAAGCCCTTCAAATATTAGGGTCGGGTCGGCCCAGCCCTAAAGTCAGCATAGGGCCGGGTCGGGCCGGGTCACAAATCTAAACCTCAAGCCCTTACCCTACCCTAAGCCCTCTTTAAAGGCTTTAGGGCCGGGCTTTAGGGCCGGGCCTATATATTTTCTTTTTTTTTACTACATCAGTTTTAAAACTCATTTATATTACAAAAATGTACAATAATCTACAAACTCAAAGTCCAACCAATCTAGTAATAATCTTGTATAAGTCCAAAAATTTAAAATGCACATCCACAATCTAATGAACTGAAGTACATCGAGAGTTCGAAATTTGTTCTACCTTGTACTCAAACCTCACTAAAATTACATTTTAAATTGAAATACATAGACAAATAATTATATTATCATTTTAAAGGAAGAAGTAATAGATATAAAGAAGAAACATAATAGTTTTAGTTAAGGGTCATGGAAGTTGTTAAACTATTTGTAATATCATAAATTATTTCTATAATAGATTCAAACAAATATAATATTACATTTCTTCTAATTTAAAAGTGATTCAAGCTTTGTATATGGAAATGAAAATATTGGCTTTTGAACAAGTGATGGGGAAAGGTTTGAGATTACAAATGTCATTTTTCTGACAAAGGTTGTTTTTTGGTTTCTATGTTATAAATGTCTGCTCTGTATTTTGCTTTAATGGTGTGGAAGGAAATCTTTAGTTTTAGACTTGGCTTGGATGTGAATAAAAATATAATTTATAAGAAATAAGTGAGAAAAGAAATTGAGAATAATAAGTTATGGACTTTGACTTGATGATCAAAGGAATAAAGTCTTATTTTTATTAGGCTAGTGCTCATTGTTCTTCATGGTACATTAAGTTGACAAGTTTTTGTTATATAAGACAAGTTATTGGAAGTACCCTTGGGTGTAAGTGATAAATTACAAAGGACAATGTTATTTTAATTGAAAATATTTAACAAAGAGTTGGACAATTATGGTATGTGTATTTATAGTGAAAGTGTGAAACAGGGCCGGTTAGGGCTTGGTTAGGGCTTGGTTAGGGTCTATGTTTTAGAATCTTAGCCCTAGCCCTGCCCTAGAAGGCATTAGGGCTGGGCCGGGCCGGCCCTAAACTCTGTGACGGCTTTAGTTGTGAGGGCTTTATAAGGCTTAGGGTCGGGTCGGTCAGGGCCGGGTTAGGGTCGTTAGGGCCAAATTCCCACCCCTAATTGGTAATGCTCTATATATTAACAAAGAACTTTATGCAAGGCATAAATGTGAACAATATAATACCTCATAGAATAAAATAGATCTAGTAAAAATCCATCATTCACTCACGTACTCATGTTACCGAAACCAATATATTAAAGCTAGATATTTAAACCAATCAATATATGCTAACCTTAAAATAAAACATGTGATCATATTAACAAAATAATATATCACGTCAATAACCCATATACATCTTCATCCTTTTCTTTTATAGTATATTCTAATACTTAAAAAAAAATCACTTTTATTACTTAGAATATGCAAATATGAAATTACCATATATCATATATATATATATATATATATATATATATTTTTAAACAAAAATTTTCAGATATGATTATTCTATTAAAAACAAATCAAAATTAGATTATAGCATGACCCGCTTCGATACCAATTGTTGGGATTACTTTAATCCCACACCTTTAACATGCTAATATATTATTGATCAAAAAAGAAATTAAAATAAAAATACCTTCAAAGCCGCCGGAATTGGAGATTGACAGTAAATAGAAACTTTCCAAAACTGAATCCAAATCACTTAGTCTTCAGCCTTCTAGTAGTATTCACCGAACAACACACCACAAAACACTTTCGCTTTACTCCTACTTTTAGTTGTACTTTCTCTGGAAAGACTAATAGTCCCTTTCTCCAAAAAGTCATTCTCTTATATAGAGAAACTTTGAGAATACGTAAGTGTGTGTAGTGGGATCCACTTAGGATTCCAAGTCTTATCTTAAGAGGACAAGTCCTTACCATACAAGTACTTGTACTTGATATATTAAAACACTTCTAATATATATCTCTTTAATATGGAAAGTGCCCATTAACAAATCCATATTTACAATAAGGCCCCTGGAACTTTCAAGAAAATCTTTTCCTACCATTAATTATATCTAAGTCCTTCCACCTTACTTGTATTCGCAATTAGACCATTGGGAATTTGTTCTTCACTGTCACACCCATGTCTAATTGACCCAATTTGACATTTAACATCGATTGAGCATTAAGAAATTATTTTTTATATCGGTCGGGTCTGAGCTCAATTAGTTATGTCACAATTTCCTAATACATAACTCCATAGAGTGGTGGATCCTTTATTAGAATTCGTTATTCAAGACGTCCTACATTTATTACCTAAAACGTTAAGTCTAGTCTATGAATAAACATTACTTTTTAACGTCTCAAAGTAATAAATTTGAGACACAATGAATTTTCATAATTCCTCAAGTCTAGGGATTAATTGGTAGAGTGAGATTTGCACACTAACCTTAACAGCGAATTTATAGTGTGTTCTCACTTTGATCCCCCGATTATGGAGTCATGTGACTATACCAATATACAAACTTAGAGTCATACTCAAATGATTGAGATATCATCATCCTATCATATAGCAGTTATGTATATTACAGTCTTATAAGTGAAGCGTCCGACTTCACCCCTAACTTTGAGCATTCTAGGTAAATAGATACATTCAAATCTCCCGCACATGACTTTTCATATGTTTGATTGTTCTAATTCTATTACATATTGAACTTATGGTTTCATCATATGATATTAGTTCACCCATATGCATAATAATAAGATTCGAGTATTTAATTAAATATCATCATGTATAATCAATAAATGTTCATTGGCTTTTTAAAAGCCAAATATCCCAGCAAAAACTACTTATAGAATTACATGTGCAGAGATAACAACTACAACAGAGATTTACTCGACCTAAACTAGTAAGGATAGGAATAACTAGCTACTATTACGGATGGAACTTTAATATATTATAAGTCCTAGATTGGTGGAGCAGAATAACAAGCGTGTATCTAGGACAGTTACAGAACGTATTAGTCCCCCTTAAGTTGGATAGTGGATGTCAAGAACTCCCAATTTGTGAATCAGTCCTTGGGCTTAGTGAAAATATCAGCAACTTGCGAAGAAGAAGGCACAAATTGAGGATAGAGCAATTTGTCCTGAATCTTTTCTTTGACGAATCGGCAATCGATTTCAATATGCTTGGTCCTTTCGTGAAAAACTAGATTTTGAGATATATGAAAATCCGTTTGATTGTCACAGAACATGGTCATTGGAGAAGTATGGGAAATGCCCAAGTTAGAAAGGAGTGACTTCAACCATTGAAGGTCACATGTGAAAGTTACCATGGATCTGTATTCTGCCTTTGCAGAAGACCGAGACATAGTGTGTTGCTTCTTAGCCTTCCATGAAATAGGGTTAAAGCCAAAAGATGTGCAATAGCCACTAGTAGACTGACGAGTGATGGGACAACCGGCCAGTCGGAGTCACAAAAGCTTGGGATATATAGGGAATTGGAAGTAGATAACAATATACCTTAGTTGATAGAGCCTTTGAGATAACGGAGGATTCGATTGGCAGCATCCATATGAATAGTGCGGGGACTGCATGAAACGACTAAGGTAGTGGATGGCATAATTGATATCAGGTCATGCCACACAAAGGTATAAGAGATGACCAGCAAGGCGTCGATAAAGTGTAGGATCAGGTAACAGAGTGCTAGGCTTTGTAGTAATATTAATGTTTTGTTCCATAGAAAAGTTAGAAATCCGAGCACCTATAGTTCCTAAATCAGAAAGGATATCCATGGTGTACTTATGTTGTGAGAGAAAGATACCTCTTTAGAATGTGCAATTTCGATTCCTAGAAAATATTTGAGTCTGCCCAAGTCCTTAATATAAAACTTTGTTTCTAAGAATTGGTTCACTTGCTGAATAATGGAAAGATTATTTTCGGTGATGAGAATGTCATCGACATAAATGAGCACAAAGGTGGAGTAAATACCACAAATCTTTTGGGGAAAATGATACCAATCGATCCCCACTACGATAGCTTGCAATTGGACAATCTACTACTCCAAGGAAAAATCTAATCTTTCACTACAATTAACAACCAACCCAACTTTCTAAGCAATCAACAACTATCACAAACAAATAATAATAAAGCAAAGAAAGTAAAGCATACCACAACACAAGATGTAACGTGGTTCGGCTAATGATGTCTACTTCCACAAAAGCAAATCCTTTTATAAGAGTGGGAAAGAAGATTACAATCACTCCTCTCAAGTCTCTCCAAACTTACCAGATCTCTCTTCTCTCCTTACAAGCTTTTCTCTTTGCAAGGGTTTTCTTTCAATTTTGGTTGCTCTCAAAATTGAGTTTCTATTCAAGACTTCTTTTACTCAAAACCTAACTTTTGGTTTTATAGTAATCTAAAATTTCAGCTCGTCTGTGAAATTTTGGTTCCAAATGACATGCCCATGTCGAAATATTAAGTCTCGAACGACATGGTGAGGTTGGGCTGATGTTGCTCCAAACGGTTTGTGCAGACCGTGGAGACTCAATTCTAGTAGAATCAACTTTGAATGACACGGCCAGGTCGTTAGGGCTTCTTACCACACGATGTGCGCAGACCTTTCAAAACTTGATTCCAGGAGGATCAAGTTCAAATGGCATAGCCGGGTTGCTCACTCTTCTTCGCAAACGATGCAATGGGGTTGTCCATCATACATGTGAAACGATGTTACCATGCCGTCCAGCTCAATGGTGAGGGACCACAACAATCTCCCCCTCCCGAAGCCATGAGGGGGGTACTCCACACATTCCCGAGTTAATAAGAGGAGTGTGCTACCATTCCGGCGGTAGCACAACAAACATCAAACTTACCTTTCGGTAACACTTTGGTCATCATATCCGACCCATTCTTGTCGGTATGGATCTTCTCAATGCACAATTGCTTCTCTTCAAGAACTTTTCTAATCCAATGATAATGCACATGTATGTGCTTCGATCTAGAATGAAAACTCAAATTCTTGCTCAAATGGATTTATGGTGCTCTGATTGTCACACAAAACTACAAACTGGTTCTGCTTTAGCCCTTGTTCATTGAAGAATCTCTTCATCCATAGCATCTCTTTGTAACACTCTTTGACTACAATATACTCAGCTTCTATACTGGAGAGAGAAACACATTTTTGCAACATAGATTGCCAAGAAACTGCTTCCCCTGCAAAAGTTAACATATAATCGAAAGTGGACTTCATCGAGTCAACATCACTTGCCATGTCTGCATTTGTGTAGCCTTCAAGAAAAGTGATAAGAGCCTAAAACTGTAGCTTTAACCCCTTAACAATATTACTTTTAGACCAATTATGTGATTAATAAGTAAGAGTTAGTACTGTTATTATGTTCTTATGTATTTCAGGCATTATAGTCGAATATGTGTAGAAATGCGTCCCTTTTGCGAGATAAATAAGCAAAGGTTGGTTGCTAAGAAGTTCTATGATTAAAGGCCTATATTCAAAGAGAAAAAGTCTTTTTAAAGCCCGGTCAAAGCTGAAAAGTCAAAGTTAACACGGGCAGAAATAACACATAAAAGTCAGCAGAACTTCCGAAAGCCATATCTTTGGACTCAGACTTTAGAATTGGGCCTACCATATGTCAAAACAACCGGCTCGGAAAGAGATTTCTAATGGTCTAAGCCTTGACCAAATCAGAGGAGCAAAAATGGACGAAAAGACTGTTGAAGTCATTTCCAGTTGAAAACCTCTCTATGGACTGAAGTAATGAGGTTTTGGGCTCAATTTTCCGGCCCAAAACATGGCTCCTAAGCCCATGCACGAAATTGTGGATCTAGCCTCTTCTATATAAAGAGACTAAGACTTAGCTCTTAAGCTACTGAGTTTTAACTTAGAGATAATTCATAGAATTAGGTTTTATATTCCAGAACTTAGTTTTTATCTAGTTAGTTATCAAGAAATTAGTGGTTAGAACAAGGTTTTAGTTTTTAGAATCAATACTTAGTTTATATTTTAAGTTTAGTTTCTAATTCAATACTTAATTCATAGATTTAGTTTGTCTTAAATTGATAATTAGTTATTCATAATCTTAATTTTAAATCCAGTTTTAATTCATTTCGAATCATTATACTATTGTTCAATTAGATTAATAAAGTAATTATCATTTCTTCCATAATGTCATGTTTTTATTGTTCTTATTCCATTAATGATAGTTTAATGACTCAAGGCTAAACCTCTATTAGAGGGGTTTGAGGAAGCCTTGATGAAATTTGATTGTATTAGCGTAGAATTGGTTTTAATTTTCTATTCTACTCTATAAAGTAATTAGTTCACCATGATAATGGGTTTGATTGCTTCACATGCTAGTTATTAGTTGGTAGAGATTACCATGAATAATTAGGGATTAGAAATACCCAACCTTTACGTGAAAACGTAAATATTAGGATTACAACGTGTTCTATGTTAGTTTATTAAGTCGAATGAAATTCCTTTAAGTCATTCTCATATTGTCAATTTAGTATAGTATTTTCATAGTTTGATTTATATCATCTTGACTGTTGATTCACCATCGTAGTTTTATTCAAATCCATTACTCTCACAACTTTGTTAGCTTACACGAACTAGGAAATTTCACATCTAAACGACTAGGAGTGGAGCAAATTTTCTACTCTAAACATATTGCATTGATAACGAGAGTAGAAAACTTTGATATTGAGCACGAAAATAGTTTTAGTTTTACTTACATTTGAGTTTCATCACTTATTCATATGTAAAACTATTGTTTTTACAATTATCAAATGTCGCCGCTGCCATCTTAGTTGTGTTTAGTTTCATTTCCTTAAGTAGTGTTAATCCTACCAAAGTCCCATTAAACCCACCCACCCTTGTTTGGTTCTAATTGTGGTTGTTTGCTTCAGAACTAATTTTTTCTCGCAGAAATATACTGAGCACGCCCCGCGCCTCATTGGCCTATTTTCCGAGTGCACCCCGCGCCAAAGTGCCTGGACATCGTCCAAGGAATGAGTGCACCCTGCGCCCCTCCAAGGCAAATTCAGAGTGCACCCCGCGCTGAAGTGCCTGGACATAGAGTCAGGCAAGAGCGCGACCGCGTCCTTGAAATGTAAAATCTGAGCGTGCCATGCGCCCTCTTCTGAACAACTCGATTTCCACAGGTTAGTACAAACTTCCATTTTTTCAAGTTATTCAGTGTTTTCTAACTTGTTAAATACACTGAGCTCATGTATACAAGACGCTATTCATAAGCGAAGCAAGGAAGCATTCAGGTACTTCTTTCTTCCACTCCTTGCATCTCCTGTTAGAGGATTTGTACTAACATATCAGGGTTGTTTTGACTGTTGTCGTGTTTCTTTAATATTGGACTTAGCCTTGCATGAGATTAAGGTCAAGTAGAGAAAAAACGACTAACGTAATTTATTGTGAACGTCAACACACACACCTATCTAGTATACCACACACTACACCTGAAATAATGGATGAAGAAAGAGAGACTCCTCTCTTTGACTTTTACAAAGCCCTGAACGATAGCCTGAAATCTTGCATTGTTCTTGCAGACCCAGTGGGAGATTTCCAAATCCCCCCGAATATATTTAATTTTTTACCAGTTTTTCATGAGTTAGACCATGAAAAACCTTATCAGTATATGCGTAGGATTGAACAAGTTCTTACCACATTCCATCATCCTATGGTAGGTGTGGAACAAATTAAATTGAGTGTGTTTTCTTTCACCCTTGCCGATAAGGTGGCGTCTTGGTTAACTGCCCAAGAGCCAAACTTGTTCAATTGTTTATGGAACATTTTTACTCACCACTGAAGACAGATGAAATGCTTTTCAAGATTCATTTTTTCCACCAGAATCCTCATGAATCCTTTTCAGAGGCTTGGAATCGTTTCACTGATCTTCTTATAGAGTGTCCACATCATAACCTTATGAAAGACACGTTAGTTCGTGCCTTTTTCAAGGGTCTTTTACACCACCATAAAGAGGTCCTTGATATAATGAATGGGGGTAATTTCCTCAGTAAAGGAGCCTCAGAGGCTTATAGGTTTTAAAAAGATCAAACAAAGCGTAATAATAAGGGGGGGGTAGTGATGATATCCCCTACTCCGCTAGTTCTTATTCAACAGTTAAGGCTGCCGGTATGTTTGAGATTAAACCCGATCCTGAGCTTAAAACTTTAATCGAATCTCTCACTAAAAAGATAGAAGTTATTCTATGTAATTTCTATTTGAGTCCTGAGCATCCCGACTCCTATTGTCCTCTCACATATGAACAAAAACCATCATAACCAAATAATGTTTGCTTCATTAATAGCTATCCCATTCCTAACGCCCCTTGGAGACAAAATCTCAACTTCAGTTGGAGAAATAATCAATAAGTTACACCTCCAAGGTATAATAATCAAAATGTTAGGCCAGCAAACAATTACAACCAAACTCCACCACGACAAGGATAAGGACAACGTAATTATAATAATTATAGCAATAATAATTATAATGCTAATAGAGGTATCATTCCGGTAAATAATAACTATCACAGCCCACCCATTAATAATCAATGTGACATAGTTCCTGTCACACAACCTGTAACAAACACTCCTCCACAACCAGATTGTTTCGACGCCTTTATGCAAACCCAACAACAGATTTTACAGTCCATCAAACTTTCTTTACATCGGTTAACTCAAGAGAAAGTACAACCAAAAGGTGTGTTTCTAGGTTAAGCAATACGTAATCCTAAAATGTCAAACATAGTCTTTGAATTAACCGATAATACTAGTAATGAAAATGGAAATGTAGGTGAGATAAATGCTATCACCACTCTCTGATCTGGCAAAGTGGTTGATAACGCCGTAACTATGCTCGTTGTTACACCACCAATAGCCATAACAAATGAAAACTTACTAGATACCAAAGTAGAAACTAAAGATCCTACCCATATAGAGGTACCAGTTAAACCATAACCTAAGAAACAAAAGGCCAAGGTTAAACATCCTGTTGATCCATATGCTAAATATAGAGAGAAACCACCGTTTCCCCATAAATTAGCCATGTTAAACAAGGATACAAATTTTGATGAGATTAGAGAAGTTTTTAAAAATCTAACGATAAACTTACCTTTTCTTGAAGCAATTAAAAAGTTACCACAACATGCCAAGTTTCTAAAAGAGTTGTGCACTACTAGGCGTAAAACAAATATTCCTAATGACGCCTTTTTAACTGAACAGTTTCCCACGTTATCTGAACATAATGGAATTGTCAAGTACAAGGACCCTGAGCGTTCTACTGTACAATGCACCTTAGGGGATACTCACACGACAACTACTCTATTAGATCTGGGGGCGAGTGTTAACTTACTCCCTTATTATCTCTACAAACAAATAGGTCTACAAGAAATGCAACCTACTAAAATGACGTTGCAATTAGCTGATCGGTCTATTAAGTATCCTAAGGGTGTTGTTGAAAACGTGCTTGTTAAGGTTCAGGATTTCTACTATCCGGCTGATTTCGTTATCCTCGACACAGAAGTCGCTAACGACTTTGTTCCTATCATTTTGTGGAGTCCCTTCTTGGCTACTGCCAACGCGCTCATAAACTGCCGCGATGGTTCGATGTCCTTGTCCTTTGACCATCTTTCTATTGAGGTAAATGTTTTTAAAACGATGCAACAGTTCCCAAATACGACTGTCGATGGAGAGGTTAGCATGATCGAGAGCTTAGCTTAAGATTATTTCGACAACACGTTTCCTGATAATCAGATGCACCAATTTCTAACCTTCGGAAGTTCCAACATTGACGCTATGATAGAAGAAGAATTTTTTACCCACTATCCTAGTGATTCTTCTAACCCACATATTGAAGAATGTCTTGCATATCTAAAAACTTCTGATGATATAGACCTGAGAGCTTTAGCTGAACACTATTCACCCACCGCACATTATCCTGTCACTCATTCACCTTCCATTAATATTCATTGCCCTCCACCTTTTCAAAGGAACCTTGAGTTTGCACTTGACCCTCTTGTTTCTATTGTGTTTCATGATTTTCTAAACTCTCCTAGTAAGAAACTACTACCTAAAGTGCCACCCAAGACCTTCATTTTCAGATGTGTGATAATACCAACCCACTCCAACAATGAATTTTGTGACAAACCCACTCTCTCATTTCCTCCATTTCTTACTTCTAAAATTCATTCAAATCCACCATATCTTCCACAACCATCAATTTTCTCACAATCATTTACTTGGCCATTCTTTCATTGGAGGAAAAAGTAGACTTTGCATGCTATGTTAGGTTCTAGGTCTATTTGCATTCACTCTAATTCCGCTACGCCACGTCATGGGAAATCATGGTGCTTGATTGTGTTTGGGTGTGTTTCCTGTGATCATTATTTATGGAACGATCCACAACTATTTCAGTTATTGATATATGGTAAACTGTATGTTCATTATATACATATATTTTAGATAAAGTCTTGAGTATATTACTATAAAAGACTCATTTTTTATCTTATATTTTGGTAAGTGCACCATTCAGGTAACCGGGCCCTCCCTATGGAGTGTGCGGCTGTAAGTACCGGATCCTAAGTCCACGTTTAACATAATTTACGTTTTCCATTCTTACATATTTTCTCGGTTTTTGAGTCATGTTTATCTATGGTGTGAATTATGTCTCTATTGCTTTATTGTTTTTTCTTATAGTTTGATTTCTTGTTTCAACACCTCTCCTCCACCTTACCCTAAACCCATTTTCGATTTTAAATATTAATGACCCAAAAATGCAAAATCCTCCTAGAACAATTTTTCAAAATGGAACATTTTGCACCGTTTTACGATGACAAGATTGACAAGATGAAACGTAGGAATTGGTAATGGTTGTGGTATACGGAGAATGATTTTTGCCATGAGGATTTGGTTTTGAATTTTTACAAGAAGCGGGAAATTGAGGGTAGGAAGATTTTTATGAAGGTAAATGGTGCGAAGAAAGAAGTGTGTGCTTCGATGTTGACTCATGTTCTGGGCATTATGCCAAAACGCCAGCTTGTAGCCATCATGCAGGAATCCTAGTATGGGGGGGGGGGGGGTAGAGGCGTTGATGAGAGAGACTATTTTGGAATGCGAAATCACAATGCGTCCGACAGTCGTCTCTGAGGACCAACTAGCTGGCTGTAGCTCAGTGAGTTGGTAAGAATGTCATTGGGAAAGAGAAGTTCAGTGACATTATTCTGAACTGTCTACACGTACTCTGGGTATTACAGTAACAGAGGTATGATTTTTGTATCATCGATTTCTTGTTAACTATGATTTGAGGAGTTGGAGTGAGTACCGCACCCTTTCCTATTTTAATTACTAAGATAATGTTGTCTTTTGGTGAGAAACCAAAAACTAAGCGGACTATGTTGAAGTTGGATACAAATGCAATTGCTTATACAGAATGTGTTCAGAAAATGTGGCGATTGCCTGGAGATAGGGTTGTGGAAGAGGTTAATTCAGATGATGAGGAGGAGGACACGGCATGTTTTGATGCCAATGCCTTAGAGAGGTGTAATTCGGATATGGAACATATGTCAGTGCTGCATCGTGGTTTGCATTCCCTAAACCATATTTGTGAAGACTTGCGGAATAGGCAGGTTGCCATTCATGATGAAAATGTGAACCTGCAGAAGACTGGGGATGAGCCTTGGGTAGAGATGATGGAATTTATGGAGGGACAACGGCAGTTCCAAGACGAAGTCCGAAGACGCTTTCCACCTTATCAGAGTCCTGCTTCTGACGAGTTTGAGAGGCATGAACATCATCGATGCAGGACTGACGACGCTGGACCATCTTCCTCTCATGGCGAGTAGTGTAGTTGTTTTGGATTTAGGAAGTTTCCCTGTTTTCGTAGAATTCTATTATGAGTTGTTTAGTTTATTAGTTAGATTTGGATTATGTAATCGTTTTCGACTATTTGATTGTTAGTTGAATTTTTAATTTAATTTGGTTTTTGTCCAAGCATGCGATGATTTTTCCATGAATCCCACCTTCCCGAATTGTTTGGGGTTGATATTATTATGTTTTGCATTGCTTTTATCTTATCCACCATTTTAGAAGTTAAAATTTGCAAGCTGTGAAAATATGAGTGTTTAAGAATGTTGCCGATATTGGTGTGGCTAAGATTATATATTGTTGTAGTGATGGAATTTCAATGAATAGAATTAGGAAGTTGCTATTTTGAATAAAAGCAAAAAACTATTGGTTTATATTCGGAATATGCACCTAACTTGTTTCTGTTTTGGTTTTAGAATATTTTGTTTCCAACAATTGCCTTAAATTTTTTGGCAACTTGTGAATATTCGTTTTAGAAACTAAAACCCTATAAATACTTGATTCACTCTACACTCACAAACCACACCTCTCACCTTGCACTCTCACCTTTCATTCCTTACTTTTCTCTTAGTTTTTCACTGCAGAGCACTCAAGTTATACAGAGCGCACCCCGTGCCCTATATAGGCTAAATCTGAGCGCACCCTGCGTTTGAGCCCCTAGAACTCGAGCAAGGCAAGAGCGCACCACGCCACTATCTGAGACCAATTCGGCGCGCTTTGCGTCTTTGTAGTGTGCGGACCTCGAGCAAGGCAAGAGCGCACCACACGCCCTATACAGACCAATTCTGAGCGCACCTGCGTTGTAGTGTCTAGACCTCGACCAAGACAGGAGCGCACCTGATAAACGTAAAATGATAGTTTTACCTACGAATAAGTGATTAGACTCAACGCAAGTAAAACTAAAACTATTTTCGATGCTAATTATCAAAGTTTTCTACTCTCGAATGCTATCGAAATAGAGTTGAAGTAAAATATTCGTTCTACTCCTAGTTCTTTAGAATTCGTGTTTTCTAAGACTATCGATCCTACCAAAGTTAATAAGAGTATGATGGGAATTATACTACGATGTCAATTCAAATACTAAACAAGATACGAATAACTCAACTATGAAATGCTAAATTGATATTAGATAAAGAATTAGGGGGGATTGATTCCACCTTAACTCGACTTAATTAACTAGCAAAGATTCGTCATAATCCGAATTGCAATGCTTTCGCATAACAATTGGGTGTTCCTAATCCCTAATTGTTCATGATAATCTCTACCAACTAACAACTAGCATGTGAAGCAATCAAACCCATTCTCATGGTGAACTAATTACTTTCTAGATTGGAATGGAAAATTACGACTATTCTATGCTAACAACAATCAAGCTTTCATCAAGGCTTCCTCAAACCCATCTAATGGAGGTTTAGCCTAGAGTCATTAAACTATCATTTCCAATTGAATTTAAACAAGACATGATATAAAGATTCTAAATTTGTTTATTTGAATTCAAATGGAAATCTAAGCATGCAAGAATTAATTGAAACTAGTAATGACAAATAACTAAATCTATGAATTAAAACTAAATAATTAATAGAAAATGAAACTAGATTATGAAGAACTAACAAACTTTATTGATCTAATGAAGAAATAATAATTGATTCAATAACTAAATTAAAACAAGATAATAAAAACTAATTAATTAATAGAGTCTAAATCTAGATCTAAAACTATATGCTAATGGCTACCTAAAAACTAGAATGCTTAAGAGTTAAGTCTTGTGTGTTGAAATGGAGGAGACCAGATCCACATTTTCGTGCATGGGCTGAGGAGCCATGTTTTGGGCTGGAAAATCGAGCCCAAAACCCAATTTTTTCAGTCCACAGAGTTTTTTTCACCTGGATTTTGCTTAAATAGACTTTTCATCTACTTTTGCTCCTTTGATTAGGTCACGGTTTGGACCATTGGAAAGCTCTTTCCGAGCCGGTCGTTTTGACATAAGGTAGGCCGCATTTCGAAGTCTGAGTCCAAAGATATGGCCTTCGGAAGTTCTGCTGACTTTTGTGCGCTGTTTCTGCCCGCATTGACTCTGCCTTTTCAGCTTTGACCGGGCTTTTAAAGGCTTTTTCTCCTTGAATCTGGGCCTTTAATCACAGAACTTCTTAGCAACCAACCCTTGCTCCTTTATCTCGCCAAAGTGACACATTTCTGCATATAATTGACTTCAATGCCGAAAATACATAAAAGCACTTAATCAGTGTTAACTCTTATTTATTACTCGCATAATTGGTCTAAAAGTATTATTGTTAAGGGGTTAAAATTACAGTTTTAGGATCTTATCAGCACCTCGTGCCCTTCACATACCAATTTTGAGCGCACCCTGCGCCTTGCCCTTCGCAGCCACTTAAATTTATGATTTTTTGTGAGTTTTTCTAGGGTTGTTTGTAGCACTTCTAGAGTGTATTTGTGATGATGAACTCTCCTACCCTCATATCGGAGCAATCTTTTGAAGATTTGTTCTCGAGCGACACGTACAGAACTTGGTTTCGCGAAGTGATAATACAAGTAGGATGACAGTCTTTAATGTTAAGTTTTGATGAAATTTACTCTCCTGCACTTACAATGTATTTTTATGAACATTGTAAATTCTTTTATCAGATGAATGGAGAACACAGATTCTCCATCACCATTGATGGTGAAACCATGGACATAACCAAGTTCTTGTTGGCTTTTGCTGTTGAGCTTCCTATGCCTGCTGAGATTCAAGACTCATGGGGCTATGTAGTTGATAATTTCTCTGCCTACAACTATGAACTTTTGCATGAGATTTATGGGGCTGGAATTTTCCGTTTAGAGGACCAAGGGACGTATGACGTAGCCCTTGGTATCTTGTCCCTTAACGTGGGCATGGTGATGTTCTTTATCATGCTAAACATATTAGGGGAGTGGCATTTTTCTTTTGCGAATGACACCACTTGCGATGTTTTCCTTGCTCTAGCTGAGGGACATCGGCTTTATGACCTTCCCAAGACATTAATGTCTAGTTTAGCACAAGCCCAGAGTATGAGGCATAAGTATCTTCTTATGCCTGTTTTAGTTTGTCGTATCATGCTATGTTTCTTTCCCGCTTTTTGTGCCCGTTTCACGGATTGGGTTGGGGTCGACATTGTGCGATCCACTAACTTCATTATTCATTCTTTTCGTGCAATGACTTGGCCGGGGTGGAGGCCACAACCTCATTGGGTTGCCCCCTACACCCCATCCGACCAAGTGGTGCTAAACAGGTTAGCGATTGTAGATGGATAAATGGCGTGAAGCCAGGCAAATCATCATGGCGTGGCAGGATGCGAAGGAACCTCATTTCTTTATAGAAGATGTTGAAAACGCCTAAATGTTGGATAAGAGGTAAGTTTTTATTTTTGTTCGTGTCTGCTTATGTCCCAAGCAATTTATCTTTTTGTTACCCCATAACGGGTGGAACTCATATAGAGTTGCGTCAGTTTTTATTTATCTATATTAGTATGTTTTAACTTTGTTTTGCAGATGTTCCAAAATTTCACGTGTTTCCATGGTATTTTCCACCCTTTTTATTTCAATACATTGAGGACAAAGCAAGCTTTTTGTTTGGAGGTGGCATAGAAACACGCGTAATTTAAGCATCTGTTAGGATATAGATAGTATAATATGCACTTGTTTATAGTAAAAAATTCAAAAAAAAAAATTCAAAAATATAAATAAAAAGTTTATGCTATACACTTAGAAATATTGGTATTGTTTTCTTTCTATGCTCTTAATAATCTAGAAGTTTCACTTTAACTTTTGCATTAGAATAGTTTTTAGAAACTTAGGTTAATATGTTGGTAATAATCTTTGCATCTTTCTATAAATATATTGCATGAGCATCTATGTTTGTATTAGCAGTAAGTTTCTGAAATCTAGGCCAATATACTCATTCTACAAATCCTGTGAGAATATAGCCTAAAGCCTTATATGAGTGAAATATTTGAGAAATGACACAAGGGAAAAGTATATTCCGAATAGAGAAATCACACATCCACTTGCTTGATCACTATACCATATCCTAAGCGAGAATTTAGACCCTCTTTAGATTGATATAGCCAGAAATTCAAACCTATATGAAATTATTTTCCGCTAGTCGCCCCTCTGAGTCTTTCTTTAGCCATTCATAAACCGCAAATCCTTTACCCTTTTACAAAAAATAAAAAATAAATAAAAATCAGCCTACCCATTCTTTGAATGAGTCTGAAAATAGAGATGAAGAATAGAAAAGAGAAAGACCTTTGAAATCAAGAATTTGTTAGTTGCTTCAAATAAGAAAAGAAAGTTTCTATCTAAAGAAAAGAAAAGAAAAATATAATAATAAAAAAAAAGAGTTAGAACTCTAAAAATAGAATCAAGGGAGTCAAAAGCCAAAGAAAAAGAAATAAATTCTAAGGATGGAAACAAAGTGTAGAAGCAAAGTAAAGAACAAGGTTTTCTCTAGTTACATAATATGACGACTCTATTATCTCAGACTGGTTCTTTTTGAATATCCATTTCCTTCATTCTTAAACCATCACCTAATCCCCGCAATACCTAATAAAGACCTCTAGCTTAATTAGGATTAGGTTAGTGTGATAGTAAGTGGTAGATGTGTTTGATCGACTTCGACTTCCTTGTGTGTCATTGAGATTGTAAGGTAAAAAGTGTGCTTACTGCGCAGCTGCTTGAAAACTTGAGTGGAAAAATAAGAGTGTTTTTGTCTTGACATTTATATGAGGACCTACTTAAGGACGCTATTCCAAAGTTTCAGAAATGGACCTGTTAGTGCATTACATAGCATTACTCATTGTACATATGTTTATTCGTAGATGATTGATTATTATGCATATATTAGCTTAGGTTTCGACTTGATTATTCTGTATTCATTGCTAGTGAGATGTATAGATATTTGAGGATAAGTAAGGAAACAATAGTTTTATTTCTTAGTCGTTGTAGTATAGATGAAGTTTGTGAGTACCATCACTGGAAAACTCTCACGAGGCTATAACTCATCCACTAGGGAATTCCTAGTGGTTTAAGGCCTTGTTGTATATGGTTAATACAATTGCACTCGGCGAAACGAGATTAGTTAGAACTCCATTTTTGGTCACTTATTATAATTTCTCATATTTGCTTGAGGACAAGCAAAATGCTGTTTGGGGATAGTTTGATAAGAGCCCAAAACTATAGTTTTAACCCCTTAACAATATTACTTTTAGACCAATTATGTAATTAATAAGTAAGAGTTAGTACTGTTATCGTGTTCTTATGTATTTCAGGCATTGAAATCGAATATGTGCAGAAATGCGTCCCTTTTGCGAGATAAAGAATCAAAGGTTGGTTGCGAAGAAGTTCTATAATTAAAGGCCAAGATTCAAGGAGGAAAAGCCTTTTTAAAGCCCGGTCAAAGCTGAAAAGTCAAAATTAACGCGGGCAGAAATAGCACATAAAAGTCAGTAGAACTTTCGGAAGCTGTATCTTTGGACTCAGACCTCGGAATTGGGTCTACTGATAAGCGTAAAATAAATAGTTTTACTAATGAATAAAGCGATGAAACTCTAAACGAAAGTAAAACTAAAATTGATTTGTTATTTGATTTATCAAAGATTTCTACTCTCAATCCTATTGAGATATAGTGGAGTAGATGATTCGTTCCACTCCTAGTTCTTTCACATGTAATGTTTTCTAAGTCTAATCAATCTTAACTAAAGTCTAATGAGAGATTTACGAATTATAAACTATGATGCAACTACCCACAAGATACGACTAATTAACTACGGAATGCTGCGTTGATTCTATGATAAGGAATTAGGGGGGGATTGATTCCACCTTAACTCAACTTAACTTACTAACGACGAATTGTCGTAATCCGAGTTGAACTTTTTAGCAGAACAATTGGTTCTTCCTAATCCCTAATTACACATGGCACTTCTACCAATTCATAACTAGTATGTGAATGATTAAACCCATTCTCATGGTGAATTAGTCGTTTCTAGAGTGGAATAGAAATTACGATGACTCTACGATAATCGGAATTAAGCTTTCATCAATGCTTCTCAACCCCCTCTAATGGAGGTTTAGCCGAGAATCATTCCGCAATTATTTCCATATGAATCTAAATTAAACATAATATCAAGATTCCAACTTTACTAATTTAACAAACAATAATTGAAATCTAATTAATAATTAAGAAATGATATCAACAAGAATTTAAACTAGATCTATAAATGTAATGACAAAAAAACGAATTGAATAATAATAAACTATTTTATTAATCTAATCAAATGAATAACAATAATGTAATACTGAAATTGAACAAGAATTAACTAATGAATTAATGTAAAACTAAATCTAGATCTAAATTATTCTAATCTAACCTTAGCTACCATTACCAGGAACTAGTTTTCTAAATATAACTAGATGACTTAAGAGCTAAGCTTTTCTTTGTTTTTATATGTTTCAGATCCAAAATCGTGCATGGGCTTGGAGCCATGTTTTGGGCCAGAGAATCAGGCCCAAAACCCAATTCTTTCAGTCCAAAAAGGTCTCTTCAGCTAGAGTTGGCTTTGACAAACTTTTCGTCCACTTTTACTCCTCTGATTGGGTCAAGGCTTAGACCATTGGAAAGTTCTTTCCGAGCCGGTCATTTTGACATAAGGTAGGCCCAATTCCGAGGTCTAAGTCCAAAGATATGGTCTTTGGAAGTTCTGCTGACTTTGTGCACTATTTCTACCTGCGTGGACTTTGACTTTTCATCTTTTGACCGGGATTTACAGAGGCTTTGTCTTCTTGAAAATTGGCCTTTAATCACAGAACTCCTTAGCAACCGACCTTTGCTCCTTTATCTCGCTAAAGTGGCACATTTTGCGCACATAATGGACTTTGAAGCCTGAAATGCATAAAAACACGTAATCAGTATTAACTCTTACTTATTATTCACATAATTTGTCTAAAAATTACGATTGTTAAGGGGTTAAAACTACAGTTTTGGGCTCTTATCAAACCACCCCCAAACAGCATTTTGCTTGTCCTCAAGCAAATATGAGAAATTAGAATAAGTGACCAAAAATGGAGTTCTAACTACTCTCGTTTCGCTGAGTGCGATTGCATTTACCATATGCAATAAGGCCTTAAACCACTAGGAATTCTCTAGTGGACGAGTTATACCCTCGTGAGAGTTTTCCAGTGGAGGTACTCACAAACTTCATCTATACTACAACGACTAAGAAATAAAACTATTGTTTCCTCATTCATGTCTCAACTATCTATACATCTCACTAGTAACGCATACAGAAATATCACGTCGAAACCTAAGTTAATATATGCATAATAATCTATCATCTACGAATAAACATATATACAATGAGTAATACTATGAAATGCATTAACAGGTCCGTTTCTGAAACTCGGAATAGCGTCCTTAAGTAGGCTCTCACAATAATAGTTAAGATACAACACTCTGATTTTTCCACTCAAGTTTCACTACTCCAGTGCGCAGTGGGCACACTTTACCTTACAATCTCAATGACACCCAAGGAAGCCGAAGTCGATCAACACATCTGCCACTTACTATCACACTAACTTATTCCTAATTGAGCTAGAGGTCTTTATTAGGTGTTACGGGGATTAGGAGATGGTTTAAGAAGGAAGGAAATGGATATTCAGAAGGACAAGTCTGAGATAATAGAGTCTTCATATTATGTAACTTAGAAAACCTTGTTATTTTCTTTTTGCTTCTATACTTTGTTTCCATCCTTAGCCATATTTTTCTTTTTATTTTCTTTGGCTTTTGACTCCCTTTTATTCTATTTTTGGAGTTTTATTTATTTATATTTTTTCTTTTCTTTTCCTTAGATGGAAACTTCTTTTTTTTTGGAAGCAACTAACTAATTTTTGTTTACACATGTTTTCTCTTCTTCTTTCTTCACTCATTCTATTCTCAGACTTATTCTAGATTGGGTAAATTGAATTTTTTTATTTTGTTTTGTTTTGTAACCAGGGTAAAGGAATTGTGGTTTATGGAAGGCTAAAGAAAGGCTCAGAGGGGCGACTAGCGGAAAATAATTCATAGGTTTGAATTTCTGGCTATATCGATCCAAAGAGGGCCTAAATTCTCGCTTAGGATATGGCATAGTGATCAAGCAAGTGGACGTGTGATTTCTATATCCGGATTTTACTTCTCCCTTGTGTCATTTCTCAAATGTTTCGTTCATATAAGGCTTTAGGCTATATTCTCACAGGATTTGTAGAATAAGTACTCTAGCCTAGATTTTAGAAACTTACTGCTAACAATCATAGATACTCATGTAATATATTTATAGATAGATTCAAAGATTATTACATACATATTAACCTAAGTTTCTAACAATTATTCTGATGCAAAAGCTACGTGAGACTTCTAGATTGTTAAAAGCATAGAGAAAGAAAACAATACCAATATTCCTAAGTGTATAGCATAAACTTATTTATTTATATTTTTGAAATTTTTAACTTGAAAACAAATGCATATTATACATATCTATATCCTAACAAATGCCTTAATTACACGTGTTTCTATGCCCCCCCCCAAACAAGAAGCATGCTTTGTCCTCAAAGCATTTAAATAAAAGAGGGTAGAAAAATACCATGGAAACGCGCGTGAAATTCTAGAACATCCGCAAAACAAGGTTAGAACATAGTAATATAGGAAATAAAAAAAACTGACGCAACTCTATAAGAGTTCCACCTATTATGGGGTTAACAAGAATAAAATTGCTTGGGACATAAGCTGACACTAATTTGGAATTAAAAACTGACCTTATCTCCCGCTTTTATTCTTCATCCTCCTCATCCTCTTCTTCTATAAAGAAGTGAGGTTCCTTCATCTGCCATGCCATGATAATTTACCGGGCTTCCCGCCATTTATCATCTATTATTGCTAACCTATTAAAAGCCACTTATTCGATGGGGTGTAGGGTGCAACTGATGAGGTTGTATCCTCCACCCTTGACAAGTCATTGCACGCGGAAAGATCGAATAATACTATTGGTGGGTCGCGCGATTCGACCGTAATCCAATCCGTGAAGCGTGTACAAAAATAGGGAAGAAACATAGCATAATACGGGGAAATTAGAACGGGCATAAGAAGGTACTTATGCCTCATGCTATGGGCTCGTGTTAAACTAGACATCAAGGTTACGGGAAGGTCATGGCACATCGTCCGTGGCTAAAGCAAGGAAGACGCTGCAAGTGGCATCATTCACGTAAGAAAACGCCATTCCCCTAAAATGTTTAGCATGATCCAAAACATAACAGTTCCTATGTTCATGGACGGGCTACCAAAGCGACGTTATATTACCCTTGGTCCTCGATCGGAAAATGCCGCCCCATAACGACTCATGCAAAACTCATAAGTGTAGACATGCATATTATCTACCCAATAGCACCATGGGTCTTGTATTTCAGCGGGCATAGCAAGTCCAAGAACAAATGCTAGCAAGAACCTGGTAATTTCCATTGGTTCCTCATTAATGTTGATGGAGAACACTTGTTCTCCATCCGGTCTCTCAAAGAAAATACAATTATCATAAAAATAAGATGCAAGTCTTTGGAGAATAAAGTTCATCGAGGTCTTACCATAAAAGCGGTTCCCAGCCTACGTATGTGATCACCTCGCGAAACCAAGCCCCATAAGTAGTGCTTTGGAACAAATCTTCAAAAGACTGTTCCGGTATTATTGTAGGAGATGTCATCTCAAAACGACCCTCTGGAACAGCTGCAACTGATCCGGGAACAACCCGTAGAAAATTGGAAATTTATGGTCTACGGAGGTCGGGGGGGCAGCGCTTCGGTGTTTTTGGATTTTCTGAGTGTTTTTGAAGCGAGAGTAAAAATTTCGATGTAAAATTCGACAATGGCTAGGGCGCAGGTGTGCTCCGAGGTGCTGATTTGTGAAAATGGTGAAGAACAACGGGAAACGTGGGAGTGAAAGGTGAGAGATGGAAGTTAGGTGTAGTGTGGGTTGTGAGTGTAGAATGAATGAAGTTTTTATTGGTTTTAAGTTGCTAAAACGAATCAGAAAGTTGCCAAAAAGCTTTTATGGCAATTTCTAGAAATACTAAAATTTTCAAACCCGAAACGGAAACAACTCATATTCTTGATTCTAAAAACAACCCTAGTATCTTTTAGGTTGAATTTAAGATAAAACTACCTAACTTATCGAGATTTCATCCTACCCCATATTTATTCATAGATATGCCCATATCGGCAATATTCTCACCCTAACTCCGAAATAACTTCTAGAAGTGAGGGTCATATAAAAATCATGCTGGAATAAATAATACCACCCCCAAACAATTTGGGAAGGTGGGATCAATATGAAACAACCACGCACAATGAAAATAACCACATTATATTAAGTTTTTCATTCAAAGTACATTTCATACAAAATTCAAATCTACGAAATTTAAAACTTACATTAAAAATAAATAACAACAATAATAACTAACAACATCAAATATCAATATATAGAATCCCTAAACACGTCGCTACTGGAAGCGGAGGGCACATGCTCAAGAGGTGGCTCCTGAGCTCCCGATGGGTCATTTCCCTCCGTCTTCCGACGGCGACGCTCGTGCCTCACAGTTGTATCCTTAGAAGAACTCCCGTGGGGTGGGAAGCGTGCAAGCATATCGACGCGGAATTGGCGCTGAGATTCCAGCTCAGCCCTTATCTGTTCCCACCGCTCGTCCTGGCGCTGGGTACGAATCTCGAAGTTATGATGCATAGTAGCCTGTCGAGTCCGGAGGTCTTCGCAAATAGTATTGAGGGAATGCATGCCATGATGAATCACATCCATGCATTCTGCATCTGACCAACACCTCTCCAAGGCATCAGCATCAAAACATGTCATGTCCATGCGTTCCGAGTCATTCTCATTTCCGACGTCCTCCTCATCAACTACCCTATCCTTAGGCAACCTCCAAACTCATTGGATACACTCGGTATAAATACGAGGATTTCGGTGTCAGGTGAGGCAAATCCTATCAGACGTCGGAGTCGCTTTCAACTTCAGCATGATCTTGGCTATCAAAATAGGGAGAGGTGCAATAGACTTCCCCACTCCCCTAATCATGTTAAGCAAAAACTCCAAAATACAGAACTCATACTTCTGCTCCAGGAGTATCCATAGAATGTGAAGGCAGTTCAGACCGATGTCGTTGACCTTCTCCTTCCCTATGACATTCCTACCAATCCACTGAGCTACAGCCAGCTGGTACCGGTTGGTTCTGAGGAATGCCTGGCGAACACAATGCGAGCTCGCATTGTAGTTCCCTTCGGTAACAGTCGCGTGCATCAAAGGCTCTACCCCAGTATATTGGGACTCCTGTAACGTGGCATCAAGATGGATTCTAGGCGGAATGCCTAGAATCTCAACCAACAACCCAACAGATACTACTTTCCTCCTCTTTGCCACCGTAACAAAAATTCGATTCCCCTCTAACTCCCTCGTGTTGTAAAACCGTCGGACTAACTCTTCGTGGTAAAAGTCGTCGGTCGAGTACCACAAGCTATTTCAATCTCTACTAACCATTTTGTCACCGTAAAATAGCGCGAAGTGGTCGCCAGTAAAGACTTGCTCTAGCAAAATTCGGCGTTGTTGAGCCATTGGAAGTTTTGAGAAGGTTTGGGGGTTTGAATAAGGTAGGGGGAAGCAATGAGGAACAACCTCACTAGAAAAACGATGGTGGCGGTGGTGTGGTGGCGCGGCAGCTCCAATGTATTGGTTTTTGGGTGGTTTTTGGTGATTAAACTTGATTTAAATTGGTGTGGGAAGGGTTTGGAGAAGATTTTAACTTGATTTGAATTGTGGGCGTAGGTGTATTTAGCTTTCTTTTTATTTTTTTATTTTTGGTTTAGGGTTTGAAGCTTGTTTGCTTGTTAATGGCAGTGGTGAAGATGAAAATGCGAACTGAAGGTTTAAGGTAAGGCGCAGGTTGCGCGCAGGTTGGGCCCAAGCCCAATTCGAATTCGGACAATTTCCGATTTTTCGCGTAATTTCAAAATAACATTGCCGCTTCGTTACTGGCCTGATTTTTGCGAATGAGATATCGAAATGATCAGGAGAGAATTTCCAATCCAATGATCCATAAAACACTCTATTCCGACCATGGGTGACATATAAGTAAATGGAAAATGTCTCGAAGTGCGTGTATGACGTAAGTTATGCGAACAAATGAACTTTAAATTCATAGATTATGTCAACCCGAATCGGAATACAATTTAACGGCCTAAGCAACTCTAATAGGACATAAAACATTCTAGGACGGAAACACGAACACCCCACCCCCAAACAAATTTTTACAACAGAGTTTAGAAAATTTGTTTTTTTAAAAGTGGGTCTTTTAAAGTCAGATTCCCGAGACTTCCTAGATTACTATATTTATTATTTAATATTTTTGTACTTTTATAAGGAAAAACCATAAGCAATAAGGACATAATTCACCCCATAGAGAAACATGACTAAAAAATCTGAGAAAACATGCAAGAGTGGAAAACGTGAATTATGTTAAACATGGACTTAGGATCCGATACTTATAGCCACACACTCCATAGGGAGGGCCCGGTTACCTGAATGGTGCACTCACCAATATATGGAAATGAGAGGAAATGCACCAAACACAAAAATTGAGTCGTTTATAGTCAGATACTTGAGACTTTATCTAAACATATGTATGAACATGCAGTTTATCATATATCAACAACCGAAATAGTTGTGGATCATTCCATAAATAAATATCACAAAAAACATACCCAAACACAATCAAGCACCAAGATTTCCTATGACGGAACCTAGTGAAATGAAAGCGAAGTCGGATAGACCTATAACATAACCTAGCATGCACCTTCTTTTTCATCTTTGAACGAGAGGGTGTCCTAGTGAATAAGTGTAGAAAAGTGAATGGTTGTGGAAGATATGGTGGATATGGATAAGTTGTAGAAGGAAAGAATGGAAAAAATGAGGATGTGGGTTTAGCACAAAACTCATTCATGATGTAGGTAGGGACTATCTCAATTCTGAAAATGAAGGTGTCAAATGGTTTGTCCTTCTGAAGTATTTGTTTGCTAGGAGGATTTAAAAAATTATGAAACACAGAAGAAACAAAAGGATCGAGTGCAAACTCAAGATGCCTTTGAAAGGGTGGAAGGAGGGGAGTCGAGGCGGATGTTATGCAAAGTAGTTCTTGATAGGGTGACTCATCACCTGCTCTAAGAAACTCTTCGAATTCCTCATCAAGCTTGGTCATATCCACCTTACTATGGTATTCCTCTATATCTTTGAGAAAGTTATCTATCTCGTCCTCATCCATAATATGTGTATCGACTAGTGTAGGGATGAAAATGTTGGAGTCTGAACTTTCAAAGGAAAGAAATTTGGGCATCTAATTATCAGTGAACGTGTTGTTGAAATAATCTCGAGCGAAGCTCTCGATCATGCTAACCTCTCCATCCATAGACGAATCGGGTAACTGTGTCTTTGTTTTAAAAATATTTACTTCAACAGAAAGATGGCCAAAAGACATGGACATCGAACCATTGCGGCAATTTATGAGCGCATTGGCAGTTGCGAGGAAAGGACGCCCTAAGATGATCGGGACAGAGTCGTTAGCGACTTTTGTATCGAGGATGACGAAATCAGCCGGATAGTAGAAATCACGAACCTTTACCCGCCGACGTTTTCAACCACCCCTTAGGATACTTAATAGAGCGATCAGCTAATTGCAGCGTCATTTTAGTGGGTTGCATCTCCTCTAGACCTATTTGTCTATACATATAAAGCGGGAGTAAGTTAACACTAGCCCCCGTGTCTAATAACGGTGTCGTCGTATAGGAATCTCTAAGGTGCATTTATGAAGATGGGGCGACCGTGGTCCGTGTACTTAACAATTCCGTTATGTTCAGATAGAGTTGGGAATTGTTACGTTAAAAAAAGCGTCTTTTTGGTATATTGGTCTTACGCCTAGTAGTACACAACTCCTTAAAAACTTAGCATGGTGTGGCTGACTTTTTAATAGCTTCGAGGAAGGGAAGGTTTATAGTTAGATTCTTGAAAACTTCCCTAATCTCCTCATAATTTGTATCCCTAGTTAACATGGCTAATTTTTGTGGAAGCGGTGGTTTCTCTCTATATTTAGCATATGTATCACTGGATGTTTAACCTTGGCTTTCTATTTACGAGGTTGTGTTGTGGCGGGTACCTCTATAGTGGTAGGCTCTTGGTTTCTATTTTGGTATCTAGTAAAGTAGCAGGTGTAGGGAGACTCTTGGTGGGGGTAACTATAGGCGCATAGTTACTTTGTTATCAACCACTCTGCCAGAACGGAGAGTGGTGATGGCATTTAGCTCACCTACGTTTTCATTTTCATTACTAGTATTACCGGTTACCTCAAAGGCTGCATTTGTTGTTTTAGGATTAGGTATCGCGTGACCTGGAAACACACCTTTGGGTTGGGCTTTATCTTGGCCTAACTGTTGGCTTAAATTATTAACGGATTATAGAATCTGTTAGTTAGATTGAGCCATGGTTTGGAAAAGTTATTGGCTCACCTGTATGAAGGTGTCAAGACGATCCGGTTGTGTGGGTGTAGTGGTCACGGGTGGTGTGACTGGAACTATCTCGCGTTGATTATTTATGGGCAGATTGTGATAGTTATTATTTACTGGAACGATACCTCTATTAGCATTATAATTATTATAACTACCTTGACCTTGTGCTTGACCTTGTCGAGGTTGGGCTTTGGTTGTTATAATTATTATAATTACCCCGACAATCCTTGTCGTGGTGGAGCTTGGTTATAAGCGTGGCGTTGGCATAACATATTGATTATTGTACCCTGGAGGTGTGTCTTGTTGGTTATTTCTCCAACCGAAGTTGGGATTTTGTCTCCAAGGGGCGTTAGGTTCACTATTAATGGAACAAGCATGTTCATAGGCTATATGACAGTAGGAGTCGGGATGCTCAGGACTCCAACAGAAACTACATGGATTGGAATTTACATTCATGACGGGGATAGGCTTTTGTTGTACAGCTGAACAAGTTTAGCCCACGAGTCCACAGAATTAGGCGCTTGGGCAGTTAACCAAGACGCCGCCTTATCGGCTAAAGTGAAGGGAAATACCTTGAGTTTAATTTGTTCAGCACCCACCGTAGGATGGTGGAATGTTGTAAGAACTTGTTCAATCCTACGCATGTGCTGATAAGGTTTTTCATGGTCTAAACCATGAAAAACGGGTAACAAATTAAAAATATTTGGGGGGATTTGGTATTCCCCCACTGGGTCTGCTAGAACGATGCAAGATTTGGGGCTATCGCTCAAGGCTTTATAAAAGTCAGAGAGAGGAGTCTCTCCTTCTTCAGGCATTATATCAGGTAGAGTATGTGGAATAGTAGCTAGAGGTGTAATGAGTGGTATACTAGATAGGCGTGCTTGTTGGCGTTGCCATGTAATTACGTTAGGTGTTTTTGTTCGACCAGACCTTAATCTTATACAAGGCTAAGACCAAACTTAACTAAACATGACAACACTCCAAACAATCCTGATATACTAGTATAAACCTCTAACAGAAGATGCGAGGTGTGGAAGAAAGGAATACCTGATTGCGTCCTTGCTTCGCTTATGAATAGCGTCTTGTTTACGCGTGTTTAATGTATATAACAAGTTAGAACATTGAAAAACTTGAAAAATCAAAGTTTGAAACAAACCTGTGGAAATCCGGCAAAATTCAGGTGAAGCGAATGGCTCTCTTGGCGCGAAAAGCGCTCAATGTAAATTCGAAGTTCGAGTTGATTTGATTTAGTGATGTCGCTCGATTTTGGCGATGGTCGCGCTTAGGGGGCTCGAAGTGGTGGGCGAATTTTCCTTTTTGAGAAAGCTCCGTGTATTTTTTCCGAGGAACTTTCAATTGCTGAAACGGACGACCACAGTTAGAATCAAACAAGGGTGGGTGGGTGAAATGGGACTTTAAGAATAGTACTTATACTACGAAAACAATGCGAAAGTGAACTAAGATGGCAGCGGCGCCATTTTGATATACGTAAAATAAATATTTCTACTAATGAATAAAGCGATGAAACTCTAAACGAAAGTAAAACTAAAACTGATTTGTTACTAGATTTATCAAAGATTTCTACTCTCAATCATTGAGATATAGTAGAGTAGATGATTCGTTCCACTCCTAGTTCTTTCACATGTAATGTTTTCTAAGTCTAATCAATTTTAACTAAAGTCTAATGAGAGATTTACGAATTATAAACTACGATGCAACTACCCACAAGATATGACTAATTAACTACGGAATGCTGCGTTGATTCTATGATAAGGAATTAGGGGGGGATTGATTCCACCTTAACTCAACTTAACTTACTAACGACGAATCGTCGTAATCCAAATTGAACTTTTTAGCATAACAATTGGTTCTTCCTAATCCCTAATTACACATGGCACTTCTACCAATTCATAACTAGCATGTGAACGATTAAACCCATTCTCATGGTGAATTAATCGTTTCTAGAGTGGAATAGAAATTACGACGACTATAACGATAATCAGAATCAAGCTTTCATCAAGGCTTCCAACCCCCTCTAATGGAGGTTTAGCCGAGAATCATTCCGCAATCATTTCCATATGAATCTAAACTAAACATAATATCAAGATTCCAACTTTACTAATTTAACAAACAATAATTGAAATCTAATTAATAATTAAGAAATGATATCAACAAGAATTTAAACTAGATCTATAAATGTAATGACAAAAAAATGAATTGAATAATAATAAACTATTTTATTAATCTAATCAAATGAATAACAATAATGTAATACTGAAATTGAACAAGAATTAACTAATGAATTAATCTAAAACTAAATCTAGATCTAAATTATTCTAATCTAACCCTAGCTACCATTACCAAGAACTAGTTTTCTAAATACAACTAGATGACTTAAGAACTAAGCTTTTCTTTGTTTTTATATGTTTCAGATCCAAAATCGTGCATGGGCTTGGAGCCATGTTTTGGGCCAGAGAATCAGGCCCAAAACCCAATTCTTTCAGTCCAAAAAGGCCTCTTCAGCTGGAGTTGGCTTTGACAAATTTTTCGTCCACTTTTATTCCTCTGATTGGGTCAAGGTTTAGACCATTGGAAAGATCTTTCGAGCCGGTCATTTTGACGTAAGGTAGGCCCAATTCCGAGGTCTGAGTCCAAAGATATGGTCTTCGGAAGTTCTGTTGACTTTGTGTATTGTTTCTGCCCGCGTGGACTTTGACTTTTCATCTTTTGACCGGGATTTACAGAGGCTTTGTCTTCTTGAAAATTGGCCTTTAATCATAGAACTCCTTAGCAACCGACCTTTGCTCCTTTATCTCGCTAAAGTGACACATTTATGCACATAATGGACTTTGAAGCCTGAAATACATAAAAACACGTAATCAGTATTAACTCTTACTTATTATTCACATAATTGGTCTAAAAGTACGATTGTTAAGGGGTTAGAACTACAGTTTTGGGCTCTTATCATCTACCATATGTCAAAACGACCTACTCAGAAAGCGATTTCTAATGGTCTAAGCTTTGACCAAATCAGAGGAGCAAAAGTGGACGAAAAAGCTGCTGAAGTCGTTTCCAACTAAAAACCTCTTTGTGGACTGAAGTAATGAGGTTTTGGGCTCGATTTTCCAGCCCAAAACATGGCTCCTAAGCCTATGTACGAAATTGTGGATCTAGCCTCTTCTATATAAAGAGACTAAGACTTAGCTCTTAAGCTATTGAGTTTTAACTTAGAGATAATTTATAGAATTAGTTTTTACATTCCATAACTTAGTTTTTATCTAGTTAGTTATCAAGAAATTAGTGGTTAGAAAAAGATTTTAGTTTTTAGAATCAATACTTAGTTTATATTTCAAGTTTAGTTTCTAATTCAATACTTAATTCATAGATTTAGTTTGTCTTAAATTGATAATTAGTTATTCATAATCTTAGTTTTAAATTCAATTTTAATTCATTTCAAATCATTATACTATTGTTCAATTAGATTAATAAAGTAATTATCATTTCTTCCATAATGTCTTGTTTTTATTGTTCTTATTCCATTAATGATAGTTTAATGACTCAAGGCAAAACCTCTATTAGAGGGGTTTGAGGAAGCCTTAATGAAACTTGATTGTATTAGCGTAGAATTGGTTTTAATGTTCTATTCTACTCTAGAAAGTAATTAGTTCATCATGAGAATGGGTTTGATTGCTTCACATGCTAGTTATTAGTTGGTAGAGATTACCATGAATAATTAGGGATTAGAAATACCCAACCTTTACGTGAAAACGTAAAGATTAGGATTACAACGTGTTCTATGTTAGTTTATTAAGTCGAATCAAGGTGGAATCAAATTCCCCTAATTCATTCTCATATTGTCAATTTAGTATAGTATTTTCGTAGTTTGATTTATATCATCTTGATTGTTGATTCACCATCGTAGTTTTATTCAAATCCATTACTCTCACGTCTTTGTTAGCTTACACGAACTAGGAAACTTCACATCTAAACGACTAGGAGTTGAACGAATTGTCTACTCTAAACATATTGCATTGATAACGAGAGTAGAAAACTTTGATATTGAGCACGAAAATAGTTTAATTTTACTTACATTTGAGTTTCATCACTTATTCGTAGGTAAAACTATCGTTTTTACAATTATCATAAGGTCTTATTTCCACCATAACACAAACACGCTTTGGAAGTGCCCTTGATATATCTCAATATCCACTTAACACCTTCCTAATGCTCTTTACCCAGATTTGACAGAAATCGGCTTACAATACCAATGGCGAAAGCAATATCTGGTCTTGTACACACTATTGCATACATCTAGCTGCCCACTGCGGATGCATAAGAAATCTTTTGCATTTCTTTCTGCTCATGCTCATCCTTTGGACACATATCTTTGGTTATGCGGAATTGGCCACCAAGCGGACAACTGACTGGTTTCACTTGATCTATGTTGAATCTCTTCAACACTTTCTCAATGTAGCTTTCTTGAGATTGCCACAACTTCCCACTCTTTTTGTCATGAATGGATCATACTAAGTATTTGCTTTGCTTGACCTAAATCCTTCATCTCAAAGGACTTACTCAAGTCTTTCTTAAACTTGGATATTTTGTTGATGTTTTGGCCAAATATCAACATATCATCCACATATAACAAGAGCACTATTAAATCTCCATTTGGAAATTTCTAAACAAACACACTATGATCGGAAGCAGATTTCATATAGCCATGTTTTACCATAAAGGACTCAAACTTTATGTAGCACTATCTCGATGCCTGCTTCAACCCATACAAACTCTTTTTCAGCTTGCATACCATGTGCTCCTTACCTTTGACCTCAAACCCTCTGGCTAGTCCATATAGACATCTTCTTCAAGATCTCCATGAAGAAAAGTTATCTTGACATCTAGTTGCTCAACCTCTAGGTTCATAGTTGTGGCCAAACCCAATACCACCCTGATAGAAGTCATCTTAACTACAAGGGAGAAAACTTAATCAAAGTGAATACCTTTCCTTTGACTGAATCCCTTCACAACAAGGCGAGCTTTGTGCCTTGGATGTGGATTATTCTCCTCATGCTTGACTTTGAAGATCCACTTATTCTTGAGAACTTTTCTTCCTTTCGGTTTCTCAACTAAGTCGTAAGTGTGATTCTTATGCAAATAACCCATCTCATCTTGCATGGCCTTCAACCACTTCTCATTGTATGTACATTCAAGAGCCTCTTGATAGTACATAGGTTGTCTACCATCATATGGTAAAACATAAGTATGTGGTGGGTACCTAGTTGGAGCTTGTCTCTCTCTCTCTCTCGGATCTCCTTACCACATCTTCTTGTGGCTTAGGAATGCACTTCTGCTTGCTAAGGTGGTAGTTCATACACTTCATCTGCATCTTCTATCTCAATAGGTTCAATCCCATCATGAGCAATATGATCATCATCATGAGCTTCAAACCCATGTTCTTTGCATTCTCAATGCCTTCTGCATCTCGTTCCACAGTAGGAACTTCTGGTTATAAGTCAACAAGATCATCAATGAAAGCTTCTAGCTTCTCACCATTCTCAAAGTCTGCTATTGTTTGGTCTTCCAAGAACACAACATCTTGACTTCGGATTACATTCTTGTTGATCGGACCATAAAGTTTGTAGCCAAACTTCTCGTCCCCATAACCCAAATAAATGCACTACTTGACTTTGTCATCAAGCTTGGATCTCTCATCCTTGGGAATATGAACAAATACTCTGCACCCAAATACCCTCAAGTATCCATAATCAACATCTCTGCCTGACCATACTCTCTCTAGATAATCACTATTCAGAGGCTCTGAAGGTGATAGGTTGATCACATCTATGGCTGTGAGCATTACTTCTACCCAAGAACTCCTTGGTAACTTAGAGTGAGACAACATGCATCTCATCCTCTCTATAATGGTACGATTCATCCTCTCGGCTATACCATTATGTTGCGGTGTCTTAGGAACTATCTGCTCATGACGAATCCTATGACTCTTGCAATACTCTTCAAACGGCACAATATACTCCCCCCTGTTATCTGAATGGATACACTTCAAAGGCTTCCATGTCTCTCTTTCCACCATGCTATGGAAAGTCTTGAACACACTAAGAACTTCATCTTTGGTCTTCAGACTATATGCCCATATCTTTCTTGACATATCATCAATGAAAGTCAAGAAGTACTAAGCTCTCTCGTGGGACTTCACTTTCATTGGACCACATAAATCTGTGTGTACTAGCTCAAGGACATTCTCCTTTCGGTGAGAAGGAAATCTTTGGAAAGACACCCTGTGTTGCTTTCCAACTAAATAATGAGTACATCTATTTAAATGCATACCTTTGATGTTTGGCAAGGCCTTTTGCTTAACAAGAACTTCCATGCCTTTTTCTGCCATATGACACAATCTCTTATGCCATAGTTGTAGGAACCGTTATGGTTGCATCGAATGATTTACAAACCGTGAAAACCCATGTGCAGCGGAATAAGGGGTGTTCACGGTTTTGGTTAGAATCATATCTTTGATCAGCTGTGATAACTCTAAGAATCCAAACTCTACGAATCAGCAACCTCTTTGATCTTTTGTTGTATTTCTATCCTTAGAATGGACGTTGTGTGGGCAACGATCTACCAAGCCTTTCTTTCTCTTTGCCTATCTTTTTCAATCACTGAATCATTTTTTTTTCGGCCAAGAAGAAAAGGTTTCTTTATATAGGCTACAATAGGACCATGAGGAGAAATTAGGGTTAGGTCTCTTGATGGGCTTAGGCTTCCCATGTTCACCCAGAACACACGGCCCAAGTCTGTCAACAAATGGCTTATTCCACTAAAGGCTATTGTTACACTACTGCCCTAATCCCAAATTACATTTATGGGCTCCATATTATATGCTCATTGATCTCCCCGTGTTAAGATATCGAATGCCCATTGATTAAGTCAAGTTACTGATAATTACATTAATCAACTTCTTTTGTCCTTGAGTAGTACCACTCAACCTCATTGTCATGTCAGAATAAATCCACCTGTAGGGTTTACATGACAATCCTTATGAGCTCATCAAGGGGACATCATAAACCCGACTTCCTGTGGGTCATGGATTCCTTCTATAATCAACAGCACACCTTACATACAATGTCATTACCCAATCCATCGTGTTTGCTGATTTATAAATGAATCTCACTCATTGATGATTTAAAGCAATGTACAATGCACGTAAGTGCCCGTTATTATATCCGGATTAAGAGGACAAACATCCATAATAACAGAGGTGTTTGTTCTCTTATATAGTTAGTATAAAGAGAAACAACCTCACTTGGTCTTGTTCAATACACACAAAGTGTACTAGTGTAATCCTGTAGTCAAGATAGACTAATACCAGATTATACTACAACCGTACCAATGGTTTGTCCAAATCCATATAGGTTGTGAACATTTATTTATACTTTATAAGGTACTGATGATATGATCTTCTGTGTGTCACCACACATCATATCATCTACAATATAAAGTATTAGACACATGCATATAACTAATAACATATATAATATGCATAACATTTGCCCATATGATTCTCATTCAAAATATAAAGAATTAGAGTTAATACAAAAGTAATACTTTTAGTATATAACCCTATCAATAGTTCGGTAGACGCTTCTTCTTGTGCCGCATTTAACTCTATTTTACACAAACTAGCTTGTGTCTTATAAAGCGAGCAACTCTTCTTCCCTCTGGCTACCACAACAAAACTTTTGCTTAGTTTCCATACCCCATTGCTAAATGAGCTTTGGAAACCATCATCATCTAACTTCCTAGCGGAAATTATGCTTAACCGAATGTCAGGGACATGTTTTACATCCTTGAGTGTCAAGGTGTAGCCGACATTAGTTTCTACATGAATATTACAATTGCTTATAATCTTCGAGACTTCACTGTTACCCATCTTTACCTCACCAAATTTACCACAGATGTAGGTAGTGAAGAAACTCCTATGCGGTGTGACATGATAGGATGCTCTGGTATCTACCGCCCACTCTATATCCTGGCATAAGGTACTAACACAGCACTCATCACAATCTAACACAATCCCCAGTAGATCATCGTTTGCTATTGCGGTTATATCTCGGCTTATGCTTCCGTTCCTATTTACCATGTCTTCATGTACACATTTATTCTTCTCATCCCTCTTCAGTGTTCTACATTCAATAACTGAAGTAACCCTTGGTGGCACAATAGTAACATTGTCTCTCTGCCTTAGGAGTTCTAGCTTCACCCCTAGATTTGCTTCTGCCATCACCTCTAGAATGAGATAGTTTTCTGCTTTTACCTCTCCCTCGCTTCTCTGTGACAAGGATCTCTGAGTGAGAGGAGCTGTTTAATGAACCCCTTCTTGTCTCCTCATTCAATAATGCCCCGATAACCATTTCCATTGAAACAATTCCATCCTTAGTGGCTCCACCAAGAGAAACTGCCAAAGTCTCCCAACTATTAGGTAGAGAGTTTAATAGTAACAAAGCCTCAACTTCGTCACCCATATAAATCTTCATCAAGTGTAGCTAATTGATGGTATTTTGTACATCATTAAGATGCTCATATATTGAAGAACCTTCTTTGTACTTCGAGTTAGCAAACTTTTTAATGAGTAACACTTTGTTACCTGCGAACTTCCTCTCGTAGAGGTCTTCTAGTTTCTTCTACAAGCCAAAAGCGGTAGTCTCTTAGGATACATGGTGGAAGACACTATCGTCAATCCACTGTTGAATGTACCCAATAGTTTTTCTGTCAAGCTTGCTCTACTCAGCTGCGGCTATTACATCTGGTTTTACTCCTCCATTCTCAATGGGTTGTGCCAAGTCCTTATAATAAATCAAGTCTTCTATCTTGGCTTTCCAAATAGTGTAGTTACCTCTATTTAGACTAGTCATACGAGTGTTTATAGAATGATCCATCTTAACAAGCTATTTCAACTCAAACCTCCTCTTAGGAATTTTATCAAACACCTTCCGAGCAAGATTTGGATAACTTCCTTTGTGATTGATTTAACCTGGCTCTTTCGAGCAAGATTTGGATAACTTTCTTTGTGATTGATTTAACCTGGCTCTGATACCACTTGTTAGAGAAAACGATACCAATCGATCCCTACTAAGATAGCATGCACTTGGACAATCTACTACTCCAAAGAAAAATCTTATCATTCATTACAACTAATAACTAACCCAACTTTCTAAGCAATCAACAACTATCATAAACAAGTAATAATAAAACAAAGAAAGTAAAGCATACCACAACACAAGATGTAATGTGGTTCGGCTAATGATGCCCACTTCCACAACATCAAATCCCTTTATAAGAGTGGGAAGGAAGATTACAATCACTCCTCTCAGGTCTCTCCAAACTTACTAGATCTATTTTCTCTCCTTACAAGCTTTTCTCTTTGCAAGGGTTTTCTCTAAATTTTGGTTGCTCTCAAAATTGGGTTTCTATTCAAGACTTCTTTTACTCAAAACCTAAATTTTGGTTTTATAGTAATCTGAAATTTTGGCGTGATAAGAGCCCAAAATTGTAGTTTTAACCCCTTAACAATAATACTTTTAGACAAATTATGCGAGTAATAAATAAGAGTTAATGCTAATTACATACTTTTATGTATTTCAAGCATTGAAGTCAATTATGTGCAAAAATGTGCCACTTTGGCGATATAAAGGAGCAAGGGTTGGTTGCTAAGAAGTTTTGTGATTAAATGCCAAGATTCAAGAAGAAAAAGCCTTTGTAAAGCCCGGTCAAAAGCTGAAAAGTCAGAGTCAACGCGGGTAGAAACAGCACACAAAAGTCAGCAGAACTTCCGAAGACCGTATCTTTGGACTCAGGCCTCGGAATTGGGCGTTTCTTATGTCAAAACGATTGTCTCGGAAAGAGCTTTCCAATGGTCTAATCCTTGAGCCAATCAGAGGAGTAGAAGTAGACGAAAAACCTGTTGAAGTCAAAGTCAGCTGAAAAAGGCCCTGTGGACTGAAGAAATTGGGCTTTGGGCTCGATTTTCCGACCCAAAACATGGACCCTCAGCCCATGTACGAAAATGTGAATCTGGTCTCCTCCATTTCCACTCACAAGACTTTGCTCTTAAGGATCAATTAGGGTAGAATAGCAAGTAGCCATTAAAGCTTAGTTTTAGATCTAGTTTTTCAATTAATTAATTAGTTGTTATTCTTGTTTTAATTTCAGTATTGAATGATTGTTATTTAGTTATTAGATCAATAAAATATTTAGTTCTTGATAATCTAGTTTCATTTCCCATTAATTATTAGCTTCAATTCTTAGATTTACTTCTTTGTCATTATTAGTTTAAATCAATTATTACATGAGCATTTTCCATTTGAGTTTAAATAAGCAAAGTTCCAATCTTTTTATGATGACTTGTTTGATTGCATATGGAAATAATAGCATAATGATTCTAGGCTAAACCTCCATTAGAGGGGGTTGAAGAAGCCTTGATGAAGCTTGATTTGTGTTAGCGTAGAGTAGTCGTAATTTCCATTCCATTCTAGAAATGATTAGTTCACCATGAGAGTGGGTTTGATCGTTCACATGCTAGATATTAGTTGGTAGAGATTACCATGAACAATTAGGGATTAGGAAGAACCAATTGTTCTTCAAAAGTAGTTTAATTCAGATTACGACGATTCGTCGTTAGTAAATTAAGTCGAGTTAAGGTCAAATCAATCCCCCCTAATTCCTTATCATAGATTCAACCCGTAGCATTTCGTAGTTGAATCCCATTATCTTGTTAGTATAAATTGCATCGTAGTATAATTTGTAAAACTCTCATTGACTTTGGTAGGATTGATAGTCGTAGAAAACTTGAATGCTAAGGAACTAGGAGTGGAACGAATCTTCTATTCCAACTCTACTTCAATAGTATTGAGAGTAGAAATCTTTGATAAATAGTATACGTAAAAGTTTTAGTTCTACTTATGTTTAGATTTTATCGTTTATTCGGAGTAGAATTATATTCAATTTTATCGTATTATAATGGCCCGTCTATGAAATTTCGGTTCCAAACGACATGCCCATGTCAAAATATGAAGTCCCGAACGACATGGTGAGGTTGGGCAAATGTTGCTCCAAACGGTCTGTGCAGACCGTACTGGAGACTTAATTCTAGCAGAATCAACTTCAAATGACATGGCCGGGTCATTGGGGCTTCTTACCACACGATGTGCGTAGACTGTTCAAAACTTGATTCCAGGAGGATCAAGTTCAAACGGTACAGCCGGGTTGCTCACTCTTCTTTGCAAATGATGCGATAAGGTCCTCCATCATACATGTGAAATGTTGTCACCATTCCATCTAGCTCAATGGTGAGGGACCCCAACAGAATCGTAGTAAAGAATGAGTAATTAGACATGGATTGAAGAAACCCTGCATGAATTAAGGTGCTGGAAAGTTTGGCAAACCATTGCCAAGATGCTTGTTTAAGTCCATAAATAGATTTATTTAGTCGACAGATCCTGTGCTCCCCCTGTTTGGCAAATTTAGGAGGTAAGTTCATGTAGACGGTCTCCTCTAGATTCCCTTGAAGAAAGACATTGTGAACATCCATTTGAGAGATAGGTCATTTTCTTGAAATAGTAATAGAAAGAAGCAAATGAACAGTGACTAGTTTTGCCAAAGGAGCAAAGGTATAATGACAATGTTTCCTTTCAACCTGGTTGTATCCTTCAGTGACTAAACGATCCTTGTAACGCTTAATAGAACCATCAGACTGATATTTGATATTAAAGACCCATTTGCAACTGATGGGTTTGTAATGGACGGATAAAGGAACAAGAGTCCATGTATGGTTTTGTTCTGAAGTTACAATTTCAGTAGTGATAAAAGCCTAAAACTGTAGTTTAAACCCTTTAATAGTATTTCTATTTAGCCAATTATGTTATTAATAATATAGGTTTATCACTAATTACATGCTTTTGAGTATTTCAGGTTTCGGAGTTGAATAAATGTCAATTCGTTACTAATTAGGCGTTAAAAGGAGCTAAAATGATTGCTAGGGAAGTTCCATGAAGAATTATCAAGTTTCGTGGAGAAAAAGCCCTTAAAAAGCCCAAGTCAAAACTGTTAAGTGAAAGTCAAACTGGATTAGAGAGCTGAAGAAAAGTCAGCAAAACTTCAAAAGGCCATATCTTTGGACTCATGCCTTGGATTTGGGCCAATTTTATATCAAAATGACCGACTCAGAAAGCCCTTTCCAATGGTCTAGGCCTTAATCCGATCAGAGTAGTATAAGTTAGTAGAAACACGCACTACAGTAACACGACTAGAATTGGAAGTCTTGGATTCAACCAATTGGGTTATGGATTTGATTTATGGGTCCATAACCTAGCCTAAAAGCCCATGCACGAAATTGTAAACCTAACCCTCTCCTATATAAAGAAGGTTAAGGCTAAACAAAACTTGGCTACTCTCCTCTTTAGTTTAGTTGTAAATTAGGGTTCTCTATCTCCCTCTCCCCCATTAGTTTAGAGTAATTAGGGTTTAATGTTCTTACCTCCAACTCCATTACACCATTAGTTTTATTAATATAAGTTTAGTTTAATTTAATTAAATTATGTCTTCTTATTATTGTTTATTGTTAATGAACCTAATGAAACTAGGCTAAAAACTCAATTAGAGGAGTTTTATGAAGTCTATGTGAGGGTTATGATTGTTCTTCATTAGTTTTCTTATTATCTTATGTGCTTCAAGTTCAAGTTCTATAGTTGTCTAGAGATAGAGATTATAAAAGTTGAACTAGAAAAAAGAAACTCCACAAAAAGATTTGTGGAGAAGAATTTCTCTTATGCTAATCATATCTTAGTACAGAGATTGCTAGGATTGGTTAGGGATCAATAAAAATTGTGACTTTTGTTGTTTTACCTTGTGTAGATTAATAAAGGTTAAGATTAAAACATGAGAAACTAGTTAGAATAATCATATCTTCACATAGATGGATTGATCTTTCCTCTATGTTCTTCTTATTCATTAAATTCACCTTTTAATTGCTTAGTTTAAATTAGTTTAATTTATAATTAGTTTAATTAATTTATAAATAGTTTTAGTTTAAATAAATCACAACACTACTCTCATTGTTCTCACATTGATTTCTAGTGGAATTCTAAGCTCTTAACGATTAAGAGTGGAATGAATCCTAACTCTCTATATTGCATAATGAATTGAGAGTAGGAATAATATTGATAAGGTAGTTGATCATTAGTTGTTTGTGTTCTTCTATAGATAATTAAGGATTAATTTTTACGTTTATCAAGTAGCCATTGTGTCTCTCCAATGTGAAAATTTGACAGCTTCAGAGAATGACCTAGGAACAACTGTAGAATAAACTTTAGATAAAAAAGCTCTATGATGAGGAGAAAAATTACTATCTGAAACAAATAAGGCCATAGGATACTTGGTAGAAGAGACTGTTACCTTGGAGTCAGATTGAATTAGATTAGCCTTATGAGGGATAGTGGGTCCGACAATGGTAATCCTTGATCAGGAGTGGTGGTGGGATTTTGTCTCGAGAAAACTGACGAATAGGGGGTACTGGTGCTTTTTGAGGTGGAGCTATGGGATTGGGTATGGCTGGAGGTGGAGCTATGGCTGCAGGTCCGTCTTGAAGTGGAGCTATGGGATCTGGTACTACTTAAGGTGGAGCTATGGGTGCTAGTGCAGACGACCTAATAGGTTGTGTGGTAGTAGGTGGATAGGTAAAAGTGTCATGATCACTAAAAGGTAAGGGGTAGACCTGCAAGTTGGATGGAGAAGATGATACATGTTGATAAGGAAAAATGTTTTCATGAAAGACTACGTCTAGAGATTCATAAATTTTCTTGGAAGAAATATAAAAAACATGGTATCCTTTTTGAGCATGTGGGTAACCAACAAAGATACCTGGTTTGTCTCTTTGATCAAATTTGTGTTTAATGTTAGTAAGTGTTTTCTTTCGACTGCACCATTTTGTTGTGGTGTAGCAACGCAACTGCATGATGAATTACTCCATGTTCAGAAAAAAAAAATGTTGCATATCTTGAGATAAAAACTCAGATCGAACAACTTGAATATCATTAAAGTGTTCATTTATTTACATCATGAATTCCATAAATAACGGAATGAATTTTGGAATGAAATTGAGTCCGCACTATTGCCAAAAAGGGTTTTAAAAATTTGGCTATTTCAGATTTGACACGCATTAGATATAGCCATGTTGCATGGCTAAAATCATCAACAATAGTTAAGAAAAATATAATCGAGAATGTGAGGGCAATGAAAAGGAACCCCAAATATCACAATGAATCATTTGAAATGGTATACTAGTCTTAATATAACTATTTGGAAAACATAAACTTGCGGACATATATATAGTGCAAGTTACATTATTTGAGCAAGAAATAAAAAGGAATTGCTTAGATAACATCTGTAAAGGAATGGTGGAGGCCTGTTCTAATCGAAGGTGTTAGAAATTATTGTTGGAGGAAAGTTGAAAAGAGCAAATGGAAGCTAACTGAAAATGGTTGAGTCCCTCATGTAGGCATCCCAGTCCAATTCTCCTCTTCGATAACTGGTCCTGAAAAACACAACAATCATTAGTGAACGTGACAGATATGGCTTGAGATTTGACTAATTCACTAACATAAATCAAATTGAATTGAAAGGTTAGAACGAAAATGACATTTTCAAGACTCAACAATGGTGAGAGGATAATGGTACCAATATGAGTAATTAAGTGATCTGTGCCATTCGGAAGTTTAAGAGTATTACACTTAAAACAAGTAGTATAAGAAGAAAAAAGGTGCAAGGATGAGCAGACATGATTAGTTGCACCTGAATCGATTATCCAAACTGATAGATCGAGAAGAGCATGGGAGAGATATACTTGTCAAATTTGCTTGTGGCATAAAGCTACTTGATTCAAGCATACTGAGGATTTTGTTATATTGATAAGTAGAGAACATATGAGGTCTGATGAGACTGCATGTGCTTGAACACTTTTATTTGGATAACTGATAAAAGTGAAATTGAATAGTCTACCTACGAAATGAACGATGAACTCAAAACATAAGTAAACTAAACTAATCTTATGATGCTTATATTTTTATCAAAGTTTCCTACTCTCAATTCTATCGAGATAGAGTGGAGTAACAAATTCGTTCCACTCCTAGTGCTCTAGCATAGAATGTTTTCTAATCTAATTAGTCGGTCTTAAGTCAATGAGAGCTTTACGAAGGTGATTACTACGATACTTACTGAATTTGATTACTTAACTTTTAAACTACTAATGCTATGGAAATATGATTGTTTTGAATCTAGATAAATGATTAGAGGGGAATTGAATCCACCTCGAATCCAACTTAATAGCCTAACATAGATTCTTGTATCTCGATTCTTACGTTCTTACGGCAAGAAATTCGAGTTCTAATCCCTAGTGTTCATGGCATTTCTACCGAGTACTAACTAGCATGTGAGGTCGTCCACCCATTCTCATGGCGAATCACGACCTTCTAGATTGGAATAGATTCTACAATGCTTCTACACTATACCACTAAGTTTTCATCAAGGCTTCATCAACCCCTCTAATGGAGGTTTTAGCCTTGAGTCATCAAACCATCATTTCCCATTTCATTATAACTACACATCATATTAAAATTCTAACTTAACTAAATTAAATAACAATGGTTCAATCTATTTAAACTACGGAATGATAATCAACAAGAATTAAAATCAGATCTATAAATTGAAATAACACAATTCGAAATTGAGAAAACAACTATTTTATTTATCTAATCAATCAAGAAAAATGATTCAAAGACTTAATCTAAAACAAGAATTGAAAATGGAACTAAAGCTTAATTTAATTAATGAAAACAGATCTAGAATTATCTATAATATTTTAGGTCTAACTAGCTACCATTAACAATGAGCTAAACTTTTGTTTTTATACTTTCAGATCCAAAAATCGTGCATGGGCTTGGAGCCATGTTTTGGGCCAGAGAATCAGGCCCAAAACCCACCCTTCTTCGATCAAAAAGGCCTCTTCAGCTGCAGTTGGCTTCCACAGACTTTTCGTCTAATTTTGCTCCTCTGATTGGGTCAAGACTTAGACCATTGGAAAGATCTTTCCGAGCCGGTCGTTTTGACATAAGGTAGGCCCAATTCCGAGGTCTGAGTCCAAAGATACGGCTTCGGACGTTTCACGACTTGTGTCTTTGTTTCAGCCCGTGTCGACTTTTCAGCTTTTGACCGGCTTTAGGAAGGCTTTATCTTCTTGAATCTTGGCCTTTAATCACGGAACTCCTTAGTAACCGACCTTTTCTCCTTTATCTCACTAAAGTGGCACATTTCTGCACATAATGGACTTTGAAGCCTGAAATGCATAAAAACACGTAATCAGTGTTAACTCTTAATTATTACTCACATAATTGGTCCAAAAGTATGACTGTTAAAGGGTTAAAACTGCAGTTTTGGGCTCTTATCAAACCACCCCCAAATAGCATTTTGCTTGTCCTCAAGCAAAGATGAGAAATTAAAATAAGTGACCAAAAATGGAGTTCTATCAACTCTCGTTTCGCTGAGTGCGATTGCATTGACCCTATGCAATAAGGCCTTAAACCACTAGGAATTCCCTAGTGGGACGAGTTATAACCCTCGTGAGAGAGTTTTCCAGTGAAGGTACTCACAAACTTCAACTATACTACAACGACTAAGAAATAAAACTATTATTTCCTCATTCATGTCCCAACTATATATACATCTCACTAGCAAATGAATAAGAATAACCAAGTCAAAAACCTAAGCTAATATATGCATAATAATCAATCATCTATGATACAAATATATATACTATGAGTAATACTATGAAATGCCTAGCAGGTTCGTTTCTGAAAACTCGGAATAGCGTCCTTAAGTAGGTCCTCACATAAATGTCAAGACAAAAACCACTCTGATTTTTCCACTCAAGTTTCGCTACTCCAGTGTGCAGTGGGCACACTTTACTTTACAACTCAATGACAACAAGGAAACCGGGGTCGATCAAACACATCTGCCACTTACTATCACACTAACCTATTCCTAATTGAGCTAGAGGTCTTTATTAGGTGTTGCGGGGATTAGGAGATGGTTTAAGAAGGAAGGAAATGGATATTCAAAAGGACAAGTCTGAGATAATAGAGTCTTCATATTATGTAACTTAGAGAAAACCTTGTTATTTTCTTTTGCTTCTATACTTTGTTTCCATCCTTAGCCATATTTTTCTTTTTTCTTTTCTTTGGCTTTTTGACTCCCCTTTTATTCTATTTTTGGAGTTTTTATTTATTTTATTATATATATATATATATATATATATATATATATATATATATATATTTTTTTTTTTTTTTTCTTGGATGGAAACTTCTTTTCTGAAGCAACTAACTAATTTTTGTTTACACAGGTTTTTCTCTTCTTCTTTCTTCACTCATTCTATTCTCAGACTTATTCTAAATTGGGTAGGTTGATTTATTTTTTTTTCTATTTTGTTTTTGTTTTTGTAACAGGGTAAATGAATTGTGGTTTATGGAAGGCTAAAAAAAAAAGCTCAGAGGGGCGACTAGCGGAAAATAATTCATAGGTTTGAATTTCTGGCTATATCGATCCAAAAAGGGCCTAAATTCTCGCTTAGGATATGGCATAGTGATCAAGCAAGTGGACGTGTGATATCTCTATCCGGATTTTACTTCTCCCTTGTGTCATTTCTCAAATGTTTCGCTCATATAAGGCTTTAGGCTATATTCTCACAAGATTTGTAGAATAAGTACTCTAGCCTAGATTTCAGAAACTTATTGCTAACAATCATAGATACTCATGTAATATATTTATAGATAGATGCAAAGATTATTACCTATATATTAACCTAAGTTTCTAACAATTATTCTGATGCAAAAGCTACGTGAGACTTCTAGATTGTTAAAAGCATGGAGAAAGAAAACAATACCAATATTCTTAAGTGTATAGCATAACTTATTTATTTATATTTTTGAATTGATTTTTTTTTTAAAAAAAAAAATTTTAACTAGAAAACAAATGCATATTATACATATCTATATCCTAACAGATGCTTCAATTACACGTGTTTCTATGCCCCCCCCCCCCAAACAAGAATCATGCTTTGTCCTCAAAGTATTGTAAATAAAGAGGGTAGGAAAAATACCATTGAAACGTGTGAAATTCGGGGAACATCGCAAAACAAAGTTAGAACGTACTACTATAGGAAATAAACCGACGTAACTCTATAATGAGTTCCACCCATTATGGGGTTAACAAAATGAAATTGCTTGGGACATAAGCGGACACTAAAAACTAAAACTTACCTTATCTCCGGCTTTTAAGCATCCTCCTCCTCATTAAAGATATGAGGTTCCTTCAAGATCCCGCCCGGTCCATTATAACTTGCCAAGCTTGCCGCCATTTATCATCTACTAATGCTAACCTGTTAAGTGTTATTATGTCCGATGGGATATAATGGGCGACCAAATGAGGCTGCACCTGCCATCCCAGCCAAGTCATTATTCGCAATAAGCGAACCACCTATTGGTGGGTCTCATGACTTCAACCCTTTCCAATCGTGAATTGTGCACAGAATACTGAGGGTAAACAACTACGCGATGATGCGGCTTACAAACAGGCATAAGAAGATACTTATGCCTCATGGTTTGGGCTCTCTTAAGACTAGTGACCAAAACTTCGGGGAATGTCATAGTGGCGGCGTCCCCTCGCCTAAAGCGAGGAAAATGTCACCGGCAATCTTGTTTTGCGAAGTGAACCGCCATTCCCCAAAATATTCATCGGGATAAATAACATGGTGGTGCCTACGTTTAAGGAAAGGCTACCAAGGGCAATGCTATATCGCCCCTGGTCCATTACTCGAAATACCCCTCCCCCCATAATAATCATGGAAATATGTATAATCATAAAGATATGCATTATCGGTCATATATGCCCATGTGTGAGCAGGATCGTATATTGGTATTCCTAAAACTAAGGCAACAAATTTTTATTGAATTCATGTGTCGTGTCATCGACGACGACGTGAGAATTCTTGATCTCCATCCCGATTACAATAGAATTTAATGTGGTCATAGAAATAAGCGATAAGTTATGGTGAATATGACTCGTCATCACTTACCGATAGATGGCGCCATCCTAATCGCGGGATCCGTGGTCGAAACCGGTGTCCATAGGGTCGGTGCCCAACACATCTTGAAAGACTGTTCGGGTATGACTATAGGAGATGTCATCACAATAACTCTTTGAACAGTTTCACAAAAATCTGGAATGACCGTCGAAAATTGGAAATTTCCGCGATTCACGAAAAATGCGACGTGTTCGTGTAGAAGGCGGTCGGCGCTCTTGTGTAAATGCGATTCTGATGTTATGGCGCGGTCCCGCTTTGGTATGAGGGCTGGTCGCTTTCTAGGTCCAAGATAGATGAGGGCAGGTCGCTTCCGGTATGAGGGTGGTCGCGCTCGACAAAATTCTTCAAAAAAGTAGTAAATGGCTAAAGCGCTCGACCGACAACATAGCTTCGTAGTTACCGAACCCGAGTTTAGATGAAAAAGAAAGTAAAACTTGGAGTGGATGGTGCGGGATGATGGTGGAATGTATTATGGTTTGTTAGTGTAGAAAGAAGGGAGTTTAAATAGGTTATGAGCTTCCAAAACGAATCGGAAGTTCCTATTTGTTTGAAGGCAATTCAGGAAATAGGAAAATTCCCAAAACAAAAAAAGAAAAACAAGCCATTTTCATGATTTCCTAAAAATCCTGGTATCTTTCATACTGGATTTAGAATAGTAACTTCTAAACTCTCCTAGATTTCATGCTACCACCACACAAGTCATAGATATGCCGATATCGGCCAAATTATCAACCTTTCCTCCAAGACAACGTAACATATATATGATCATATAACGACTTATGCTCGGTCTAAATATTTCCACCCCCAACCAAGTCGGGAAGGTGGGATAAATGATAAAACAAGCAGTACTCAAAAATAATCAATTATATTAAAGACAAAATAAAATATAAATCCAAACAACATTAAATAAACACATTACTATTTAAATTTAACTACTGAATTAAAATCCTTCTAATAAAACGAAATATGAAATAACGGTGCCGAACTCCAGTAGGGGGTGAACACCTAGTTTTATGATGATGATGGACCTTGAGATGGAGATTGGCTCACGGGATGGAGAATGGCTTGAACCATCGTCCTTTGGCGACGGCGCTCATGCTGTCGGACTCGGCTGAAATAGAGTCCTCCACGGGTGGCATGCGTCGTAGCATCTCTATTCGAACAAGTATTTGGGCTTCCACCTCGATCGCAAATCTTGAATCGGGTTTGTTGTTGCTGGTGGATAGTCTCCATGTTATACAAGATATCGCCCGAGAACCCCTTCGAAAGTATTTCAAATCTCCTCTCGAAGGTTCCCTTGCTTCTTTTGAACTACTATCCGTCTATTTGGATATCTCCACAAATACCATAAACGCGCGAAGCGGTTTGCAACACTTGCATGCGTTCTACATTAGAATTACACTTCTCTAATGCATCTTCATCCATCCATGTCATATCTTCCCTTTCATCCTCCGACTCATCCATTTTTTCTTCAGACAACGCCAAGTCTCTTGGATGCAATCCGTATAGATACTTGCATTAGAATGCAATTTGATCTTAATAGGAGCAGATCTTCCGACAGCTCTAAAGGAGAGCATGATCTTAGTGATCAATACGGGAAGAGGCGCTAAACTCTTCCCCACTCCTCGAATCACATTAAACATTAAATCAAGGATGCAGAAATTATACTTCTTTGTTTGCAAAATCCAGAGAACGTGCAGACATTGCAGGCCGATATCACTGACTTTGTCTTTCCCGAGGACGTTCCTACCAATCCACTGAGCTCTGACCCGGTTGATTGGTTCTCAAATGGTCCGGGCGGATGCAATGGGATGTCGGATTGTATTCACCCTCCACGACAGTATCCTTCATCAAAGCAGGAACTCCAGTATACTGGGGTTCCCGAATTGTCGTTACTAGGTTGCTTTCAAGCGTAATTCCTAACAGTTCAGCTAACAACTGTCGCGTTACTTCTCTCCGCGTTCCTCCTAACTTTATGAAAATCCTATCCCCTTCCAATTGTCGCTTTTTATAAAACTGTTCTACCAAATCATAGTGATAGAACTCCTCAGTTGAGTACCACAGTCCGTTCCAATGTCTCTTGAACATCTCGCGTCATAAAATGGGCGAAAATGGCCGGAAGCAAACGCGCGTTTTTCCGGCAAAATTCTACGTCGTAGCGCCATTGAAATTTCTTAGACTACTAATGGTTTGTAGACTGTGGGGGAGGCGAGTTTGAAGAAAACTACTAAAACGGCATTGGTGGCGTTTGTGGTGGTGGTGGAAACTATAATTGGTGGGTGTTTTTCGAAGTTGGGTTGGTGGTGATGATTGTTTAGAGAAGATTTAAGGTGGATTTGATTTCCTTGTTGTAGGTGTAGTTAGGTTTTCTTCCCTCTCTCTATATTTTTTTTTTATTTTTTTTTTATTTTGGTTTTCCAAGTTTGATTTAAAATAGGTAACCGGCGGTATTGAAAGGGAAAGAAGGGAACCGTGCGTTTTTTCTAGGAAGGAAGGAGACGCGCAACATGCGTGCGGTTTGGGCCGAAGCCCAGTTTGAATTGCGAAATTTTCCGATTTTTCGCGCAATTTCAAACTCAATTTGCCGCTTCGTTACTGGCCCGATTTTGGCGAATGAGTTATGGAAATGATCAGTAGAGAATTTCCAATCCAATGATCCATAAAACACTCAATTCCAACCATGGGTGACGTATAAGAGGGTGGAAGAACGCCTCGGCGCGCGTGTGTGGCGTAAGTTATCGCGAACGAAGGAAATTTAAGTTTAGATTACGCCAACCCAATTCAACTAATGGGCCTAAACAAAACCAATGGAAAGTTCGAGCAATCGATGGAAAGATCGATGCCCACCCCAAACAAATTTTTAACACAAAATTTGTTTTTACAACGTGGGTCGTTTAAAAGTCGATTCCCAAGACTTGTTGGATTGCTATTTCTATGATTTTAAGAATTTTAATTTTAATTTTATTTGTTTATTATAAGAAAACACGAAAAACAATAAATACATAATTCACTCCATAGAGGAACATGACTCAAAACGAGAAAAATGCAAAAGTGGAAAAGCGTGAATTATGTGAACTGTGGACTTAGGATCCAGTACTTACAGCCACACACTCCATAGGGAGGGCCCGGTTACCTGAATGGTGCACTTATCAGTATATGGAAATGAAATTAAGTACACCAAATGACAAGGGTCAGTCCTCATAGACAGGGTCATGTAAAAGGACTTCCTCTACATTAGGGGACAGAAGTTCGTGAAAATGTTTTAACCGTTGACCATTAACTTGAAAGGTACTGTTGTCATTTGGATTTACCAAGGTGATTGCCCTGTAAGGGGTGTCTTCAGTAACCAGAAAAGGGCCAGACCAACGGGTTTTTAGTTTGCATGGGAAAACATGTAGACGGGAATTGAAAAGCAAAACCTTTTGACCGACCACAAACTCTTTGCGCAAGATATGCTTATCATGAACACGTTTCATGTTAACTTTATAATCCTTCGCGAGATCGTACGAATCACTACGGATTTCTTCAAGCTCATTCAATTGCAACTTGCGTTTGACACCTACCTCATCAATATTGAAGTTAAGGCTTTTTATAGCCCACAGAGTACGGTGCTCTAATTCAACGGGCAAATGACATGGTTTCCCAAATACAAGTCTAAAGGGAGACATATCTATAGGAGTTTTGAAAGCAGTTCTATATGCCCATAAGGCATCCGATAGACGCTTTGACCAATCTTTCCTATCAGGGTTTACAGTTGTTTCTAAAATCATTTTGATTTCCCTATTAGAAACTTCTACTTGTCCGCTAGTTTGTGGATGATAAGGAGTTGCTACTTTGTGTGTAACTCCATACTTTTTCACTAGGGATGCAACAACTCTGTTACAAAAATGTGTTCCACCATCACTAATGATGGCTTTCGGAATGCCAAACCGACAAAAAATATATTCTTTAATAAAAAATACAACGGTCTTATGGTCATTGCTACAGCAAGCTAGGGCCTCTATCCATTTTGACACGTAGTCCACGGCAACTAGAATATAAATGAAACAGTGGGAAACCGGGAAAGGACCCATGAAATCAATGCCCCAGACGTCGAAAATTTCTACTATCAAGATTGGATTTAATGGCATCATATTACGTTTCGTGATTCGCCCAAGTTGTTGGCAACGAATACACGCCTTTGCAATGCACTTGGGCATCTTAAAAAAGGGTAGGCCAATAAAATCCACATTGAAGAACTTTAGCGGCTGTTTTCATCCCACTAAAATGGCCACCACACTCTTTGTCATGGCAAAACGATAGAACTTCATTGTATTCCCACCGGGAATACAACGGCATTTAATAACTCGATCCGCACAATACATAAAAAGGTAGGGCTCATCCCAAAGAAGTATAACTTAACTCGCCAAAAACTTTTACGTTCATTCCTTGACCAATTATAAGGCATAACATCAGCCGCTAGATAATTTACAATGTCAAAGATACCATGGTGTTGAAAAAATGGCATACAGATGCTCATCAGGAAAATAGTCCGGTATGGACTCAGAATCAGTCTGATCGTCGTTTGTGAGTCTAGATAAGTGGTCGGCAACTACGTTTTCGACCCCTCTTTTGTCCTTTATTTCTAATGTGAACTCTTGCGGGAGAAGGATCCATCGGATTAATCTCTGCTTAGCATCCTTCTTTGCAAGAAGGTACTTAAGGGCTGCATGGTCCGTGTAAACTAAAGTTTTAGAACCAACCAAATAAGGACGAAACTTATCTAAAGCATAAATGACGGCTAAGAATTCTTTTTCTGTAGTTGAATAATTTCGTTGAGCATCGTTTAATGTTTTACTAGCATAATAAATGACAGTGGACTTATTATCTAGTTTTTGTCCCAAAGATCGCACCAACTACATAATCACTAGCATCACACATGAGTTCGAAAAGGTTTAGACCAATCGGGAGGCTGTATAATTGGTGCAGAGAGGTTAGGCGGCTTTTAGAGTTTCAAAAGCCTGCTTACGATTAAAATTAAAATCAAAGATTGCATCTTTCAAAAGCAGATTAGTTAAAGGCCTAGCTATTTTCGAGAAGTCTTTAATAAATCGCCTATAAAAACCTGCATGGCCTATAAAGGCTCTAATATCACAGACAGTCCGTGGTTTAGGTAGAGTCGCTATCTTATCTAGTTTGGCCTTATCTACTTCGATGCCATCACTAGATACAATGTGACCTAGTACTATGCCCTTTTTCACCATGAAATGACACTTTTCCCAGTTTAAAACGAGGCTCTTTTCTTCACACCTTGTCAAAACCTTAGACAGGTTAGACAAACAGTCTGTGAAGGAGTCTCTATAGATAGAAAAATCATCCATGAAAACTTCCATAAAGCGCTCTACCATGTTACTAAATATATGAAGCATACACTGCTGGAAGGTTCCAGGAGCATTACAAAGGCCAAAAGGCATTCGTTTATAGGCATACGTTCCAAAGGGACATGTGAAGGTAGTCTTTTCTTAGTCATCAATATCAATAATAATCTGAAAATAGCACGAGTAGCCATCCAGAAAACAATAAAAGCATGACCAGCTAGGCGTTGAGCATTTGATCTATAAAGGGTAAAGGAAAGTGATCCTTTTCGTGTCATAGCATTTAAACGTCAGAATCAATACAGATCCTCCATTTCATAGGACCTTGTGTGACAACATAGTCACCCTTTCCGTTACGAACCATGGTAACTCCTGATTTCTTAGGAACTACATGAATGGGGCTTACCCATTCGCTATCAGAGATGGGGTATATGATAACTGTAAAATGAATAGTTTACCTACGAAATGAATGATGAATTCAATCCGTAAGTAAACTAAAACTAATCTTTTAATCTCAATTATCAAAGCTTCTACTCTCGATGCGAATTGCACTAAGTGGAGTAGGAAGTTCGTTCCACTCCTAGTTCCCTAGCATGGATTGTTTTCTAAGTCTAAGAAATCAGTCTTAAATCAAATGAGAGCTTTACGAAATGTTATGCTAACAAGACGCATTAATTTAAATAACAAGATATAATAAATAACAAGATAAAATATAAACTAAAGTTAATCTACGAAAGCTACGGAATTACGATTGTTTGAATCTAGATAAAGAAATAGAGGGGAATTAAATCCACCTCGATTCCAACTTAATAACCTAGTATAGATTGTCGTATCTCGATTCTTACGTGTTCACGCGGCAAGAATTTCGAGTCTAATCCCCTAGTGTTCATGGCATTTCTACCAAGAATCTTGACTAGCATATGAAGTAAGCCCACCCATTCTCATGGCTTAAACACGACCTTCTAGAGTGGAATAGATTCTACAACGATTCTATACTAAACAACTAAGTTTTCATCAAGGCTTCATCAACCCCTCTAATGGAGGTTTTAGCCTTGAGTCATCAAAACATCATTTCCCATATTATTATAACTAAACATAATATCAAGATTCGAAATTTACTTAATCTAAACTAAACAATGATTAAATTCTAACTAACAACTAAGAAATGGTAACCAACA